>NW_028225183.1:31411193-32144102 GCF_052327205.1 Somniosus microcephalus
AAGATGGCCTAGGTGCGGTCTTGCTACAAGCAGAGGGTGAAGATTGGAAGCCTGTTGCCTATGCCTCCAGGTCTATGACTGATACTGAGTGTCGATATGCCCAGATTGAAAAGGTATATCTAGGCTTGGTAGTGGGACTAGAAAAGTTTCATGGCTACATATATGGACTTCCCACCTTCACAGTTGAGACAGACCACAGTCCTCTGGTTGCCATCATAAAAAAAACCCGAATGAGATGTCTCCAAGGATTCAACGACTCATGATGAAGCTGCAAAGATTTGACTTTGAACTGATCTACACACCAGGCAAATACATGGTATTAGCAGATGCACTATCCCGAGCACCCACAATGAGTCATGTGAGCTCTACTGAAGAAGACGTGGATGTTCACTGCTGCGCTGCCCGTGTCAGACACAAAATAAAAGCAAATAGCAGAAGAAATAGTAAAAGATACAGTATTACAAACAGTAATAGAGAACATTCATCATGGTTGGCCAAAAGGTTCCTGTCCAAAATATTTTCACATAAGGTCAGAATTGAGTGTCGCAAGTGGACTATTACTAAAACAGAACAGAATAGTCATTCCACAGGCTCTACGTCAAGGCATGCTCAAAAGGATTCATGAGGGACACCTCGGAATTGAAAATGCAAAAGGAGAGCAAGAGACACTGTTTATTGGCCTGGCATAAATAAGGACATTGAGAACATGATAGGCAAATGTGAGACATGTCAGAAACACCAAAACAAACAAGCAAAGGAACCAATGATAGTAGCTGACATACCAACAGCAGCATGGCAAAAGGTTGATATGGACCTATTTCATTTAAATGGTAAAACTATCTAATAGTGATAGACTACTATTCTAACGATCCTGAGATGGCGCTGCTCTCAAGCACCACAGCAAGCAGTGTCAAAATGCATGTGAAATCCATCTTCGCCAGACATGGAATTCCCAGGATTGCCGTCAGCGGACAATGGTCCATGCTTCAACTGTAAGGAGTGGCAACAGTTCACAGCACATTATGACTTTCAGCACATCACATCCAGTCCTTTGTATGCTCAGTCAAATGGTAAGGCAGAGAAAGGTGTTCAAGTTCTCAAGCAGCTACTGAAGAAAGCGACAGAAAGCAAGTCTGATCCTTATCTCGCCCTGCTGAGCTACCGAGCCTCACCTTTAGACTGTGGTTCTTCACCTGCTGAACTACTAATGGGTTGCAAGTTGCGCACCACGCTACCCTGCTGTGCAGAAGAACAGCAAAGTGAGGAACTGAGACACAGACTTCAACTGTAAAAGCTGAAACAGAAATCATACTATGACATGTCATCCAATCTCTAAAACCATTGACAAAGGATGATGTTGTCAGGATTGAGGATCCATATGCATGGAACAGGAAAGCTACAGTTCTTGAGGAAGTAGGACCAAGGTCATACACTGTTAGAACTGAGGAAGGACAGATTCTCAGGAGGAACCGCCGTTCCCTCCTAAAAAACACAAGAGACTATTCAAGACCAGATTGATGACAATGCCGCAACTGCATCTTGTCATTCACCGCCAGAAGAATCTCATGAAGACACATCAGACTTACCCGTGTTGATAAGATCCACACGTGAAGTTAAAGGGCCTGATAGACTTAATCTTTGAGCACAATGTAAAGCTTTGAAAATGTGTTGAATGTTTTGAAAATGTTTATGTTTATAGAGCACTAACAAAAGTGTTACTGATATTATCTTTATTGTTTTCTTGAAAGTTGATTGATATACATTTTGTTAAACCTCAAAGAAAGGGGGATGTAGTGATCAATAGCATGTCATTCTATAGTGTACACTAGGTGCAGTCGTAGAGCTGTATAAAGCTGTATGTATATGACTACACTACCCAGCTATATATTATATTAAGACTACATTATCCATGAGGCTAGGATACCCACAAGGCAGCAGTCAAGATGAAAGCCTCTACAAGATGCTGTACAAGTCCACATGTGCTCAAAAAGTAGCTAGCAAAAGCTAGCTGTGTTCATAATAAGAATGTCTATTTATTAATGAACATAACACAGTGAGGTATCTGGATGAGCAGAGCCAGTACAAGTGAGGCCAGTGATATATCTGAATCAGCGGTGCCAGTACAAAAGAGGCCAGTGATATATCTGAACAGTTAGTGCAGGTACAATTGAGAACAGTGATATATCTGAATGAGCAGAAACAGTACAAATGAGTCCAGTGATATATCTGAATGAGCAGTGCCAGTACAAGTCAGTTCAGTTATATATCTGAATGAGCAGTGCAGTTCAAGTGAGGCCAGTGATATATCTGAATTGAGCAGTGACAGTACAAGAGAGTTCAGTGATATATCTGAATGAGCAGTGCAAATACAAGTGAGTTCAGTGATATATCTGAATGAGCAGGGAAAGTAAATGTGAGGCCAGTGATATATCTGAATGATCATTGCCAGTACCAGTGTGTTCAGTGATATATCTGAATGAAGAGTGCTAGTATGATTGAGGACAGAGATTTCTCTGAATGAGCAGTGCCAGTACAAGTAGGGTCAGGAACATATCAGAATGGGTAGTGCCAATAAAAGTGAGTTCATTGGTGTATCTGAGTGAGCATTGTCAATAGAACTGAGGCCAGTAATATATCTGAATGGGCAGTGTCTGTACAAGTGAGGCCAGTGATATATCTGAATGAGCAGTGCCAGTAAAGTGAGGTCAGTGATATATCTGACTGAGCAGTGCAAGTAAACGTGAGGCCAGTGATATATCTGAATGAGCAGAAACAGTACAATTGAGGTCAGTGATATATCTGAATGAGCAGTGCAAGTACACGTGAGTCCAGTGATAGAACTGAATGAGCAGAAACAGTACGAATGAGTCCAGTGATATGTCTGAATGAGCAGTGCCAGTATAAATGAGGCCAGTGATATAACAGAATGAGCAGTGCCAGTATAAGTGAGGTCAGTGATATAACTGAATGGGCAGTGCAGGTACAAGTGAGACCAATGATATATCTGAATGAGCAGAGTAGTACAAAGGAGTCATGTGATATATCTGAAAGAGCAGTGCCAGTAAAGTGAGGTCAGTGATATATCTGAATGGGCAGTGCAGGTACAAGTGAGGGCAGTGATATATCTGAATGAGCAGAAACAGTACAAACGAGTCCAGTTATATATCTGAATATGCAGTGCCAGTACAAGTGAGGGCAGTGATATATCTGAATGAGCAGTGCCTGTAGAAGTGAGGTTAGTGATATATCTGAATGAGCAGTAGCAGTACAATTGCGGACAGTGATATATCTGAATGAGCAGTGTGAGCACGTCAGATCAAGTGAGATCAATGATATATCTGAATGAGCAGTGCGAGTACAGGTGGGGCAAGGGATATGTCTGAATGAGCAGTGCCGGTTCATGTGAGGTCAGTGATATTACTGAATTAACAGTGCGAGTACAATTGGGTCAAGTGATATATCTGAATGAACAGTGCCAGTAAAATTAAGGTCAGTAAATAACTGAAAGAGCATTGCGAGTACAATGAGGCCAGTGAAATATCAGAATGAGAAGTGCCGGTACAAGAGGTGTTAGTGAGATATCTGAATGAGCAGTGCCGGTACAAGACAGGTTAGTGAGATATCTGACTGAGCAGTGCCAATAAATTGAGGTCAGTGATATATCTGACTGAGCAGTGCCAGTACAAGTGACGTCAGTGATATATCTGACTGAGCAGTGCCAATAAATTGAGGTCAGTGATATATCTGACTGAGCAGTGCCAATAAATTGAGGTCAGTGATATATCTGACTGAGCAGTGCACGTACAAGTGAGTCCAGTGATGTATCTCAATGTGCAGAAACAGTATAAATGAGCCCAGTAATATATCTGAATGAGCAATACCAGTAAATGAGGACAGTGATATATCTGAATGAGCAGAACCAGTACAAATGAGTCCAGTAATATATCTGAAACAACAGAGCCAGTAGCAGTGAGGTCAGTGATATATCTGAATGAGCAGTGCCAGTTCAAGTGAGGCAAGTGATATATTTGAATTGAGCAGTGCCAGTACAAGTGAATTCAGCGATATATCTGAATGAGCATTGAAAATACAAGTGAGTCCAGTAATATATCTGAATGTGCAGTGCCAGTATAAGTGAGGGCAGCGATATATCTGAATGGGCAGTGCAGGTGCAAGTGAAACCAGTGATATATCTGAATGAAAAGTGCCTGTCGAAGTGAGGTCAGTGATACACCTGTGAAACACACAGCACTGCAGTGTAAGGACACAGAATTGTATGTCATCAGCCCTGTAGTGTAAGTGCACAGACCTGCACAACAAGCAGCCCTGCAATGTAAGGACACAGACCTGTACAACATCCAGCGCTGCAGCGTAAGGACAGAGACCTGCACAACATCCAGCCCTGCATTGTAAGGACACAGACTTGAACAACATCCAAAACTGCAGTGTAAGGACACAGACATTTACAGCATCCAGCCCTGCAGACTTTTACAACATTCAGTCCTGCACTTTATGGACACAGACAAGTACAACATCGAGCCCTGCAGTGTAACGATACAGAAATGTACAACACACAGCCCTGCAGTGTAAGGACACAAACCTGTACAACACACAGCCCTGCAGTGAAAGGACACAGACCGGTACAACATCCAGCTCTGCAGCTTCAGGACACAGACCTGTACAACATCCAGCTCTGCAGCATAAGGACACAGATCTGTACAACACACAGTCCAGCAGTGTAAGGACACAGAACTGTACAACACCCAGCCCTGCAGTTTAGGGACACATAGAAACATAGAGAGATAGGAACAGGAGTAGGCCATTCGGCCCTTCGAGCCTGCTCCGCCATTCAATGAGATCATGGCTGATCTTCGTCTGAGATCATAGCTGATCTTACCAGTTCAGTACCCCGTCCCCGCCTTTTCTCCGTAACCCTTAATCCCCTTAGCCTTCAGAAATATATCCAATTCTCTCTTGAAAATATTTATTGAATTAGCCTTCACAGCCCTCTGTGGCAGGGAATTCCACAGGCTCACCACTCTTTGAGTGAAGAAATTCTTCCTCATCTCTGTTTTAAATGATTTGCCCGCTATTTTTAGACTGTGGCCCCTGGTTCTGTGCTCCCCGGCCATTGGAAACATTCTCTCTGAATTCAGCCTGTCCAGGCCTGCCATAATTTTATATGTTTCGATGAGATCCCCTCTCAATCTTCTAAACTCCAGTGAGTACAAGCCCAAACTATTTAATCTCTCTTCGTAGGTCATTCCCGCCATTCCAGGTATCAGCCTGGTGAATCGCCGTTGCACTCTTTCCATGGCAAGAACATCCTTCCGCAGATGGGGCGATCAAAACTGTACACAATACTCCAGATGCGGTCTCACCAGCACCTTGTACAGCTGTAGTAAGGTATCCCTATTCCTATACTCGAACCCCCTTGATATGAAGGCCAACATAGCATTTGCCTTCTTGATCGCCTGTTGCACCTGCATGCTCTCCTTCAGTGACTGGTGCACAAGAACACCCAGGTCCCTCTGCACTTCCCCATCTCCCAATCTATTGCCATTTAGATAATAATCTACCCTCCTGTTTTTACCCCCAAAGTGGATAACCTCGCATTTATCCACATTATAGTGCATCTGCCACGTATCCGCCCATTCCCCCAACCTGTCCAAATCGCACTGTAGCCTCCTGACATCCTCATCAGAGCCCACCCCTCCTCCTAGTTTAGTGTCGTCAGCGAATTTGGAAATATTGCATCCAATTCCCTGATCCAGATCATTTATATATATTGTGAACAGCTGGGGTCCCAGGACAGATCCTTGCGGCACCCCGCTGGTCACTGCCTGCCACTCCGAAAACGAGCCGTTTATTCCAACTCTCTGTTTTCTATCCGCCAGCCAGTTCTCTATCCACGTTAATACTTTGCCCCCAATCCCATGAGCCTTAATTTTGCATGATAATCTTTTGTGTGGAACCTTATCGAAGGCTTTCTGGAAGTCAAGGTACACCACATCCACTGGCTCTCCCCCATCTATTTTACCAGTTACTTCCTCAAAAAATTCCAGCAGATTAGTCAAACACGATTTACCCTTTGTAAATCCATGTTGACTCTGTCCGATCCTTTCCCCATTTGTCAAGTGCTCCGCTATTTTATCCTTAATAATGGACTCTAGCATTTTGCCCACAACCGATGTAAGGCTTACTGGTCTATAATTCCCTGCTTTCTCTCTACCCCCCTTTTTAAATATTGGGGTAACATTAGCTACCCTCCAATCCACGGGTACTGTTCCCGAGTCAATGGAGTTCCGGAAGATGATCCTTAGAGCATCTGCTATCTCCAGGGCCACCTCCTTAAGTACCCTAGGATGTAGTTTATCAGGCCCCGGGGCTTTGTCGGCCTTCAGTCCCCTCAACTTACCCAACACCATATCCCTAGAGATACTAATTTCTGTCAGCTCCTCCCTCTCATTAGTCCCTATGTTTGCCGATATTCCTGGGAGGTTATTTGTGTCCTCCTTTGTGAATACAGAACCAAAGTATGAGTTTAATTGGTCTGCCATTTCCTTATTCTCCATTATATATTCTCCCGAATCGGACTGCAAGGGACCGACTTGGGATTTTACCAGTCTTTTTCTCCTGATATACCGATAAAAGCTTTTGCAGTCTGTCTTTATGTTTGCTGCAAGTTTACTTTCGTATTCTATTTTCCCCTTCCTGATTAATCCCTTTGTCCTCTTTTGCTGTATCTTGTACTGCCCCCAATCTTCCGGTCTGGTGCTTTTTTTTGCCAGTTGATATGCCCTTTTTTTTGATTTTATGCTGTCCCTAATTTCCCTCGTTATCCACGGTTGAGTCACCTTTTTAGGTTTATTTTTATGCCACAGGCTACTACAACACACAGTCCTGCAGTGTAAGGACACAGAACTGTACAACACACAGTCCTGCAGTGTAAGGACACAGACCTGTACAACACACAGCCCTGAAGTGTAAGGACACAGACCTGTATAACAACCAGCACTGCAGTGTAAGCGCACAGGCCGGTACAACACACAGCCCAGCAGTATAAGGACAAAGACCTGTACAACATACAGCACCGCAGTGTAAGGACACAGACCTGTACAACACGCAGCCCTGCAGAATATATTCACAGACCTGTACAACTCAAATCCCTGCAGTGTAAGGACACAGACATGTACAACCCACAGCCCTGCAATGTAAAGACACAGATCTGTACAAAACAGAGCCCTGCATAATAAGGACACAGACCTGTACAACACACAGCCCTGTAGTGTAAGGCCACAGACCGGTACAGCACACAGCCCTGCAGTGTAAGGACACAGACCTGTACAACATCCAGCCCTGCAGTGTAAGGACACAGACCTGCACAACACCCAGCTCTGCAGTTTAAGGACACAGACCTGTACAACATACAGCCCTGCAGTGTAAGGACACAGACATAATACAACATCCAGCCCTGCGGTGTAAGGGCACAGACCTGTACAACACGCAGCCCTGCAGTGTAAGGACACAGACCTGTACAACATCCAACCCTGCAGCATAAGGACACAGACTTGTAAGACACGCAGCCCTGTTATGTAAGGACAAAGACCTGTAGAACACACAGCCCTGCAGTGTAAGGACACAGACGTGTACAACATCCAGTCTTGTAGTGTAAGGAAGCAGACCTGTACAACACACAGTCCTACAGTGTAACGACACAGACCTGTACATCATTCAGCCCTGCACTGCAAGGACACAGACCAGTACAACATCCAGCACTGCAGTGTAAGGACACAAACCTGCACAACATGCAGCCCTGCAGTGTAAGGACACAGACCAGCACAACATCCAGCACTGCAGTGTAAGAGCACAGACCTGCACTGCATCCAGCCCTACAGTGTAAGGCCACAGATCTGTAGAACATTCAGTCCTGCAGTGTCAGGACACAGAACTGTACAACATGAAGCCCTGCAGTGTAATGGAACAGACATGTACATCATCCAGCCCTGCAGTGTAAGGACACAGACCTGTACAACATCCCGCCCTGCAGTGTAAGGACACAGACCTGTACAACACGGAGCCATGCAGTGGAAGAGCACAGACCTGAACAACATCCAGCCCTGCAGTTTAAGGACAGAGACGGGTACAACTTCCAGCCATGCAGTGTAAGTTCACAGGCCAGTGCAACATCCAGTCCTACAGTGTTCGGACACAGAACTTTTCAACATCCAACCCTGCAGAGTAAGCTCACGGACCTGTACAACACACAGCCCTGCAGTGTAAGGACACAGACCGGTACAAAACGCAGCGCTGCATTGTAAGGACACCGTCCTGCACAACATCGAGACCTGCAATGTAAGGACACCGACCTGTACAACATCCAGCGCTGCATTGTAATGACACAGACATGTACAACATACAGAGCTGCAGTGTAAGCACACAGAACTGTACAACACACAGCCCTGCAGTGTAGGGGCACAGTCCGG
The DNA here is from genome assembly GCF_052327205.1 of Somniosus microcephalus. Classification (NCBI taxonomy): domain Eukaryota; kingdom Metazoa; phylum Chordata; class Chondrichthyes; order Squaliformes; family Somniosidae; genus Somniosus; species Somniosus microcephalus. The sequence goes on from NW_028225183.1 coordinate 31,419,680, forward strand.
AACAACACGCAGACATGCAGTGCAAGGACACATACCGGTAAAACACACAGCAATGCAGTGTAAGGACACAAACTGGTGCAACACACAGCCCTGCAGTGTAAGGACACAGACGGGTACAACATCCAGCCCTGCAGTGTAAGGACACAGAGCTGTACAATATCCAGCCCTGCAGTGTAAGGACACAGACCTGTACATCACCCAGCCCTGCAGTGTAAACACACAGTTCTGTACAACACCCAGCCCTGCAGTATAAGCACACAGACGTGTACAACACCCAGCCCTGCAGTGTAAGTACACAGACCAGGACAACACACAGCCCTGCAGTGTAATGACACAGACCTGTACAACACGCAGCTCTGCAGTGTAACGGCACAGACCTGTTCAACAGACTGCCCTGCAGTGTAAGGACCCAGAACGGTGCAAACGCAGCGCTGCAGTGCAAGGACACAGCTGTGTGCAATACAGGGCACAGACCTGTACAATATCCAGCCCTGCAGTGTAAGGACACAGACCAGTACAACACGCAGACCTGCAGTGTAAGGACACAGACCTGTACAACACAAAGCCCTGAAGTATAAGGACACAGACCTGTACAACATCCAATCCTGTAGTGTAAGGACACAGAACTGTACAACATCCAGCCCTGCAGTGTCAGGACACAGACCTGTATAACACACAGCCCTGCAGTGTTAGGACACAGACCGGTACAACACACAGACCTGCAGTGTAAGTACACAGACCTGTACAACACCCAGCCCTGCAGTGCAAGGTCACAGACCGGTGCAACACACAGACCTGCAGTGTAAGTACACAGACCTGTACAACATTCAGCCCTGCAGTGTCAGGACACAGACCTGTATAACACACAGCCCTGCAGTTTAAGGACACAGACCGATAAAACATCCAGCCCTGCAGTGTAAGGACACAGAACTGTACAACACCCAGCCCTGCAGTGTAAGAGGACAGATCTGTAGACCATCCAGCCCTGCAGTGTAAGACCACAGACCTGTACAAAACAGAGCTCTGCAGTGTAAGGACAGAGACCTGTACATCACACAGCGCAGCAATGTAAGGGCAAAGAGCTGTACATCACACAGTCCTGCAGGGTAAGGGCACAGACCAGTACAACACTCAGCCCAGCAGTGTAAGGACACAGACCGGTACAACACGATGCCCTGCAGTGTAAGGACACAGACCGGTACAACACACAGCCCTGCAGTCTAAAGACACAGACCTGCACAACATCCAGACCTGCAGTGTAAGGACACAGACCTGTACAACACACAGCCCTGCAGTGAAACAACACAGACCGGTACAACACACAGCCCTGCAGGATAAGGACACAGACCTGTACAACACCCAGCCCTGCAGTTTAAGGACACAGACCGGTAAAACACAGAGCCCTGCAGTGTAAGGACACAGACCGGTACAACATCCAACCCTGCAGTCTAAGGACACAGACCGGTACAAAATCCAGCCCTGCAGTGTAAGGAGACAGACCTGTACAACATCCCGCCTTGCAGTGTAAGGAAATAGACCGGTACAACATCCAGCCCTGCAGTGTAAGGACACAGACTGGTACAACACATAGCCCTGCAGTTTAAGGACACAGACCTGTACTTCATCCGTCCCTGCAGTGTACGGACACAGACCGGTACAACATCCAGCCCTGCAGTATAAGGACATAGACCTGTACAACACACAGCCCTGCAGTGTAAGGGCACAGACCTGTACAACATCCAGCCCTGCAGTGCAAGGACACAGACCGGTACAACACACAACCCTACATTTTAAGGATACAGACGTGCACAACATCCAGCCCTGCAGTGGAAGGACACAAACCAGCACAACACACAGCCCTGCAGTGTAAGGACAACGACGTGTACAACATCCAGCCCTGCAGTGTAAGGACACAGACCTTTACAACACACAGCCCTGCAGTTTAAGGACACAGAACTGTAAATCATCCAGCCCTGAAATGCAAGGACACAGACCGGAACAACACACTGCCCTGCATGGCAAGGACACAGACCGGTACAGCACGCAGCCCTGCAGTGTGAGGACAGAGACCTATACAACACACAGCGCAGCAGTGCAAGGGCACAGAACTGTACAACACGCAGCCTTGCAGTGTAAGGACACAGACCCGTACAACATCCAGCCCTGCTGTGTAAGAACACAGACCTGTACAACACACAGCCCTGCAGTGTTAGGACACAGACCTGCACAACATCCAGCCCTGCAGTGTAAGGACACAGACCTGTACAACATCCAGCCCTGCAAAGCAAGGATACAGACCTGTACAATATCCAGCCCTGCAGTGTAAGGACACAGACCTGTAGAACATCCAGCCCTGCAGTTTAAGGTCAAAGACCTGTACAACTCACAGCCCTGCAGTGTAACGACACAGACCTGTACAACACACAGCTCTACAGTGGAAGGACACAGAACTGTAGAACATCTAGCCCTGCAGAGTAAGGACACAGACCTGTACAAAACCCAGCCCTGCAGTGTAACGACACAGAGCTGTACAAAATCCAGCCCTACAGTAATACAGCACGGATAGAGGCCCTTCGGCCCATCGTGTCCGCGCCGGCCATCAAGCCCTGCCTAATCTAATCCCATATTCCAGCATCTGTCCCGTAGCCTTGTAAGCTATGGCATTTCAAGTGCACATCCAAATGCTTCTTAAATATTGTGAGGGTTTCTGCCTCCACAACCCTTTCAGGCAGTGAGTTCCAGACTCCAACCACCCTCTGGGTGAAAAAGTTCTTTCTCAAATCCCCTCTAAACCTTCCGCCCTTTACCTTGAATCTATGTCCCCTAGTTATTGACCCCTCTACTAAGGGTAAATGCTCCTCAGCATCCATCCTATCTATGCCCCTCATAATTTTGTACACCTCAATCATGTCCCCCCTCAGCCTCCTCTGCTCCGAGGAAAACAAACCCAATCTGCCCAGTCTCTCTTCATAGTGTAAGGACACAGCCCACTACATCACACAGCCCGGCAGTGTAAGGACACAGACGTATACAACATCCAGCCCTGCAGAGTAAGGACAAAGATCGGTGCAACACACAGCTGTGCAGTGTAAGGACACAGACCTGTACAACACAAAGCCATGCACAGTAAGGACAAAGACCGGTACAACACGCAGCCCTGCAGTGTAAGGACACAGACCAGTACAACACGGAGACCTGCAGCATAAGAACACAGACCTCTACAACATCCAGCCCTGCAGTGCAAGGAAACAGAACTTTACAAAACGCAGCCCTGCAGTTTAAGGACACAGACCGGTACAACACCCAGCCATGCAGTGTAAGAACACATACCTGTATAACACCCAGCCCTGCCGTTTAATGACGCAGACCTGTACAACACACAGCACTGCAGTGTAAGGACACAGATCTGTACAACACGCAGCCCTGCAGTGTAAGGACACAGACCTGTATAACACGCAGCCATGCAGTATAAGGACACAGACCGGTACAACACGCAGCCCTGCAGTGTAAGGACACAGACCGTTACAACACACAGCCCTGCAATCTAAGGACACAGACTGGTACAACATCCAGCCCTGCAGTGTAAGGACACAGACCTGTACAACACACAGCCCTGCAGTGAAACGACACAGACCGGTACAACACACAGCCCTGCAGGGTAAGGACAAAGACCTGTATAACACTCAGCCCTGCAGTTTAAGGACACAGACCGGTACAACACACAACCCTGCAGTGTAAGGGCACAGACCTGTACAACATCCAGCCCTGCAGTGCAAGGACACAGACCTGTAAAACATCCAGCCCTACAGTGTAAGGACACAGCCCGATACAGCATCCAGCCCTGCAGTGTAAGGACACAGACCTGTACAACACACAACCAACATTTTAAGGACACAGACGTGCACAACATCCAGCCCTGCAGTGTAAGGACAACGACCTGTACAACATCCAGCCCTGCAGTGTAAGGACACAGACCTGTACAACACACAGCCCTGCAGTGTAAGGACACAGAACTGTAAATCATACAGCCCTGAAATGCAAGGACACAGACCAGAACAACACACAGCCCTGCAGTGTAAGGAAACAGACCAGTACAGCACGCAGCCCTGCAGTGTGAGGACACAGACCTATACAACACACAGCGCAGCAGTGCAAGGACTCAGGCCCGTACTACATCCAGCTCTGCAGTGTAAGGACACAGACCTGTACAACATCCAGCCCAGCAGTGTAAGGACACAGACCAGTAGAACATCCAGCCCTGCAGTTTAAGGTCAAAGACCTGTACAACTGACAGCCCTGTAGTGTACCGACACAGACCTGTTCAACACAAAGCCCTGCAATGTAAGGACACAGACCAGTACAACACGGAGACCTGCAGTGTAAGGACACAGACCTGTACAACACACAGTCTTGCAGTGTAAGGACACATACCTGTATATCACCCAGCCCTGCAGTTTAAGGACGCAGACATGTACAACACACAGCCCTGCAGTGTAAGGACACAGACCAGTACAACACGGAGCCCTGCAGTGTAAGGACACAGACCTGTATAACACGCAGCCATGCAGTGTAAGGACACATACCTGTATATCACCCAGCACTGCAGTGTAAGGTCACAGCCTTGTACAAATCACAGCCCTGCAGTGTAAGTTCACAGAAAGCTACAACATCCAGCCTTGCAGTTTAAGGGCACAGACGTGTACAACATCCAGCCCTGCAGTGTAAGGACACAGACCTGTACAACATCCAGCCCTGCAGTGTAAGTTCACAGAAAGGTACAACATCCAGCCTTGCAGTTTAAGGGCACAGACCTGTACAACATCCAGCCCTGCAGTGTAATGACACAGTCCTGTACAGCACACAGCCCTGTAGTGTAAGGACACAGACCTGTCAAACACCCAGCCCTGCAGTGTATGAACACAGACCTGTACAACATTCAGCCCTGCACTTTAAGCACACAGACCTGTACAACACGCAGCCCTGCAATGTAAGGACACAGACCTGTGCAACACACAGACATGCAGGGAAAGGTCACAGACCTGTACAACACACAGACCTGCAGTGTAAGGACACAGACCTGCACAACACGTAGCCCTGCAGTGTGAGGACACCGACCTGTACAATACACAGCGCTGCAGTGTAATGACACAGACATGCACAACACGCAGCCCTGCAGTGTAAGGACACAGACCCGTACAACATCCAGTCATGCAGTTTATAGACACAGACCTGTACAACATCGAGCCCTGCAGATTAAGGACACAGACAGGTACAACATTAAGCCCTGCAGTGTAAGGACACAGACCTGCACACCATCCAGCCCTGCAGTGTAAGGACACAGCCCGATATAACATCCAGCCCTGCAGTGTGAGGAAACGGACTGGTACAACACACAACCCTACATTTTAAGGACACAGACGTGCACAATATTCAGCCCTGCAGTGGAAGGACACAGACCAGCACAACACACAGCCCTGCAGTGTAAGGAGAACGACCTGTACAACATCCAGCCCTGCAGTGTAAGGACACAGACCTGTACAACACACAGCCCTGCAGTGTAAGGACGCAGAACTGTAAATCATCCAGCCCTGAAATGCAAGGACACAGACCGGAACAACACACTGTCCTGCCGTGTAAGTACACAGACCGGTACAGCACGCAGCTCTGCAGTGTGAGGACACAGACCTATACAACACTCAGCCTTGAAGTGTAAGGACACAGATCCGTACAACATCCAGCCCGGCTGTGTAAGAACACAGACCTGTACAACACACAGCCCTGCAGTGTAAGGACACAGACCTGTACAACATCCAGCATTGCAGTGTAAGGACACAGACCTGTACAATATCAAGCCCTGCAGTGTAAGGATGCAGGCCAGTACAACATCCAGCACTGCAGAGTAAGTACACAGACCTATACAAAACCCAGCCCTGCAGTGTAACGACACAGACCTGTACAAAATCCAGCACTACAGTGTAAGGACACAGCCCGGTACATCACACAGCCCTGCAGTGTAAGGACACAGAGCTGTACAACATCCAGCCCTGCAGAGTAAGGACACAGACCGGTGCAACACACAGCCGTGCAGTGTAAGGACACAGACCTGTACAACACACAGCCCTGCAGAATAAGGACAAAGACCGGTACAACACGCAGCCCTGCAATATAAGAACACAGAGCTCTAAAATATCCAGCCCTGCAGTGTAAGGACACAGGACTTTACAAAACGCAGGCCTGCAGTGTAAGGACACAGACCGGTACAACACCCAGCCCTGCAGCGTAAGGACATATACCTGTATAACACCCAGCTCTGCAGTGTAAGGACACAGATCTGTACAACACGCAGCTCTGCAGTGTAAGGACACAGACCTGTATAACACGCAGCCATGCAGTGTAAGGTCACAGACCGGTACAACACGCAGCCCTGCAGTGTAAGGACACAGACCGGTACAACACACAGCCCTGCAATCTAAGGACACAGACCTGTACAACATCCAGCCCTGCAGTGTAAGGACACAGACGTGTACAACACACAGCCCTGCAGTGAAACGACACAGACCGGTACAACACACAGCCCTGCTGGGTAAGGACACAGACCTGTGCAAACCCAGCCCTGCAGTTTAAGGACACAGACCTGTACAACACCCAACCCTGCAGTTTAAGGACACAGACCTGTACAACATCCCACCCTGCAGTGTAAGGACACAGACCGGAACAACATCCAGCCCTGCAGTGTAAGGGCACAGACTGTTACAACACACAGCCCTGCAGTTTAAGGACACAGACCTATACTTCATCCGGCCCTGCAGTGTACGGACACAGACCAGTATAACATCCAGCCCTGCAGTGTTAGGACATAGACCTGTACAACACACAGCCCTGCAGTGTAAGGGCACAGACCTGTACAACATCCAGCCCTGCAGTGCAAGGACACAGACCTGTACAACATCCAGCCCTGCAGTGTAAGGACACAGCCCGATACAACATCCAGCCCTGCAGTGTAAGGACACAGTCCTGTACAACACACAGCCCTGCAGTGTAAGGACAACGACCTGTACTCCACCGAGCCCTGCAGTGTAAGGACACAGACCGGAACAACACACAGCCCTGCAGTGTAAGGACACAGACCGGTACAGCACGCAGCCCTGCAATGTGAGGACACAGAACTATACAACACACAGCGCAGCAGTGCAAGGGCAGAGACCTGTACAACACGCAGCCCTGCAGTTTAAGGACACAGACAGGTACAACATCCAGCTCTGCTGTGTATGAACACAGACCTGTACATCACACAGCCCTGCAGTGTAAGGGCACAGGCCTGTACTACATCCAGCCCTGCAGTGTAAGGACACAGACCTGTACAACATCCAGCCCTGCAGTGTAAGGACACAGACCTGTACACATCCAGCCCTGCAGTGTAAGGACACAGGCCTGTACAACATCCAGCCCTGCAGTGTAAGGTCACAGCCTTGTACAAATCACAGCCCTGCAGTGTAAGTTTACAGAAAGGTACAACATCCAGCCTTGCAGTTTAAGGGCACAGACCTTTACAACATCCAGCCCTGCAGTGTAAGGACACAAACCTGTACAACACACAACCTTGCAGTGTAATGACACAGTCCTGTACAGCACACAGCCCTGTAGTGTAAGGACACAGACCTGTAAAACACCCAGCCCTGCATTGTATGAACACAGACCTGTACAACATCCCACCCTGCAGTGTAAGGACAGAGACCGGAACAACATCCAGCCCTGCAGTGTAAGGGCACAGACTGGTACAACACACAGCCCTGCAGTTTAAGGACACAGACCTATACTTCATCCGGCCCTGCAGTGTACGGACACAGACCAGTACAACATCCAGCCCTGCAGTGTTAGGACATAGACCTGTACAACACACAGCCCTGCAGTGTAAGGGCACAGACCTGTACAACATCCAGCCCTGCAGTGCAAGGACACAGACCTGTACAACAACCAGCCCTGCAGTGTAAGGACACAGCCCGATACAACATCCAGCCCTGCTGTGTAAGAACACAGACCTGTACAACACACAGCCCTGCAGTGTTAGGACACAGACCTGTACAACATCCAGCCCTGCAGTGTAACGACACAGACCTGTACAGCATCCAGCCCTGCATTGCAAGGATACAGACCTGTACAACATCCAGCCCTGCAGTGTAAGGACACAGACCTGTAGAACATCCAGCCCTGCAGTTTAAGGTCAAAGACCTCTACAACTCACAGCCCTGCAGTGTAACGACACAGACCTGTACAACATCCAGCCCTGCAGTGCAAGGATACAGACCTGTACAACATCCAGCCCTGCAGTGTAAGGACACAGACCTGTAAAACATCCAGCCCTGCAGTTTAAGGTCAAAGACCTGTACAACTCACAGACCTGCAGTGTAACGACACAGACCTATACAACACACAGCTCTACAGTGAAACGACACAGACCGGTACAACACACAGCCCTGCTGGGTAAGGACACAGACCTGTGCAAACCCAGCCCTGCAGTTTAAGGACACAGACCTGTACAACACCCAACCCTGCAGTTTAAGGACACAGACCTGTACAACAACCCACCCTGCAGTGTAAGGACACAGACCGGAACAACATCCAGCCCTGCAGTGTAAGGGCACAGACTGTTACAACACACAGCCCTGCAGTTTAAGGACACAGACCTATACTTCATCCGGCCCTGCAGTGTACGGACACAGACCAGTACAACATCCAGCCCTGCAGTGTTAGGACATAGACCTGTACAACACACAGCCCTGCAGTGTAAGGGCACAGACCTGTACAACATCCAGCCCTGCAGTGCAAGGACACAGACCTGTACAACATCCAGCCCTGCAGTGTAAGGACACAGCCCGATACAACATCCAGCCCTGCAGTGTAAGGACACAGTCCTGTACAACACACAGCCCTGCAGTGTAAGGACAACGACCTGTACTCCATCGAGCCCTGCAGTGTAAGGACACAGACCGGAACAACACACAGCCCTGCAGTGTAAGGACACAGACCGGTACAGCACGCAGCCCTGCAATGTGAGGACACAGAACTATACAACACACAGCGCAGCAGTGCAAGGGCAGAGACCTGTACAACACGCAGCCTTGCAGTTTAAGGACACAGACAGGTACAACATCCAGCTCTGCTGTGTATGAACACAGACCTGTACATCACACAGCCCTGCAGTGTAAGGGCACAGGCCTGTACTACATCCAGCCCTGCAGTGTAAGGACACAGACCTGTACAACATCCAGCCCTGCAGTGTAAGGACACAGACCTGTACACATCCAGCCCTGCAGTGTAAGGACACAGACCTGTACAACATCCAGCCCTGCAGTGTAAGGTCACAGCCTTGTACAAATCACAGCCCTGCAGTGTAAGTTTACAGAAAGGTACAACATCCAGCCTTGCAGTTTAAGGGCACAGACCTGTACAACATCCAGCCCTGCAGTGTAAGGACACAAACCTGTACAACACCCAACCTTGCAGTGTAATGACACAGTCCTGTACAGCACACAGCCCTGTAGTGTAAGGACACAGACCTGTAAAACACCCAGCCCTGCATTGTATGAACACAGACCTGTACAACATCCCACCCTGCAGTGTAAGGACAGAGACCGGAACAACATCCAGCCCTGCAGTGTAAGGGCACAGACTGGTACAACACACAGCCCTGCAGTTTAAGGACACAGACCTATACTTCATCCGGCCCTGCAGTGTACGGACACAGACCAGTACAACATCCAGCCCTGCAGTGTTAGGACATAGACCTGTACAACACACAGCCCTGCAGTGTAAGGGCACAGAACTGTACAACATCCAGCCCTGCAGTGCAAGGACACAGACCTGTACAACAACCAGCCCTGCAGTGTAAGGACACAGCCCGATACAACATCCAGCCCTGCTGTGTAAGAACACAGACCTGTACAACACACAGCCCTGCAGTGTTAGGACACAGACCTGTACAACATCCAGCCCTGCAGTGTAACGACACAGACCTGTACAACATCCAGCCCTGCAGTGCAAGGATACAGACCTGTACAACATCCAGCCCTGCAGTGTAAGGACACAGACCTGTAAAACATCCAGCCCTGCAGTTTAAGGTCAAAGACCTGTACAACTCACAGCCCTGCAGTGTAACGACACAGACCTATACAACACACAGCTCTACAGTGGAAGGACACAGAACTGTACATCATCTAGCCCTGCAGAGTTAGGACACAGACCTGTACAAATCCCAGCCCTGCAGTGTAACGACACAGACATGTAAAAAATCCAGCCCGACAGTGTAAGGACACAACCCACTACATCACACAGCCCTGCAGTGTAAGGACACAGACCTGTACAACATCCAGCCCTGCAGAGTAAGGACAAAGATCGGTGCAGCACACAGCCGTGCAGTGTAAGGACACAGACTTGTACAACACAAAGCCCTGCACAGTAAGGACAAAGACCGGTACAACACACAGCCCTGCAGGGTAAGGAAAGAAAACTTTACAAAACGCAGCCCTGCAGTTTAAGGACACAGACCAGTACAACACCCAGCCATGCAGTGTAAGAACATATACCTGTATAACACCCAGCCCTGCCGTTTAAGGACGCAGACCTGTACAACACACAGCACTGCAGTGTAAGGACACAGATCTGTACAACACGCAGCCCTGCAGTGTAAGGACACTGACCTGTACAACACGCAGCCATGCAGTGTAAGGACACAGACCGGTACAACACGCAGCCCTGCAGTGTAAGGACACAGACCGGTACAATACACAGCCCTGCAATCTAAGGACACAGACTAGTACAACATCCAGCCCTGCAGTGTAAGGACACAGACCTGTACAACACACAGCCCTGCAGTGAAACGACACAGAACGGTACAACACACAGCCCTGCAGGGTAAGGACAAAGACCTGTACAACACTCAGCCCTGCAGTTTAAGGACACAGACCGGTACAACACACAGCACGGCAGTGTAAGGACACAGTCCGGTACAACATCCAGCCCTGCAGTGTAAGGAGACAGACCTGTACAACATCTCCCCCTGCAGTGTAAGGACACAGACCGGTATAACATCCAGCCCTGCAGTGTAAGGACACAGACTGGTACAACACACAGCCCTGCACTTTAAGGACAAGGACCTGTACTTCATCCGGCCCTGCAGTGTACGGACACAGACCAGTACAACATCCAGTCCTGCAGTGTAATGACATAGACCTCTACAACACACAACCCTGCAGTGTAAGGGCACAGACCTGTACAACATCCAGCCCCGCAGTGCAAGGACACAGACATGTACAACATCCAGCCCTACAGTGTAAGGACACAGCCCGATACAGCATCCAGCCCTGCAGTGTAAGGACACAGACCTGTACAACACACAACCCTACATTTTAAGGACACAGACGTGCACAACATCCAGCCCTGCAGTGTAAGGACAACGACCTGTACAACATCCAGCCCTGCAGTGTAAGGACACAGACCTGTACAACACACAGCCCTGCAGTGTAAGGACACAGAACTGTAAATCATACAGCCCTGAAATGCAAGGACACAGACCAGAACAACACACAGCCCTGCAGTGCAAGGAAACAGACCAGTACAGTACGCAGCCCTGCAGTGTGAGGACACAGACCTATACAACACAAAGCGCAGCAGTGCAAGGACTCAGGCCTGTACTACATCCAGCTCTGCAGTGTAAGGACACAGACCTGTACAACGTCCAGCCCTGCAGTGTAAGGACTCAGGCCTGTGCTACATCCAGCCCTGCAGTGTAAGGACACAGACCTGTACAACACACAGCCCTGCAGTGTAAGGACGCAGAACTGTAAATCATCCTGCCCTGAAATGCAAGGACACAGACCGGAACAACACACTGCCCTGCAGTGTAAGTACACAGACCGGTACAGCACGCAGCCCTGCAGTGTGAGGACACAGACCTATACAGCACACAGCGCAGCAGTGCAAGGCCACAGACCTGTACAACACTCAGCCTTGAAGTGTAAGGACACAGATCCGTACAATATCCAGCCCGGCTGTGTAAGAACACAGACCTGTACAACACACAGCCCTGCAGTGTAAGGACACACACCTGTACAACATCCAGCCTTGCAGTGTAAGGACACAGACCTGTACAACATCCAGCCCTGCAGTGTAAGGACACAGACCTGTACACATCCAACCGAGCAGTGTAATGACACAGACCAGTAGAACATCCAGCCCTGCAGTTTAAGGTCAAAGACCTGTACAACTGACAGCCCTGTAGTGTACCGACACAGACCTGTTCAACACAAAGCCCTGCAATGTAAGGACACAGACCAGTACAACACGGAGACCTGCAGTGTAAGGACACAGATATCTACAACATCCAACCTTGCAGTGTAAGGACACAGAACTTTACAAAACGCAGCCCTGCAGTGTAAGGACACAGACCGGTACAACACCCAGACTTGCAGTGTAAGGACACATACCTGTATAACACCCAGCCCTGCAGTTTAAGGACGCAGACCTGTACAACACACAGCCCTGCAGTGTAAGTGCAGAGACCCGTACAACACACAGCCCTGTAGTGTAAGGGCAAAGACCTGTTCATCACACAGCCCTGCAGTGTAAGGACACAGACCTGTACAACATCCAGCCTTGCAGTTTAAGGGCACAGATGTGTACAACATCCAGCCCTGCAGTGTAAGGACACAGACCTGTACAACATCCAGCCCTGCAGTGTAAGGTCACAGCCTTGTACAAATCACAGCCCTGCCGTGTAAGTTCACAGAAAGGTAAAACATCCAGCCTTGCAGTTTAAGGGCACAGATCTGTACAACATCCAGCCCTGCAGTGTAAGGACACAAACCTGTACAACACCCAACCCTGAAGTGTAATGACACAGTCCTGTACAGCACACAGCCCTGTAGTGTAAGGACACAGACCTGTAAAACACCCAGCCCTGCAGTGTATGAACACAGACCTGTACAACATCCAGCCCTGCAGTTTAAGCACACAGACCTGTACAACACGCAGCCCTGCAATGTAAGGACACAGACCTGTGCAACACACAGACCTGCAGGGAAAGGACACAGACCTGTACACACACAGACTTGCAGTGTAAGGACACAGACCTGCACAACACGTAGCCCTGCAGTGTAAGGACACAGACTGGTAAAACACACAGCCTTGCAGTGTAAGGACACAGACAGGCACATCGCGCAGCCCTGCAGTGTAAGGATACAGACCCGTACAACATCCAGTCATGCAGTTTACAAACACAGACCTGTACAACATCGAGCCCTGCAGATTAAGGACACCGACAGGTAAAACATCAAGCCCTGCAGTGTAAGGACACAGACCTGTACACCATCCAGCCCTGCAGTGTAAGGACACAGCCCGATATAACATCCAGCCCTGCAGTGTAAGGAAACAGACCGGTACAACACACAACCCTACATTTTAAGGACACAGACGTGCACAACATCCAGCCCTGCAGTGGAAGGACACAGACCAGCACAACACACAGCCCTGCAGTGTAAGGACAACGACCTGTACAACATCCAGCCCTGCAGTGTAAGGACACAGACCTGTACAACACACAGCCCTGCAGTGTAAGGACGCAGAACTGTAAATCATCCAGCCCTGAAATGCAAGGACACAGACCGGAACAACACACTGCCCTGCAGTGTAAGTACACAGACCGGTACAGCACGCAGCCCTGCAGTGTGAGGACACAGACCTATACAGCACACAGCGCAGCAGTGCAAGGCCACAGACCTGTACAACACTCAGCCTTGAAGTGTAAGGACACAGATCCGTACAACATCGAGCCCGGCTGTGTAAGAACACAGACCTGTACAACACACAGCCCTGCAGTGTAAGGACACAGACATGTACAACATCCAGCCTTGCAGTGTAAGGACACAGACCTGTACAACATCAAGCCCTGCAGTGTAAGGATGCAGACCAGTACAACATCCAGCCCTGCAGAGTAAGTACACAGACCTATACAAAACCCAGCCCTGCAGTGTAAGGACACAGACCTGTACAACATCCAGCCCTGCAGAGTAAGGACACAGACCGGTGCAACACACAGCCGTGCAGTGTAAGCACACAGACCTGTACAACACACAGCCCTGCAGAGTAAGGACAAAGACCGGTACAACATGATGCCCTGCAGTATAAGAACACAGACCTCTAAAATATCCAGCCCTGCAGTGTAAGGACACAGAACTTTACAAAACGCAGGCCTGCAGTGTAAGGACACAGACCGGTACAACACCCAGCCCTGCAGCGTAAGGACACATACCTGAACAACACACAGCCCTGCAGTGTAAGGACACAGATCTGTACAACACGCAGCTCTGCAGTGTAAGGACACAGACCTGTGTAACACGCAGCCATGCAGTGTAAGGTCACAGACCGGTACAACACGCAGCCCTGCAGTGTAAGGACACAGACCGGTACAACACACAGCCCTGCAATCTAAGGACACAGACCTGTACAACATCCAGCCCTGCAGTGTAAGGACACAGGCCTGTACAACACACAGCCCTGCAGTTTAAGGACACAGACCTGTACAACACCCAACCCCGCATTGTAAGGACACAGACCTGTACAACATCCCACCCTGCAGTGTAAGGACACAGACCGGAACAACATCCAGCCCTGCAGTGTAAGGGCACAGACTGGTACAACACACAGCCCTGCAGTTTAAGGACACAGACCAATACTTCATCCGGCCCTGCAGTGTACGGACACAGACCAGTACAACATCCAGCCCTGCAGTGTTAGGACATAGACCTGTACAACACACAGCCCTGCAGTGTAAGGGCACAGACCTGTACAACATCCAGCCCTGCAGTGCTAGGACACAGACCTGTACAACATCCAGCCCTGCAGTGTAAGGACACAGCCCGATACAACATCCAGCCCTACAGTGTAAGGACACAGACCTGTACAACACACAGCCCTGCAGTGTAAGGACAACGACCTGTACTGCATCCAGCCCTGCAGTGTAAGGACACAGAACTGTACACCACACAGCCCTGCAGTGTAAGTTCACAGAAAGGTACAACATCCAGCCTTGCAGTTTAAGGGCACAGACCTGTACAACATCCAGCCCTGCAGTGTAAGGAGACAAACCTGTACAACACCCAACCTTGCAGTGTAATGACACAGTCCTGTACAGCACACAGCCCTGTAGTGTAAGGACACAGACCTGTAAAACACCCAGCCCTGCAGTGTAAGGTCACAGACTTGTTCAAATCACAGCCCTGCAGTGCAAGTTCACAGAAAGCTACAACATCCAGCCTTGCAGTTTAAGGGCACAGACGTGTACAACATCCAGCCCTGCAGTGTAAGGACACAGACCTGTACAACATCCAGCCCTGCAGTGTAAGGTCACAGTCTTGTAAAAATCACAGCGCTGCAGTGTAAGTTCACAGAAAGGTACAACATCCAGCCTTGCAGTTTAAGGGCACAGACCTGTACAACATCCAGCCCTGCTCTGTAAGGACACAAACCTGTACAACACCCAACCCTGCAGTGTAATGACACAGACCTGTAAAACACCCAGCCCTGCAGTGTATGAACACAGACCTGTACAACATCCAGCCCTGCAGTTTAAGCACACAGACCTGTACAACACGCAGCCCTGCAATGTAAGGACACAGACCTGTGCAACACACAGACCTGCAGGGAAAGGACACAGACCTGCACAACACGTAGCCCTGCAGTGTAAGGACACAGACCTGAACAACACACAGCCCTGCAGTGTAAGGACACAGACTGGTACAACACACAGCCTTGCATTGTAAGGACACAGACAGGCACATCGCGCAGCCCTGCAGTGTGAGGACACAGACCTGTACAATACACAGCGCTGCAGTGTAATGACACAGACATGCACAACACGCAGCCCTGCAGTGTAAGGACACAGACCCGTAGAACATCCAGTCATTGAGTTTATAGACACAGACCTGTACAACATCGAGCCCTGCCGATTAAGGACACAGGCAGGTACATCATCAAGCCCTGCAATGTAAGGACACAGACCTGTACACCATCCAGCCTGCAGTGTAAGGACACAGCCCGATATAACATCCAGCCCTGCAGTGTAAGGAAACAGACCGGTACAACACACAACCCTACATTTTAAGGACACAGACGTGCACAACATCCAGCCCTGCAGTGGAAGGAAACAGACCAGCACAACACACTGCCCTGCAGTGTAAGGACAACGACCTGTACAACATCCAGCCCTGCAGTGTAAGGACACAGACCTGTACAAAACACAGCCCTGCAGTGTAAGGACGCAGAACTGTAAATCATCCAGCCCTGAAATGCAAGGACACAGACCGGAACATCACACTGACCTGCAGTGTAAGTACACAGACCGGTACAGCACGCAGCCCTGCAGTGTGAGGACACACACCTATACAGCACACAGCGCAGCAGTGCAAGGCCACAGACCTGTACAACACTCAGCCTTGAACTGTAAGGACACAGATCCGTACAACATCCAGCCCGGCTGTGTAAGAACACAGACCTATACAACACACTGCCCTGCTGTGTAAGGACACAGACCTGTACAACATCCAGCCTTGCAGTGTAAGGACACAGACCTGTACAACATCAAGCCCTGCAGTGTAAGGAGGCAGACCAGTACAACATCCAGCCCTGCAGAGTAAGTACACAGACCTATACAAAACCCAGCCCTGCAGTGTAACGACACAGACCTGTACAAAATCCAGCACTACAGTGTAAGGACACAGCCCGGTACATCACACAGCCCTGCAGTGTAAGGACACAGACCTGTACAACACACAGCCCTGCAGTATAAGAACACAGACCTCTCAAATCACCAGCCCTGCAGTGTAAGGACACAGAACTTTACAAAACGCAGGCCTGCAGTGTAAGGACACAGACGGGTGCAATACCCAGCCCTGCAGCGTAAGGACACATACCTGTATAACACCCAGCCCTGCATTTTAAGGACGCAGACCTGTACAACACACAGCCCTTCAGTGTAAGGACACAGATCTGTACAACACGCAGCTCTGCAGTGTAAGGACACAGACCTGTATAACACGCAGCCATGCAGTGTAAGTTCACAGACCGGTACAACACGCAGCCCTGCAGTGTAAGGACACAGACCGGTACAACACACAGCCCTGCAATCTAAGGACACAGACCTGTACAACATCCAGCCCTGCAGTGTAAGGACACAGACCTGTACAACACACAGCCCTGCAGTGAAACGACACAGACTGGTACAACACACAGCCCTGCTGGATAAGGACACAGACCTGTGCAACACCCAGCCCTGCAATTTAAGGACACAGGCCTGTACAACACCCAACCCTGCAGTTTAAGGACACAGACCTGTACAACATCCCACCCTGCAGTGTAAGGACACAGACCGGAACAACATCCAGCCCTGCAGTGTAAGGGCACAGACTGGTACAACACACAGCCCTGCAGTTTAAGTACACAGACCTATACTTCATCCGGCCCTGCAGTGTCCGGACACAGAGCAGTACAACATCCATCCCTGCAGTGTTAGGACATAGACCTGTACAACACACTGCCCTGCAGTGTAAGAGCACAGACCTGTACAACATCCAGCCCTGAAGTGCAAGGACACAGACCTGTACAACATCCAGCCCTGCAGTGTAAGGACACAGCCCGATACAACATCCAGCCCTGCAGTGTAAGGACACAGACCTGTACAACACACAGCCCTGCAGTGTAAGGACAACGACCTGTACTACATCCAGCCCTGCAGTGTAAGGACACAGACTTGTACAACACAAAGCCCTGCAGTGTAAGGTCACAGAACTGTAAATCATCCAGCCCTGAAATGGAAGGACACAGACCGGAACAACACACAGCCCTGCAGTGTATGGACACAGACCGGTACAGCACGCAGCCCTGCAATGTGAGGACACAGAACTATACAACACACAGCGCAGCAGTGCAAGGGCAGAGACCTGTACAACCCGCAGCCTTGCTGTTTCAGGACACAGACAGGTACAACATCCAGCCCTGCTGTGTATGAACACAGACCTGTACATCACACAGCCCTGCAGTGTAAGGGCACAGGCCTGTGCTACATCCAGCCCTGCAGTGTAAGGACACAGACCTGTACAACATCCAGCCCTGCAGTGTAAGGACACAGACCTGTACACATCCAGCCCTGCAGTGTAAGGACACAGACCTGTAGAACATCCAGCCCTGCAGTTTAATGTCAAAGACGTGTACAACTCACAGCCCTGCAGTGTACTGACACCGACCTGTACAACACACAGCCCTGCAGTGTAAGGACACAGATCTGTACAACACGCAGCCCTGCAGTGCAAGTACACAGACCTGTACAACACACAGCCCTGCAGTGTAAGGACAAAGACCTGTTCAACACACAGCCCTGCAGTGTAAGGACACAGACCTGTACAACATTCAGCCCTGCAGTGTAAAGACACAGACCTGTACAACACACAGCCCTGCAGTGTAAGGACACAGAACTTTAAATCATCCAGCCCTGAAATGCAAGGACACAGACCGGAACAACACACAGCCCTGCAGTGTAAGGACACAGACCGGTACAGCATGCAGCTTTGCAGTGTGAGGACACAGAACTATACAACACACAGCGCAGCAGTGCAAGGGCACAGAACTGTACAGCACGCAGCCTTGCAGTTTAAGGACACAGACACGTACAACATCCAGCCCTGCTGTGTAAGAACACAGACCTGTACATCGCACAGCCCTGCAGTGTAAGTACACAGGCCTGTACTACATCCAGCCCTGCAATATTAGGACACAGACCTATACAACATCCAGCCCTGCAGTGTAAGAACACAGACCTGTACACATCCAGCCCTGCAGTGTAAGGACACAGGCCTGTAGAACATCCAGCCCTGTAGTTTAAGTTCAAAGACCTGTACAACTCACAGCCCTGCAGTGTATCGACACAGACCTGTACAACACACAGCCCTGCAGTGTAAGGACACAGACCAGTACATCACGGAGACCTGCAGTGTAAGGACACAGACCTGTACAACATCCAGCCCTGCTGTGTAAGGAGACAGACCTCTACAACACCCAGCCATGCGGTGTAAGGACACATACCTGTATAACACCCCGCCCTGCATTTTAAAGACGCAGACCTGTACAACACACAGCCCTGCTGAGTAAGGACACAGATCTGTACAACACGCAGCCCTGCAGTGTAAGAACACAGACCTGTATAACACGCAGCCATGCAGCGTAAGTACACAGTCTGTACAACACACAGCCCTGCAGTGTAAGGACAAAGACCTGTTCAACACACAGCCCTGCAGTGTAAGGACACAGACCTGTACAACATTCAGCCCTGCAGTATAATGACAATGACCTGTACAACACACAGCACTGCAGAGTAAGGACACAGACCTGTACAACATCCAGCCCTGCAGTGTAAGTCCATAGCAGTGTACAAATCACAGCCCTGCAGTGTAAGTTCACAGAAAGGTACAACATCCAGCCGTGCAGTTTAAGGGCACAGACCTGTACAACATCCAGCCCTGCAGTGTAAGGACACAGACCTCTACAGCACCCAGTACTGCAGTATAAGGACACAGACCTGTACAACACCCAGTCCTGCAGTGTGAGGACACAAACCTGTACAACACCCAACCCTGCAGTGTAATGACACAGTTCTGTACAGCACACAGCCCTGCAGTGTAAGGACACAGACCTGTAAAACACTCAGCCCTGCAGTGTAAAAACACAGACCTGTACAACACGCAGCCCTGCAGTGTAAGGACACAGACCTTTGCAACACAAAGACCTGTAGTGTAAGGAGACAGACCTGCACAACACGTAGCCCTGCAGTGTAAGGTCACAGAACTGAGCAACACACAGCCCTGCAGTATAAGGACACAGACTGGTACAACACACAGCCTTGCAGTGTAAGGAAACAGACTGGTACATCGCGCAGCCCTGCAGTGTGAGGACACAGACCTGTACAATACACAGCGCTGCAGTTTAATGACACAGATATGTACAACACGCAGCCGTGCAGTGTAAGGACACAGACCCGTACAACATCCAGCCCTGCAGTTTAAGGACACAGACCTGTACAACATCGAGCCCTGCAGTGTGAGGACACAGACCTGTACAATACACAGCGCTGCAGTGTAATGACACAGACATGCACAACACGCAGCCCTGCAGTGTAAGGACACAGACCCGTAGAACATCCAGTCATGCAGTTTATAGACACAGACCTGTACAACATCGAGCCCTGCCGATTAAGGACACAGGCAGGTACATCATCAAGCCCTGCAGTGTAAGGACACAGAACTGTACACCATCCAGCCTGCAGTGTAAGGACACAGCCCGATATAACATCCAGCCCTGCAGCGTAAGGAAACAGACCGGTACAACACACAACCCTACATTTTAAGGACACAGACGTGCACAACATCCAGCCCTGCAGTGGAAGGAAACAGACCAGCACAACACACTGCCCTGCAGTGTAAGGACAACGACCTGTACAACATCCAGCCCTGCAGTGTAAGGACACAGACCTGTACAAAACACAGCCCTGCAGTGTAAGGACGCAGAACTGTAAACCATCCAGCCCTGAAATGCAAGGACACAGACCGGAACATCACACTGACCTGCAGTGTAAGTACACAGACCGATACAGCACGCAGCCCTGCAGTGTGAGGACACACACCTATACAGCACACAGCGCAGCAGAGCAAGGCCACAGACCTGTACAACACTCAGCCTTGAACTGTAAGGACACAGACCTGTACAACATCCAGCCTTGCAGTGTAAGGACACAGAACTGTACAACATCAAGCCCTGCAGTGTAAGGAGGCAGACCAGTACAACATCCAGCCCTGCAGAGTAAGTACACAGACCTATACAAAACCCAGCCCTGCAGTGTAACGACACAGACCTGTACAAAATCCAGCACTACAGTGTAAGGACACAGCCCGGTACATCACACAGCCCTGCAGTGTAAGGACACAGACCTGTACAACACACAGCCCTGCAGTATAAGAACACAGACCTCTCAAATCACCAGCCCTGCAGTGTAAGGACACAGAACTTTACAAAACGCAGGCCTGCAGTGTAAGGACACAGACGGGTGCAATACCCAGCCCTGCAGCGTAAGGACACATACCTGTATAACACCCAGCCCTGCATTTTAAGGACGCAGAACTGTACAACACACAGCCCTTCAGTGTAAGGACACAGATCTGTACAACACGCAGCTCTGCAGTGTAAGGACACAGACCTGTATAACACGCAGCCATGCAGTGTAAGTTCACAGACCGGTACAACACGCAGCCCTGCAGTGTAAGGACACAGACCGGTACAACACACAGCCCTGCAATCTAAGGACACAGACCTGTACAACATCCAGCCCTGCAGTGTAAGGACACAGACCTGTACAACACACAGCCCTGCAGTGAAACGACACAGACTGGTACAACACACAGCCCTGCTGGGTAAGGACACAGACCTGTGCAACACCCAGCCCTGCAATTTAAGGACACAGGCCTGTACAACACCCAACCCTGCAGTTTAAGGACACAGACCTGTACAACATCCCACCCTGCAGTGTAAGGACACAGACCGGAACAACATCCAGCCCTGCAGTGTAAGGGCACAGACTGGTACAACACACAGCCCTGCAGTTTAAGTACACAGACCTATACTTCATCCGGCCCTGCAGTGTCCGGACACAGACCAGTACAACATCCATCCCTGCAGTGTTAGGACATAGACCTGTACAATACACTGCCCTGCAGTGTAAGAGCACAGACCTGTACAACATCCAGCCCTGAAGTGCAAGGACACAGACCTGTACAACATCCAGCCCTGCAGTGTAAGGACACAGCCCGATACAACATCCAGCCCTGCAGTGTAAGGACACAGACCTGTACAACACACAGCCCTGCAGTGTAAGGACAACGACCTGTACTACATCCAGCCCTGCAGTGTAAGGACACAGACTTGTACAACACAAAGCCCTGCAGTGTAAGGTCACAGAACTGTAAATCATCCAGCCCTGCAATGGAAGGACACAAACCGGAACAACACACAGCCCTGCAGTGTATGGACACAGACCGGTACAGCACGCAGCCCTGCAATGTGAGGACACAGAACTATACAACACACAGCGCAGCAGTGCAAGGGCAGAGACCTGTACAACCCGCAGCCTTGCTGTTTCAGGACACAGACAGGTACAACATCCAGCCCTGCTGTGTATGAACACAGACCTGTACATCACACAGCCCTGCAGTGTAAGGGCACAGGCCTGTGCTACATCCAGCCCTGCAGTGTAAGGACACAGACCTGTACAACATCCAGCCCTGCAGTGTAAGGACACAGACCTGTACACATCCAGCCCTGCAGTGTAAGGACACAGACCTGTAGAACATCCAGCCCTGCAGTTTAATGTCAAAGACGTGTAAAACTCACAGCCCTGCAGTGTACTGACACCGACCTGTACAACACACAGCCCTGCAGTGTAAGGACACAGATCTGTACAACCCGCAGCCCTGCAGTGCAAGTACACAGACCTGTACAACACACAGCCCTGCAGTGTAAGGACAAAGACCTGTTCAACACACAGCCCTGCAGTGTAAGGACACAGACCTGTACAACATTCAGCCCTGCAGTGTAAAGACACAGACCTGTACAACACACAGCCCTGCAGTGTAAGGACACAGAACTTTAAATCATCCAGCCCTGAAATGCAAGGACACAGACCGGAACAACACACAGCCCTGCAGTGTAAGGACACAGACTGGTACAGCATGCAGCTTTGCAGTGTGAGGACACAGAACTATACAACACACAGCGCAGCAGTGCAAGGGCACAGAACTGTACAGCACGCAGCCTTGCAGTTTAAGGACACAGACACGTACAACATCCAGCCCTGCTGTGTAAGAACACAGACCTGTACATCGCACAGCCCTGCAGTGTAAGTACACAGGCCTGTACTACATCCAGCCCTGCAATATTAGGACACAGACCTATACAACATCCAGCCCTGCAGTGTAAGAACACAGACCTGTACACATCCAGCCCTGCAGTGTAAGGACACAGGCCTGTAGAACATCCAGCCCTGTAGTTTAAGTTCAAAGACCTGTACAACTCACAGCCCTGCAGTGTATCGACACAGACCTGTACAACACACAGCCCTGCAGTGTAAGGACACAGACCAGTACATCACGGAGACCTGCAGTGTAAGGACACAGACCTGTACAACATCCAGCCCTGCTGTGTAAGGAGACAGACCTCTACAACACCCAGCCATGCGGTGTAAGGACACATACCTGTATAACACCCCGCCCTGCATTTTAAAGACGCAGACCTGTACAACACACAGCCCTGCTGAGTAAGGACACAGACCTGTATAACACGCAGCCATGCAGCGTAAGTACACAGTCTGTACAACACACAGCCCTGCAGTGTAAGGACAAAGACCTGTTCAACACACAGCCCTGCAGTGTAAGGACACAGACCTGTACAACATTCAGCCCTGCAGTATAATGACACAGACCTGTACAACACACAGCACTGCAGAGTAAGGACACAGACCTGTACAACATCCAGCCCTGCAGTGTAAGTCCATAGCAGTGTACAAATCACAGCCCTGCAGTGTAAGTTCACAGAAAGGTACAACATCCAGCCGTGCAGTTTAAGGGCACAGACCTGTACAACATCCAGCCCTGCAGTGTAAGGACACAGACCTCTACAACACCCAGTACTGCAGTATAAGGACACAGACCTGTACAACACCCAGTCCTGCAGTGTGAGGACACAAACCTGTACAACACCCAACCCTGCAGTGTAATGACACAGTTCTGTACAGCACACAGCCCTGCAGTGTAAGGACACAGACCTGTAAAACACTCAGCCCTGCAGTGTAAAAACACAGACCTGTACAACACGCAGCCCTGCAGTGTAAGGACACAGACCTTTGCAACACAAAGACCTGTAGTGTAAGGAGACAGACCTGCACAACACGTAGCCCTGCAGTGTAAGGTCACAGACCTGCGCAACACACAGCCCTGCAGTATAAGGACACAGACTGGTACAACACACAGCCTTGCAGTGTAAGGAAACAGACTGGTACATCGCGCAGCCCTGCAGTGTGAGGACACAGACCTGTACAATACACAGCGCTGCAGTTTAATGACACAGATATGTACAACACGCAGCCGTGCAGTGTAAGGACACAGACCCGTACAACATCCAGCCCTGCAGTGTAAGGACACAGACCTGTACAACATCGAGCCCTGCAGTGTAAGGACACAGACAGGTACAACATCAAGCCCTGCAGTGTAAGGACACCGACCTGTACAACATCCAGCCCTGCAATGTAAGGACATAGCCCGGTACAACACGCAGCCATGCAGTGGAAGGTCGCAGACCGGTCCAACATCCAGCCCCGCAGTGTAAAGACACAGAACTGTAAAAAAAACACAGCCCTGCAGTTTAAGGGCACAGACCTGTGCAACACCCAACCCTGCAGTGTAAGGACACAGACCTGTACAATACCCCGCCCTGCAGTGTAAGGGCACAGACCTGTACAACACACAGCCCTGCATTGTATATGTGCAGACCTGTACATCATCCAGCCCTGCAGTGCAAGGTCACAGACCTGTAAACATCCAGCCCTGCAGTGTAAGGAGACAGAACTGTACAACACACAGCCCTGCATTGTAAGGACACAGACCTATACAACATCCAGCCATGCAGTGTAAGGGCACAGACCGGTACAATACTCAGCGCTGCAGTGTAAGAACACAGACCTATACAACACACAGCCCTGCAGTGTAAGGCCACAGACCTGTACAACACACAGACCTGCAGTGTAAGGACACCGACCTGTGCAACACGCAGCCCTGCAGTGTAAGGACACAGACCAGTACAACACAAAGCCCTGCATTGTAAGGACACTAACCTATACAACACGCAGCCATGCAGCGTAAGGACACAGACTGTTACAACACACAGCCCTGCAGGGTAAGGACACAGACCTGCACAACACGCAGCCCAGTAGTGTAAGGAGACAGATCTGTACAACATATAGCCCTGCAGTGTTAGGGCACAGCCCTGTACAACACACAGCCGTGCAGTGTAAGGACACAGACCGTTACAACACACAGCCCTGCAGTGTAAGGACACAGACCTGTAAAACACACAGCCCTGCAGTGTAAGGACACAGACCTGTACAACACGCAGCCCTGCAGTGTAAGGACACAGACCTGTACAACACACAGCCCTGCAGTGTAAGGACATTGACCTGTACAACACACAACACTGCAGTGTAAGTACACAGACCTGTACAACACACAGCCCTGCAGTGTAAGGACACAGACCAGTACCACAGACAGCCCTTCAGTGTAAGCACACATACCTTTACAACACACAACACTGCAGTGTAAGGGCACAGACCTGTAGAACATCCAGCCCTGCAGTGTAACAACACAGACCTGAATAACATCCAGACCTGCAGTTTAAGGACACAGACCTGTACAACACACAGCCCTGCAGTGCAAGGACACAGACCTATACAACATCCAGCCCTGCAGTCTAATGACAGAGACCTGTACAACACACAGCCCTGCAGTGTAAGGGCACAGACTAGTACAACACACAGCCCTGCAGTGAAAGGAAGCAGACCTGCACAACAACCAGCCGAGCATTTAAAGGACACGGACCTGTACAACACACAGCCCTGCAGTGTAAGGACACAGACCTATAACACACGCAGCCCAGTAGTGTAAGAACACAGACCTATACAACATAGAGCCCTGCAGTGTAAGGACACAGACCTGCAAAACACACAACCCTGCAGAGAATGGACACAGACCTGTACAACACACAGTCCTGCAGTGTAAGGACACAGACCTGTACAGGACACAGCCCTGCAGTGTAAGGACACAGAGCTGTACAACACACAGCACTGCAGTGTAAGGACACAGAATGTACAAAACCCAGCCCTGCGATGTAAGGACATAGACCGGTACAACACAAAGCCCTGCAGTGTAAGGACACAGATTTGTACATCATCCAGCCCTGCAGTGTAAGGACACAGGCCTGGACAACATCCAGCACTGCAGAATAAGGACACAGACCGGTACAACACACAGCACTGCAGTGTAAAGACACAGACCTGTACAATATCCCGCCCTGCAGTGTAAGGACACAAACCGGTACAGCACTCAGCCCTGCAGTGTAAAGACACAGACTGGTAAAACCAGCAGCACTGCAGTGTAAGGAAACAGACCTGTACAAAATCCAGCCCTGCAGTTTAATGACACATACCTGTACAACATCCAGCCCTGCAGTGTAAGTACACAGACCTGTACAACATCCAGCCCTGCAGTTTAAGGACACAGACCTGTACAACATCCAGCCCTGCAGTGTAAGTACACAGACCTGTCCAACATCCAGCCCTGCAGTGTAAGGACACAGACCTGTACTACACACAGCACTGCAGTGTAAGGGCACAGACATGTACAATACAATGCCCTACATTGTAAGTACACAGACATGTACAACACACAGCCCTACAGTGTTAGGACACAGACCGGTACAACACACAGCCCTGCAGAGTAAGGACACAGACCTGTACATCATCCAGCCCTGCACAACATCCAGCCCTGCAGATTAAGGACACAGCCTGGTATAACACACAGCCCTGCAGTGTAAGGACACAGACCTGTACAACATACAGCCCTGCAGTGTAAGGATACAGATTTGTACAACACACAGCCCTGCAGTGTAAGGACACAGACCTGTACAACACACAGCCCTGCAGTGTAAGGACATTGACCTGTACAACACACAGCACTGCAGTGTAAGGACAGTGCGGGAAGGTGAATTTGGTGTTAGTGCGGGAAGGTGGACTTGGGTTTATGGTGGGAAGATGGATTAGGGGTTAGTGTGGGAAGGTGGATTTGGGGATAGTGCGGGAAGGTAGATTTGGGATTAGTGCGGAAATGTGTATTTGGGTTTAGTGCGGGAAGGTGGATTTGTTGTTAGTGTGCTAAGGTGGATTCGGGGTTTGTGCGGGTAGGTGGATTTGTGGATAGTGCGGGAAGGTGGATTTGGGGTTAGTGTAGGAAAATGGATTTGGGGTTAGTGCGGGAACCTGGATTTGGGGTTAGTGCGGCAATGTGGATTTGGATTTAGTGCGGGAAAGTGCATTTGGGTTTAGTGCAGGAAGTTGGATTTGAGATTAGTGCGAGAATGTGGATTTGGGGTCATTGCTGGAAGGTTCGATTTGGGGTCATTGCGGGAAGGTGGATTTGTGGTTATGGCGGGAATGTGGACTTGGGGATAGTGTTGGAAGGTGGATTTGTGGTTAGTGCAGGAAGTTGGATTTGGGGTTAGTGCGGGAAGGTGGATTTGGGGTTAGTGCGGGAAGGTGGATTTGGGGTTAGGGCTGGAAGGTAGATTTGGGGTTAGTGCAGGAAGGTGGACTTTGGTTAGTGCGGGAATGTGAATTTGGGGTTAGTGCGGGAAGGTGGATTTAGGGATAGAGCAGGAAATTGGATTTGTGGTTAGTGTGGGAAGGTGAATTTGCGGTTAGTGCGGGAAGGTGCTTTTGTGGATAGTGCAGGAAGTTGGATTCGGGGTCATTGCGAGAAGGTGGATTTGGTGTTATTGCGGGAAAGTGGATTTGGGAATAGTACGGGAAGGTGGATTTGGGGTTAGTGTGGGAAGGTGGATTTGGGGTTATGGCAGGAAGTTGGATTTGGGGTTAGTGCGGGAATGTGGATTTGGGGATAGTGCGGGAAGGTGGATTTGGGTTGAGTGCAGGAATGTGGATTTGGGGATAGTGCGGGAAAGTGGATTTGGGGTTAGTGCAGGAATGTGGATTTGGAGATAGTGCAGGAAATGGATTTGGCGTTAGTGAAGGAAGGTGGGTTTGGCGTTAGTGTGGGAAGGTGCATTTGGGGATAGTGCAGGAAAGTGGATTTGGTGTTAATGCGGGAAGGTGGATTTGGGATTAATGTGGGAATTTGGATTTGGGGTTATTGCTGGAAGGTGGATTTCCTGTAAGTGCGGGAAGGTGGATTTGGGGTTAGTGCGGAAAGGTGGATTTGGGGTTAATGCGTGAAGGTGGATTTGGGGTTAGTGCGGGAATTTGGATTTGAGGCTATTGCGGGAAGGTGGATTTCCTGTAAGTGCGGGAAGGTGGATTTGGGGTTAGTGCGGAAAGGTGTATTTGGCGTTAATGCGTGAAGGTGGATTTGGGGTTAGTGCGGGAATTTGGATTTGAGGTTATTGTGGGAAGGTGGATTTGGGGAAAGTGTGGGATTATTGATTTGAGGTTAGTGCGGGAAGGTGGTTTTGGGGTTATTGCGGGAAGGTGTATTTGGGGATAAAGCGGGAAAGTGGATTTTGGGTTAGTGCAGGAAGTTGGATTTGGGGATATTGCGGGAAGGTGGATTTGGGGTTAGTGCGGGAATGTGGATTTGGGGTTAGTGGGGGAAGCTGCATTTGGGGTTAGTGCATGAAGTTGGGTTTTGGATTAGTGCGGGAAGGTGGATTTGGGTTTATTGTGGGAAGGTGGATTTGGGGATAGTGTTGGAAGATGGATTTGTGGTTAGTGCGTGAAGGTGGATTTGGGGTTATTGCAGGAAGATGGATTTGGGGTTAGTGCAGGAAGGTGGATTTTGGGTTCATGCAGGAAGGTTGATTTGGGGTTAGTGTGGGAAGGTGGATTTGCGGTTAGTGCGGGTAGGTGGATTTAGAGATTGCGCGGGAAGGTTGATTTGGTGTCAGTACGGGAAGGTGGATTAAGGTTATTGTGGCATGGTGGATTTGGGGTTAGTGCGGGAATGTGGATTTGGAGATTGCGCGGGAAGGTTGATTAGGGGTCAGTACGGGAAGGTGGATTAAGATTATTGTGGCATGGTGGATTTGGGGTTATTGCGGGAAGGTGGATTTGGGGAAAGTGCGGTATGGTGGATTTTGGGATAGTGCGAAAAGGTGGATTTGGGGTTAGTGCGGGAATGTGGATTTGCGGTTAGTGCGGGAATGTGGATTTGGGGTTAGTGCTGTGAGGGTGCCAGTCAGTTCCTTCAGTAACCTGTGGATGGCACCTTCACTTGTTGGATTTCCTTTATTAATTGTTTCTAGTCTCTTGTGTTTACTAGTTAACTGCCTTTTATCTGTTCATTGGTTTCACCTGGTTTTGTTGTTATTTAAGTTCTGTGGTTTCTTCCCTCTGTGCTCAGTCCTGACAAGAGACTTAGTCTTGACAAGGTTCTCCGTCTTGACTAGGTGCTCAGTTTTGACTAGCCATTTGCTCTGTGGCAGCTTGCCTTGACA
The DNA here is from genome assembly GCF_052327205.1 of Somniosus microcephalus. NCBI lineage: Eukaryota > Metazoa > Chordata > Chondrichthyes > Squaliformes > Somniosidae > Somniosus > Somniosus microcephalus. The sequence continues at coordinate 31,449,041 of NW_028225183.1, forward strand.
AGCTGGTTGCCATGGTTGTTGCTTGCATTTAAGTCTGTGGTTCTTCCTTTTGATCTTGGTCTTGACAAGTTGCTCAGTCTTGATAAGGTGCTCAGTTTGGACAAGCATGTTGCCCTGTGGTAGCTTGTCTTGAGCTCTGTATTGTTAAGACGATTACCCCTGTGGTAGCTTGTCTTGAGTCTTATCTCAGCAAGCCGGTGTCCTAGGTGGTAACTTGGCTCGAGCTCAGTCTGGACAAGTGGGTTGCCTCATGGAAGCTTGTCCTGAGTTCTTATCTTGACTTGCCGTTTGGTAGCTTGTCTTGAGCTCTGTACTGATAAGCCGATTACCCCTGTGGTAGGTTGTCTTGAGTCTTATCTCAGCATGCCGGTTGCCTAGTTGGTAGCTTGTCTCGAGCTCAGTCGGGACAAGTGGGTTCCCTAATGGAAGCTTGTCCTGAGTTCCTATCTTGACTAGCTGTTTGCGAGCTTGTCTTGCTCTCTTATGTTTGTTACTGTTTTTCCTTGTGTGAATCTTGTAATGTGTGAATCTAGTAAAGTAATGTTATTTAAGTCTGCATGCCTGCTCTCCGCCTCATCTGTCTGCATTTGGGTCCAGAACCAGCCTTGCCCGGACAGCACAGCTCCGTATCTACACGGCCCCGTGAATCCCAACCCTGACAAATGCGGGAAGCTGCATTTGGGGTTAGTGCATGAAGGTGGATTTTTGTTTAGTGCGGGAAGGTGGATTTGGGTTTATTGTGGGAAGGTGGATTTGGGGATAGTGTTGGAAGATGGATTTGGGTTTAGTGCGTGAAGGTGGATTTGGGGTTAGTGCATGAAGGTGGATTTGGGGTTAGTGCAGGAAGGTGGATTTGGGGTTAGTGCAGGAAGGTGGATTTGGGGATAGTGCGTGAAGGTGGATTTGGGGTTAGTGCGGGAAGGTGGATTTGGGGTTAGTGCAGGAAGGTGGATTTGGGGTTAGTGCAGGAAGGTGGATTTGGGGTTAGTGCAGGAAGGTGGATTTGGGGTTAGTGCGTGAAGGTGGATTTGGGGTTAGTGCGTGAAGGTGGATTTGTGGTTAGTGCAGGAAGGTGGATTTGGGGTTAGTGCGTGAAGGTGGATTTGGGGTTAGTGCGTGAAGGTGGATTTGTGGTTAGTGCGGGAAGGTGGATTTGGGGTTAGTGCGTGAAGGTGGATTTGGGGTTAGTGCTGGAAGGTGGATTTGGGGTTAGTGCAGGAAGGTGGATTTGGGGTTAGTGCGTGAAGGTGGATTTGGGGTTAGTGCGGGAAGGTGGATTTGGGGTTAGTGCGTGAAGGTGGATTTGGGGTTAGTGCTGGAAGGTGGATTTGGGGTTAGTGCTGGAAGGTGGATTTGGGGTTAGTGCGTGAAGGTAGATTTGGGGTTAGTGTGTGAAGGTGGATTTGGCGATAGTGCTGGAAGGTGGATTTGGGGATAGTGTGTGAAGGTGGATTTGGAGTTAGTGCTGGAAGGTGGATGTGGGGTTAGTGTGTGAAGGTGGATTTGGCGATAGTGCTGGAAGGTGGATTTGGGGATAGTGCGTGAAGGTGGATTTGGGGTTAGTGCGGGAAAGTGGATTTGGGGATAGTGCAGGGAGGTGGATTTGGGGTTAGTGTGTGAAGGTGGATTTGGGGTTAGTGCTGGAAGGTGGATTTGGGGATAGTGCGTGAAGGTGGATTTGGGGTTAGTGCGTGAAGGTTGATTTGGGGATAGTGCGTGAAGGTGGATTTGGGGATAGTGCTGGAAGGTGGATTTGGGGATAGTGCTGGAAGGTGGATTTGGGGTTAGTGCGGGAAGGTGGATTTGGGGATAGTGCGGGAAGGTGGATTTGGGGATAGTGCTGGAAGGTGGATTTGGGGATAGTGCTGGAAGGTGGATTTGGGGATAGTGCTGGAAGGTGGATTTGGGGATAGTGCTGGAAGGTTGATTTGGGGTCAGTACGGGAAGGTGGATTTAGGATTATTGCGGCATGGTGGATTTGTGGTTGTGCTGGAAGGGGGATTTGGGGTTAGTGCGGGAAGGTGGGTTTGTGGTTAGTGCGGTAAGGTGGATTTGGGGTTAGTGCGGGAAGGTTTATTTGGGTTAGTGCTGGAATGTAGATTTGGGAATAGTGCAGGTAGGTGGATTTGGGATTAGTGCGGGAAGGTGGATTTGGGGTTAGTGCGGTAAAGTGGATTTGGGGTTATTGCGGGAAGGTGGATTTGGGGTTAGTGCGGGAAGGTGGATTTGGGGTTAGGGCGGGAAGGTGGATTTGGGGTTAGTGCGGGAAGGTGGATTTGGGGTTAGGGCGGGATGGTGGATTTGGGGTTAGTGCGGGAAGGTGGATTTGGGGTTAGGGTGAGAAGGTGGATTAGGGGCAATTGCGGGGAGGTGGATTTGGGGTTAGTGCGGGAAGGTGGATTTGGGGTTATTGCGGGAAGGTGGATTTGGGGTTAGTGCGGGAAGGTGGATTTGGGGTTAGGGCGGGAAGGTGGATTTGCGGTTAGGGTGAGAAGGTGGATTAGGGGCAATTGCGGGGAGGTGGATTTGTGGTTACGGCGGGAAGGTAGATTTGAGGTTAGTGCAGGAAGTTAGATTTGGGGTTAGTGCGGTAATGTGGATTTGGGGTTAGTACAGGTAGCTGGATTTGGTGATACTGCAGGAAGTTAGATTTTGGCTTAGTGTGGGAATGTAGTTTTGGGATTAGTGCAGGAAGGTGGATTTGGGGTTAGTGCGGGAAGGTGGATTTGGGGTTGGTGCGGGAATGTGTATTTGGCGTTTGTGCGGGAAGGTGGATTTGGGGATTGCGCGGGATGGTGGATTTGCGGTTAGTGCGGGAAGTTGCTTTTGTGGATAGTGCAGGAAGTTGGATTTGGTGTCAATGCGGGAAGGTGGATTTGGGTATAGTGCGGGAAGGTGGATATGGGGTTACTGTGGGAAGGTGGGTTTGGCGATGGTGTGTGAATGTGGATTTGGGAATAGTGCGGGAAGGTGGATATGGGGTTACTGTGGGAAGGTGGGTTTGGCGATAGTGTGTGAATGTGGATTTTGGGAAAACTGCGTGAAGGTGGATTTGGTGATACTGCGTGAAGGTGGATTTGGTGATAGTGCTGGAAGGTGGATATGGGGTTAGTGCGGGAAGGTGGGTTTGGGGATAGTGCGGGAAGGTGAATTTGGGAATAGTGCGGGAAGGTGGATTTGGGGTTAGTGCGGGAGAGTGGATTTGGGAATAGTGCGGGAAGGTGGATTTGGGGTTAGTGCGGGAAGGTGGATTTGGGGTTAGTGCGGGAAGGTTGATTTGGGGTTAGTGCGGGAAGGTGGATTTGGGGATAGTGCGGGAAGGTGGATTTGGGAATAGTGCAGGAAGGTGAATTTGGGAATAGTGCGGGAAGGTGGATTTGGGGTTAGTGCGGGAAGGTTGATTTGGGGTTAGTGCGGGAAGGTGGATTTGGGGATAGTGCGGGAAGGTGGATTTGGGAATAGTGCGGGAAGGTGGATTTGGGGTTAGTGCGGGAAGGTGGATTTGGGGATAGTGCGGGAAGGTGGATTTGGGAATAGTGCGGGAAGGTGGATTTGGGAATAGTGCGGGAAGGTGGATTTGGGGTTAGTGCGGGAAGGTGGATTTGGGGTTAGTGCGGGAAGGTGGATTTGGGAATAGTGTGTGAATGTGGATTTGGGGATAGTGCGGGAAGGTGGATTTGGGAATAGTGCGTGAAGTTGGATTTGGGGTTAGTGCGGGAAGGTGGATTTGGGGTTAGTGCGGGAAGGTGGATTTGGGAATAGTGCGTGAATGAGGATTTGGGGATAGTGCGGGAAGGTGGATTTGGGAATAGTGCGCGAAGGTGGATTTGGGAATAGTGTGTGAATGTGGATTTGGGGATAGTGCGGGAAGGTGGATTTGGGAATAGTGCGTGAAGGTGGATTTGGGGTTAGTGCGGGAAGGTGGATTTGGGGTTACGGCGGGAACGTGGATTTGGGGTTACTGTGGGAAGGTGGATTCGGGATTAATGCGAGATGTTGGATTTGGGGTTAATTCAGGAATGTGGATTTGGTGATAGTGCAGGAATGTGGATTTGGGGTTAGTGCGGGAAGGTGGATTTGGGGATAGTGTGGGAAGGTGGATTTGGGGTTATGGCGGGAACGTGGATTTGGGGTTACTGTGGGAAGGTGCGTTTGGCGATAGTGTGGGAAGGTGGATTTGGGGATAGTGCGGGAACGTGGATTTGGGGATAGTGCGGGAAGGTGCATTTGGGGTTATGGCGTGAACGTGGATTTGGGGATAGTGTGGGAAAGTGGATTTGGGGTTACTGTGGGAAGGTGGATTCGGGATTAATGCGAGATGTTGGATTTGGGGTTAATTCAGGAATGTGGATTTGGTGATAGTGCAGGAATGTGGATTTGGGGTTAGTGCGGGAAGGTGGATTTGGGGATTGTGCGGGCAGGTGTATTTGGGGATAAAGCGGGAATGTGGATTTGGGGTTAGTGCGGGCAGGTGGATTTGGGGATAGTGTTGGAAGGTCGAATTGTGGTTAGTGCGGGAAGTTGGATTTGGGGTTAGTGCGGGAAGGTGGATTTGGGGTTAGTGCGGGTAGGTGGATTTGGGGTTAGAGCGGGAAGGTGGTTTTGTGGTTAGTGCGGGAAGGTGGATTTGGGGATAGTGCAGGCAGGTGTATTTGGGGATAAAGCGGGAATGTGGATTTGGGGTTAGTGCGGGCAGGTGGATTTGGGGATAGTGTTGGAAGGTCGAATTGTGGTTAGTGCGGGAAGTTGGATTTGGGGTTAGTGCAGGAAGGTGGATTTGGGGTTAGTGAGGGAAGGTGGATTTGGGGTTAGTGCGGGAAGGTGGATTTGGGGTTAGTGCGGGAAGGTGGATTTGGGGTTAGTGCGGGAAGGTGCAATGTGGTTAGTGCGGGAAGGTGCAATGTGGTTAGTGCGGGAAAGTCGATTTGGGGTTAGTGCGGGAAGGTGGATTTGGGGTTAGTGCGGGAAGGTGCAATGTGGTTAGTGCGGGAAAGTGGATTTGGGGTTAGTGCGGGAAGTTGAATTTGGGGTTAGTGCAGGAAGGTGCAATGTGGTTAGTGCGGGAAAGTGGATTTGGGGTTAGTGCCAGAAGGTGGATTTGGGGAAAGTTTGGTATGGTGGATTTTGGGATTGTGCGAGAAGGTGGTTTTGGGTTTAGTGCGGGAAGTTGAATTTAGGTTTACTGCGGGAAGGTCAACTTGTGGTTATTGCGGGAATGTGGATTTGGGGATAGTGTTGGAAGGTGGATTTGTGGTTAGTGATGGAAGTTGGATTTGGTGATAGTGCGGGAAGGTGGATTTGGTGTTAGTGCGATTAGGTGGATTTGGGTTAGTGCGCGAATGTGGATTTCGGCTTACTGCTGGAAGGTCGATTTGGGATTAGTGCAGGAAGGTGGATTTGGAGTTAGTGCGGGAATGTGGATTTGGGTTTATTGTGGGAAGGAGGATTTGGGGATAGTGTTGGAAGATGGATTTGGGGTTCGTTCATGAAGGTGGATTTGGGGTTAGTGCGAGAATGTGGATTTGGGGTTATTGGAGGAAAGTGGATTTGGGGTTAGTGCAGGAATATGGATTTGGGGTTAGTGCGGGATGGTGGATTAGTGGTTAGTGCGGGTAGGTGGATTTGGGTATTGCACGGGTGGTTGATTTGGGGTCAGTATGGGAAGGTGGATTTGGGGATATTGCGGCATGGTGGATTTGGGGTTAGTGCTGGAAGGTGGAATTGGGTTTAGTGCAGGAAGTTGGATTTGGTGTTAGTGCGGGAATGTGGATTTGGGGTTAGTGCGGGAAGTTGGATTTGTGGACAGTGCGGTATGGTGAATTTTGGGATAGTGCGAGGATGTGGATTTGTGGTTAGTGCGGTAATGTGGATTTGGGTTTAGTGCGGGAAAGTGGAGTGGCTTTAGTGCGGGATGATGGATTTGGGGTTAGTGCGAGAATGTGGATTTGGGGTTATTGCTGGAAGGTGGATTTGGGGTCACTGCAGGAAGGTTGATTTGGTGTCAGTGCAGGAAGGTGGATTTGGGGTTAGTGCGGGAAGGTGGATTTGTGGTTAGTGCGGGAAGTTCCAGTTGGGGTTAGTGCCAGAAGGTGGATTTAGGGAAAGAGCGGTATGGTGGATTTTGGGATAGTGCACGAAGGTGGATTTGGGTTCAGTGCGGGAAGTTGGATTTGGCGGTACTGCGGGAAGGTGGATTTGTGGTTATTGTGGGAATGTGGATTTGGGGATAGTGTTGGAAGTTGGATTTGTGGTTATTGCGGGAAGTTGGATTTGGAGTTAGTGCAGGAAGGTGGATTGTGGTTAGTGCGGGAAGGTGGATTTGGGGTTAGTGCGGGAAGGTGGATTTGGGGTTAGTGCAGGAAGGTGGATTTGGGTTAGTGCGGGAATGTGGATTTGGGGTTAGTGCGGGAAGGTGGATTTGGGATTAGTGCGGAAAGGTGGATTTGCGGTTAGTGCAGGAAGGTGGATTTGGGGTTAGTGCGGGAATGTGGATTTGGGGTTAGTGCAGGAAGGTGGATTTGCGGTTAGGGCGGGAAGCTGGATTTGGGTTTTGATGAGAAGGTGGATTAGGGGTTATTGCGGGAAGGTTGATTTGAGGTCAGGGCGGGAAGGTAGATTTGGGGTTCGTGCATGAAGGTGGATTTGGGTTAGTGTGGGAATATGCATTTGTGGTTAGTGCGGGTAGCTGGATTTGGGGAAACTGCGGGAAGTTGGATTTGGGATTAGTGCAGGAAGGTGGATTTGGGGACTGCGCGGGAAGGTGGATTTGGGGATAGATGGGAAGCTGAATTTGTGGTTCGTGTGGGAAGGTGAATTTGGGGATAGTGCAGGAAGGTGGATTTGGGTTTGTGCGGGAAGTTGGATTTGCAGTTAGTGCGGGAAGGTGCTTTTGTGGATAGTGCAGGAAATTGGATTTGGGGTCAATGCGGGAAGGTGGATTTGGTGTATTGTGGGAAAGTTGATTTGGGGATAGTGCGGGAATGTGGATTTGGGGATAGTGCGGGGAGGTGGATTTGGGGATATTGCAGGAAGGTGGATTTGGGGTTACTGCGGTAAGGTGGATTTTGGGTTTGTGCGGGAAGATGGATTTGGGGATTGTGCGGGAAGGTGGATTTGGGTTTAGTGCGGGAATGTGGATTTGGGGATAGTGCGGGAAGGTTTATTTGGGGTTATTGCAGGAATGTAAATTTGGGGTTAGTGCGGGAAGATGGATTTGGGATTAAAGCGGGAAGTTGGATTTGGGGTTAGTGCAGGAAGATGGATTTGGGGTTAGTGCGGGAAGGTGGATTTGTTGTTAGTGCGGGAAGTTGGATTTGGGGTTATTGCGGGAAGCTGGATTTGGGGAAAGTGCGGGACTGTGGACTTGTGGTTAGTGCGGGAAGGTGGTTTTGGGGTTAGTGCGGGAAGGTGGATTTGGGGATAGTGTGGGTAGGTATATTTGGGGATAAAGCAGGAATTTGGATTTCGGGTTAGTGCAGGAAGTTGGATTTGGGGATATTGGGAGAAGGTTGATTTGGGGTTATTGCAGCATGGTGGATTTGGGGTTAGTGCGGGAAGGGGGATTTGGGGATAGGGCAGGAAGGTGGATTTGGATTTAGTGCGAGAAGGTGGATTTGGGGTTAGTGCTCAGGTGGATTTGGTGTTCGTGCGGGTAGGTTGATTTGTGGTTTGTGCACGAAGGTGGATTTGGGGTTCGTGCTGGAAGGTTGATTTGGGGTTATTGCAGGAATGTGGATTTGGTGTTAGTGCGGGAAGGTGTATTTGGGTTAGTGCGGGAATGTGGATTTGGGGTGAGTGCGGGAATGTGGATTTGGGGATAGTGCAGGATGGTGGATTTGGGGTTAATGCAGGAAGGTGAATTTGGGGTTAGTGCGGGAAGATGGATGTAGGGTTAGTGCGGGAAGGTGGATATGTGGATAGTGCGGTATGATGAATTTTGGGATAGTGCGAGAATGTAGATTTGGGGTTATTGCGGGAATCTGAATTTGGGTTTGGTGCGGGAAAGTGGATTTGGGTTTACTGCGTGAAGATGGATTTGGGCTAGTGCGAGAAGGTGGATTTGGGGTCATTGCTGGATGGTGGATTTGGGGTCAGTGCGGGAAGTTGGATTTTATGTTAGTGCGGGAATGCGGATTTGGGGATAGCGCAGGAAGGTGGATTTGGGGTTAGTGCCGGAGGTTCGATTTGTGTTTATTGCGGGATGGTGGATTTGGGTTTATTGCCAGAACATGTGCACGTTAGGTTGATTTGGCTATGATAAATTGACCCTTAGTGTTGGCGGATTAAATACGTGGGGTTATGGGGATAGGGTGTGATATGTGTCGGTGCAGGCTCGATGGGCCGAAATGGCCTCTATCTGCACTGTAGATTCTGTGATTCTTTGATTCTGTGAAGGTGGATTTGGGGAAAATGCGGTATGGTGGATTTTGGGAGAGTGCTCGTAGGTGGATTTGTGTTTTGGTGTGGGAAGGTGGATTTGTGGTTACTGCGGAAAGGTGGATTTGTGGTTATTGTGGGAAGGTGGATTTGGGGATAGTGTTGGAAGGTGGATTTGTGGTTAGTGCAGGAAGTTGGATTTGGGGTTAGTGCGGGAAGATGGATTTGGGGTTAGTGCAGGTAGGTGGATTGTGGTTAGTGCGAGAAGGTGGTTTTAGGGTTAGTGCGGGAAGGTGGATTTTGGTTAGTGTGGGAATGTGGATTTGGGGTTAGTGCGGAAAGGTGGATTTGGGATTTGTGCGGGAAGGTGGATTTGGGGTTAGGGCGGGAAGGTGGATTTTGGGTTAGTGCGGGAAGGTGGATTTGGGATTAGAGTGGGAAGGTCGATTTGGTGTTAGTGCAGGGAGGTGGATTTTGGTTAGTGCGGGAATGTGGATTTGGGGTGAATGCGGGCAGCTTGTTTTGGGGATACTGCGGGAAGTTGGATTTTGTGTTAGTGTGGAAATGTGGGTTTGGGGTTAGTGTGGGAAGGTGGATTTGGGGAATGTGCGGTAAGTTGGATTTGTGGTTAGAGCGGGAAGCTTGATTTGAGGTTAGTGTGGGAAGGTGAATTTGGGGATAGTGCGGGAAGGTGCATTTTATGTTAGTGCGGGAATGTGGATTTGGGGAAAGTGCAGGAAGTTGGATTTGGAGTCATTGCGGGAAGGTGGATTTGGTGTTATTGCGGGAAAGTGGATTTGGGGATAGTGCGTTAAGGTGGATTTGGGGTTTGATAGGGAAGGTGCATTTGGGGATAGTGCAGGAATGCGGATTTGGGGTTAGGGCAGGAAGTTGGATTTGGGGTTAGTGCGGGAATGTGGATTTGGCGATAGTGCGGGAAGGTGGATTTGGGGATAGTGCGGGAAGGTGGATTTGGGGATTGTGCGGGAAGGTGGATTTGGGGTTATTGCAGGAATGTGGATTTGGGGATAGTGCAGGAAGGCGGGTTTGGGGTTAGTGCGGGAAGGTGGATTTGGGGTTATTGCAGGAATGTGAATTTGTGGTTAGTGCGGGAAGGCGGGTTTGGGGTTAGTGCGGGAAGGTGGTTTTAGGGATAGTGCAGGAAAGTGGATTTGGGGTTAGTGCGGGAAGATGGATTTGGGGTTAGTGCGGGAATGTGGATTTGGGGTTAGTGCGGGATGATGGATTTGGGGTTAGTGCGGGAAGTTGGATTTGGGGTTATTTTGGGAAGGTTCATTTGGGGTTAATGCAGGAATGTCGACTTGGGGTTAGTGCGGTAAGCTGGATTTGGGGAAAGTTCAGGACTGTGGATTTGAGGTTAGTGCAGGAAGGTGGTTTTGGGGTTAGTGCGGGAAGGTGGATTTGGGGTTAGTTCAGGAAGGTGGATTTGGGGATAATGCGGGTAGGTATATTTGGGGATAAAGTGGGAATGTGGATTCAGGGTGAGTGCAGGAAGTTGGATTTGGGGATATTGCGGGAAGGGAGATTTGGGGATAGGGCAGGAAGGTGGATTTGGAGTTAGTGCGAAATGGTGGATTTGGGGTTAGTGCTGGAAGGGGGATTTGGGGTTAGTGTGGGAAGATTGATATGTGGTTAGTGCGGGAAGGTGGATTTGGGGTTCGTGCTGGAAGGTTGATTTGGGGTTATTGCAGGAACGTGGATTTGGTGTTAATGCTGGAAGGTGGAATTGGGTTTAGTGCAGGAAGTTGGATTTGGGGGTAGTTCGGGAATGTGGATTTGGGGATAGTGCGGGAAGGTGGATTTGGGGTTAATGCACGAAGGTGGATTTGGGGTTAGTGCGGGAAGATGGATTTAGGGTTATTGCGGGAAGGTGGATTTGTGGATAGTGCGGTATGGTGAATTTTGGGATAGTGCGAGAATGTGGATTTGGGGTTAGTGCGGGAATGTGGATTTGGGTTTTGTGCAGGAAAGTGGATTTGAGTCTACTGCATGAAGATGGATTTGGGTTAGTGCGAGAAGGTGGATTTGCGGTTATTGCTGGAAGGTTGATTTGGGGTCAGTGCAGGAAGGTGGATTTGGTTGTCAGTGCAGGAAGGTGGATTTGGTGTTAGTGCGGGAAGCTGGATTTGTTGGTATTGCAGGAATGTGGATTTGGGGATAGTTTGGGAAGGTGGATTTGTGGTTAGTGCGGGAAGTTCGATTTGGGGTTCGTGCGGGAAGGTGGATTTGGGTTTCGTGCCAGAAGGTGGATTTGTGGAAAGTGCGGTATGGTGGATTTTGGGATAGTGCGAGAAGGTGGATTTGGGTTTAGTGTTGGAAGGTGGATTTGTGGTTCGTGCAGGAAGTTGGATTTGGGGTTAGTGCGGGAAGGTGGATTTGGGGTTAGTGCGGGAATGTGGATTTGGGGTTAGTGCAGGGAGGTGGATTTGAGATTAGCGCGGGAAGGTGGATTTGGGTTTAATGCGGGAAGATGGATTTCTGGTAAGTGCGGGAAGGTGGATTTGGGTTTTGTGTGGGAAGGCGCATTTGGCGTTTGTGCGGGAAGGTGGATTTGGGGTTAGGGTGGGAAGGTGGATTTGGGGTGAGTGTGGGAAGGTGGATTTTGGGATGGGGGGGAAGGTCGATTTGGGGTTAGTGCAGGAAGGTTGATTTTGGTTAGTGCGGGAATGTGGATTTGGGGTGAGTGCGGGTAACTGGATTTGGGGATACTGTGGGAAGTTGGATTTTGTGTTAGTGTGGGAATGTGGATTTGGGGTTACTGTGGGAATGTGGATTTGGGGATTGCGTGGGAAGTTGGATTTGGGGTTAGAGCGGGAAGCTTGATTTGTAGTTAGTGTGGGAAGGTGAATTTGGGGATAGTGCGGGAAGGTGGATTTTATGTTAGTGCGGGAATGTGGACTTGGGTATACCGCGGGAAGGTGGGTTTGGGGTTAGTGCGGGAAGGTGGATTTGCGATTAGTGCAGGAAGGTGCTTTTGTGGATAGTGCAGGAAGCTGGATTTGGGGTCAGTGTGGGATGGTGGATTTGGCGTTATTGCGGGAAAGTGGATTTGTGGATTCTGCGTGAAGGTGGATTTGGGGTTAGTGTGGGAAGGTGGATTTGGGGATAGTGCGGGAATGTTGATTAGGGGATAGTGCGGGAAGGTAGATTTGGGGATTGTGCGGGAAGGTGGATTTGCGGTTACTGCGGGAAGGTGGATTTGGTGATAGTGTGTGAATGTGGATTTGTGGACAGTGCGGGAAGGTGGATTTGGGGATAGTGCGGGAAGGTGGATTTGGGGTTAGGGCGGGAACGTGGACTTGGGTTTAGTGCGGGAATGTGGATTTGGGGATAGTGCGGAAAGGTGGATTTGTGGTTAGTGCAGGAAGTTGGATTTGGGGTTAGTGCAGGAAGATGGATTTGGGGTTAGTGCAGGATGGTGGATTAGTGGTTAGTGCGGGTAGGTGGATTTGGGGATTGCGTGGGTGGTTGATTTGGGGTCAGTATGGGAAGGTGGATTTGGGGATATTGCGGCATGGTGGATTTGGGGTTAGTGCGGGAAGGTGGATTTGTGGACAGTGCGGTATGGTGAATTTTGGGATAGTGCGAGGATGTGGATTTGGGGTTTGTGCGGTAATGTGGATTTGGGTTTAGTGCGGGAAAGTGGAGTGGCTTTAGTGCGGGATGATGGATTTGGGGTTAGTGCGAGAATGTGGATTTGGGGTTATTGCTGGAAGGTGGATTTGGGGTCACTGCAGGAAGGTTGATTTGGTGTCAGTGCAGGAAGGTGGATTTGGGGTTAGTGCGGGAAGGTGGATTTGTGGTTATGGCCGGAATGTGGATTTGGGGAGAGTGTTGGAAGTTGGATTTGTGGTTAGTGCGGGAAGTTCCAGTTGGGGTTAGTGCAAGAAGGTGGATTTAGGGAAAGAGCGGTATGGTGGATTTTGGGAGAGTGCGCGAAGGTGGATTTGGGTTCAGTGCGGGAAGTTGGATTTGGGGGTACTGCGGGAAGGTGGATTTGTGGTTATTGTGGGAATGTGGATTTGGGGATAGTGTTGGAAGTTGGATTTGTGGTTCTTGCGGGAAGTTGGATTTGGAGTTAGTGCGGGAAGGTGGATTTGGGGTTAGTGCGGGAAGGTGGATTGTGGTTAGTGCGGGAAGGTGGATTTGGGGTTAGTGCGGGAAGGTGTATTTGGGTTAGTGCGGGAATGTGGATTTGGGGTTAGTGCGGGAAGGTGGATTTGGGATTAGTGCGGAAAGGTGGATTTGGGGTTATTGCAGGAAGGTGGATTTGGGGTTAGTGCGGGAATGTGGATTTGGGGTTAGTGCGGGAAGGTGGATTTGTGGTTAGTGCGGGAAGATGGATTTGGGTTTTGGTGAGAAGGTGGATTTTGGGTTATTGCGGGAAGGTTGATTTGAGGTCAGGGCGGGAAGGTAGATTTGGGGTTCGTGCAGGAAGGTGGATTTGGGTTAGTGCAGGAAGGTGGATTTGGTGATAGTGTGTGAATGTGGATTTGTGGATAGTGCGGGAACGTGGATTTGGGTTTAGTGCGGGAATGTGGATTTGGGGATAGTGCGGGAAGCTGGATTTGTGGTTAGTGCAGGAAGTTGGATTTGGGTTTAGTGCAGGAAGATGGATTTGGGGTTAGTGCGGGTAGGTGGATTGTGGTTATTGCGAGAAGGTGGATTTGGGGTTAGTGCAGATAGGTGGATATTGGTTAGAGCGGGAATGTGGATTTGGGGTTAGTGCAGGAAGGTGGATTTGGGATTAGTGCGGGAAGGTGGATTTGGGGTTAGTGCGGGAAGGTGGATTTGGGTTTAGTGCGGGAATTTGGATTTAGTGTTAGAGTGGGAAGGTGGGTTTGGGGTTAGGGCGGGAAGGTGGATTTAAGGTTAGTGCGGGAAGGTCGATTTGGCGTTAGTGCAGGAAGGTGGATTTTGTTTTGTGCGGGAATGTGGATTTGGTGTGAGTGCGGGTAGCTGGATTTGGGGATACTGCAGGAAATTGGATTTGGGGTTAGTGTGGGAATGTGGATTTGGGGTTAGTGTGGGAAGGTGGATTTGGGGATTGCGCGGGAAGCTGGATTTGGGGTTAGACCGGGAAGCTTGATTTGTGGTTAGTGTGGGAAGGTGAATTTGGGGTTAGTGCGGGAAGGTGGATTTTATGTTAGTCCGGGAATGTGGATTTGGGGATAGCGTGGGAAGGTGGATTTGTGGTTGGTGCGGGAAGGTGGATTTGCGATTAGTGCGGGAAGATGCTTTTGTGGATAGTGCAGGAAGTTGGATTTGTGGTCAGTGCAGGAAGGTGGATTTGGTGTTAGTGCTGGAAGGTGGATTTGGGTTTAGTGCAGCAAGTTGGATTTGGGGGTAGTGCGGGAATGTGGATTTGGGGATAGTGCGGGAAGGTGGATTTGGGGTTAATGCAGGAAGGTGGATTTGGGGTTAGTGCGGGAAGATGGATTTAGGGTTATTGCGGGAAGGTGGATTTGTGGATAGTGCGGTATGGTGAATTTTGTGATAGTGCGGGAATGTGGATTTGGGGTTAGTGTGGGAATGTGGATTTGGGTTTAGTGCGGGAATGTGGATTTGGGGATAGTGCGGGAAGCTGGATTTGTGGTTAGTGCAGGAAGTTGGATTTGGGTTTAGTGCAGGAAGATGGATTTGGGGTTAGTGCGGGTAGGTGGATTGTGGTTATTGCGAGAAGGTGGATTTGGGGTTAGTGCAGATAGGTGGATATTGGTTAGAGCGGGAATGTGGATTTGGGGTTAGTGCAGGAAGGTGGATTTGGGATTAGTGCGGGAAGGTGGATTTGGGGTTAGTGCGCGAAGGTGGATTTGGGTTTAGTGCGGGAATTTGGATTTAGTGTTAGAGTGGGAAGGTGGGTTTGGGGTTAGGGCGGGAAGGTGGATTTAAGGTTAGTGCGGGAAGGTCGATTTGGCGTTAGTGCAGGAAGGTGGATTTTGTTTTGTGCGGGAATGTGGATTTGGTGTGAGTGCGGGTAGCTGGATTTGGGGATACTGCGGGAAATTGGATTTGGGTTTAGTGTGGGAATGTGGATTTGGGGTTAGTGTGGGAAGGTGGATTTGGGGATTGCGCGGGAAGCTGGATTTGGGGTTAGACCAGGAAGCTTGATTTGTGATTAGTGTGGGAAGGTGAATTTGGGGTTAGTGCGGGAAGGTGGATTTTATGTTAGTCCGGGAATGTGGATTTGGGGATAGCGTGGGAAGGTGGATTTGTGGTTGGTGCGGGAAGGTGGATTTGCGATTAGTGCGGGAAGATGCTTTTGTGGATAGTGCAGGAAGTTGGATTTGTGGTCAGTGCAGGAAGGTGGATTTGGTGTTAGTGCTGGAAGGTGGATTTGGGTTTAGTGCAGCAAGTTGGATTTGGGGGTAGTGCGGGAATGTGGATTTGGGGATAGTGCGGGAAGGTGGATTTGGGGTTAATGCAGGAAGGTGGATTTGGGGTTAGTGCGGGAAGATGGATTTAGGGTTATTGCGGGAAGGTGGATTTGTGGATAGTGCGGTATGGTGAATTTTGTGATAGTGCGGGAATGTGGATTTGGGGTTAGTGCTGGAATGTGGATTTGGGTTTAGTGCAGGAAAGTGGATTTGGTTTACTGCATGAAGATGGATTTGGGTTAATGCGAGAAGGTAGATTTGGGGTTATTGCTGGAAGGTTGATTTGGGGTCACTGCGGGAGGGTGGATTTGGTGTCAGTGAAGGAAGGTGGATTTGGTGTTCGTGCTGGGAAGGTGGATTTGTTGTTACTGCGGGAATGTGGATTTGGGGAAAGTTTGGGAAGGTGGATTTGTGGTTAGTGCGGGAAGTTCGATTTGGGCTAGTGCGGGGAGGTGGATTTGTGTTTAGTGTTGGAAAGTGGATTTGTGGTTAGTGCAGGAAGTTGGATTTGTGGTTAGTGCGGGAAGGCGGATTTGGGGTTAGTGCGGGTAGATGGATTGTGGGTAGTGCAAGAATGTGGATTTGGGGTTAGTGCGGGAAAGTGGATTTTGGTTAGTGTGGGAATGTGGATTTGGGGTTAATGCAGGGATGTGGATTTGGGATTAGTGCGGGAAGGTGGATTTGGGGTTAGTGTGGGAATGTGGATTTGGGGTTACTTTGGGAATGTGGATTTTGGTTAGGGCGGGAAGGTGGATTTGGGTTTAGTGTGGGAAGGTGCATTCGGGGTTAGTGCGGGAAGGTGGATTTGGGTTTAGGGCGGGAAGGTCGATTTGTGGTAAGTGCAGGAAGGTGGATTTTGGTTCGTGCGGGAATGTGGATTTGGGGTGAGTGCGGGTCGCTGGATTTGGGGATACTGCGGGAAGTTGGATTTTGTGTTAGTGTGGGAATGTGGATTTGGGGTTAGTGTGGGAATGTGGATTTGGGGATTGCGCGGGAAGTTGGATTTGGGGTTAGAGCAGGAAGCTTGATTTGTGGTTAGTGTGGGAAGGTGAATTTGGGGATAGTGCGGGAAGGTGGATTTTATGTTAGTGCGGGAATGTGGACTTGGGTATACCGCGGGAAGGTGGGTTTGGGGTTAGTGCGGGAAGGTGGATTTGCGATTAGTGCAGGAAGGTGCTTTTGTGGATAGTGCAGGAAGCTGGATTTGTGGTCAGTGCAGGAAGGTGGATTTGGTGTTAGTGCTGGAAGGTGGATTGGGGTTTAGTGCAGCAAGTTGGATTTGGGGGTAGTGCGGGAATGTTGATTTGGGGATAGTGCGGGAAGGTGGATTTGGGGTTAATGCAGGAAGGTGGATTTGGGGTTAGTGCGGGAAGATGGATTTAGGGTTATTGCGGGAAGGTGGATTTGTGGATAGTGTGGTATGGTGAATTTTGTGATAGTGCGGGAATGTGGATTTGGGGTTAGTGCTGGAATGTGGATTTGGGTTTAGTGCAGGAAAGTGGATTTGGTTTACTGCATGAAGATGGATTTGGGTTAATGCGAGAAGGTAGATTTGGGGTTATTGCTGGAAGGTTGATTTGGGGTCACTGCGGGAGGGTGGATTTGGTGTCAGTGAAGGAAGGTGGATTTGGTGTTCGTGCTGGGAAGGTGGATTTGTTGTTACTGCGGGAATGTGGATTTGGGGAAAGTTTGGGAAGGTGGATTTGTGGTTAGTGCGGGAAGTTCGATTTGGGCTAGTGCGGGGAGGTGGATTTGTGTTTAGTGTTGGAAAGTGGATTTGTGGTTAGTGCAGGAAGTTGGATTTGTGGTTAGTGCGGGAAGGCGGATTTGGGGTTAGTGCGGGTAGATGGATTGTGGGTAGTGCAAGAATGTGGATTTGGGGTTAGTGCGGGAAAGTGGATTTTGGTTAGTGTGGGAATGTGGATTTGGGGTTAATGCAGGGATGTGGATTTGGGATTAGTGCGGGAAGGTGGATTTGGGGTTAGTGTGGGAATGTGGATTTGGGGTTACTTTGGGAATGTGGATTTTGGTTAGTGCGGGAAGGTGGATTTGGGTTTAGTGTGGGAAGGTGCATTCGGGGTTAGTGCGGGAAGGTGGATTTGGGTTTAGGGCGGGAAGGTCGATTTGTGGTAAGTGCAGGAAGGTGGATTTTGGTTCGTGCGGGAATGTGGATTTGGGGTGAGTGCGGGTCGCTGGATTTGGGGATACTGCGGGAAGTTGGATTTTGTGTTAGTGTGGGAAAGTGGATTTGGGGTTAGTGTGGGAATGTGGATTTGGGGATTGCGCGGGAAGTTGGATTTGGGGTTAGAGCAGGAAGCTTGATTTGTGGTTAGTGTGGGAAGGTGAATTTGGGGATAGTGTGGGAAGGTTGATTTTATGTTAGTGCGGGAATGTGGATTTGGGTATAGCGCGGGAAGGTGGATTTGGGGTTAGTGCGGGAAGGTGGATTTGCGATTAATGCAGGAAGGTGCTTTTGTGGATAGTGCAGGAAGTTGGATTTGGGGTCAGTGCGGTAAGGTAGATTTGGTGTTATTGCGGGAAAGTGGATTTGGGGATATTACGTGAAGGTGGATTTGGTGTTAAGGCAGGAAGTTCGATTTAGGGATAGTGCGGGAATGTGGATTTGGGGATAATGCGGGAAGTTGGATTTGGGGATGGTGCGGGAAGGTGGATTTGTGGTTACTGCGGGAAGGTGGATTTGGTGATAGTGCAGGAAGGTGGATTTGGTGTTAGGGCGGGATGGTGGATTTGTGTTTAGTGTGGGAATGTGGATTTGGGGATAGAGCGGGAAGGTGGATTTGGGGTTCATGAAGGAATGTGGATTTGGGGATATTGCAGGAATGTGGATTTGGGGTTAGTGCGGGAAGGTGGGTTTGGGGTTAGTGCGGGAAGGTGGATTCGGGGATAGTGCGGGAAAGTGGATTTGGGGTTATTGCGGGAAGGAGGATTTGGGATTAATACAGGAAGTTGGATTTGCTGTTATTGCAGGAAGGTGGATTTGGTGTTAGTGCGGAAAGGTGGATTTGGGGAAAGTGCGGGATTGTGGATTTGGGGTTAGCGCGGGAAGGTGGTTTTGGGGTTAGTGCGGGAATGTGGATTTGGGGATAGTGCGGGTAGGTGTATTTGGTGATAAAGCAGGAATGTGGATTTGGCTTTAGTGCAGGAAGTTGGATTTAGGGATATTGCGGGAAGGTGGATTTGGGGTTAGTGTGGGAAGTTGGATTTGGGGTTAGTGCGGGAAGGTGGATTTGGGGTTAGTGCAGGAAGATGGATTGTGGTTCGTGCGGGAAGCTGGATTTGGAGTTCGTGCCAGAAGGTGGGTTTGGGGAAAGTGCGGTTTGGTGGATTTTGGGATAGTGCGAGAAGGTTGATTTGGGTTTAGTGCGGGAATGTGGATTTGGGCTTTGTGCTGGTAGGTGTATTTGGGGATAAAGCAGGAATGTGGATTTGGGTTTAGTGCAGGAAGTTGGATTTAGGGATATTGCGGGAAGGTGGATTTGGGGTTAGTGTGGGAAGTTGGATTTGGGGATAGTGTTGGAAGGTGGATTTGTGGTTAGTGCGGGAAGTTGGATTTGGGGTTAGTGCGGGAAGGTGGATTTTGGGTTAGTGCAGGAAGATGGATTGTGGTTCGTGCGGGAAGCTGGATTTGGAGTTCGTGCCAGAAGGTGGGTTTGGGGAAAGTGCGGTTTGGTGGATTTTGGGATAGTGCGAGAAGGTTGATTTGGGTTTAGTGCGGGAATGTGGATTTGGGCTTTGTGCTGGAAGGTGGATTTGGCATTAGTGCATGAAGGTGGATTTGGGGTTTGTGCGGGAAAGTGGATTTTGGTTAGTGTGGGAATGGGGATTTGGGGTTAATGCAGGGATGTGGATTTGGGATTAGTGCGGGAAGGTGGATTTGGGGTTAGTGTGGGAATGTGGATTTGGGGTTAGTTTGGGAATGTGGATTTTGGTTAGTGCGGGAAGGTGGATTTGGGTTTAGTGTGGGAAGGTGCATTCGGGGTTAGTGCGGGAAGGTGGATTTGGGTTTAGGGCGGGAAGGTCGATTTGTGGTAAGTGCAGGAAGGTGGATTTTGGTTCGTGCGGGAATGTGGATTTGGGGTGAGTGCGGGTCGCTGGATTTGGGGATACTGCGGGAAGTTGGATTTTGTGTTAGTGTGGGAAAGTGGATTTGGGGTTAGTGTGGGAATGTGGATTTGGGGATTGCGCGGGAAGTTGGATTTGGGGTTAGAGCAGGAAGCTTGATTTGTGGTTAGTGTGGGAAGGTGAATTTGGGGATAGTGTGGGAAGGTTGATTTTATGTTAGTGCGGGAATGTGGATTTGGGTATAGCGCGGGAAGGTGGATTTGGGGTTAGTGCGGGAAGGTGGATTTGCGATTAATGCAGGAAGGTGCTTTTGTGGATAGTGCAGGAAGTTGGATTTGGGGTCAGTGCGGTAAGGTAGATTTGGTGTTATTGCGGGAAAGTGGATTTGGGGATAGTACGTGAAGGTGGATTTGGTGTTAAGGCAGGAAGTTCGATTTAGGGATAGTGCGGGAATGTGGATTTGGGGATAATGCGGGAAGTTGGATTTGGGGATAGTGCGGGAAGGTGGATTTGTGGTTACTGCGGGAAGGTGGATTTGGTGATAGTGCAGGAAGGTGGATTTGGTGTTAGGGCGGGATGGTGGATTTGTGTTTAGTGTGGGAATGTGGATTTGGGGATAGAGCGGGAAGGTGGATTTGGGGTTCATGAAGGAATGTGGATTTGGGGATATTGCAGGAATGTGGATTTGGGGTTAGTGCGGGAAGGTGGGTTTGGGGTTAGTGCGGGAAGGTGGATTCGGGGATAGTGCGGGAAAGTGGATTTGGGGTTATTGCGGGAAGGAGGATTTGGGATTAATACAGGAAGTTGGATTTGCTGTTATTGCAGGAAGGTGGATTTGGTGTTAGTGCGGAAAGGTGGATTTGGGGAAAGTGCGGGATTGTGGATTTGGGGTTAGCGCGGGAAGGTGGTTTTGGGGTTAGTGCGGGAATGTGGATTTGGGGATAGTGCGGGTAGGTGTATTTGGTGATAAAGCAGGAATGTGGATTTGGCTTTAGTGCAGGAAGTTGGATTTAGGGATATTGCGGGAAGGTGGATTTGGGGTTAGTGTGGGAAGTTGGATTTGGGGTTAGTGCGGGAAGGTGGATTTGGGGTTAGTGCAGGAAGATGGATTGTGGTTCGTGCGGGAAGCTGGATTTGGAGTTCGTGCCAGAAGGTGGGTTTGGGGAAAGTGCGGTTTGGTGGATTTTGGGATAGTGCGAGAAGGTTGATTTGGGTTTAGTGCGGGAATGTGGATTTGGGCTTTGTGCTGGTAGGTGTATTTGGGGATAAAGCAGGAATGTGGATTTGGGTTTAGTGCAGGAAGTTGGATTTAGGGATATTGCGGGAAGGTGGATTTGGGGTTAGTGTGGGAAGTTGGATTTGGGGATAATGTTGGAAGGTGGATTTGTGGTTAGTGCGGGAAGTTGGATTTGGGGTTAGTGCGGGAAGGTGGATTTTGGGTTAGTGCAGGAAGATGGATTGTGGTTCGTGCGGGAAGCTGGATTTGGAGTTCGTGCCAGAAGGTGGGTTTGGGGAAAGTGCGGTTTGGTGGATTTTGGGATAGTGCGAGAAGGTTGATTTGGGTTTAGTGCGGGAATGTGGATTTGGGCTTTGTGCTGGAAGGTGGATTTGGCATTAGTGCATGAAGGTGGATTTGGGGTTTGTGCGGGAAAGTGGATTTTGGTTAGTGTGGGAATGGGGATTTGGGGTTAATGCAGGGATGTGGATTTGGGATTAGTGCGGGAAGGTGGATTTGGGGTTAGTGTGGGAATGTGGATTTGGGGTTAGTTTGGGAATGTGGATTTTGGTTAGTGCGGGAAGGTGGATTTGGGTTTAGTGTGGGAAGGTGCATTCGGGGTTAGTGCGGGAAGGTGGATTTGGGTTTAGGGCGGGAAGGTCGATTTGTGGTAAGTGCAGGAAGGTGGATTTTGGTTCGTGCGGGAATGTGGATTTGGGGTGAGTGCGGGTCGCTGGATTTGGGGATACTGCGGGAAGTTGGATTTTGTGTTAGTGTGGGAATGTGGATTTGGGGTTAGTGTGGGAATGTGGATTTGGGGATTGCGCGGGAAGTTGGATTTGGGGTTAGAGCAGGAAGCTTGATTTGTGGTTAGTGTGGGAAGGTGAATTTGGGGATAGTGCGGGAAGGTTAATTTTATGTTAGTGCGGGAATGTGGATTTGGGTATAGCGCGGGAAGGTGGATTTGGGGTTAGTGCGGGAAGGTGGATTTGCGATTAGTGCAGGAAGGTACTTTTGTGGATAGTGGAGGAAGTTGGATTTGGGGTCAGTGCGGTAAGGTAGATTTGGTGTTATTGCGGGAAAGTGGATTTGGGGATAGTACGTGAAGGTGGATTTGGTGTTAAGGCAGGAAGTTCGATTTAGGGATAGTGCGGGAATGTGGATTTGGGGATAATGCGGGAAGTTGGATTTGGGGATAGTGCGGGAAGGTGGATTTGTGGTTACTGCGGGAAGGTGGATTTGGTGATAGTGCAGGAAGGTGGATTTGGTGTTAGGGCGGGATGGTGGATTTGTGTTTAGTGTGGGAATGTGGATTTGGGGATAGAGCGGGAAGGTGGATTTGGGGTTCATGAAGGAATGTGGATTTGGGGATATTGCAGGAATGTGGATTTGGGGTTAGTGCGGGAAGGTGGGTTTGGGGTTAGTGCGGGAAGGTGGATTCGGTGATAGTGCGGGAAAGTGGATTTGGGGTTATTGCGGGAAGGAGGATTTGGGATTAATACAGGAAGTTGGATTTGCTGTTATTGCAGGAAGGTGGATTTGGTGTTAGTGCCAGAAGGTGGGTTTGGGGAAAGTGCGGGATTGTGGATTTGGGGTTAGCGCGGGAAGGTGGTTTTGGGGTTAGTGCGGGAATGTGGGTTTGGGGATAGTGCGGGTAGGTGTATTTGGGGATAAAGCAGGAATGTGGATTTGGGTTTAGTGCAGGAAGTTGGATTTAGGGATATTGCGGGAAGGTGGATTTGGGGTTAGTGTGGGAAGTTGGATTTGGGGATAGTGTTGGAAGGTGGATTTGTGGTTAGTGCGGGAAGTTGGATTTGGGGTTAGTGCGGGAAGGTGGATTTGGGGTTAGTGCAGGAAGATGGATTGTGGTTCGTGCGGGAAGCTGGATTTGGAGTTCGTGCCAGAAGGTGGGTTTGGGGAAAGTGCGGTTTGGTGGATTTTGGGATAGTGCGAGAAGGTTGATTTGGGTTTAGTGCGGCAATGTGGATTTGGGCTTTGTGCTGGTAGGTGTATTTGGGGATAAAGCAGGAATGTGGATTTGGGTTTAGTGCAGGAAGTTGGATTTAGGGATATTGCGGGAAGGTGGATTTGGGGTTAGTGTGGGAAGTTGGATTTGGGGATAGTGTTGGAAGGTGGATTTGTGGTTAGTGCGGGAAGTTGGATTTGGGGTTAGTGCGGGAAGGTGGATTTGGGGTTAGTGCAGGAAGATGGATTGTGGTTCGTGCGGGAAGCTGGATTTGGAGTTCGTGCCAGAAGGTGGGTTTGGGGAAAGTGCGATTTGGTGGATTTTGAGATAGTGCGAGAAGGTTGATTTGGGTTTAGTGCGGGAATGTGGATTTGGGCTTTGTGCTGGAAGGTGGATTTGGCATTAGTGCATGAAGGTGGATTTGGGGTTTGTGCGGGAATGTGGATTTGGACTTAGTGCGGGAAGTTGGATTTGGGGTTAGTGCGGGAAGATGCATTTGGGGTTAATGCATGAAGGTGGATTTTGTTTTAGTGCGGGAAGTTGGATTTGGGTTTATTGTGGGAAGGTGGATTTGGGAATGGTGTTGGGAGGTGGATTTGGGGTTAGTGCGTGAAGGTGGATTTGGGGTTAGTGCAGGATGATGGATTTGGGATTAGTGCAGGAAGGTGGATTTGGGGTTAGTTCAGGAAGGTGGATTTGGGGTTAGTGCGGGAAGCTGGATTTGTGGTTAGTGCGAGTAGGTGGATTTCGGGATTGCACGGGAAGCTTGATTTGGGGTCAGTACGGGAAGGTAGATTTGGGGTTCGTGCTGGAGGGTGGATTTGGGGTTATTGCAGGAACGTGCATTTGGTGTTAGTGCTGGAAGGTGGAATTGGGTTTAGTGCAGGAAGTTGGATTTGGGGTTAGTGCGGGAATGTGGATTTGGGGATCGTGCGGGAAGGTGGATTTGGGGTTAATGCAGGAAGGTGGATTTGGGGTTAGTGCGAGAAGATGGATTTAGTGTTAGTGCGGGAAGGTGGATTTGTGGATAGTGCGGTATGGTGAATTTTGGGATAATGCTAGGCTGTGGATTTGGGGTTAGTGCGGTAATGTGGATTTGGGTTTAGTGCGGGAAAGTGGATTTGTGTGTAGTGCAGGAAGATGGACTTGGGATTAGAGCTGGAAGGTGGATTTGTGGTTATTGCTAGAAGATGGATTTGGGATCAGTGCGGGAAGGTTGATTTGGTGTCAGCGCAGAAAGTTGGATTTGGGGTTAGCGCGGGAAGGTGTATTTGTGGTTTATGTGGGAATGTGGATTTGGGGATAGTGTTGGAAGGTGGATTTGTGGTGAGTGCGAGAAGTTGGATTTGGGGTTAGTGCGGGATGCTCGATTCGGTGTTAGTGCGGGAATGCGGATTTGGGGTTAGTGCGGGAAGGTGGATTTGGGGTT
The DNA here is from genome assembly GCF_052327205.1 of Somniosus microcephalus. Taxonomy (NCBI): domain Eukaryota; kingdom Metazoa; phylum Chordata; class Chondrichthyes; order Squaliformes; family Somniosidae; genus Somniosus; species Somniosus microcephalus. The sequence goes on from NW_028225183.1 coordinate 31,472,509, forward strand.
AGTGCGGGAAAGTGGATTTGGGGATTGTGTGGGAAGGTGGATTTTGGGTTAGTGCGGGAAGTTTGATTTGGGGTTCGTGCAGGAAGGTGGCTTTGTGGTTCGGGCGGGAAGGTGCAATTGGGGTTAGGGTGATAAGGTGGTTTAGGGGTTATTGCAGGAAGGTGGATTAGTGGTTAGGGCGGGAAGGTAGATTTGGGGTTAGTGCAGGAAGGTGGATTTGGGTTATGCGGGAAGTTGGATTTGGGGATAGTGTTGGAAGGTGGATTTGTGGTTAGTGCGGGAAGGTGGATTTGGGGTTAGTGCGGGAAGATAGATTGTGGTTAGTGCGGGAAGCTGGATTTGGTGTTCGTGCCATAAAGTGGGTTTGGGGAAAGTGCGGTTTGGTGGATTTTGGGATAGTGCAAGAAGGTGGATTTGGGTTTAGTGCGGGAATGTGGATTTGGGCTTCGTGCTGGAAGGTGGATTTGGGATTAGTGCTTGAAGGTGGATTTGGGGTTTGTGCGGGAATGTGGATTTGGACTTTGTGCGGGAATGTGGATTTGGGGTTAGTGCGGAAAGATGCATTTGGGGTTAATGCATGAAGGTGGATTTTGTTTTAGAGTGGGAAGTTGGATTTGGGTTTACTGTGGGAAGGTGGATTTGGGAATGGTGTTGGAAGGTGGATTTGGGGTTCGTGCGTGAAGGTGGATTTGGGGTTAGTGCAGGATGATGGATTTGGGGTTAGTGCAGGAAGGTGGATTTGGGGTGATTTCAGGAAGGTGGATTTGGGGTTAGTGCGGGAAGGTGGATTTGGGGTTAGTGCGGTAATGTGGATTTGGGTTTAGTGCGGGAAAGTGGATTTGTGTGTAGTGCGGGAAGATGGATTTGGGATTAGAGATGGAAGGTGGATTTGTGGTTATTGCTGGAAGGTGGATTTGGGATCAGTGCGGGAAGGTTGATTTGGTGTCAGCGCAGAAAGTTGGATTTGGGGTTAGCGCGGGAAGGTGGATTTGTGGTTTTTGTGGGAATGTGGATTTGGGGATAGTGTTGGAAGGTGGATTTGTGGTTAGTGTGGGAAGTTCGATTTGGGGTTAGTGTGGGAAGGTGGATTAGGGGTTAGTGCCAGAAGGTGGATTGGGGAAATAGCGGAATGGTGGATTTTGGGATAGTGCGAGAAGTTGTATTTGGGTTTAGTGCGGGAAGGTGGATTTGGGGTTCCTGCGGAAAGGTGGATTTGTGGTTGATGCGGGAATGTGGATTTGGGGATAGTGTTGGTAGGTGGATTTGTGGGGAGTGCGAGAAGTTGGATTTGGGGTTAGTGCGGGGTGCTCGATTCGGTGTTAGTGCGGGATTGTGGATTTGGAGTTAGTGCGGGAAGGTGGATTTGGGGTTAGTGCTGGAAAGTGGATTTGGGGTTTGTGCGGGAAGGTGGATTTGGGGTTAGTGCGGGAAGTTTGATTTGGGGTTCGTGCGGGAAGGTGGATTTGGGGTTAGGGCGGGAAGGTGGAATTGGGGTTAGGGTGAGAAGGTGGTTTAGGGGTTATTGCAGGAAGGTGGATTAGTGGTTAGGGCGGGAAGGTAGATTTGGGGTTAGTGCAGGAAGGTGGATTTGGGTTAGTGCGGGAAGGTGGAATTCGGGTTAGTGCAGGAAGGTGGATTTGGGGTTAATGCGGGAAGCTGGATTTGGTGTTAGTGCGGTAAGGTGGATTTGGGGTTAGTGTGGGAAGGTGGATTTGGGGATTGCGCGGGACTGTGGATTTGGGGATAGCGCGGGAAGCTTGATTTGTGGTTAGTGTGGGAAGGTGCTTTTGTGGATAGTGCAGGAAGTTGGATGTGGGGTCAGTGCGGGAAGGTGGATTTGGTGTTATTGCGGGAAAGTGGATTTGGGGATAGTGCGGGAAGTTGGATTTGGGGTGACTGCGGGAAGGTGGATTTGGGGTTAGTGCGGGATGGTAGATTTGGGGATATTGCGGGAATGTGGATAGGGGTTACTGCAGGAGTGTGGATTTGGTGATAGTGCGGGATGGTTGATTTGGTGTTAGTGTGGGAAAGTGGATTTGGCGTTAGGGCGGGAAAGTTGATTTGGGCTTAAAGCGGGAAGGTGGATTTGGTGTTAATGCGGGAAGGTGGATTTGGGGATAGTGCGGGAAGGTGGATTTGGGGTTAGTGCAGGAAGGCGGATTTGGGGATATTGCGGGAAGGTGGATTCGGGGTTAGGGTGGGAATGTGGACTTGTGTTCAGTGCAGGAAGGTGGATTTGGGGTTATTGCGGGAAGATTGATTTGGGGATATTGCAGGAAGGTGGATTGGGGGTTAATACGGGAATTTGATTTTGGGATATTGCAGGAAGTTGGACTTGGGTTTAGTGCAGGAAGGTGGACTTGGGGTTATTGCGGGAAGGTGGATTGGGTTTAGTGCCAGAAGGTGGATTTGGGGTTAATGCGGGATGGTGGATTTGGGGCTTGTGCGGGAAGGTTGACTTGGGGTTAGTGCAGGAAGGTGGATTTGGGGTTAGTTTGTGAAGTTGGATTTGGTGTTAGTGCGGGAAGGTGGATTTGGGGATAGTGCGGGAAGATGGATTTGGTGTTAGTGCAGGAAGTTGGATTTGGGGTTAGGGCGGAAAGGTTGATTTGGGGATAGTGCCGGAATGTCGATTTGGAGTTAGGATGGAAAGGTGGATTTGGTGTTAGTGTGGGAAGTTGGATTTGGTGTTAATGCGGGAAGGTGGATTTGGGGATGTTGCGGGAAGGTGGTTTTGGGGTTAGCATGGGAATGTGGATTTTGGGTTAGTGCGGGAAGGTGGATTTGGGGTTAGTGTAGGAAGATGGATTTGGGGTTAGTGCGGGAAGTTGGATTTGGTGTTAATGCGGGAAGTGGATTTGGGGATGTTGCGGGAAGGTGGTTTTGGGGTTAGCATGGGAATTTGGATTTGGGGTTATTGTGGCAAGGTGGATTTGGGGTGAGTGCAGGAAGGTCGGTTTGGGGTTAGTGCGGGAAGCTGGATTTGGGGAAAGTGCGGGATTGTGGATTTGGGGTTAGTGCGTGAAGGTGATTTTGGGATTCGTGCGGGAAGGTGGATTTGGGGTTAGTGCGGGAAGGTGGATTTGGGGATATTGCGGGTAGGTGTATTTGGGGTTAAAGCGGGAATGTGGATTTAGGGTTCGTGCAGGAAGTTGGATTTGGGGATAGTTTTGGAAGGTGGATTTGTGGTTAGTGCGGGATGTTGGATTATGGGTTAGTGCGGGAAGGTGGCTTTCAAGTTAGTGTGGGAAGGTGGATTGTGGTTAGTGTGGGAAGGTGAATTTGGGGTTAGTGCCAAAAGGTGGATTTGGGGAAAGTGCGGTATGGTAGATTTTGGGATAGTGCGGGAAGGTGGATTTGGGTTTAGTGCGGGAATGTGGATTTGGGTTTAGTGCGGGAATGTGGGTTCAGGGTTAGTGCGGGAAGTTGCATTTGGGGTTGGTGCATGAAGGTGTGATTTTGGTTTAGTGCGGGAAGCTGGATTTGGGTTAATTGTGGGAAGGTGGATTTGGGGATAGTGTTGGAAGCTGGATTTGGGGTTACTGCGGGATGGTGGATTGGTGGTTATTGCGGGTATGTGGATTTGGGGATTGCACGGGAAGTTTGATTTGGGGTCAGTACGGGAAGGTGGATTTGGGATTATTGTGGCATGGTGGATTTGGGGTTAGTTTGTGAAGGGGGATTTGGGGATATTGCGGGTAGGTGGTTTTGGGGTTAGCATGGGAATGTGCATTGAGGGTTAGTGCGGGAAGGTGGATTTAGGTTTAGTGTGGGAAGTTGGAATTGGGGTTATTGCGGGAAGGTGGATTTGGGGTTAGTGCGGGAAGGTGGATTTGGGGTTAGTGCAGGAAGGTGGATTTCATGTTAGTGCGGGAAGGTGGATTGTGGTTAGTGTGGGAAGGTGGATTTGGGGTTAGTGCCAAAAGGTGGATTTGGGAAAGTGCGGTATGGTAGATTTTGGGATAGTGCGGAAAGGTGGATTTGGGGTTAATGCGGGAATGTGGATTTGGGTTTAGTGCGGGAATGTGGGTTCAGGGTTAGTGCGGGAAGCTGCATTTGGGGTTAGTGCATGAAGGTGGATTTTGGTTTAGGGCGGGAAGCTGGATTTGGGTTAATTGTGGGAAGGTGGATTTGGGGATAGTGTTGGAAGGTGGATTTGGGGTTAGTGCATGAAGGTGGATTTGGGGTTAGTGCAGGAAGGTGGATTTGGGGTTACTGCAAAATGGTGGATTGGTGGTTAGTGCGGGTAGGTGGATTTGGGGATTGCGCAGGAAGTTTGATTTGGGATCAGTACGGGAAGGTGGATTTGGGGTTAGTGTGGGAAGGAGGATTTGGGGTTAGCGTTGGAAGGGGGATTTGGGGATTGCACGGGAATTTGATTTGGGGTCAGTAGGGGAAGGTGGATTTGGGGTTAGTGTGGGAAGGAAGATTTGGGGTTAGTGCTGGAAGAGGGATTTGTGGTTGGTGCGGGATGGTGGATTTGTGGTTCGTGCTGGATGGTGGATTTGGGGTTATTGCAGGGACGTGGATTTGGTGTTAGTGCTGGAAGGTGGAATTGGGTTTAGTGCAGGAAGGTGGATTTGGGGTTAGTGCGGGAAGATGGATTTAGGATAGTGCAGGAAGGTGGATTTGTGGATAGTGCGGTATGTTGAATTTTGGGATTGTACGAGAATGTAGATTTGGGGTTAGTGTGGGAATGTGGATTTTGGTTTACTGCGGGAAAGTGGATTTGGGTTTAGTGCAGGAAGATGGATTTGGGGTTATTGCGAAAAGGTGGATTCGTGGTTGTTGCTGGAATGTGGATTTGGGGTCAGTGCGGGAAAATTGATTTGGTGTCAGTGCAGGAAGGTTGATTTGGGTTTACTGAGGGAAGGTGGATTTGTTGTTATTGCGTGAATGTGGATTTGGAGAAAATGTTGGAAGGTTGATTTGTGGTTAGTGCGGGAAGTTCGATTTGGGATTAGTGCGGGAAGGTGGATTTGGGCTTTGTGCCAGAAGGTGCATTTGGGGTTAATACGGGAAGGTGGATTTGTGGTTATTGCAGGAATGTGGATTTTGGGATAGTGTTGGAAGGTAGGTTTGTGGTTAGTGCGGGAAGATGGATTTGGGGTTAATGCGGGAAGGTGGATTTGGGGTTGTGTTCTATGTGCCATTAAGAGCAATTTGGTGTATGTGCCTTTAAGAGCCCGAGGTGTGCGTAATGCCGGTATATGCCACTTGGGCTGTATAAGCCTGTGTATTGTGTATATCCTTTAGAAACCCGCCCCCAGACTTGCTTAATAAATACGTATGAACCAACTCCTATCTTCAGTGTCTTTATCTACACACGGACACTGCAGTGGTGATGAAGTGGAAACGGACTTACCTGCAATTCGGCAGCACCTCAAGGACATCGATTCCTCCAGCGTCCAGAAGACTAAAGGAAGTAAGAGAAACTGTGGTTTCACCAGCTGGCCAAGCTGGTGACAGGTACTGTGCTAATCCTTCCTGGGCATCAGGCTGGAGCTCCAGCGGCGGGCTCTACAGCTGAGACAGGCAGCAAAATCGGAGGCAAGCAATAACGGACTGGGAGGGTGCACTCGAGAGACGGCCGGCGCGGCAAGCAGGTCAGCGTTTAGACCTCCATCGGGAATGAGTCTCCAACAGTGAATTAACGGAAACCACAGTAAAACAGCGTTGTTATCGGTAGCAGCGGCGGGAAAGCGCGGGAAGCGCCATATCGTTGCTACAGAGAGAAAAAAAAAGCGCGGGAAGCGCCATATCTTTTCTGAAATGCCTAAATCTGGTAATATTGAGGCTTTTGATGGCGAAATAGAAGATTGGACCACATACGTGGAAAGACTAGAGGTTTATTGCACTGCAAATGGAATAACAGATGAAAAAAAAGCTTCAATACTTCTGAACTTAATGGGCTCGAAGACATACAGGCTGTTACGAAATTTAATCACTCCAGCCAAACCAAAGGACAAGACTTTTAAACAAATTGTTGATACCCTGCAGGAGCATTTAAACCCAACACCGCTGCTGATAGCGGAACGATTCAAGTTCTTCAAGAGAAATCAACACAAGAATGAAAGTAACGCTGATTACCTAACCGAATTAAGAAAGCTATCAAAGTACTGCCAATTCGGAGCAGGACTATCGCGTTATATTCGAGACAAATTTCTTTGCGGTCTCTTAAGTGAAGGAACACAAAAAGACTGCTTTCTGAAAAAGATTTAACATTGGACAAAGCTTTCAGTATGGCTGTATCATACGAAGCAGCAGCAAAAGGAGCTGCAGAGATACAACAAGAGACACAGGACTTCGGCACCCATAAAATGACACAGGAGTTCGGAAGATGTTATCGCTGCGGCAGATCCACCCATAACCAGAGGGACTGCTGGTTCAAGGGCAAAGCATGCAGGCAATGTGGTAAGATTGGACACATTGCACGGGTATGCCAATTTGGACAAAATAAATCCACTGACAGAAAACAAAAATCAATAAAGAAAAGTACAGGAAGGTACAAATGATGACGGACAATAGCTCCGAAGACCAGAATAGCGATAGCGACTCCGGAAACAAGAGACTAAGCTGTCTCAAATTACATAATGTACTTGCCAAAGAGGATTACCAAACCATTTGGGTTACCCTCACAATAGCAGGGTCCCCAGTTAAAATGGAGCTAGATACAGGATCAGCTCTAACCGTAATAAATCGACGAGATTACGAGAGGCTATTTCCGCATATACCTCTACAAGACACATCCATTATCATAAAAACATATACGGGGCAGAAAGTCTACCCCAAAGGAAAAATAAGGGTGCCTGTGGTTTACAACGGCAAAGAAATACAAAAGTTGTATTTATACATTCTACAAGATGGTGGTCCACCGTTGTTGGGACGTGAATGGATAAGGAAGATACGTTTAGACTGGCACTCCATTCAGGCACTGACGGTGACCAGTAAGGAAAAAAACAATGATGACATCATACCTGAACGATTAAAAGACACCTTGGCCAACGCCAAAGAAGTGTTTCAAGAGAAACTAGGAACCTTGAAAGGCATCACCGCCTCAATAAAAGTGGATGATACAGCAATTCCAAAATTTTTTAAGACAAGACCAGTGCCATACGCAATACGTCCGGCAGTCGAGGCAGAGCTGAAGAATTTGGAAAAGGCAGGCGTTTTATCCAAAATAGATTGGAGCGAATGGGCAACACCCATCGTTCCAGTCATGAAAAAAACATTGAAAAATAACTCTGAGGAACAGAAAAAAATTCGCATCTGTGGTGACTTTAAGTTGACTGTAAACCCGGACCTTCACACGGTACAGTATCCTCTTCCGAGGATAGAAGATATTTTCGCCTCACTATCCGGAGGGAAACGTTTCACAAAAATTGACTTGGCACAGGCATATCTACAGATGGAGGTTGAGGAGACCTCTAAAAAGTATCTCACAATAAACACACACAAAGGCCTGTACCAGTACAATCGACTGGTTTTTGGAATAGCATCAGCTCCAGCTATCTGGCAAAAAGATATGGAGCAAGTCATGCAAGCGCTTCCGGGGACTCAAAGTTACCTGGATGACATCCTTATAACAGGAGTAAACGACAACGAGCACCTTGCCAATTTGGAGCAGGTGCTCACTAGGCTGAAAGAACGGGGCCTACGAGCAAATCGCCCCAAGTGCAAATTTTTCCAAAATCAGGTTTCATATTGTGGCTACATAATTAAAAAGGAAGGGTTGCATAAGTCACCTGAAAAAATTGAAGCAGTTATAAAAGCCCCAGCACCAGAAAATGTTTCACAATTAAGGCCATTCCTGGGATTAATAAATTACTATCATAATTTTTTACCGAACTTATCAACTATTCTACACCCTCTTAATGATCTTCTACAGACAGGAGTGATTTGGAAATGGAACAAAGACTGTAAACGTGCCTTCCATAAATGTAAAGACTTAATCACATCCGAGAAAATTTTGGCTCATTACAACCCAACGCTACCAATCAGACTGGTTTGCGATGCATTCCCCTACGGCATAGGAGCGGTATTGTCCCATAGATTCCCTGATGGCTCGGAACGGCCGATAGCTTTTGCGTCACGCTGATTGAACTCAGCTGAGCGTAACTATGCCCAGATAGACAGGGAAGCACTCAGCCTGGTATAGGGAGGGAAGAAATTCAACCATTACCTACACGGACAAAAATTTACCTTGCTGACTGACCATCAACCCCTCATCTCCATATTCAACCCTAAAAAAGGTGTCCCCATTATGACGGCACAAAGACTACAGAGGTGGTCCCATTTTCTAGGGGCACACCAATACAACATTGAATACAAAGGTTCAAAACAGCATGGGAATGCTGATGGTTTATCACGCCTACCGTTGCCAACGTTAGAAGAGGCACCTACAGAAGACCCAGTAGAGATATTCCACTCTACCATAGTGGAATGTCTACCGGTGACAAATTCTGCCATTGTAAGGGAGACAAGAAATGACCCTACTCTCTCACGGGTCTACGATTTAACAGTGAATGGATGGCCAGCACATGGGGAACCACTGTTGCCAGCATTCTCGCAAAGAAGAGAACAGCTGTCAGTGTGCCGATCCAGAGTGGTGATTCCACCCAAACTCCAGGATAAAGTGCTAAAGGAGCTTCACGAGGGGCATGTGGGTGGAGTGAAAATGAAGAACCTAGCTAGGGCGTTTGTATGGTGGCCAGGTATCGATGGAGACATCGAAGAGATGACCAAGAGCTGCCTAGGATGCCAGAAGGTCCAAAATGCTCCGCCACAGGCCACTCTACATCCATGGGAGTGGCCCTCATCTCCCTGGCAAAGGGTGCACATCGACTTTGCTGGTCCATTTATGGACTCAATGTTCTTAATCGCAGTTGATGCACACTCCAAGTGGCCGGAGGTAATAAAGATGTCCTCCACCACCACGGAAAAAACCATCACAGTATTAAGGACCATATTTGCCAGGAATGGGCTGCCGGAGCAGATATGTCCTGATAATGGACCGCAATTTGTGTCCGAAGAATTCAGAAAGTTCTTAAAGAACAATGGGGTAAAGCACTACACGTCCGCCCCATACCATCCCGCCACCAATGGATTGGCTGAAAGGTTTGTCCAGACCTTCAAGAAGGCCATCAAGGCCATGGGTAATGAAGACATAAAACTTCAGCACAAGTTGGATAACTTCTTATTTGCATATAGGAATGCAACGCATATGGTTACAAACCAAACTCCCGCCATGATGTTCTACAATAGAAACCTAAGATGCCGGCTGGATTTGGTCAAGCCCAACATCCGAAGGGACGTGGAGAACCGGCAGTTTCAGGGCATGAATGAAAGGCCAACTAGGGCCTTCCAGATAGGCCCGGGACTACCGTACCAAGAAATGGCAGCCTGGAACTATCTGCACACGATTAGGACCACTGATGTATACCGTGGACATCGGAGGCAGCATAATAAGGCGCCATGCTGACCAAATCTTCAAGTCATCCGAAAAGGGACAACCTACACCACCACTCTATACATCTAACGATGAAGTAGAGATACCCATATCTACCTCTGATCCGGTGATACTGGAGCCCGATGAACCCGACACTGGCCTTCAAGCCAAATCAGCCTTGCCAGAAGAAAATACAACACCACCAGAAACTACTACACCCCCGAGGCGTTATCCGGACCGAGTCAGGAAGCCTCCTGAGAGACTAACTTATAATTAATTAATACAGCAATGTATATTATTTTGCATATAACATGTAATTAATAATTACTTAAAATATGATGTACTAGTTAGCTAGAAGGGGAGGAATTGTGTTGTATGTGCCTTTAAGAGCAATTATGCTGTATGTGCCTTTAAGAGCCCCAGGTGTGCGTAATGCCGGTAATTGCTGCTTGGGCTATACAAGCCTGTGTATTGTGTATATCCTTTAGAAACAACCCCCCGTAGACTTGCTTAGTAAATACCTATGAACCAACTCCTTCCTTCAGTGTCTTTATCTACACACGGACACTACAGGGGGGTCAATAACAAGGGGGCATAGATTCAGGGTAAGGGGCAGGAGATTTAGAGGGGATTTGAGGAGGAAATTTATCACCCAGAAGGTGATGGGAATGTGGAACTCAATGCCTGAAAGGGTGGTAGAGGCAGGAACCCTCACAACATTCAAGAAGCATTTGGATGAGCACTTGAAATGCCATTGCATACAAGGCTATGGACCAAATGCTGGAAAATGGGATTAGACTGGACAGGGATGGATGGGCGGCGCAGACACAATGGGCCGTAGGGTCTTTTTCTGTGCTGTAAAACTCGATGACTCTATGACTCTATACAGGGGTTAGTGCAGGAAGGTGGATTAGGGGTTAGTGCAGGAAGGTGGATTGTGGTTAGTGCGGGAAGGTGGATTTGGGTTTAGTGTGGGAAGCTGGATTTGTGTTTGTGCGGGAATCTGGATTTGGGGTTAGTACGGAAAGGTGGATTTGGGATTAGTGTGGGAAGGTGGATTTGGTGTTAGTGCGGGAAGGTTGATTTGGGGCTAGTGCGGGAATGTGGATTTGGGGTTACTGCGGGAAGGTGGATTTGGGGTTAGTGCAGGAAGGTGGATTTGGGGTTAGTGCGGGATGGTAGATTTGGGGATATTGCGGGAAGGTGGATAAGGGTTACTGCGGGAGTGTGGATTTGGGGATAGTGCGGGATGGTTGATTTGGGGTTATTGTGGGAAGGTGGATTTGGGGTTAGGGCGGTAAAGTTGATTTGGGCTTAAAGCGGGAAGGTGGATTTTGTGTTAGTGCAGGAAGGTGGATTTGGGGATAGTGCGGGAAGGTGGATTTGGGGTTAGTGCAGGAAGGCGGATTTGGGGATATTGCGGGAAGGTGGATTCGGGTTTAGGGGTGGGAATGTGGATTTGTGTTTAGTGCGGGAAGGTGGATTTGGGATTATTGCGGGAAGATTCGGTTTGGGGATATTGCGGGAAGGTGGATTTGGGGTTATTGCGGGTAGTTTGATTTGCGGATATTGCGGGAAGGTGGACTTGGGTTTAGTGCGGGAAGGTGGAATTGGGGTTAGTGCGGGAAGGTGGATTTGGCTTTAGTGCCAGAAGGTGGATTTGGGGTTAGTGCGGGAAGGTGGATTTGGGGCTTGTGCGGGAAGGTTGACTTGGGGTTAGTGCAGGAAGGTGGTTTTAGGGTTAGTTCGGGAAATTGGATTTGGTGTTAGTGCGGGAAGGTGGATTTGGGGATAGTGCGGGAAGATGGATTTGGGGTTCGTGCAGGAAGTTGGATTTGGGGATAGGACTGGAAGGTTGATTTGGGGATAGTGCCGGAATGTCGATTTGGAGTTAGGATGGAAAGGTGGATTTGGTGTTAGTGTGGGAAGTTGGATTTGGTGTTAATGCGGGAAGGTGGATTTGGGGATGTTGTGGGAAGGTGGTTTTGGGGTTAGCATGGGAATGTGGATTTTGGGTTAGTGCGGGAAGGTGGATTTGGGGTTAGTGCAGGAAGGTGGATTTGGGGTTAGTGCGGGAAGGTGGATTTGGGGATAGTGCGGGAAGTTGGATTTGGGTTTATTGTTGCAAGGTGGATTTGGGGTTACTGCAGGAAGGTCGATTTGGGGTTAGTGCGGGAAGCTGGATTTGGGGAAAGTGCGGGATTGTGGATTTGGGGTTAGTGCGGGAAGGTGGTTTTGGGATTCATGCGGGAAGGTGGATTTGGGGTCAGTGCGGGAAGGAGGATTTGGGGATAGTGCAGGTAGGTGTATTTGGGGTTAAAGCGGGAATGTAGCTTTAGGGTTAGTGCAGGAAGTTGGATTTGGGGATAGTTTTGAAAGGTGGATTTGTGGTTAGTGTGGGAAGGTGGATTTGGGGTTAGTGCCAAAAGGTGGATTTGGGGAAAGTGCGGTATGGTAGATTTTGGGATAGTGCGGGAAGGTGGATTTGGGTTTAGTGCGGGAATGTGGATTTGGGTTTAGTGCGGGAATGTGGGTTCGGGGTTAGTGCGGGAAGCTGCATTTGGGGTTAGTGCATGAAGGTGGATTTAGGTTTAGTGCGGCAAGCTGGATTTGTGTTAATTGTGGGAAGGTTGATTTGGGGATAGTGTTGGAAGGTGAATTTGGGGTTAGTGCATGAACGTGGATTTCGGGTTAGTGCAGGAAGGTGGATTTGGGGTTAGTGCAGGATGATGTATTTGGGATTAGTGCAGGAAGGTGGATTTGGGGTTAGTTCAGGAAGGTGGATTTGGGGTTAGTGCGGGAAGCTGGATTTGTGGTTAGTGCGAGTAGGTGGATTTCGGGATTGCACGGGAAGCTTGATTTGGGGTCAGTACGGGAAGGTAGATTTGGGGTTCGTGCTGGAGGGTGGATTTGGGGTTATTGCAGGAACGTGCATTTGGTGTTAGTGCTGGAAGGTGGAATTGGGTTTAGTGCAGGAAGTTGGATTTGGGATTAGTGCGGGAATGTGGATTTGGGGATCGTGCGGGAAGGTGGATTTGGGGTTAATGCAGGAAGGTGGATTTGGGGTTAGTGCGAGAAGATGGATTTAGTGTTAGTGCGGGCAGGTGGATTTGTGGATAGTGCGGTATGGTGAATTTTGGGATAGTGCTAGGCTGTGGATTTGGGGTTAGTGCGGTAATGTGGATTTGGGTTTAGTGCGGGAAAGTGGATTTGTGTGTAGTGCGGGAAGATGGACTTGGGATTAGAGCTGGAAGGTGGATTTGTGGTTATTGCTAGAAGATGGATTTGGGATCAGTGCGGGAAGGTTGATTTGGTGTCAGCGCAGAAAGTTGGATTTGGGGTTAGCGCGGGAAGGTGTATTTGTGGTTTATGTGGGAATGTGGATTTGGGGATAGTGTTGGAAGGTGTATTTTTGGTTAGTGCGGGAAGTTCGATTTGGGGTTAGTGTGGGAATGTGGATTAGGGGTTAGTGCCTGAAGGTGGATTTGGGGAAATAGCGGAATGGTGGATTTTGGCATAGTGCGAGAAGTTGTATTTGGGTTTAGTGCGGGAAGGTGGATTTGGGGTTCCTGCGGGAAGGTGGATTTGTGGTTGTTGCGGGAATGTGAATTTGGGGATAGTGTTGGAAGGTGGATTTGTGGTGAGTGCGAGAAGTTGGATTTGGGGTTAGTGCGGGATGCTCGATTCGGTGTTAGTGCGGGAATGCGGATTTGGGGTTAGTGCGGGAAGGTGGATTTGGGGTTAGTGCGGGAAAGTGGATTTGGGGATTGTGTGGGAAGGTGGATTTGGGGTTAGTGCGGGAAGTTTGATTTGGGGTTCGTGCAGGAAGGTGGCTTTGTGGTTAGGGCGGGAAGGTGCAATTGGGGTTAGGGTGATAAGGTGGTTTCGGGGTTATTGCAGGAAGGGGGATTAGTGGTTAGGGCGGGAAGGTAGATTTGGGGTTAGTGCAGGAAGGTGGATTTGGGTTATGCGGGAAGTTGGATTTGGGGATAGTGTTGGAAGGTGGATTTGTGGTTAGTGCAGGAAGGTGGATTTGGGGTTAGTGCGGGAAGATAGATTGTGGTTAGTGCGGGAAGCTGGATTTGGTGTTCGTGCCATAAGGTGGGTTTGGGGAAAGTGCGGTTTGGTGGATTTTGGGATAGTGCGAGAAGGTGGATTTGGGTTTAGTGCGGGAATGTGGATTTGGGCTTAGTGCTGGAAGGTGGATTTGGGATTAGTGCTTGAAGGTGGATTTGGGGTTTGTGCGGGAATGTGGATTTGGACTTTGTGCGGGAATGTGGATTTGGGGTTAGTGCGGAAAGATGCATTTGGGGTTAATGCATGAAGGTGGATTTTGTTTTAGAGCGGGAAGTTGGATTTGGGTTTACTGTGGGAAGGTGGATTTGGGAATGGTGTTGGAAGGTGGATTTGGGGTTCGTGCGTGAAGGTGGATTTGGGGTTAGTGCAGGATGATGGATTTGGGGTTAGTGCAGGAAGGTGGATTTTGGGTGATTTCAGGAAGGTGGATTTGGGGTTAGTGCGGGAAGGTGGATTTGGGGTTAGTGCGGTAATGTGGATTTGGGTTTCATGCGGGAAAGTGGATTTGTGTGTAGTGCGGGAAGATGGATTTGGGATTAGAGCTGGAAGGTGGATTTGTGGTTATTGCTGGAAGGTGGATTTGGGATCAGTGTGGGAAGGTTGATTTGGTGTCAGCGCAGAAAGTTGGATTTGGGGTTAGCGCGGGAAGGTGGATTTGTGGTTTTTGTGGGAATGTGGATTTGGGGATAGTGTTGGAAGGTGGATTTGTGGTTAGTGTGGGAAGTTCGATTTGGGGTTAGTGTGGGAAGGTGGATTAGGGGTTAGTGCCAGAAGGTGGATTGGGGAAATAGCGGAATGGTGGATTTTGGGATAGTGCGAGAAGTTGTATTTGGGTTTAGTGCGGGAAGGTGGATTTGGGGTTCCTGCGGAAAGGTGGATTTGTGGTTGATGCGGGAATGTGGATTTGGGGATAGTGTTGGTAGGTGGATTTGTGGGGAGTGCGAGAAGTTGGATTTGGGGTTAGTGCGGGGTGCTCGATTCGGTGTTAGTGCGGGATTGTGGATTTGGAGTTAGTGCGGGAAGGTGGATTTGGGGTTAGTGCTGGAAAGTGGATTTGGGGTTTGTGCGGGAAGGTGGATTTGGGGTTAGTGCGGGAAGTTTGATTTGGGGTTCGTGCGGGAAGGTGGATTTGGGGTTAGGGCGGGAAGGTGGAATTGGGGTTAGGGTGAGAAGGTGGTTTAGGGGTTATTGCAGGAAGGTGGATTAGTGGTTAGGGCGGGAAGGTAGATTTGGGGTTAGTGCAGGAACGTGGATTTGGGTTAGTGCGGGAAGGTGGAATTCGGGTTAGTGCAGGAAGGTGGATTTGGGGTTAATGCGGGAAGCTGGATTTGGTGTTAGTGCGGTAAGGTGGATTTGGGGTTAGTGTGGGAAGGTGGATTTGGGGATTGCGCGGGACTGTGGATTTGGGGATAGCGCGGGAAGCTTGATTTGTGGTTAGTGTGGGAAGGTGCTTTTGTGGATAGTGCAGGAAGTTGGATGTGGGGTCAGTGCGGGAAGGTGGATTTGGTGTTATTGCGGGAAAGTGGATTTGGGGATAGTGCGGGAAGTTGGATTTGGGGTGAGTGCGGGAAGGTGGATTTGGGGTTAGTGCGGGATGGTAGATTTGGGGATATTGCGAGAATGTGGATAGGGGTTACTGCAGGAGTGTGGATTTGGGGATAGTGCGGGATGGTTGATTTGGTGTTAGTGTGGGAAAGTGGATTTGGCGTAAGGGCGGTAAAGTGGATTTGGGCTTAAAGCGGGAAGGTGGATTTGGTGTTAATGCGGGAAGGTGGATTTGGGGATAGTGCGGGAAGGTGGATTTGGGGTTAGTGCAGGAAGGCGGATTTGGGGATATTGCGGGAAGGTGGATTCGGGGTTAGGGTGGGAATGTGGACTTGTGTTCAGTGAGGGAAGATGGATTTGGTGTTATTGCGGGAAGATTGATTTGGGGATATTGCGGGAAGGTGGATTGGGGGTTAATACGGGAATTTGATTTTGGGATATTGCAGGAAGTTGGACTTGGGTTTAGTGCAGGAAGGTGGACTTGGGGTTATTGTGGGAAGGTGGATTGGGTTTAGTGCCAGAAGGTGGATTTGGGGTTAATGCGGGAAGGTGGATTTGGGGCTTGTGCGGGAAGGTTGACTTGGGGTTAGTGCAGGAAGGTGGATTTGGGGTTAGTTTGTGAAGTTGGATTTGGTGTTAGTGCGGGAAGGTGGATTTGGGGATAGTGCGGGGAGATGGATTTGGTGTTAGTGCAGGAAGTTGGATTTGGGGTTAGTGCGGAAATGTTGATTTGGGGATAGTGCCGGAATGTCGATTTGGAGTTAGGATGGAAGGTGGATTTGGTGTTAGTGTGGGAAGTTGGATTTGGTGTTAATGCGGGAAGGTGGATTTGGGGATGTTGCGGGAAGGTGGTTTTGGGGTTAGCATAGGAATGTGGATTTTGGGTTAGTGCGGGAAGGTGGATTTGGGGTTAGTGTAGGAAGGTGGATTTGGGGTTAGTGCGGGAAGTTGGATTTGGTGTTAATGCGGGAAGGTGGATTTGGGGATGTTGCGGGAAGGTGGTTTTGGGGTTAGCATGGGAATTTGGATTTGGGGTTATTGTGGCAAGGTGGATTTGGGGTTAGTGCAGGAAGGTCGGTTTGGGGTTAGTGCGGGAAGCTGGATTTGGGGAAAGTGCGGGATTGTGGATTTGGGGTTAGTGCGTGAAGGTGGTTTTGGGATTCGTGCGGGAAGGTGGATTTGGGGTTAGTGCGGGAAGGTGGATTTGGGGATATTGCGGGTAGGTGTATTTGGGGTTAAAGCGGGAATGTGGATTTAGGGTTAGTGCAGGAAGTTGGATTTGGGGATAGTTTTGGAAGGTGGATTTGCCGTTAGTGCGGGATGTTGGATTATGGGTTAGTGCAGGAAGGTGGATTTCATGTTAGTGCGGGAAGGTGGATTGTGGTTAGTGTGGGAAGGTGGATTTGGAGTTAGTGCCAAAAGGTGGATTTGGGAAAGTGCGGTATGGTAGATTTTGGGATAGTGCGGGAAGGTGGATTTCGGGTTAATGCGGGAATGTGGATTTGGGTTTAGTGCGGGAATGTGGGTTCGGGGTAAGTGCGGGAAGCTGCATTTGGGGTTAGTGCATGAAGGTGGATTTTGGTTTAGTGCGGGAAGCTGGATTTGGGTTAATTGTGGGAAGGTGGATTTGGGGATAGTGTAGGAAGGTGGATTTGGGGTTATTGCATGAAGGTGGATTTGGGGTTAGTGCAGGAAGGTGGATTTGGGGTTACTGCGGGATGGTGGATTGGTGGTTAGTGCGGGTAGGTGGATTTGGGGATTGCGCAGGAAGTTTGATTTGGGGTCAGTACAGGAAGGTGGATTTGGGGTTAGTGTGGGAAGGAGGATTTGGGGTTAGCGTTGGAAGGGGGATTTGGGGATTGCACGGGAATTTGATTTGGGGTCAGTAGGGGAAGGTGGATTTGGGGTTAGTGTGGGAAGGAAGATTTGGGGTTAGTGCTGGAAGGGGGATTTGTGGTTGGTGCAGGATGGTGGATTTGTGGTTCGTGCTGGATGGTGGATTTGGGGTTATTGCAGGGACGTGGATTTGGTGTTAGTGCTGGAAGGTGGAATTGGGTTTAGTGCAGGAAGTTGGATTTGGGGTTAGTGCGGGAATGTGGATTTGGGGTTTGTGCTAGAAGGTGCATTTGGGGTTAATGCAGGAAGGTGGATTTGGGGTTAGTGCGGGAAGATGGATTTAGGATAGTGCAGGAAGGTGGATTTGTGGATAGTGCCCTATGTTGAATTTTGGAATTGTACGAGAATGTAGATTTGGGGTTAGTGTGGGAATGTGGATTTTGGTTTACTGCGGGAAAGTGGATTTGGGTTTAGTGCAGGAAGATGGATTTGGGGTTATTGCGAAAAGGTGGATTCGTGGTTGTTGCTGGAATGTGGATTTGGGGTCAGTGCGGGAAAGTTGATTTGGTGTCAGTGCAGGAAGGTTGATTTGGGTTTACTGAGGGAAGGTGGATTTGTTGTTATTGCGTGAATGTGGATTTGGAGAAAATGTTGGAAGGTTGATTTGTGGTTAGTGCGGGAAGTTCGATTTGGGATTAGTGCGGGAAGGTGGATTTGGGCTTTGTGCCAGAAGGTGCATTTGGGGTTAATACGGGAAGGTGGATTTGTGGTTATTGCAGGAATGTGGATTTTGGGATAGTGTTGGAAGGTAGGTTTGTGGTTAGTGCGGGAAGATGGATTTGGGGTTAATGCGGGAAGGTGGATTTGGGGTTGTGTTGTATGTGCCATTAAGAGCAATTTGGTGTATGTGTCTTTAAGAGCCCGAGGTGTGCGTAATGCCGGTAATTGCCACTTGGGCTGTATAAGCCTGTGTATTGTGTATATCCTTTAGAAACCCGCCCCCAGACTTGCTTAATAAATACTTATGAACCAACTCCTATCTTCAGTGTCTTTATCTACACACGGACACTGCAGTGGTGATGAAGTGGAAACGGACTTACCTGCAATTCGGCAGCACCTCAAGGACATCGATTCCTCCAGCGTCCAGAAGACTAAAGGAAGTAAGAGAAACTGTGGTTTCACCAGCTGGCCAAGCTGGTGACAGGTACTGCGCTAATCCTTCCTGGGCGTCAGGCTGGAGCTCCAGCGGCGGGCTCTACAGCTGAGACAGGCAGCAAAATCTGAGGCAAGCAATAACGGACTGGGAGGGTGCACTCGAGAGACGGCCGGCGCGGCAAGCAGGTCAGCGTTTAGACCTCCATCGGGAATGAGTCTCCAACAGTGAATTAACGGAAACCACAGTAAAACAGCGTTGTTATCGGTAGCAGCGGCGGGAAAGCGCGGGAAGCGCCATATCGTTGCTACAGAGAGAAAAAAAAAGCGCGGGAAGCGCCATATCTTTTCTGAAATGCCTAAATCTGGTAATATTGAGGCTTTTGATGGCGAAATAGAAGATTGGACCACATACGTGGAAAGACTAGAGGTTTATTGCACTGCAAATGGAATAACAGATGAAAAAAAAGCTTCAATACTTCTGAACTTAATGGGCTCGAAGACATACAGGCTGTTACGAAATTTAATCACTCCAGCCAAACCAAAGGACAAGACTTTTAAACAAATTGTTGATACCCTGCAGGAGCATTTAAACCCAACACCGCTGCTGATAGCGGAACGATTCAAGTTCTTCAAGAGAAATCAACACAAGAATGAAAGTAACGCTGATTACCTAACCGAATTAAGAAAGCTATCAAAGTACTGCCAATTCGGAGCAGGACTATCGCGTTATATTCGAGACAAATTTCTTTGCGGTCTCTTAAGTGAAGGAACACAAAAAGACTGCTTTCTGAAAAAGATTTAACATTGGACAAAGCTTTCAGTATGGCTGTATCATACGAAGCAGCAGCAAAAGGAGCTGCAGAGATACAACAAGAGACACAGGACTTCGGCACCCATAAAATGACACAGGAGTTCGGAAGATGTTATCGCTGCGGCAGATCCACCCATAACCAGAGGGACTGCTGGTTCAAGGGCAAAGCATGCAGGCAATGTGGTAAGATTGGACACATTGCACGGGTATGCCAATTTGGACAAAATAAATCCACTGACAGAAAACAAAAATCAATAAAGAAAAGTACAGGAAGGTACAAATGATGACGGACAATAGCTCCGAAGACCAGAATAGCGATAGCGACTCCGGAAACAAGAGACTAAGCTGTCTCAAATTACATAATGTACTTGCCAAAGAGGATTACCAAACCATTTGGGTTACCCTCACAATAGCAGGGTCCCCAGTTAAAATGGAGCTAGATACAGGATCAGCTCTAACCGTAATAAATCGACGAGATTACGAGAGGCTATTTCCGCATATACCTCTACAAGACACATCCATTATCATAAAAACATATACGGGGCAGAAAGTCTACCCCAAAGGAAAAATAAGGGTGCCTGTGGTTTACAACGGCAAAGAGATACAAAAGTTGTATTTATACATTCTACAAGATGGTGGTCCACCGTTGTTGGGACGTGAATTGATAAGGAAGATACGTTTAGACTGGCACTCCATTCAGGCACTGACGGTGACCAGTAAGGAAAAAAACAATGATGACATCATACCTGAACGATTAAAAGACACCTTGGCCAACGCCAAAGAAGTGTTTCAAGAGAAACTAGGAACCTTGAAAGGCATCACCGCCTCAATAAAAGTGGAAGATACAGCAATTCCAAAAATTTTTAAGACAAGACCAGTGCCATACGCAATACGTCCGGCAGTCGAGGCAGAGCTGAAGAATTTGGAAAAGGCAGGCGTTTTATCCAAAATAGATTGGAGCGAATGGGCAACACCCATCGTTCCAGTCATGAAAAAAACATTGAAAAATAACTCTGAGGAACAGAAAAAAATTCGCATCTGTGGGGACTTTAAGTTGACTGTAAACCCGGACCTTCACACGGTACAGTATCCTCTTCCGAGGATAGAAGATATTTTCGCCTCACTATCCGGAGGGAAACTTTTCACAAAAATTGACTTGGCACAGGCATATCTACAGATGGAGGTTGAGGAGACCTCTAAAAAGTATCTCACAATAAACACACACAAAGGCCTGTACCAGTACAATCGACTGGTTTTTGGAATAGCATCAGCTCCAGCTATCTGGCAAAGAGATATGGAGCAAGTCATGCAAGCGCTTCCGGGGACTCAAAGTTACCTGGATGACATCCTTAAAACAGGAGTAAACGACAACGAGCACCTTGCCAATTTGGAGCAGGTGCTCACTAGGCTGAAAGAACGGGGCCTACGAGCAAATTGCCCCAAGTGCAAATTTTTCCAAAATCAGGTATCATATTGTGGCTACATAATTAAAAAGGAAGGGTTGCATAAGTCACCTGAAAAAATTGAAGCAGGAAGGTAGTGCAGAAATCCCCTGGGGTTGTCTCCCTTAGCAACAGGTTCACCGTCTTAGGTACTGTTGTCGGGGGGGGTGACGCATCGGGGGAAGGCACCAGCAGCCAGGCTCATGGCACCATGACTGGCTCTGTTGCAAAGAAGGGAGGGAAAAAGAGTGGCAGGGCTATAGTAATAGGGGATTCGATTGTAAGGGGAATAGATAGGGGTTTCTGTGGTCGCGACCGAGACTCCAGGATGGTATGTTGCCTCCCTGGTGCAAGGGTCAAGGATGTCTCGGCGCGGGTGCAGAACATTCTGGAGGGGGAGGGGGAACAGCCAGTTGTCGTGATACATGTTGGTACCAACGACGTAGCTAAAAAAAGGGAAGAGGTCCTACAAGTAGAATTTAGGGAGTTAGGAGCCAAGCTAAAAAGTAGGACCTCGAAGGTAGTAATCTCTGGATTACTACCAGTGCCACGTGCTAGTAAGAGTACAGAGAACAGGATAGTTAGGCTAAATACGTGGCTTGAGCAGTGGTGTAAGAGGGAGGGTTTTAAATTTTTGAGGCATTGGAACCAGTTTTGTGGTAGGTGTGACCTATACAAAAGGGACGGTCTACACCTGTGCAGAGATGGAACTGATGTTCTCGGGGTAATTTTTGATAAAGCAGTTCGGGAGCATTTAAACTAGTATGGCAGGGGGCTAGAAACCTATGTAGTGAAATAGAGGAAAGTGAAAGGCAGACAGAAATAAATGGTAAAAGGGTGAGGAATAAAAAACAAAGGGCCAAACTAATTCATAAAAAATGTGAGCATAAAAAAAGCCTGAGGGTTTTATACCTTAATGCGAGAAGCATCAGGAACAAGGTAGATGAATTAGCTGTGGAAATAGAGGTTAATAATTATGATCTAATTGGGATTACGGAAACATGGTTGCAGGGTGAGCAGGGCTGGGAGCTTAACATACAGGGGTATTCAGTATTTAGGAAGGATCGACAAAAAAGAAAGGGAGGAGGGGTAGCATTGCTAGTAAAAGAGGGGATAAATGCAATTGAAAGGAAGGATATTAACTCAGTTAATACAGAATCTATATGGGTGGAGCTAAGAAATAGCGAGGGGCGAAAAACATTAATAGGAGTGGTATATAGGCCTCCAAATAGTAAAATAGAGGTTAGGGAGGGCATCACGAGGGAAATTAGAGAAGCGTGCAATAAGAGCACAGCTGTCATCATAGGTGACTTTAACTTACATATAGATTGGACTAGCCTAATCAGTAAAAATAATGAGGAGGAGGAATTCCTTGAGTGTTTAAGGGATGGTTATCTGGATCAATATGTCGAGGAACCAACTCGGGAACAGGCTATATTGGACTGGGTACTGTGCAATGAGAAGGGACTAATCAGTAATCTTGTTGTACGGGGACCCTTGGGTCAGAGCGATCATAACATGATCGATTTCTCACTCGAAATGGAGAGCGAAGAAATTGACTCAGAGACTAAGGTCCTGAATTTAAACAAGGGGAATTATGATGCCATGAGACGGGAACTGAGTAGGTCTGATTGGACAACGTTCCTGAGAGGACTGGAGGTAGATAAACAATGGCAAACATTTAAAGATAGAATGACAAAATTGCAAAAATTGTTTATACCAATCTGGCATAAAAGGAAATCTAAAAAGGTGACTCAACCGTGGATAACAGGGGAAATTAGAGACAGCATAAAATCCAAAGATAGGGCGTATAAAATAGCCAAAAAAAGCGCCAGAGCGGAAGATTGGGAACAGTTTAAGATAGAGCAAAGGAGGGCAAAGGGCATGATCAAGAGGGGCAAAATAGCTTACGAAAACAAGCTGGCGGAAAATATAAAAACTAACTCCAAAAGCTTTTATAAATATATCAAAAGGAAAAGACTGGTGAAAACCAAAGTTGGTCCATTGCAGTCAGATACGGGGGAATATATAATGGGAAATAAGGAAATGGCAGATCAACTAAATGCATACTTTGGGTCAGTCTTTACGAAGGAAGACACAAAAAACCTCCCTGGGATATCGGGAAAAATAGGGACATTGGCAAAGGAGGAACTGACGCAAATCAATATCTCTAAGGATATGGTGTTAAGGAAGCTAAAGGGATTGAAGGTGGACAAATCCCCAGGGCCTGATAACATGCATCCTAGGGTACTGAAGGAGGTGGCCCTAGAGATAGCGGATGCACTAAGGATGATTTTTCAGAATTCATTAGACTCGGGAACAGTGCCGATGGATTGGAGGGTAGCTAACGTTACCCCACTATTCAAAAAGGGGGGTAGGGAAAAAGCAGGTAATTACAGACCTGTAAGCCTTACATCAGTTGTGGGCAAAATGCTGGAGTCCATCATTAAGGATGAAATAGCGGAGCACTTAGCAAATGGGGACAGGATAGGACAGAGTCAACATGGATTTACAAAGGGTAAATCGTGCTTGACTAATCTATTGGAATTTTTTGAGGGAGTAACTGGTAGAATAGATGGGGGAGAGCCAGTAGATGTGGTGTACCTGGACTTCCAAAAGGCCTTCGATAAGGTCCCACATAAAAGATTAGCATGGAAAATTGAGGCTCATGGGATAAAGGGGAAAGTTTTGGCGTGGATAGGGAACTGGCTGTCAGATAGAAAACAGAGAGTTGGAATAAACGGCTCATTTTCTGAATGGCAGGCAGTAACAAGTGGGGTACCACAGGGATCTGTCCTGGGCCCCCAGCTGTTCACAATTTACATTAATGACCTGGATCAGGGAGTCGGATGCAGCATTTCCAAATTTGCAGACGACACTAAACTAGGAGGTGGGGTGGGCTCAGAGGAAGAGACCAGAAAGCTCCAGAGCGATTTGGACAGACTGGGCGATTGGGCGGATAAATGGCAGATGCACTATAATGTGGACAAGTGCGAAGTTATCCACCTTGGGTGCAGGAACGGGAGGGCAAATTATTATTTAAATGGCAATAGATTGGGAGAGGGGGAAGTACAGAGAGACCTGGGTGTTCTTGTACACCAGTCACTGAAGGCGAGCATGCAGGTGCAACAGGCGGTCAAGAAGGCAAACGGTATGCTGGCCTTCATAGCAAAAGGGTTAGAATACAGGAACAGGGATACCTTGCTGCAGCTGTACAGGGCACTGGTGAGACCACACCTCGAGTACTGTGTACAGTTTTGGTCGCCTCATCTGAGGAAGGATGTTCTTGCCATGGAGGGGGTGCAGCGGCGATTCACCAGGCTGATACCAGGAATGGCGGGAATGACCTATGAGGAGAGACTATGTAGTTTAGGGATGTACACACTGGAGTTTAGAAGATTGAGAGGGGACCTCATAGAAGTGTATAAAATTCTGACAGGTCTAGACAGACTGGATGCAGAAGGAATGTTTCCCTTGGCGGGTGAGAACAGAACTAGAGGACATAATTTAAGGATAAGGGCTAAACCATTTAGGACAGAGATGAGGGGGAATTTCTTCACTCAGAGAGTGGTGAACCTGTGGAACTCATTGCCACAGAGGGCAGTGTACGCCAGCTCATTAAATATATTTAAGAGGGAATTAGATATATTTCTACGGGCAAAAGCGGTTAAGGGTTACGGAGAGAAGGCGGGGACGGGATACTGAATTAAAGGATCAGCCATGATCTCATTAAATGGCGGAGCAGGCACGAAGGGCCGAATGGCCTACTCCTGCTCCTATCTTCTATGTATCTATGTATCTATGTAAAAGCCCCAGCACCAGAAAATGTTTCACAATTAAGGCCATTCCTGGGATTAATAAATTACTATCATAATTTTTTACCGAACTTATCAACTATTCTACACCCTCTTAATGATCTTCTACAGACAGGAGTGATTTGGAAATGGAACAAAGACTGTAAACGTGCCTTCCATAAATGTAAAGACTTAATCACATCCGAGAAAATTTTGGCTCATTACAACCCAACGCTACCAATCAGACTGGTTTGCGATGCATTCCCCTACGGCATAGGAGCGGTATTGTCCCATAGATTCCCTGATGGCTCGGAACGGCCGATAGCTTTTGCGTCACGCTGATTGAACTCAGCTGAGCGTAACTATGCCCAGATAGACAGGGAAGCACTCAGCCTGGTATAGGGAGGGAAGAAATTCAACCATTACCTACACGGACAAAAATTTACCTTGCTGACTGACCATCAACCCCTCATCTCCATATTCAACTCTAAAAAAGGTGTCCCCATTATGACGGCACAAAGACTACAGAGGTGGTCCCATTTTCTAGGGGCACACCAATACAACATTGAATACAAAGGTTCAAAACAGCATGGGAATGCTGATGGTTTATCACGCCTACCGTTGCCAACGTTAGAAGAGGCACCTACAGAAGACCCAGTAGAGATATTCCACTCTACCATAGTGGAATGTCTACCGGTGACAAATTCTGCCATTGTAAGGGAGACAAGAAATGACCCTACTCTCTCACGGGTCTACGATTTAACAGTGAATGGATGGCCAGCACATGGGGAACCACTGTTGCCAGCATTCTCGCAAAGAAGAGAACAGCTGTCAGTGTGCCGAGGTACCTTGATGTGTGGATCCAGAGTGGTGATTCCACCCAAACTCCAGGATAAAGTGCTAAAGGAGCTTCACGAGGGGCATGTGGGTGGAGTGAAAATGAAGAAGCTAGCTAGGGCGTTTGTATGGTGGCCAGGTATCGATGGAGACATCGAAGACATGACCAAGAGCTGCCTAGGATGCCAGAAGGTCCAAAATGCTCCGCCACAGGCCACTCTACATCCATGGGAGTGGCCCTCATCTCCCTGGCAAAGGGTGCACATCGACTTTGCTGGTCCATTTATGGACTCAATGTTCTTAATCGCAGTTGATGCACACGCCAAGTGGCCGGAGGTAATAAAGATGTCCTCCACCACCACGGAAAAAACCATCACAGTATTAAGGACCATATTTGCCAGGAATGGGCTGCCGGAGCAGATATGTCCTGATAATGGACCGCAATTTGTGTCCGAAGAATTCAGAATGTTCTTAAAGAACAATGGGGTAAAGCACTACACGTCCGCCCCATACCATCCCGCCACCAATGGATTGGCTGAAAGGTTTGTCCAGACCTTCAAGAAGGCCATCAAGGCCATGGGTAATGAAGACATAAAACTTCAGCACAAGGTGGATAACTTCTTATTTGCATATAGGAATGCAACGCATATGGTTACTAACCAAACTCCCGCCATGATGTTCTACAATAGAAACCTAAGATGCCGGCTGGATTTGGTCAAGCCCAACATCCGAAGGGACGTGGAGAACCGGCAGTTTCAGGGCATGAATGATAGGCCAACTAGGGCCTTCCAGATAGGCCAACCGGTATTGGCCCGGGACTACCGTACCAAGAAATGGCAGCCTGGAACTATCTGCACACGATTAGGACCACTGATGTATACCGTGGACATCGGAGGCAGCATAATAAGGCGCCATGCTGACCAAATCATCAAGTCATCCGAAAAGGGACAACCTACACCACCACTCTATACATCTAACGATGAAGTAGAGATACCCATATCTACCTCTGATCCGGTGATACTGGAGCCCGATGAACCCGACACTGGCCTTCAAGCCAAATCAGCCTTGCCAGAAGAACATACAACACCACCAGAAACTACTACACCCCCGAGGCGTTATCCGGACCGAGTCAGGAAGCCTCCTGAGAGACTAACTTATAATTAATTAATACAGCAATGTATATTATTTTGCATATAACATGTAATTAATAATTACTTAACATATGATGTACTAGTTAGCTAGAAGGGGAGGAATTGTGGTGTATGTGCCTTTAAGAGCAATTATGCTGTATGTGCCTTTAAGAGCCCCAGGTGTGCGTAATGCCGGTAATTGCCGCTTGGGCTATACAAGCCTGTGTATTGTGTATATCCTTTACAAACACCCCCCCGCAGACTTGCTTAGTAAATACCTATGAACCAACTCCTTCCTTCAGTGTCTTTATCTACACACGGACACTACAGGGGGGTCAATAACAAGGGGGCATAGATTCAGGGTAAGGGGCAGGAGATTTAGAGGGGATTTGAGGAGGAACTTTATCACCCAGAAGGTGGTTGGAATGTGGAACTCAATGCCTGAAAGGGTGGTAGAGGCAGGAACCCTCACAACATTCAAGAAGCATTTGGATGAGCACTTGAAATGCCATTGCATACAAGGCTATGGACCAAATGCTGGAAAATGGGATTAGACTGGACAGGAATGGATGGGCGGCGCAGACACGATGGGCCGAAGGGTCTCTTTCTGTGCTGTAAAACTCGATGACTCTATGACTCTATACAGGGGTTAGTGCAGGAAGGTGGATTAGGGGTTAGTGCAGGAAGGTGGATTGTGGTTAATGCGGGAAGGTGGATTTGGGTTTAGTGTGGGAAGCTGGATTTGTGTTTGTGCGGGAATCTGGATTTGGGGTTAGTGCGGAAAGGTGGATTTGGGATTAGTGTGGGAAGGTGGATTTGGTGTTAGTGCGGGAAGGTTGATTTGGGGCTAGTGCGGGAATGTGGATTTGGGGTTACTGCGGGAAGGTGGATTTGGGGTTAGTGCAGGAAGGTGGATTTGGGGTTAGTGCGGGATGGTAGATTTGGGGATATTGCGGGAAGGTGGATAAGGGTTACTGCGGGAGTGTGGATTTGGGGATAGTGCGGGATGGTTGATTTGGGGTTATTGTGGGAAGGTGGATTTGGGGTTAGGGCGGTAAAGTTGATTTGGGCTTCAAGCGGGAAGGTGGATTTTGTGTTAGTGCGGGAAGGTGGATTTGGGGATAGTGCGGGAAGGTGGATTTGGGGTTAGTGCAGGAAGGCGGATTTGGGGATATTGCGGGAAGGTGGATTCGGGTTTAGGGGTGGGAATGTGGATTTGTGTTTAATGCGGGGAGGTGGATTTGGGGTTATTGCGGGAAGATTCGGTTTGGGGATATTGCGGGAAGGTGGATTGGGGGTTATTGCGGGTAGTTTGATTTGCGGATATTGCGGGAAGGTGGACTTGGGTTTAGTGCGGGAAGGTGGAATTGGGGTTAGTGCGGGAAGGTGGATTTGGCTTTAGTGCCAGAAGGTGGATTTGGGGTTAGTGCGGGAAGGTGGATTTGGGGCTTGTGCGGGAAGGTTGACTTGGGGTTAGTGCAGGAAGGTGGTTTTAGGGTTAGTTCGGGAAATTGGATTTGGTGTTAGTGCGGGAAGGTGGATTTGGGGATAGTGCGGGAAGATGGATTTGGGGTGAGTGCAGGAAGTTGGATTTGGGGATAGGGCTGGAAGGTTGATTTGGGGATAATGCCGGAATGTCGATTTGGAGTTAGGATGGAAAGGTGGATTTGGTGTTAGTGTGGGAAGTTGGATTTGGTGTTAATGCGGGAAGGTGGATTTGGGGATGTTGCGGGAAGGTGGTTTTGGGGTTAGCATGGGAATGTGGATTTTGGGTTAGTGCGGGAAGGTGGATTTGGGGTTAGTGCAGGAAGGCGGATTTGGGGTTAGTGCAGGAAGGTGGATTTGGGGATAGTGCGGGAAGGTGGATTTGGGGTTATTGCGGGAAGATTCGGTTTGGGGATATTGCGGGAAGGTGGATTTGGGGTTATTGCGGGTAGTTTGATTTGCGGATATTGCGGGAAGGTGGACTTGGGTTTAGTGCGGGAAGGTGGAATTGGGGTTAGTGCGGGAAGGTGGATTTGGCTTTAGTGCCAGAAGGTGGATTTGGGGTTAGTGCGGGAAGGTGGATTTGGGGCTTGTGCGGGAAGGTTGACTTGGGGGTAGTGCAGGAAGGTGGTTTTAGGGTTAGTTCGGGAAATTGGATTTGGTGTTAGTGCGGGAAGGTGGATTTGGGGATAGTGCGGGAAGATGGATTTGGGGTTAGTGCAGGAAGTTGGATTTGGGGATAGGGCTGGAAGGTTGATTTGGGGATAGTGCCGGAATGTCGATTTGGAGTTAGGATGGAAAGGTGGATTTGGTGTTAGTGTGGGAAGTTGGATTTGGTGTTAATGTGGGAAGGTGGATTTGGGGATGTTGCGGGAAGGTGGTTTTGGGGTTAGCATGGGAATGTGGATTTTGGGTTAGTGCGGGAAGGTGGATTTGAGGTTAGTGCAGGAAGGTGGATTTGGGGTTAGTGCGGGAAGGTGGATTTGGGGATAGTGCGGGAAGTTGGATTTGGGTTTATTGTTGCAAGGTGGATTTGGGGATACTGCAGGAAGGTCGATTTGGGGTTAGTGCGGGAAGCTGGATTTGGGGAAAGTGCGGGATTGTGGATTTGGGGTTAGTGTGGGAAGGTGGTTTTGGGATTCATGCGGGAAGGTGGATTTGGGGTCAGTGCGGGAAGGAGGATTTGGGGATAGTGCAGGTAGGTGTATTTGGGGTTAAAGCGGGAATGTAGCTTTAGGGTTAGTGCAGGAAGTTGGATTTGGGGATAGTTTTGAAAGGTGGATTTGTGGTTAGTGTGGGAAGGTGGATTTGGGGTTAGTGCCAAAAGGTGGATTTGGGGAAAGTGCGGTATGGTAGATTTTGGGATAGTGCGGGAAGGTGGATTTGGGTTTAGTGCGGGAATGTGGATTTGGGTTTAGTGCGGGAATGTGGGTTCGGGGTTAGTGCGGGAAGCTGCATTTGGGGTTAGTGCATGAAGGTGGATTTAGGTTTAGTGCGGCAAGCTGGATTTGTGTTAATTGTGGGAAGGTTGATTTGGGGATAGTGTTGGAAGGTGAATTTGGGGTTAGTGCATGAACGTGGATTTCGGGTTAGTGCAGGAAGGTGGATTTGGGGTTAGTGCAGGAAAGTGGATTTGGGGTTACTGCGGGATGGTGGATTGGTGGGTAGTGCCGGTAGGTGGGTTTGGGGATTGCGCGGGAAGTTTGATTTGGGGTCAGTACGGGAAGGTGGATTTGGGATTATTGTGGCATGGTGGATTTGGGGTTAGTTTGGGAAGGGGGATTTGGGGATACTGCGGGAAGGTGGTTTTGGGGTTAGCATGGGAATGTGCATTGAGGGTTAGTGCGGGAAAGTGGATTTAGGTTTAGTTGCGGAAGTTGGATTTGGGGTTATTGCGGGAAGGTGGATTTGGGGTTTGTGCGGGAAGGTGGATTTGGGGTTAGTGCGGGAAGGTGGATTTCATGTTAGTGCGGGAAGGTGGATTGTGGTTAGTGTGGGAAGGTGGATTTGGTGTTAGTGCCAAAAGGTGGATTTGGGGAAAGTGCGGTATGGTAGATTTTGGGATAGTGCGGGAAGGTGGTTTTGAGTTTAGTGCGAGAATGTGGATTTGGGTTTAGTGCGGGAATGTGGGTTCAGAGTTAGTGCGGGAAGCTGCATTTGGGGTTAGTGCATGAAGGTGGATTTTGGTTTAGTGCGGGAAGCTGGATTTGGGTTAATTGTGGGAAGGTGGATTTGGGGATAGTGTTGGAAGGTGGATTTGGGGTTAGTGCATGAAGGTGGATTTGGGGTTAGTGCAGGAATGTGGATTTGGTGTTACTGCGGGATGGTGGATTGGTGGTTAGTGCGGGTAGGTGGATTTGGGGATTTTGCGGGAAGTTTGATTTGGGGTCAGTACGGGAAGGTGGATTTGGGGTTATTTTGGCATGGTGGATTTGTGGTTAGTGTGGGAAGGGGGATTTGGGGTTAGCGCTGGAAGGGGGGTTTGGTGAATGCGCGGGAATTTGATTTGGGGTCAGTAGGGGAAGGTGGATTTGGGGTTAGTGTGTGAAGGAGGATTTGGGGTTAGTGTTGGAAGGGGGATTTGTGGTTGGTGCGGGATGGTGGATTTGTGGTTCGTGCTGGATGGTGGATTTGGGGTTATTGCAGGGACATGGATTTAGTTTTGTGCTGGAAGGTGGAATTGGGTTTAGTGCAGGAAGTTGGATTTGGGGTTAGTGCGGGAGTGCGGATTTGGGGATAGTGCGGGAAGATGGACTTAGGTTAGTGCAGGAAGTTGGATTTGTGGATAGTGCGGTATGGTGAATTTTGGGATAGTACGAGAATGTGGATTTGGGTTTAGTGCGGGAAAGGGGATTTGAGTTTAGTGCCGGAAGATGGATTTGGGGTTATTGAGAAAAGGTGGATTCGGGGTTATTGCTGGAAGGTGGATTTGGGGTCAGTGTGGGAAGGTTCATTAGGTGTCAGTGCAGGAAGGTGGATTTGGGATTACTGCGGGATGGTGGGTTGGTGGTTAGTGCGGGTAGGTGGGTTTGGGGATTGCGCGGGATGTTTGATTTGGGGTCAGTACGGGAAGGTGGATTTGGGATTATTGTGGCATGGTGGATTTGGGGTTAGTGTGGGAAGGGGGATTTGGGGATATTGCGGGAAGGTGGTTTTGTGGTTAGCATGGGAATGTGCATTGAGGGTTAGTGCTGGAAGGTGGATTTAGGTTTATTGTGGGAAGTTGGATTTGGTGTTATTGCGGGAAGGTGGATTTGGGGTTAGTGCGGGAAGGTGGATTGGGGTTAGTGCGGGAAGGTGGATTTCATGTTAGTGCGGGAAGGTGGATTGTGGTTATTGTGGGAAGGTGGATTTGGGGTTAGTGCCAAAAGGTGGATTTGGGGAAAGTGTGGTATGGTAGATTTTGGGATACTGCGGGAAGGTGGATTTGGGTTTAGTGCAGGAATGTGGATTTGGGTTTAGTGCGGGAATGTGGGTTCGGGGTTAGTGCGGTAAGCTACATTTGGGGTTAGTGCATGAAGGTGGATTTTGGTTTGGTGTGGGTAGCTGGATTTGGGTTAATTGTGGGAAGGTGGATTTGGGGATAGTGTTGGAAGGTGGACTTGGGGTTAGTGCATGAAGGTGGATTTGGGGTTAATGCAGGAAGGTGGATTTGGGGTTACTGCAGGATGGTGGATTGGTGGTTAGTGCGGGTAGTTGGATTTGGGCATTGCGCGGGAAGTTTGATTTGGGGTCAGTACGTGAAGTTGGATTTGGGGTTATTGTGGCATGGTGGATTTGTGGTTAGTGTGGGAAGGGGGATTTGGGGATAGCGCTGGAAGGGGGATTTGGGAACTGCACGGGAATTTGATTTGGGGTCAGTAGGGGAAGGTGGATTTGGGGTTAGTGTGGGAAGGAGGATTTGGGGTTAGTGTTGGAAGGGGGATTTGTGATTGGTGCGGGATGGTGGATTTGTGATTCGTGCTGGATGGTGGATTTGGGTTATTGCAGGGACGTGGCTTTAGTGTTAGTGCTGGAAGGTGGAATTGGGTTTAGTGCAGGAAGTTGGATTTGGGGTTAGTGCGGGAATGTGGATTTGGGGATAGTGCGGGAAGATGGATTTAGGTTAGTGCAGGAAGGTGGATTTGTGGATTGTGTGGTATGTTGACTTTTGGGATAGTGCGCGAATGTGGATTTGGTGTTAGTGTGGGAATGTGGATTTGGGTTTAGTGCGGGAAAGTGGATTTTGGTTTAGTGCAGGAAGATGGATTTGGGATTATTGCGAAAAGGTGGATTCGGGGTTAATGCTGGAAGGTGGATTTGGGGTCTGTGCGGGAAGGTTGATTATGTGTCAGTGCAGGAAGGTTGATATGGGTTTAGTGAGGGAAGGTGGATTTGTTGCTATTGCGTGAATGTGGATTTGGAGAAAATGTTGGAAGGTTGATTTGTGTTTAGTGCGGGAAGTTCGATTTGGGATTAGTGCGGGAAGGTGGATTTGGGCTTTGTGCCAGAAGGTGCATTTGGGGTTAATGCGGGAAGGTGGATTTGTGGTTATTGCGGGAATGTGGATTTTGGGATAGTGTTGGAAGGTAGGTTTGTGGTTATTGCAGGAAGATGGATTTGGGGTTAATGCGGGAAGGTGGATTTGGGGTTAGTGCAGGAAGGTGGATTAGGGGCTAGTGCGGGAAGGTGGAGTGTGGTTAGTGTGGAAGGTGGATTTGGGTTTAGTGCGGGAAGGTGGATTTGTGTTTGTGCGGGAATCTGGATTTGGGGTTAATGCGGAAAGGTGGATTTGGGATTAGTGCGGGAAGGTGGATTTGGTGTTAGTGCAGAAAGGTGGATTTGGGGCTAGTGCGGGAATGTGGATTTGAGGTTATTGCGGGAATGTGGATTTGTGGTTAGTGCGGGAATGTGGATTTGGGGATAGTGCAGGAAGGTGGATTTGGGGTTAGTGCAGGAAGGTGGATTTGGGGTTAGTGCAGGAAGCTCAATTTGTGGTTAATGTGTGAATGTGAATTTGGGGTTAGTGTGGGAAGGTGAATTTGTGGATAGTGCAGGAAAATGGATTTTATGTTAGTGCGGGAATGTGGATTTGGGGATAGAGCGGGAAGGTGGATTTGGGTTTAGTGCGGGAATGTGGATTTGGGGTTAGTGCGGGAAGGTGGATTTGGGGTTAGTGCGGGAAGGTTCATTTGGTGTTAGGGTGGGAAGGTGGATTTGGGGTTAGGGTGAGAAGGTGGATTAGGGGTTGTTGCGGGAAGGTGGATTTGTGGTTAGGACGGGAAAGTGAATTTGGGGTTAGTGCAGAAAGGTGGATTTGCGGTTAGTATGGGAAGCTGCTTTTGTGGATAGTGGAGGAATTTGGATTTGGGATCAGTGCGGGAAGGTGGATTTGGTGCTATTGCAGGAAAGTTGATTTGGGGATAATGCGGGAAGGTGGAATTGGGGTCCGTGTGGGAAGGTGGTTTTGGGGATAGTGCTGGAAGGTGGATTTGGGGTTAGGGCAGGAATTTGGATTTGGGGTTAGTGCGGGAATGTGGATTTGGGGATAGAGCGGTAAGGTGGATTTGGGGATAGTGCAGGAAGGTGGATGTGGGGTTACTGCAGCAAGGTGGATTCGGGGTTAGGGCGGAAAGGTGGATTTGGGATTAGTGCAGGACGATGGATTTGGGGATTGTGTGGGAATGTGGATTTGGGGATAGTGCGGGAAGGCTGATTTGGGGTTAGTGCAGGAATGTGGATTTGGGGATACTGCAGGAATGTGGATTTGGGATTTGGGATTAGTGCGGGAAGGTGGGTTTGGGGTTAGTGCGGGAAGGTGGATTTGGGTATTGTGCGTGAAAGTGGATTTCGGGTTCGTGCGGGAATTTGGATTTGGGATTAATGCGGGAAGATGGATTTGGGGATAGTGCGGGAAGATAGATTTGGGGTTAGTGCAGCAAGTTGGATTTGGGGTTAGGGCGGGAAGGTTGAGTTGTGGATAGTGCCGGAATGTGGATTTGGGGTTAGGGAGGAAAGGTGGATTTGGTGTTAGTGTGGGAATTTGGATTTGGTGTTAATTCGGGAAGGTGGATTTGGGGATATTGCGGGAAGGTTGTTTTTGGGGTTAGCATGGGAATGTGCATTGAGGATTACTGCGGGAAGGTGGATTTGGAGTTATTGCGGGAAGGTGGATTTGGGGATAGTGCGGGAAGGTGGATTTGGGGTCAGGGCAGGAAGGTGGATGTGGGGTTACTGCGGGAAAGTGGATTTGGGGATAGTGTCTGAAGGTGGATTTGGGGATAGTGCAGGAAGGTGGATTTGGGGTTAGCGCGGGACGGCGGATTTGGGGTTAGTGCGGGAAGGTGGATTTGGGGATAATGCGGGAAGGTGGATTTGGGGTTAGTGCAGGAATGTGGATTCGTGGATAGTGCGGGAATGTGGATTTGGGATTAGTGCAGGAATGTGGGTTTAGGGTTAGTGCGGGACGGTGGATTTGGGTATTGTGCGTGAAAGTGTATTTCGGGTTAGTGCGGGAAGGTGGATTTGGGATTAATGCGGGAAGATGGATTTGGGGATAGTGCGGGAAGATGGATTTGGGGTTAGTGCAGGAAGTTGGATTTGGGGTTAGGGCGGGAAGGTTGAGTTGCGGATAGTGCCGGAATGTGGATTTGGGGTTAGGGTGGAAAGGTGGATTTGGGGTTAGGGCGGGAAGGTTGAGTTGCGGCTCATGCCGGAATGTGCATTTGGGGTTAGGGTGGAAAGGTGGATTTGGTGTAAGTGCGGGGATTTGGTTTTGGTGTTAATTCAGGAAGGTGGATTTGGGGATATTGCGGGAAGGTTGTTTTGGGGTTAGCATGGGAATGTGCATTGAGGGTTAGTGCGGGAACGTGGATTTGGCTTTAGGGCAGGAAGTTGGATTTGGGGTTATTGCGGGAAGGTGGATTTGTGATTAGTGCGGGAAGGTGGATTTGGGGTTAGTGCAGGAAGGTGGATTTGGAGTTATTGCGGGAAGGTGGATTTGGGGCTAGGCGGGAAGGTGGATTTGAGGTTAGTGCGGGAAGCTGGATTTGGGGTTATTGTGACAAGGTGGATTTGGGGTTCGTGCAGGAAGGTCGATTTGGGGTTAGTGCGGGAAGCTGGATTTGGGGAAAGTGCGGGATTGTGGTTTTGGGATTAATGCGGGAAGGTGGATTTGTGGTTCATGCAGGAAGGTGTATTTGGGGATTGTGCGTGAAAGTGGATTGCGGGTTAGTGCGGGAAGCTGGATTTGGGATTAGTGCGGGAAGTTGGATTTGGGGTTAGTGCAGGAAAGGTGGATTTCGGGTTAGTGAGGGAAGGTGCATTTGGGGTTAGTGCGGGAATATGGATTTGGGGTTAGTGCAGGAAGTTGGATTCGGGGTTATTGCGGGATGGTGGATTTGGGTTTAGTGCAGGACATTGGATCTGGGATTACTGTGGGAAGATGGATTTGGGTTTAGTGCAGGAAGGTCGATTTGGTGTTCGTGCGGAAAGCTGGATTTGGGGAAAGTGTGGGATTGTGGATTTGAGGTTGGTGCGGGAAGGTGGTGTTGGGGTTAGTGTGGGAAGGTGGATTTGGGGTTAATGCGTGAAGGTGGATTTGGGGATAGTGCGGGTAGGTGTATTTAGGGTAAAAGCGGGACTATGGATTTGGGGTTAGTGCAGGAAGTTGGATTTGTGAATATTGCGAGAGGCTGGATTTGGGGTTAGTGCGTTAAGGTTGATTTGGGGTTATTGCAGGAAGTTGGATGTGGGGCTAGTGTGGGATGGTGGATTGGGGTTAGTGGGGGAAGGTGGATTTGGGGTTATTGCGGGAAGTTTGACTTGGGGATATTGCGGGAAGGTGGATTTGGGGAGAGTGCGGCGAGGTTTAATTGGGCATATAATGGGAAGGTGGATTTGGGGTTATTGCGGGCAGTTTGAGTGGGGTTATTGAGGGAAGGTGGATTTGGGGTTAGTGTGGGAAGGTGGATTTGGGGATAGTGCGAGAAGGTGGACTTGGGGTTACTGCGGGAAGGTGGATTTGGGGTAAGTGCGGGAAGGTGGGCTTGGGGTAAGCGCGGGGAGGTGAATTTGATGTTAGTGCGGGAAGGTGGATTTGGGGTTAGTGCGGTAAGGTGGATTTGGGGATAGTGCGGGAAAATGGATTTGGGGTTATTGCGGGAAGTTGGATTTGGGATGAGGGCAGGAAGGTGGATTTGGGGTCAGTGTGGGAAGGTGGATTTGGGGTTGGTGCCGGAAGGTGGATTTGGTGTTAGTGCGGGAAAATTGATTTGGGGAAAGTGCCGGAATGTGGATTTGGAGTTAGGGTGGGAAGGTGGATTTCGTGTTAATGCGGGAATATGGATTTGTGATTATTGCGGGAAAGTTGATTTGGGGAAAGTGCCGGAAGGTGGATTTGGGGACAGTGCGGGAAGGTGGATTTGTGTTTAATGCGGTAAGTTGGATTTAGGGTTAGTGCTGGAAGGTGGATTTAGGGTTAGTGCGGGAAGGTGGATTTGGGGTTATTGCTGGAAGGTGGATTAGGGGATAGTGCGGGAAGGTTTATTTGGAGTTAGTGCTGCAAGGTGGATTTGGGGTTCGTGCGGGAAGGTGGTTTTGGGGTTAATGCGGGAAGATAGATTTGGGGATATTGCGGGAAGGTGGATTTGGGGTTAGTGCAGGAGGGTGGATTCGGGGATAGTGCGGGATGGTTGAATTGGGGTTAGTGCGGGAATGTGGATTTGTGTTTAGTGCGGGAAGATTGATTTGGGGATATTGCGGGAAGGTGGACTTGGGGTTATTGCGGGAAGTTTGATTTGGGGATATTGCGGGAAAGTGGTCTTGAGGTTACTGCGGGAAGGTGCATTTGAGTTTAGTGCCAGAAGGTGGATTTGGGCTTAGGCAGGGAAGGTGGATTTGGGGCTTGTGCGGGAAGGTGGACTTGGTGTTAGTGCAGGAAGGTGGATTTGCGGTTAGTTCGGGAGGGTGGATTTTTGGGTTAGTGCAGGAAGGTGCATTTGCGGATGGTGCGGGAATGTGATATGTGTTTAGTGCGGGAAGGTGGATTTGGTGTTAGTGCGGGAAGGTGGATTTGGTGTAAATGCGGGAAGGTGGATTTGGGGTTAGTGTGGTAAGGTGGATTTGGGGATAGTGTGGAAAGATGGATTTGGGGTTATTGCAGGAAGTTGGATTTGGGATTAGGGCAGGAAGGTGGATTTGTGGTCAGTGCGGGAAGGTGGATTTGGGGTTAGTGCCGGAAGGTGGATTTGGTGTTAGTGCGGGAAAGTTGATTTGGGGAAAGTGCCGGAATGTGGATTTGGAGTTAGGGTGGGAAGGTGGATTTGGTGTTAGTGCGGGAATTTGGATTTGGTGTTAATGCGGGAATATGGATTCGGGATTATTGCGGGAAGGTGGATTTGGGGATAGTGCGGGAAAGTGAATTAGGTGATAGTGCAGGAAGGTGTATTTGTAGTTAGAGCTGAAAGATGGATTTGGGGTTCGTGTGGGAATGTGGATTTGGGGTTAGTGCAGGAAGGTGGATTTGGGTTTAGTGCAGGAAGTTGGATTTGGGGAAAGTGCAGGAAGCTCAATTTGTGGTTAATGTGTGAATGTGAATTTGGGGTTAGTGTGGGAAGGTGAATTTGGGGATAGTGCAGGAAGATGGATTTTATGTTAGTGCGGGAATGTGGATTTGGGGATAGAGTGGGAAGGTGGATTTGGGTTTAGTGCGTGAATGTTGATTTGGGGTAAGTGCGGGAAGGTGAATTCGGGGTTAGTGCGGGTAGGTTGATTTGGTGTTAGGGTGGGAAGGTGGATTTGGGGTTAGGGTGAGAAGGTGGATTAGGGGTTGTTGCGGGAAGGTGGGTTTGTGGTTAGGACGGGAAGGTGAATTTGGGGTTAGTGCAGGAAGGTGGATTTGCGGTTAGTACGGGAAGCTGCTTTTGTGGATAGTGGAGGAATTTGGATTTGGGTTCAGTGCGGGAAGGTGGATTTGGTGTTATTGCAGGAAAGTTGATTTGGGGATAGTGCGGGAAGGTGGAATTGGGGTTAGTGTGGGAAGGTGGTTTTGGGGATAGTGCTGGAAGATGGATTTGGGGTTCGGGCAGGAAGTTGGATTTGGGGTTAGTGCGGGATTGTGGATTTGGGGATAGTGCGGGAAGGTGGATTTGGGGATAGTGCGGGAAGGTGGAATTGGGGTTAGTGCGGGAATGTGGATTTGGGGATAGTGCGGGAAGGTGGATTTGGGGATAGTGCAGGAAGGTGGATGTGGGGTTACTGCGGGAAGGTGGATTTGGGGTTAGGGCGGAAAGGTGGATTTGGGATTAGTGCAGGACGATGGATTTGGGGATTGTGTGGGAATGTGGATTTGGGGATAGTGCAGGAATGTGGTTTTGGGATTACTGCGGGAAGGTGGGTTTGGGGTTAGTGCGGGAAGGTGGATTTGGGTATTGTGCGTGAAAGTGGATTTCGGGTTAGTGCGGGAAGGTGGATTTGGGATTAATGCGGGACGATGGATTTGGTGTTAGTGCGGGAAGTTGGATTTGGGGTTATTGTGGCAAGGTGGATTTGGGGATAGTGCGGGAAGATGGATTTGGGTTTAGGGCAGGAAGGTGGATGTGGGGTTCGGGTGGAAAGGTGGATTTGGTGTTAGTGCGGGAATTTGGATTTGGTGTTAATTCGGGTAGGTGGATTTGGGGATATTGCAGGAAGTTTGTTTTGGGGTTACCATGGGAATGTGCATTGAGGGCTAGTGCGGGAAGGTGGATTTGGGGTTAGTGCAGGAAGGTGGATTTGGGGCTATTGCGGGAAGGTGGATTTGGGGATATTGCGGGAAGGTGGATTTGGGGTTCGGGCAGGAAGGTGGATGTGGGGTCACTGCGGGAAGGTGGATTGAGGATAGTGTGTGAAGGTGGATTTGGGGATAGTGCAGGAAGGTGGATTTGGGGTTATCGCAGGACGGCGGATTTGGGGTTAGTGCGGGAAGGTGGATTTGGGATTAATGCAGGACAATGGATTTGGGGATTGTGTGGGAATGTGGATTTGGGGATAATGCGGGAAGGTGGATTTGGGATTAGTGCAGGACAATGGATTTGGGGATTGTGTGGGAATGTGGATTTGGGGATAGTGCGGGAAGGTGGATTTGGAGTTAGTGCAGGAATGTGGATTCGGGGATAGTGCAGGAATGTGGATTTGGGATTACTGCGGGAAGGTGGGTTTGGGGTTAGTGCGGGAAGGTGGATTTGGGGCTAGTGCAGCAAGTTGGATTTGGGGTTAGGGCGGGAAGGTGGATTTGGTGTTAGTGCGGGAATTTGGATTTGGTGTTAATTCGGGAAGGTGGATTTGGGGATATTGCGGGAAGGTTGTTTTGGGGTTAGCATGTGAATGTGCATTGAGGGTTAGTGCGGGAAGGTGGATTTGGGGTTAGTGCGGGAAGTTGGATTTGAGGTTATTGTGGCAAGATGGATTTGGGGATAGTGCGGGAAGAAGGATTTGGGGTTAGGGCAGGAAGGTGGATGTGGGGTTAGGGTGGAAAGGTGGATTTGGTGTTAATTCGGGAAGGTGGATTTGGGGATATTGCAGGAAGGTTGTTTTGGGGTTAGCATGGGAATGTGCATTGAGGGTTAGTGCGGGAAGGTGGATTTGGGGTTAGTGCAGGAAGGTGGATTTGGGGTTATTGCGGGAAGGTGGATTTGGGGGTAGTGCGGGAAGCTGGATTTGGGGTTTGGGCAGGAAGGTGGATGTGGGGTTACTGCGGGAAGGTGGATTTGGGATAGTGTGTGAAGGTGGATTTGGGGATAGTGCGGGAAGCTGGATTTGGGGTTAGGGCAGGAAGGTGGATGTGGGGTTACTGCGGGAAGGTGGAATTGGGTATAGTGTGTGAAGGTGGATTTGGGGTAGTGCAGGAATGTGGATTTGGGGTTAGCGCGGGACGGCGGATTTGGGGTTAGTGCGGTAAGCAGGATTTGGGATTAGTGCGGGAAGTTGGATTTGGGGTTAGTGCGGGAAAGGTGGATCTCGGGTTAGTGAGGGAAGGTGGATTTGGGGTTAGTGCGGGAAGGTGGATTTGGGCTTAGTGCGGGAAGTTGGATTTGGAATTAGTGCGGGAAGGTGGATTTGGGGTTAGTGCAGGACATTGGATCTGGGATTATTGTGGGAAGATGGATTTGGGTTTAGTGCAGGAAGGTCGATTTGGTGTTCGTGCGGAAAGCTGGATTTGGGGAAAGTGTGGGATTGTGGATTTGAGGTTGGTGCGGGAAGGTGGTGTTGGGATTAGTGTGGGAAGGTGGATTTGGGGTTAGTGCGGGAATGTGGATTTGGGGATAGTGCGGGTAGGTGTATTTAGGGTAAAAGCGGGACTGTTGATTTGGGGTTAGTGCAGGAAGTTGGTTTTGTGAATATTGCGGGAGAGTGGATTTGGGGTTAGTGCGGTAAGGTTGATTTGGGGTTATTGCAGGAAGTTGGATGTGGGGCTAGTGTGGGAAGGTAGATTTGGGGTTAGTGGGGGAAGGTGGATTTGGGGTTATTGCGGGAAGTTTGACTTGGGGAAATTGCGGGAAGGTGGATTTGGGGAGAGTGCGGGGAGGTTTATTTGGGCATATAACGGGAAGGTGGATTTGGGGTTATTGCGGGCAGTTTGAGTGGAGTTATAGAGGGAAGGTGGATTTGGGGATATTGCGGGAAGGTTGTTTTGGGGTTAGCATGTGAATATGCATTGAGGGTTAGTGCGGGAATGTGGCTTTGGGATTAATGTGGGAAGGTGGATTTGGGTTCGTGCAGGAAGGTGTATTTGGGGATTGTGCATGAAAGTGGATTTCGGGTTAGTGCGGGAAGCTGGATTTGGGATTAGTGCGGGAAGTTGGATTTGGGGTTAGTGCGGGAAAGGTG
The DNA here is from genome assembly GCF_052327205.1 of Somniosus microcephalus. Taxonomy (NCBI): domain Eukaryota; kingdom Metazoa; phylum Chordata; class Chondrichthyes; order Squaliformes; family Somniosidae; genus Somniosus; species Somniosus microcephalus. The sequence continues at coordinate 31,512,915 of NW_028225183.1, forward strand.
GATTTCGGGTTAGTGCGGGAAGGTGGATTTGGGGTTTGTGCGGGAAGGTGGATTTGGGGTTAGTGCGGGAAGTTGGATTCGGAGTTAGTGCGGGAAGGTGGATTTGGGGTTAGTGCAGGACATTGGATCTGGGATTATTGTGGGAAGATGGATTTGGGATTAGTGCAGGAAGGTCGATTTGGTGTTCGTGCGGAAAGCTGGATTTGGGGAAAGTGTGGGATTGTGGATTTGAGGTTGGTGCGGGAAGGTGGTGTTGGGATTAGTGTGGGAAGGTGGATTTGGGGTTAGTGCGGGAAGGTGGATTTGGGGATAGTGCGGGTCGGTGTATTTAGGGTAAAAGCGGGACTGTGGATTTGGGGTTAGTGCAGGAAGTTGGTTTTGTGAATATTGCGGGAGGGTGGATTTGGGGTTAGTGCGGTAAGGTTGATTTGGGGTTATTGCAGGAAGTTGGATGTGGGGCTAGTGTGGAAGGTAGATTTGGGGTTAGTGGGGGAAGGTGGATTTGGGGTTATTGCGGGAAGTTTGACTTGGGGATATTGCGGGAAGGTGGATTTGGGGAGAGTGCGGGGAGGTTTATTTGGGCATATAACGGGAAGGTGGATTTGGGGTTATTGCGGGCAGTTTGAGTGGGGTTATTGAGGGAAGGTGGATTTGGGGTTAGTGCGGGAAGGTGGATTTGGGGATACTGCGGGAAGGCGGACTTGGGGTTACTGCGGGAAGGTGGATTTGGGGTAAGTGTGGGAAGGTGGACTTGGGGTAAGTGCGGGAAGGTGAATTTGATGTTAGTGCGGGAAGGTGGATTTGGGGTTAGTGCGGTAAGGTGGATTTGGGAATAGTGCGGGAAGATGGATTTGGGGTTATTGCGGGAAGTTGGATTTGGGATTAGGGCAGGAAGGTGGATTTGGGGTCAGTGCGGGAAGGTGGATTTGGGGTTTGTGCCGAAAGGTGGATTTTGTGTTCGTGCGGGAAAGTTGATTTGGGGAAAGTGCCGGAATGTGGATTTGGAGTTAGGGTGGGAAGGTGGATTAGGTGTTCGTGCGGGAATTTGGATTTGGTGTTAATGCGGAAATATGGATTTGCGATTATTGCGGGAAAGTTGATTTGGGGAAAATGCCGGAAGGTGGATTTGGGGATAGTGCGGGAAGGTGGATTTGTGTTTAATGCGGGAAGTTGGATTTAGGGTTAGTGCTGGAAGAAGGATTTAGGTTAGTGCGGGAAGGTGGATTTGGCATTATTGCGGGAAGGTGGATTAGGGGATAGTGCGGGAAGGTGTATTTGGAGTTAGTGCTGCAAGGTGGATTTGGGGTTCATGCGGGAAGGTGGTTTTGGGGTTAATGCGGGAAGGCAGATTTGGTGATATTGCGGGAAGGTGGATTTGGGGTTAGTGCGGGAGGGTGGATTCGGGGATAGTGCGGGATGGTTGATTTGGGGTTAGTGCACGAATGTGGATTAGTGTTCAGTGCGGGAAGATTGATTTGGGGATATTGCAGGAAGGTGGACTTGGGGTTATTGCGGGAAGTTTGATTTGGGGATTTTGCGGGAAGGTGGTCTTGGGGTTAGTGCAGGTAGGTGGATTTGAGTTTAGTGCCAGAAGGTGGATTTGGGGTTAGGGAGGGAAGGTGGATTTGGGGCTTGTGTGGGAAGGTGGACTTGGTGTTAGTGCAGGAAGGTGGATTTGCGTTTAGTTCAGGAGGGTGGGTTATTGGGTTAGTGCAGGAAGGTGCATTTGGGGATAGTGCGAGACTGTGATATGTGTTTAGTGCGGTAAGGTGGATTTGGGGATAGTGCATGAAGATGGATTTGGGGTTATTGCGGGAAGCTGGATTTGGGATTAGTGCAGGAAGGTGGATTTCGGGTCAGTGCGGGAAGGTGGATTTGGGGTTAGTGCCGGAAGGTGGATTTGGTGTTAGTGCGGGAAAGTTGATTTGGGGAAAGTGCCGGAATGTGGATTTGGAGGTAGGGTGGGAAGGTGGATTTGGTGTTAGTGCGGGAATTTGGATTTGGTGTTAATGCGGGAATATGGATTCGGGATTATTGCGGGAAGGTGGATTTGGGGATAGTGCGGGAAAGTGGATTAGGAGATAGTGCGGGAAGGTGTATTTGGAGTTAGAGCTGAAAGGTGGATTTGGGGTTTGTGTGGGAAGTTGGTTTTGGGGTTAATGCGGGAAGGTAGATTTGGTGTTCGTGCGGAAAGCTGGATTTGGGGAAAGTGTGGGATTGTGGATTTGAGGTTGGTGCGGGAAGGTGGTGTTGGGATTAGTGTGGGAAGGTGGATTTGGGGTTAGTGCGGGAATGTGGATTTGGGGATAGTGCGGGTAGGTGTATTTAGGGTAAAAGCGGGACTGTTGATTTGGGGTTAGTGCAGGAAGTTGGTTTTGTGAATATTGCGGGAGAGTGGATTTGGGGTTAGTGCGGTAAGGTTGATTTGGGGTTATTGCAGGAAGTTGGATGTGGGGCTAGTGTGGGAAGGTAGATTTGGGGTTAGTGGGGGAAGGTGGATTTGGGGTTATTGCGGGAAGTTTGACTTGGGGAAATTGCGGGAAGGTGGATTTGGGGAGAGTGCGGGGAGGTTTATTTGGGCATATAACGGGAAGGTGGATTTGGGGTTATTGCGGGCAGTTTGAGTGGAGTTATAGAGGGAAGGTGGATTTGGGGATATTGCGGGAAGGTTGTTTTGGGGTTAGCATGTGAATATGCATTGAGGGTTAGTGCGGGAATGTGGCTTTGGGATTAATGTGGGAAGGTGGATTTGGGTTCGTGCAGGAAGGTGTATTTGGGGATTGTGCATGAAAGTGGATTTCGGGTTAGTGCGGGAAGCTGGATTTGGGATTAGTGCGGGAAGTTGGATTTGGGGTTAGTGCGGGAAAGGTGGATTTCGGGTTAGTGCGGGAAGGTGGATTTGGGGTTTGTGCGGGAAGGTGGATTTGGGGTTAGTGCGGGAAGTTGGATTCGGAGTTAGTGCGGGAAGGTGGATTTGGGGTTAGTGCAGGACATTGGATCTGGGATTATTGTGGGAAGATGGATTTGGGATTAGTGCAGGAAGGTCGATTTGGTGTTCGTGCGGAAAGCTGGATTTGGGGAAAGTGTGGGATTGTGGATTTGAGGTTGGTGCGGGAAGGTGGTGTTGGGATTAGTGTGGGAAGGTGGATTTGGGGTTAGTGCGGGAAGGTGGATTTGGGGATAGTGCGGGTCGGTGTATTTAGGGTAAAAGCGGGACTGTGGATTTGGGGTTAGTGCAGGAAGTTGGTTTATGTGAATATTGCGGGAGGGTGGATTTGGGGTTAGTGCGGTAAGGTTGATTTGGGGTTATTGCAGGAAGTTGGATGTGGGGCTAGTGTGGAAGGTAGATTTGGGGTTAGTGGGGGAAGGTGGATTTGGGTTTATTGCGGGAAGTTTGACTTGGGGATATTGCGGGAAGGTGGATTTGGGGAGAGTGCGGGGAGGTTTATTTGGGCATATAACGGGAAGGTGGATTTGGGGTTATTGCGGGCAGTTTGAGTGGGGTTATTGAGGGAAGGTGGATTTGGGGTTAGTGCGGGAAGGTGGATTTGGGGATACTGCGGGAAGGCGGACTTGGGGTTACTGCGGGAAGGTGGATTTGGGGTAAGTGTGGGAAGGTGGACTTGGGGTAAGTGCGGGAAGGTGAATTTGATGTTAGTGCGGGAAGGTGGATTTGGGGTTAGTGCGGTAAGGTGGATTTGGGAATAGTGCGGGAAGATGGATTTGGGGTTATTGCGGGAAGTTGGATTTGGGATTAGGGCAGGAAGGTGGATTTGGGGTCAGTGCGGGAAGGTGGATTTGGGGTTTGTGCCGAAAGGTGGATTTTGTGTTCGTGCGGGAAAGTTGATTTGGGGAAAGTGCCGGAATGTGGATTTGGAGTTAGGGTGGGAAGGTGGATTAGGTGTTCGTGCGGGAATTTGGATTTGGTGTTAATGCGGAAATATGGATTTGCGATTATTGCGGGAAAGTTGATTTGGGGAAAATGCCGGAAGGTGGATTTGGGGATAGTGCGGGAAGGTGGATTTGTGTTTAATGCGGGAAGTTGGATTTAGGGTTAGTGCTGGAAGAAGGATTTAGGTTAGTGCGGGAAGGTGGATTTGGCATTATTGCGGGAAGGTGGATTAGGGGATAGTGCGGGAAGGTGTATTTGGAGTTAGTGCTGCAAGGTGGATTTGGGGTTCATGCGGGAAGGTGGTTTTGGGGTTAATGCGGGAAGGCAGATTTGGTGATATTGCGGGAAGGTGGATTTGGGGTTAGTGCGGGAGGGTGGATTCGGGGATAGTGCGGGATGGTTGATTTGGGGTTAGTGCACGAATGTGGATTAGTGTTCAGTGCGGGAAGATTGATTTGGGGATATTGCAGGAAGGTGGACTTGGGGTTATTGCGGGAAGTTTGATTTGGGGATTTTGCGGGAAGGTGGTCTTGGGGTTAGTGCGGGTAGGTGGATTTGAGTTTAGTGCCAGAAGGTGGATTTGGGGTTAGGGAGGGAAGGTGGATTTGGGGCTTGTGTGGGAAGGTGGACTTGGTGTTAGTGCAGGAAGGTGGATTTGCGTTTAGTTCAGGAGGGTGGGTTATTGGGTTAGTGCAGGAAGGTGCATTTGGGGATAGTGCGAGATTGTGATATGTGTTTAGTGCGGTAAGGTGGATTTGGGGATAGTGCATGAAGATGGATTTGGGGTTATTGCGGGAAGCTGGATTTGGGATTAGTGCAGGAAGGTGGATTTCGGGTCAGTGCGGGAAGGTGGATTTGGGGTTAGTGCCGGAAGGTGGATTTGGTGTTAGTGCGGGAAAGTTGATTTGGGGAAAGTGCCGGAATGTGGATTTGGAGGTAGGGTGGGAAGGTGGATTTGGTGTTAGTGCGGGAATTTGGATTTGGTGTTAATGCGGGAATATGGATTCGGGATTATTGCGGGAAGGTGGATTTGGGGATAGTGCGGGAAAGTGGATTAGGAGATAGTGCGGGAAGGTGTATTTGGAGTTAGAGCTGAAAGGTGGATTTGGGGTTTGTGTGGGAAGTTGGTTTTGGGGTTAATGCGGGAAGGTAGATTTGGGGATATTGCGGGAAGGTGGATTTGGGGTTAGTGCGGGAGGGTGGATTCGGGGATAGTGTGGGATGGTTGATTTGGGGTTAGTGCGGGAAGGTGGATTTGGGGATAGTGCGGGAATATGGATTTGTGTTTAGTGCGGGAAGTTGGATTTGTGGTTATTGTGGGAAGATTGATTTGGGGTTATTGCAGTAAGGTGGATTTGTGGTTATTGCGGGAAGGTGGTCTTGGGGTTAGTGAGGGAAGGTGGATTTGAGTTTAGTGCCAGAAGGTGGATTTGGGGTTAGGGAGGGAAGGTGGATTTGGGGTTAGTGCGGGAAGGTGGATTTGGGGATATTGTGGGAAGGTGGATTTGGGGTTAGCACGGTACTGTGGATTGAGGGTTAGTGCGGGAAGGTTGGTTTTGGTTCAGTGCGGGAAGTTGGATTTGGAGTTATTGCGGGAAGGTGGATTTGGGGTTAGTGCGGGAACATGGATTTTGGGTTAGTGCGGGAAGGTGGATTTGGGGTTAGTGCGGGATGGTAAATTTGGGGTTAATGCGGGAATGTGGATTTGGGGCTATGTGGGAAGGTGGATTTGGGGTGAGTGCGGGAAGGTAGGTTTGGGGTTGGTGCAGGAAGGTGGATTTGGGTTGAGTGATTGAAGTTGGGTTTGGGGTTATTGAGGGAAGGTTGATTTGGGGTTAGTGCAGGAAGGTTGATTTGGGGTTAGTGCGGGAAGTTGGATTTGCGGAAAGTGCGGGATTGTGGATTTGAGGTGAGTGCGGGAAGGTGGTTTTGGGGTTAGTGCGGGAAGGTGGATTTGGGGTTAGTGTGGGAAGGTGGATTTAGGGCTAGGTGGGAAGGTGGATTTGAGGTTAGTGCGGGAAGGTGGATTTGGGGTTAGTGCGGGAAGATGGATTTGAGTTTTGTGTGGGAAGCTGGGTTTGGGGTTATTTTGGGCATGTGGATTTGGGGTTAGTGCAGGAAGGTTGATTTGGGGTTATTGCGCGAAGCTGGATTTGGGGAAAGTGCGGGATTGTGGATTTTGGGGTTAGTGCTGGAAGGGGGATTTGGGGTTGGTGCGGGAAGGTGGATTTGTGGATAGTGCGGGAAGGTGGATTTGGGTTTATTGCAGGAACGTGGATTTGGTGTTAGTGCTGCAAGGTGGAATTGGGTATAATGCAGGAAGTTGGATTTGGGGTTAGTGGGGGAATGTGGATTTGGGGATCGTGCGTGAAGGTGGCTTTGGGTTTAATGCAGGAAGTTGGATTTGTGGACATTGCAGTATGGTGAATTTTGGGATAGTATGAGAATGTGGATTTGGGGTTAGTGCGGGAATGTGGATTTGGGTTTAGTGTGGGAAAGTTGATTTGGGTGTAATGTGGGAAGATGGATTTGGGGATAGTGCGAGAAGGTGGATTTGGGGTTATTGCCAGAAGGTGGATTTCGGGTCAGTGGGGGAAGGTTGATTTGGAGTCAGTACAGGAATGTGGATTTTGGGTTAGTGCGGGATGTTCGATTTGGGGTTAGTGCGGGAAGGTGGATTTGGGGTTCGTGCCAGAAGGTTGATTTTGGGAAGGTGCGGTTTGGTGGATTTTGGGATAGTGTGGGTAGTTCGATTTGTGGTTAGTGCGGGAAGGTGGATTTGGTGTTAGTGCCAGAAGGTTGATTTGGGGAAAGTGCGGTTTGGTGGATTTTGGGATAGTGCGAGGAGGTGGATTTGGGGTTAGTGCGGGAAGGTGGATTTGGGGTTAATGCCAGAAGGTGGATTTGGGAAAAAAAGCGGCATGGTGGATTTTGGGATAGTGCGAGAAGGTGGTTTTGGGTTTAGTGCGGGAAGGTGGATTTGGGGTTAATGCAGGAAGGCGGATTTGTGGTTATTGCGGGAACGTGGATTTGGGGATAGTGTTGGAAGATGGATTTGTGGTTAGTGTGGGAAGTTGAATTTGGAGTAAGTGTGGGAAGGTGGATTTGGGGTTAGTGCGGGAAGATGGATTTAGGATTAGCGCGGGAAGATGGATTTGGGGTTAGTGCGGGAAGGTTGAGTTGGGGTTTGTGCAGGAAGGTGCATTTGGGGTTATGGCGTGAAGGTTGATTTGGGGTTACTGTGGGAAGGTGGATTTGGGATTATTGCGGCAAGGTGGATTTGTGGTTAGTGCGTGAAGTTGGATTTGGCGTTAGTGCGTGTTTGTGGATTCGGGGATAGTGCGGGAAGGTGGATATGGGGTTAATGCAGGAAGGTGGATTTGGGGTTAGTGCCAGAAGGTGGATTCAGGTTTAGTGTGGGTAGATGGGTTTGGGGTTAGCGCGGGAAGCTGGATTTGGGGTTCGCAGTGGAAGGTGGATTTGGGTTTATTGCGGAAAGGTGGATTTGGTGTTAGTGCTGGAAGGTGGATTTGGGTTTAGTGCAGGAAGTTGGATTTGGGGTTAGTGCGGGTATGTGGATTCGGGGATAGTGCGGGAAATTGGATTTGGTTTTAGTGCGGGAAGATGGATTTGAGTTATGGCAGGAAGGTGGATTTGGGGTTAGTGTGGGATAGTGATTTGGGGATAGTGTGGGAAGATTGATTTGGGGATAGTGCGGATGGTGGATTGGCATAAGAGCATGAAGGTAGATGTGGGGTTAGTGCGGGAACGTGGATTTGGGGTTAGTGCGGGAAGGTGGATTTGGGGATATTGCAGGAAGTTTGTTTTGGGGTTACCATGGGAATGTGCATTGAGGGCTAGTGCGGGAAGGTGGATTTGGGGTTAGTGCAGGAAGGTGGATTTGGGGCTATTGCGGGAAGGTGGATTTGGGGATATTGCGGGAAGGTGGATTTGGGGTTCGGGCAGGAAGGTGGATGTGGGGTCACTGCGGGAAGGTGGATTGAGGATAGTGTGTGAAGGTGGATTTGGGGATAGTGCAGGAAGGTGGATTTGGGGTTATCGCAGGACGGCGGATTTGGGGTTAGTGCGGGAAGGTGGATTTGGGATTAATGCAGGACAATGGATTTGGGGATTGTGTGGGAATGTGGATTTGGGGATAATGCGGGAAGGTGGATTTGGGATTAGTGCAGGACAATGGATTTGGGGATTGTGTGGGAATGTGGATTTGGGGATAGTGCGGGAAGGTGGATTTGGAGTTAGTGCAGGAATGTGGATTCGGGGATAGTGCAGGAATGTGGATTTGGGATTACTGCGGGAAGGTGGGTTTGGGGTTAGTGCGGGAAGGTGGATTTGGGGCTAGTGCAGCAAGTTGGATTTGGGGTTAGGGCGGGAAGGTGGATTTGGTGTTAGTGCGGGAATTTGGATTTGGTGTTAATTCGGGAAGGTGGATTTGGGGATATTGCGGGAAGGTTGTTTTGGGGTTAGCATGTGAATGTGCATTGAGGGTTAGTGCGGGAAGGTGGATTTGGGGTTAGTGCGGGAAGTTGGATTTGAGGTTATTGTGGCAAGATGGATTTGGGGATAGTGCGGGAAGAAGGATTTGGGGTTAGGGCAGGAAGGTGGATGTGGGGTTAGGGTGGAAAGGTGGATTTGGTGTTAATTCGGGAAGGTGGATTTGGGGATATTGCAGGAAGGTTGTTTTGGGGTTAGCATGGGAATGTGCATTGAGGGTTAGTGCGGGAAGGTGGATTTGGGGTTAGTGCAGGAAGGTGGATTTGGGGTTATTGCGGGAAGGTGGATTTGGGGGTAGTGCGGGAAGCTGGATTTGGGGTTTGGGCAGGAAGGTGGATGTGGGGTTACTGCGGGAAGGTGGATTTGGGATAGTGTGTGAAGGTGGATTTGGGGATAGTGCGGGAAGCTGGATTTGGGGTTAGGGCAGGAAGGTGGATGTGGGGTTACTGCGGGAAGGTGGAATTGGGTATAGTGTGTGAAGGTGGATTTGGGGTAGTGCAGGAATGTGGATTTGGGGTTAGCGCGGGACGGCGGATTTGGGGTTAGTGCGGTAAGCAGGATTTGGGATTAGTGCGGGAAGTTGGATTTGGGGTTAGTGCGGGAAAGGTGGATCTCGGGTTAGTGAGGGAAGGTGGATTTGGGGTTAGTGCGGGAAGGTGGATTTGGGCTTAGTGCGGGAAGTTGGATTTGGAATTAGTGCGGGAAGGTGGATTTGGGGTTAGTGCAGGACATTGGATCTGGGATTATTGTGGGAAGATGGATTTGGGTTTAGTGCAGGAAGGTCGATTTGGTGTTCGTGCGGAAAGCTGGATTTGGGGAAAGTGTGGGATTGTGGATTTGAGGTTGGTGCGGGAAGGTGGTGTTGGGATTAGTGTGGGAAGGTGGATTTGGGGTTAGTGCGGGAATGTGGATTTGGGGATAGTGCGGGTAGGTGTATTTAGGGTAAAAGCGGGACTGTTGATTTGGGGTTCGTGCAGGAAGTTGGTTTTGTGAATATTGCGGGAGAGTGGATTTGGGGTTAGTGCGGTAAGGTTGATTTGGGGTTATTGCAGGAAGTTGGATGTGGGGCTAGTGTGGGAAGGTAGATTTGGGGTTAGTGGGGGAAGGTGGATTTGGGGTTATTGCGGGAAGTTTGACTTGGGGAAATTGCGGGAAGGTGGATTTGGGGAGAGTGCGGGGAGGTTTATTTGGGCATATAACGGGAAGGTGGATTTGGGGTTATTGCGGGCAGTTTGAGTGGAGTTATAGAGGGAAGGTGGATTTGGGGATATTGCGGGAAGGTTGTTTTGGGGTTAGCATGTGAATATGCATTGAGGGTTAGTGCGGGAATGTGGCTTTGGGATTAATGTGGGAAGGTGGATTTGGGTTCGTGCAGGAAGGTGTATTTGGGGATTGTGCATGAAAGTGGATTTCGGGTTAGTGCGGGAAGCTGGATTTGGGATTAGTGCGGGAAGTTGGATTTGGGGTTAGTGCGGGAAAGGTGGATTTCGGGTTAGTGCGGGAAGGTGGATTTGGGGTTTGTGCGGGAAGGTGGATTTGGGGTTAGTGCGGGAAGTTGGATTCGGAGTTAGTGCGGGAAGGTGGATTTGGGGTTAGTGCAGGACATTGGATCTGGGATTATTGTGGGAAGATGGATTTGGGATTAGTGCAGGAAGGTCGATTTGGTGTTCGTGCGGAAAGCTGGATTTGGGGAAAGTGTGGGATTGTGGATTTGAGGTTGGTGCGGGAAGGTGGTGTTGGGATTAGTGTGGGAAGGTGGATTTGGGGTTAGTGCGGGAAGGTGGATTTGGGGATAGTGCGGGTCGGTGTATTTAGGGTAAAAGCGGGACTGTGGATTTGGGGTTAGTGCAGGAAGTTGGTTTTGTGAATATTGCGGGAGGGTGGATTTGGGGTTAGTGCGGTAAGGTTGATTTGGGGTTATTGCAGGAAGTTGGATGTGGGGCTAGTGTGGAAGGTAGATTTGGGGTTAGTGGGGGAAGGTGGATTTGGGGTTATTGCGGGAAGTTTGACTTGGGGATATTGCGGGAAGGTGGATTTGGGGAGAGTGCGGGGAGGTTTATTTGGGCATATAACGGGAAGGTGGATTTGGGGTTATTGCGGGCAGTTTGAGTGGGGTTATTGAGGGAAGGTGGATTTGGGGTTAGTGCGGGAAGGTGGATTTGGGGATACTGCGGGAAGGCGGACTTGGGGTTACTGCGGGAAGGTGGATTTGGGGTAAGTGTGGGAAGGTGGACTTGGGGTAAGTGCGGGAAGGTGAACTTGATGTTAGTGCGGGAAGGTGGATTTGGGGTTAGTGCGGTAAGGTGGATTTGGGAATAGTGCGGGAAGATGGATTTGGGGTTATTGCGGGAAGTTGGATTTGGGATTAGGGCAGGAAGGTGGATTTGGGGTCAGTGCGGGAAGGTGGATTTGGGGTTTGTGCCGAAAGGTGGATTTTGTGTTCGTGCGGGAAATTTGATTTGGGGAAAGTGCCGGAATGTGGATTTGGAGTTAGGGTGGGAAGGTGGATTAGGTGTTCGTGCGGGAATTTGGATTTGGTGTTAATGCGGAAATATGGATTTGCGATTATTGCGGGAAAGTTGATTTGGGGAAAATGCCGGAAGGTGGATTTGGGGATAGTGCGGGAAGGTGGATTTGTGTTTAATGCGGGAAGTTGGATTTAGGGTTAGTGCTGGAAGAAGGATTTAGGTTAGTGCGGGAAGGTGGATTTGGCATTATTGCGGGAAGGTGGATTAGGGGATAGTGCGGGAAGGTGTATTTGGAGTTAGTGCTGCAAGGTGGATTTGGGGTTCATGCGGGAAGGTGGTTTTGGGGTTAATGCGGGAAGGCAGATTTGGTGATATTGCGGGAAGGTGGATTTGGGGTTAGTGCGGGAGGGTGGATTCGGGGATAGTGCGGGATGGTTGATTTGGGGTTAGTGCACGAATGTGGATTAGTGTTCAGTGCGGGAAGATTGATTTGGGGATATTGCAGGAAGGTGGACTTGGGGTTATTGCGGGAAGTTTGATTTGGGGATTTTGCGGGAAGGTGGTCTTGGGGTTAGTGCGGGTAGGTGGATTTGAGTTTAGTGCCAGAAGGTGGATTTGGGGTTAGGGAGGGAAGGTGGATTTGGGGCTTGTGTGGGAAGGTGGACTTGGTGTTAGTGCAGGAAGGTGGATTTGCGGTTAGTTCAGGAGGGTGGGTTATTGGGTTAGTGCAGGAAGGTGCATTTGGGGATAGTGCGAGAATGTGATATGTGTTTAGTGCGGTAAGGTGGATTTGGGGATAGTGCATGAAGATGGATTTGGGGTTATTGCGGGAAGCTGGATTTGGGATTAGTGCAGGAAGGTGGATTTCGGGTCAGTGCGGGAAGGTGGATTTGGGGTTAGTGCCGGAAGGTGGATTTGGTGTTAGTGCGGGAAAGTTGATTTGGGGAAGTGCCGGAATGTGGATTTGGAGGTAGGGTGGGAAGGTGGATTTGGTGTTAGTGCGGGAATTTGGATTTGGTGTTAATGCGGGAATATGGATTCGGGATTATTGCGGGAAGGTGGATTTGGGGATAGTGCGGGAAAGTGGATTAGGAGATAGTGCGGGAAGGTGTATTTGGAGTTAGAGCTGAAAGGTGGATTTGGGGTTTGTGTGGGAAGTTGGTTTTGGGGTTAATGCGGGAAGGTAGATTTGGGGATATTGCGGGAAGGTGGATTTGGGGTTAGTGCGGGAGGGTGGATTCGGGGATAGTGTGGGATGGTTGATTTGGGGTTAGTGCGGGAAGGTGGATTTGGGGATAGTGCGGGAATATGGATTTGTGTTTAGTGCGGGAAGTTGGATTTGTGGTTATTGTGGGAAGATTGATTTGGGGTTATTGCAGTAAGGTGGATTTGTGGTTATTGCGGGAAGGTGGTCTTGGGGTTAGTGAGGGAAGGTGGATTTGAGTTTAGTGCCAGAAGGTGGATTTGGGGTTAGGGAGGGAAGGTGGATTTGGGGTTAGTGCGGGAAGGTGGATTTGGGGATATTGTGGGAAGATGGATTTGGGGTTAGCACGGTACTGTGGATTGAGGGTTAGTGCGGGAAGGTTGGTTTTGGTTCAGTGCGGGAAGTTGGATTTGGAGTTATTGCGGGAAGGTGGATTTGGGGTTAGTGCGGGAACATGGATTTTGGGTTAGTGCGGGAAGGTGGATTTGGGGTTAGTGCGGGATGGTAAATTTGGGGTTAATGCGGGAATGTGGATTTGGGGCTATGTGGGAAGGTGGATTTGGGGTGAGTGCGGGAAGGTAGGTTTGGGGTTGGTGCAGGAAGGTGGATTTGGGTTGAGTGATTGAAGTTGGGTTTGGGGTTATTGAGGGAAGGTTGATTTGGGGTTAGTGCAGGAAGGTTGATTTGGGGTTAGTGCGGGAAGTTGGATTTGCGGAAAGTGCGGGATTGTGGATTTGAGGTGAGTGCGGGAAGGTGGTTTTGGCGTTAGTGCGGGAAGGTGGATTTGGGGTTAGTGTGGGAAGGTGGATTTAGGGCTAGGTGGGAAGGTGGATTTGAGGTTAGTGCGGGAAGGTGGATTTGGGGTTAGTGCGGGAAGATGGATTTGAGTTTTGTGTGGGAAGCTGGGTTTGGGGTTATTTTGGGCATGTGGATTTGGGGTTAGTGCAGGAAGGTTGATTTGGGGTTATTGCGCGAAGCTGGATTTGGGGAAAGTGCGGGATTGTGGATTTTGGGGTTAGTGCTGGAAGGGGGATTTGGGGTTGGTGCGGGAAGGTGGATTTGTGGATAGTGCGGGAAGGTGGATTTGGGTTTATTGCAGGAACGTGGATTTGGTGTTAGTGCTGCAAGGTGGAATTGGGTATAATGCAGGAAGTTGGATTTGGGGTTAGTGGGGGAATGTGGATTTGGGGATCGTGCGTGAAGGTGGCTTTGGGTTTAATGCAGGAAGTTGGATTTGTGGACATTGCGGTATGGTGAATTTTGGGATAGTATGAGAATGTGGATTTGGGGTTAGTGCGGGAATGTGGATTTGGGTTTAGTGTGGGAAAGCTGATTTGGGTGTAATGTGGGAAGATGGATTTGGGGATAGTGCGAGAAGGTGGATTTGGGGTTATTGCCAGAAGGTGGATTTCGGGTCAGTGGGGGAAGGTTGATTTGGAGTCAGTACAGGAATGTGGATTTTGGGTTAGTGCGGGATGTTCGATTTGGGGTTAGTGCGGGAAGGTGGATTTGGGGTTCGTGCCAGAAGGTTGATTTTGGGAAGGTGCGGTTTGGTGGATTTTGGGATAGTGTGGGTAGTTCGATTTGTGGTTAGTGCGGGAAGGTGGATTTGGTGTTAGTGCCAGAAGGTTGATTTGGGGAAAGTGCGGTTTGGTGGATTTTGGGATAGTGCGAGGAGGTGGATTTGGGGTTAGTGCGGGAAGGTGGATTTGGGGTTAATGCCAGAAGGTGGATTTGGGAAAAAAAGCGGCATGGTGGATTTTGGGATAGTGCGAGAAGGTGGTTTTGGGTTTAGTGCGGGAAGGTGGATTTGGGGTTAATGCAGGAAGGCGGATTTGTGGTTATTGCGGGAACGTGGATTTGGGGATAGTGTTGGAAGATGGATTTGTGGTTAGTGTGGGAAGTTGAATTTGGAGTAAGTGTGGGAAGGTGGATTTGGGGTTAGTGCGGGAAGATGGATTTAGGATTAGCGCGGGAAGATGGATTTGGGGTTAGTGCGGGAAGGTTGAGTTGGGGTTTGTGCAGGAAGGTGCATTTGGGGTTATGGCGTGAAGGTTGATTTGGGGTTACTGTGGGAAGGTGGATTTGGGATTATTGCGGCAAGGTGGATTTGTGGTTAGTGCGTGAAGTTGGATTTGGCGTTAGTGCGTGTTTGTGGATTCGGGGATAGTGCGGGAAGGTGGATATGGGGTTAATGCAGGAAGGTGGATTTGGGGTTAGTGCCAGAAGGTGGATTCAGGTTTAGTGTGGGTAGATGGGTTTGGGGTTAGCGCGGGAAGCTGGATTTGGGGTTCGCAGTGGAAGGTGGATTTGGGTTTATTGCGGAAAGGTGGATTTGGTGTTAGTGCTGGAAGGTGGATTTGGGTTTAGTGCAGGAAGTTGGATTTGGGGTTAGTGCAGGTATGTGGATTCGGGGATAGTGCGGGAAATTGGATTTGGTTTTAGTGCGGGAAGATGGATTTGAGTTATGGCAGGAAGGTGGATTTGGGGTTAGTGTGGGATAGTGATTTGGGGATAGTGTGGGAAGATTGATTTGGGGATAGTGCGGATGGTGGATTGGCATAAGAGCATGAAGGTAGATGTGGGGTTAGTGCGGGAACGTGGATTTGGGGTTAGTGCGGGAAGGTGGATTTGGAGTTAGTGCAGGAAGATGGATTTAGGGTTAGAGCAGGAAGTTGGATTTGGGGTAAACGTGGGAAGGTCGATTTGGGCATAGTTCGGGAAGTTGGATTTGGAGTTAGTGTGGGAAGGTGGATTTGGGGTTACTGCGGGAAGGTGGTTTTGGGTATCGTGCGGGAAGGTGCATTTTGGGTTAGTGCGGGAAGGTGGATTTGGGGTTATTGGGGGAAAGTGGATTTGGGCTTCGTGCGAGAAGTTTGATTTGGTTTTAGTGCGGGAAAATTGATTTGTGGTTAGTGCTGGAAGGCGGATTTCGGGTTACTGTGGGAAGGTGGATTGTGGGTTAGTGCTGGAAGGTGAATTTGGGGTTAGTGCCGGAAGATGGATTTGGGTTTAGTGCTGGAAGGTGGATTTGGCGTTATTGCGGGAAGGTGGATTTGGAGTTAGTGCTGGAAGGTGGATTTGGTTTTAGTGCAGGAAGTTGGATTTGGGTTTAGTGCGGGAAGGTGGATTTGGGGTTAATGCGGGAAGGTGGATTCGGGGTAAGTGCAGGAAGATGGATTTAGGGTTAGCACGGGAAGGTAGATTTGGGGTTAGTGCGGGAATGTGGATTTGGGGTTTGTGCTGGAAGGTGGATTTGGGGTTAGTGCGGGAAGGTGGATTTGGCGTTAGTGCGGGCAGGAGGATTTGGGAATAGTGCGGGAATGTTGATTTGTGGGTAGTGCGGGAAGGTGGATTTGGGGATAATGCAGGAAGGTAAATTTGGGGTTAGTGCAGAAGGTGGATTTGGGGTTAGTGTGGGAAGGTTGATTTTGGGTTAGTGCGGTAAATGGATTTAGGGTTAGTGCGGGAAGTTGGATTTGTGGATAGTGTGGTATGGTGGATTTTGGGATAGTGCGAGAAGGTGGATTTGGGGTTAGTGCAGGAATGTTGATTTGGGAATAGTGCGGGAAGGTGGATTTAAGGTTAGTGAAGGAAGATGGATTTGTGGTTAGTGCGGGAAGGTGGATTTGTGGATAGTGCAGAATGGTGGATTTTGGGATAGTGCGAGAAGGTGGATTTGGGGTTAGTGCGGGAATGTGGTTTGGGGTTTAGGGCAGGAATGTGGATTTGGGTTTAGTGCGGGAAGATGGATTTGGGTTATGGCAGGAAGGTGAATTTGGGGTTAGTGTGGGATAGTGGATTTGGGGATAGTGCATGAAGGTTGATTTGGGGAGAGTGTGGGAATTGGATTTGGGGATAGTGCAGATGGAGGATTGGTGTAAGTGCATGAAGGTGGATTTGGGGTTTGTGTGGGAAGGTGGATTTGGAGTTACTGCGGGAAGGTGGATTTTGGGGATAGTGCGGGAGGTGCATTTGGGGTTAATGCACGAAGGTAGATTTGGGGTTATTGCGGGAAGGTGGATTTGGGGTTAGTGCGAGAAGTTTGATTTGGATTTAGTGCGGATGGTTGATTTGGGGTTAGTGCTGGAAGGTGGTTTTGGGGTTAGTGCGGTGTTGTATCCGTGTGTTAATGGAGACACAGAATGCAGGAGTTGGTTTACAGGTGTCATAGAGTCATAGAGTTTTACAGCACAGAAAGAGGCCCATTCGGCCCGTCGTGTCTGCGCCACCCATCCATCCCTGTCCAGTCTAATCCCATTTTCCAGCATTTGGTCCATAGCCTTGTATGCATTGGCATTCCAAGTGCTCATCCAAATGCTTCTTGAATGTTGTGAGGGTTCCTGCCTCTACCACCCTTTTGGGCATTGAGTTCCACATTCCAACCACCCTCTGGGTGAAAAAGTTCCTTATCAAATCCCCTCTAAATCTCCTGCCCCTTACCCTGAATCTATGCCCCCTTGTTATTGACCCCCCTACTAAGGGGAAAAGTTCCTCTTTGTCTACCCTATCTATGCCCCTCATCATTTTGTATACCTCAATCAGGTCCCCCCTCAGCCTTCTTTGCTCCAAGGAAAACAACCCCAGCCTGTTTAGTCTTTCTTCATAGCTGAGGTGCTCCATCCCAGGTAACATCCTGGTGAATCTTCTCTGCACCCTCTCCAAAGCAATCACATCCTTCCTATAGTGAGGCGACCAGAACTGCACACAGTACTCCAGCTGTGGCCTCACCAGCGTTTTGTACAGCTCCATCATAACCTCCCTGCTCTTATATTCTATGCCTCGGCTAATGAAGGCAAGTATCCCATATGCCTTTTTAACCACCTTATCTACCTGTTCCGCTGCCTTCAGGGATCTATGTACATGTACACCAAGGTCCCTCTCACCCTCTGTACTTCCTAGGGTCCTACCACTCATTGTGTATTCCCTTGCCGTATTTGTCCGTCCAAAATGCATCACCTCGCACTTTTCAGGGTTAAATTCCATTTTCCACTTTTCCGCCCATCTGACCAACTCGTTTATATCTTCCTGTAGCCTGAGGCTTTCCTCCTCACAATTTACCACCCCACCAATTTTCGTGTCATCTGCGAACTTGCTGATCATACCTTTTACATTCTCATCCAAATCATTTATGTACATCACAAACAACAAGGGACCCAGCACCAATCCCTGAGGTACCCCACTGGACACAGGCTTCCAGTCACAAAAGCAACCTTCGACCATCACCCTCTGCCTCCTGCCACTCAGCCAGTTTAGGATCCAACGCGCCAAGGCACCCTGGATCCCATGGGCTCTTACCTTCTTGACCAGTCTCCTATGCGGGATTTGTCAAAGGTTTTACTGGAGTCCATGTAAACCACATCCACAGCATTTCCCTCATCCACCCCCCTAGTCACCCTCTCGAAAAATTCAATCAGATTTGTCAGACGTGATTTACCCTTGACAAAGCCATGCTGACTATCCCCGATTAATCCTTGCCTCTCCGAGTGGAGACTAATTTTGTCCCTCAGAATTTTTTCCAATAATTTCCCGACCACAGTGGTTAGGCTCACTGGCCTGTAATTCCCTGGTTTATCCCTGCTACCCTTCTTGTATAATGGTACTACATTAGCTGTTCTCCAGTCCTCTGTTACATCCCCTGTGGCCAGAGAGGTTCTGAAAATTTGTGTCAGAGCCCCTGCATTCTCCCCCTTTGCCTCCCACAGCAGCCTGGGATACATCTCGTCCGGGCCTGGGGATTTATCTACTTTTTGGCCTGCTAAAACCGCTAGCACGTCCTCCCTCTCGATGCTAATATGTTCAAGTATGGCTCGGGGGTTTATTGAACAAAGTCTGGAGGTGAACTAAAAGATACAAGACACTATACAGGCTTATATAGCCCGAGTGGCCACTACCGGCATTACAGTACACAGGGGCTATTAAAGGTACATACACCACAATTCCTCCCCTTTTAGACAACAAGTACATAACATTTTAAGCAATCATTAATTAACATGTTTACAAGAACAATAATCTACACATTTTCTGCAGTTAATCAATTATAAGTCAGTCTCTCTGGAGGCTTCCTGACTCGGCTTGGATAATGCCTCGGTGGTGTTGTAGTTTTCGGTGGTGTCGTAGGTTCTATTGACAAGGTCGATTCGGCTTGAATGCCAGTGTCGGGTTCATCTGTTTCCAGTATCACCGGATCGGATGTAGATACTATGGATATCTCTGCTTCATCATTAGGCGTATAGAGTTGTGGTGTAGGTTGTCCCTTTTCGGATGACTCTATGATCTGGTCAGCATGGCGCCTTATTATGCTTTCTCCAATGTCCACTGTATACATCAGCGGTCCTAGTCGTGTGCAAATAGTCCCAGGCTGCCATTTCTCGGTACGGTAGTCCCGGGTCAAAACTTGTTGACCTATCTGGAAGGTTCTAGTTGGCCTTTCATTCCTGCCTTGAAATTGCCTGTTCTCTATGTCCCTTCTGATGTTTGGCTTGATCAAATCCAGCCGGCACCTTAGGCTTCTATTGAAAAACATCATGGTGGGAGTTTGGTTTGTAACCACATGTGTTGCATTCCTGTATGCAAACAAGAAGTTATGTAACTTATGTTGTAGGTTTATGTCTTCATTACCTATGGCCTTTATGGCCTTCTTGAAGGTCCGGACAAACCTTTCAGCTAATCCATTGGTGGCAGGATGGTATGGGGTGGACGTGTAGTGCTTAACCCCATTGATTTTTAAGAACTTCCTGAATTCTTCGGACACATATTGCGGTCCATTATCAGAACAGATCTGTTCAGGCAGCCCATTCTTGGCAAATATGGTCCTTAATACTGTGATGGTTTTTTCCGTGGTGGTGGAGGACATCTTTATTACCTCCGGCCACTTGGAGTGTGCATCAACCGCGATTAAGAGCATTGAGGCCATAAATGGACCAGCAAAGTCGATGTGTACCCTTTGTCATGGAGATGAGGGCTACTCCCATGGATGTAGAGGGGCTTGTGGTGGGGCGTTTTGGAACTTCTGGCATCCTAGACAGCTCTTGGTCATTTCTTCGATGTCTCCATCGATACCTGGCCACCACACAAATGCTCTGTCTAGGTTCTTCATTTTCACTCCGTCCAGATGCCCCTCGTGAAGCTCCTTTAGCACTTTATCCTGGAGATTGGGTGGAATCACCACTCTGGATCCACACATCAAGGTTCCTCGGCACACTGACAGCTCTTTTCTTCTTTGCGAGATGGCTGGCAACAGTGGTTCGCCATGTGCTGGCCATCCCTTCACCGTTAAATCGTAGACTCGTGAGGGAGCCGGGTCATTTCTCTTTTCCTTTTCAATGGTAGAATTTGTTACTGGTAAACATTCCACTATGGTTGAGTGGAACATCTCCACTGGGTCCACTTTAGGTGCCTCTTCTAATGTTGGCAACGGTAGGCGCGATAAACCGTCAGCATTCCTAGGCTGTTTTGATCTTTTGTATTCTATGTCATATTGGTGTGCCCCTAGGAAAAGGGAATACCTCCGTAGCCTTTGCACTGTCATAATGGGAACGCCCTTTTTAGGGTTGAATATGGAGACGAGGGGTTGATAGATCAGTCAACAAGGTAAATTTTTGTCCGTGTAGGTAATGGTTGAATTTCTTCACTCCCCATACCAGGCTGAGTGCTTCCCTGTCGATCTGGGCATAGTTCCGCTCAGCTGAGTTTAATGAGCATGACGCAAAAGCTATCGGCCGCTCCGAGCCATCAGTGAATCTATGTGATAATACCGCTCCTATGCCATAAGGGGATGCATCGCATTCCAGTCTGATTGGCAGTGATGGGTTGTAATCAGCCAACACTTCCTTGGACGTGATCAAGCCTTTTCATTTATGGAAGGCACGTTTACAGTCTTCGCTCCATTTCCAAATTACTCCCGTTTGTAGCAGTGCGTTAAGAGGGTGCAGAACAGTTGACAAGTTCGGTAAAAATTTATGATAGTAATTTATCAACCCCAGGAACGACCTTAATTGTGACACATTTTCAGGTGCTGGGGCTTTTATGAACACTTCAATTTTTTCAGGTGATTTATGCAACCCTTCTTCGTTAATTATATGGCCACAATTTGATATTTGTTTCTGGAAATATTCGCACTTGGGGCGATTTGCTCGTCGGCCCCGTTCTCTCAGCCTAGTGAGAACCTGCTCCAAATTGGCAAGGTGCTCGTTGTCGTTTTCTCCTGTTACAAGGATGTCGTCTAGGTAGCATTGAGTCCTCGGAATCCCTTGCAGGGCTTGCTCCATAGCTCTTTGCCAGATAGCTTGAGCTGATACTACTCCGAAAACCAGTCGATTGTACTGGTACAGGCCTTTGTGTGTGTTTATCGTGAGATACTTTTTAGAGGCCTCCTCAACCTCCATCTATAGATATGCCTGCGACAAGTCAATTTTGGTGAAACGATTCCCTCTGGATATTGAGGCGAAAATATCTTCTATCCTCGGAAGAGGATATTGTACCGTGTGAAGGACCGGGTTTACAGTCACCTTGAAGTCCCCACAGATGCGAATTTTTCTCTGTTCTTCAGATTTATCATTATTCAACGTATTCTTCATGACCGGGACAATGGGTGTTGCCCACTCGCTCCAATCTATCTTGGATAACACGCCTGCCTTTTCCAAATTCTCCAACTCTGCCTCGACTGCTGGACGAATTGTGTATGGCACCGGCCTTGCCTTAAAAAACTTGGAACTTGCCGCATCTTCCACTTTTATTGAGGCGGTGACACCTTTCAAGTTTCCTAGATCCTGTTAAACACTTCTTTGGCGTTGGCCAAGATGTCTTTTAATCGTTTAGGTTTGACGTCATCATCATTTTTTTACGTACTGCTCACCGTCAGTGCCTGAATGGAGTGCCAGTCTAAAAGTATCTTCCTGATCCATTCATGTCCCAACAGCGGTGGAACACCATCTTGCAGAACGTTTAAACAAAACTCCTGTATTTCCTTGCCGCTGTATACAACAGGCACCCTTATTTTCCCTCTGGGGTATACTTTCTGCCCCGTATATGTCTTCAAGATAATGGATGTGTCTTTCAAATGTATATGCGGAAATAGCCGCTCATAATCCCGTCGACGTATGACGGTCAGAGCTGATCCTGTATCTTGCTCCATTTTAACTGGGGACCCCGCTATCGTGAGGGTAACCCAAATGGTCTGGTAATCTTCTTTGGCAAGTACATTATGTAATTTGAGACAGCTTAGTCTCTTGTTTCCTGAGTCGCTATTACTCTTCTGGTATTCGGAGCTACTGTCAGTCATCATTTGTACCTTTCTGTACTGTCCCTTATTGATTTTTTTTCTGTCAGTGAATTTTTTGTTTCCACATCGGCATACACGTGCAATGTGTCCCATCTTTCTGCATTGCCTGCATTCTTTGTCCTGGAACCAGCAGTACCTCTGGTCATGGGTGGAGCTGCCGCAGTGATAACATCTCTCGAAACACCGTGTAATTTCATGGGTGCCGAAGTCTTGTGGCTTTTGCTGTATCTCTGCAGCTCCTCTCGCTAATGCTTTGTATGATACAGCCACACTGAAAGCCTTGTCCAGTGTCAAACCTTTCTGAGAAAGTAGCCTTTTTTGTGTTCCTTCACTTAGGAGACAGCAGACGAATTTGTCTCGTAGCGAATCTGTCAGTCCTGCCCCGAATTGGCAGTGCTTTGACAGCTTCCTTAATTCGGTGAGGCAATCAGCGTTACTTTCATCCTTGTGCTGATTCCTCCTGAAGACTTTGAACCGTTCCGCTATCAGCAGCGGTATTGTGTATAAGTGCTCCTGTAGGGTATCAACAATCTCCTTAAAATTCTTGTCCATCAGTTTGGCTGGAGTGATTAAGTTTCGTAACAGCCCGTATGTCCTTGCGCCCATCAGATTTAGAAGTACCGATGCCTTTTTATCATCCTCTACTTCATTCGCTGTGCAATATACCTCCACTCTTTCCACATATGTGGTCCAATCCTACATATCACTATCAAAAGCAATAATATTGCCAGCCTTAGGCATCCTGAAAATCAAAAATGGCACCTCCCGCACTTTTCTTTCTTCCCTGCCAAGAAAAAATGGCGCCTCCCGCGCTTTCCCGCCGCTGCCGCTGTTGACAACGCTGTTCTCCGCGGTTTTTATTTACACATATATTTTTAATAGTTGGAGACTCGTTCCCGCCGGACTCTCTGGGACTTTTCCCTCCCTCTACTTGGTCCAAACGCGGATCTGCTTTGCAGCGTCGGCCGTCACCCGAGTGCTCCACCCTCCATCTCTGTTTGCCTCCGCCTTCCGACTTACTGCTAGGCCCCGCTGCAGAGCCACCCGATCGAGCCCCAGCCCACCACCCAGGAAGGATTAGTGCAGTACCTGCCACCAGCCCGGCTAGCTGGTGAAACCAAAGTTTGTTTGTTTTTTTTCTTCGACCTTCGTCTGAGGAGGCGATCTTCTTGAGGTGCTGCCGAATTGCAGGAAACTCCGTTTCCAATTAGTCACCACTGTTGTATCCATGTGTTAATGGAGACACGGAATGCAGGAGTTGGTTTACAGGTGTTTATTGAACAAAGTCTGGAGGTTAACTAAAAGATACAAGACAGTATGCAGGCTTATATAGCCCGAGTGGCCACTACCGGCATTACAGTACACAGGGGCTCTTAAAGGTACATACACCACATGCGGGAAGATGGATTTGGGGTTCGTGCTGGAAGGTGGATTTGGGGTTATTGCGGGAAGGTGGATTTGGTGTAAGTGCTGGAAGGTGGATTTGGTTTCAGTGCTGGAAGTTGGATTTGGTGTTAGTGCGGTAATGTGGATTTGGGAATAGTGCGGAATGTTGGATTTGGGGTTCATGCAGGAAGGTGGATTTGGGGTTAGTGCGGCAAGATGGATTTAGGGTTAGTGCGTTAATTTGGATTTTGGGATAGTGCGAGAAGGTGGATTTGGGATTAGTGCGGTAATGTGGATTTGGGTTTAGTGTGGGAAAGTTGATTTGGGTTTAGTGCAGGAAGATGGATTTGGGTTTATGGCAGGAAGGTGGATTTGGGGTTAGTGCGGGAATGTGGATTTGGGGTTAGTGCAGGGAGGTGGATTTGGAGTTAGTGCGGGAAGGTGGATTTGGGGTTAGTGCAGGGAGGTGGATTTGGAGTTAGTGCGGGAATGTGGATTTGTGGATAGTTCGGGCAGGTGGATTTGGAGTTAGTGCGTGAAGGTGGATTTGGGGTTAGTGCGGGAATGTGGATTTGTGGATAGTTCGGGCAGGTGGATTTGGGGTTAGTGCGGGAAGGTGGATTTGGGGTTAGTGCGGGAAGGTGGATTTGGGGTTAGTGCGGGAAGGTGGATTTGTGGATAGTTCGGGTAGGTGGATTTGGGGTTAGTGCAGGGAGGTGGATTTGGGGATAGTGCAGGGAGGTGGATTTGGGGTTAGTGCGGGAAGCTGGATATGTGGTTACTGCGTGATGGTTGATTTGGGGTTAGTGCGGGAAGGTGGATTTGGGGTTAGTGCGGGAAGGTGCATTTGGGGTTAGTGAAGGGAGGTGGATTTGGTGTTAGTGCATGAAGGTGGATTTTGGGTTAGTGCGGGAAGATGGATTTGGGGTTAGTGCGTAAAGGTGGATTTGGGGATAGTGCTGGATGGTGGATTTGGTGTTAGTGTGGGAAGGTGGATTTTGGGATAGTGCGGGAAGGTGGATTTGGGGAGAGTGTGGGAAGGTGGATTTGGGGTTAGCGCGGGAAAGTGGATTGTGGTTATGGCAGGATGGTGGATTGGGAGTTAATGCGGGAAGGTGGATTTCTGGATAGTGTGGGAAGGTTTATTTGGGTTTAGTGCGGGAAGGTGGATTTGGGGTTAGTGCGGGAAGTTGGATTTGGGGTTAGTGCGGGAAAGTGGATTTGTGGTTAATGCAGGAAGGTGGATTTAGGGACAGTGCGGTATGGTGGATTTGATGTTACTGCAGGAATGTGGATTTGGGGTTAGCGCGGGACGGTAGAAATGCGGTTAGTGCAGGAAGGTGGATTTGTGGTTTGTGCTGGAAGGTGGATTTGGGGTTAGTGCGGGAAGGTGGATTTGGCGTTAGTACGGGCAGGTGGATTTGGGGTTAGTGCGGGCAGGTGGATTTGGGGTTAGTGCGGGCAGGTGGATTTGGGGATAGTGCGGAAAGGTTGATTTGTGGATAGTGCGTGAAGGTGGATTTGGGGATAGTGCGGGAAGGTGGATTTGGGGATAGTGCGGGAAGGTGGATTTGGGGTTAATGCGGGAAGGTGAACATGGGGTTTTTGCGGGAATGTGGATTTGTGGTTAGTGCAGGGAGGTTGATTTGGGTTTATGGCGGGAAAGTGGATTTGGAGTTAGTGCAGGAAGGTGGATTTGGGGACAGTGCGGGAAGGTGGATTTGGGGTTTGTGCGGGACGGTGGATTTGGGGTTTGCACTGGAAGGTTGATTTGTGGTAATGGCAGGAAGGTTAATTTGGGGATAGTGTGGGTAGGTGGATTTGGGGTTAGTGTGGGATTGAGGATTTGGGCTCAGTGCGGGAATGTGGGTTTGGTGTTTGTGCGGGAATGTCGATTTGGGGTTAGTGCGGGAAGGTGGAATTCGGATTAGGGCTGGAAGGTGGATTTGGAGTTCGTGCAGGAAGGAGGATTTGTGTTTAGCACTGGAAGGTTGATTTGTGGTAACGGCAGGAAGGTGGATTTGGGGATTGTGCGGGAAGGTGGATTTGGGGATAGTGCGGGAAGGTGGATTTGGCGTTATTGTGGGAAGGTGGATTTGGGGTTAGTGCGGGAAGGTGGATCTGGGAATAGTGCAGGAAGGTGGATTTGGAGATAGTGTGGGAAGGTGAATTTGGGGATAGTGCGGGAATGTGGATTTGGGGAAAGTGCGGGAAGGTGGATTTGGAGTTATTGCGGGAAGATGGATTTGGGGTTAGTGCGGGAAGGTGGATTTGGGGTTAGTGCGGGAAAGTGGATTTGGGGTTAGTGCGGGATGTTGGATTTGGGGTTAGTGCGGGAAGGTGGATTTGGGGTTAGTGCGGGAAGGTGGATTTGGGGTTAGTCCGGGAAGTTGGATTTGGGTTAGTGCTGGAAGGTGGATTTGGGGTTAGTGCGAGAAGGTGGATTTGGGGTTAGTCCGGGAAGTTGGATTTGGGTTAGTGCTGGAAGGTGGATTTGGGGTTAGTGCGAGAAGGTGGATTTGGAGTTATTGCTGGAAGTTGGACTTGGGGTTAGTGCGGGAAGGTGGATTTGGAGTTATTGCTGGAAGTTGGATTTGGGGTTAGTGCAGGAAAGTGGATTTGTGTTTACTGCTGGGATGTGGATTTGGGTTTAGTGCTGGAAGGTGGATTTGTGGTTAGTGCGGGAAGTTGGATTTGGGGTTACGGCGTGAAGGTGGATTTGGGGTTACTGTGGGAAGGTGGGTTTGGGATTATTGCGTCAAGGTGGATTTGTGGCTAGTGTGGGAAGTTTGATTCGGGGTTAGTGCAGGAAGGTGGATTTGGGTTTAGTGCTGGAAGTTGGATTTGGATTAAGTGTGGGAATGTGGATTTATGGTTCGTGCGGGAAGTTGGATTTGGGGTTCGTGTTGGAAGGTGGATTTGGTGTTATTGCGGGAAGGTGGATTTGGTTTTAGTGCTGGAAGGTGGATTTGGGTTTAGTGCAGGACGTTGGATTTGGGGTTAGTGCAGGTATGTGGATTCGGGATAGTGCGGGAAGGTGGATTTGGGGTTAGTGCCAGAAGATGGATTCAGGGTTAGTGTGGGAAGATGGATTTGAGGTAAGTGCGGTATGGTGGATTTTGGGACAGTGCAAGATGGTGGATTTGATGTTAGTGCGGGAATGTGGATTTGGGTTTTGTGCGGGAAAGTGGATTTGTGTGTGTGCGGGAGATGGATTTGGGTTATGGCAGGTAGGTGGATTTGGGGTTAGTGTGGGATAGTGGATTTGGGGATAGTGCGGGAAGGTTGATTTGGGGAGAGTGCGGGAAGGTGGATTTTAGAATAGTGCGGGAAGGTGGATTTTGGGTTATGGCAGGTAGGTGGATTTGGGGTTAGTGTGGGATAGTTGATTTGGGGTTAGTGCGGGAAGGCAGATTTGGGGATAGTACGGGTAGGTGGATTTGGGGTTAGTGTGGGAAGGTGGATTTCTGGATAGTGCGGGAAGGGTGATTTGTGGATAGTGCGGTAAGGTGGATTTGAGGTTAGTGCGGGAAGGTGGAATTGGGGTTAGTGCGGGAAAGTGGATTTGGGGTTAGTGCGGGAAGGTGGATGAGGGGATTGTGCGGAAAGGTACATTTGGGGATCGTGCAGTAAGGTGGATTTGGGGTTAGAGCGGGAAGGTGGATTTGGGGTTAGTGCGGGAAGCTGGACTTGGGGATAGTGCTGGAAGCTGGATTATGGGTCAGTGCGAGAAGGTGGATTTGGAGTTATTGCTGGAAGGTGGATTTGGGTTTAGCGCAGCAAGGTGGATTTGTGTTTAGTTCTGGGGTGTGGATTTGGGTTTAGTGCTGGAAGGTGGATTTGGGGTTAGTGCGAGAATGTGGATTTGGGGCTATGGCGTGAAGGTGGATTTGGGGTTACTGTGGGAAGGTGGATTCGGGGATAGTGCGGGAAGCTGGATTTGGGGTTAATGCGGGAAGGTGGATTTGGGGTTAGTGCCAGAGGATGGATTCAGGTTTAGTGCGGGATGATGTATTTGTGGTTAGTGTGGGAAGGTGGATTTGTGGATAGTGCGGTATGGTGGATTTTGGGATAGTGCGAGAAGGTGAATTTGGGGTTAGTGCGGGAATGTGGATTGGGATTTAGGGCAGGAATGTGGATTTGAGTTTAGTGCGGGAAGATGGATTTGGGTTATGGCAGGAAGGTGCATTTGCGGTTAGTGTGGGATAGTGGATTTGGGGATAGTGCGGGAAGGTTGATTTGGGGAGAGTGCGGGAAGGTGGATTTGGGTTTATCACTGGAAGGTTGATTTGTGGTAATGGCAGGAAGGTGGATATGGGGTTAGTGCGGGAAGGTGGATCTGGGAAAAGTGCGGGAAGGTGGATTTGGAGATAGTGTGGAAAGGTGAATTTGGGGATGGTGCGGGAAGGTGGATTTGGGGAAAGTGCGGGAAGGTGGATTTGGAGTTAGTGCGGGAATGTGGGTTTGGAGTTATTGCATGAAGGGGGATTTGGGGTTAGTGCGGGAAGCTGGATTTGTGGTTTGCTGGGGTATGTGGATATGGGGATAGTGCGGGAATATGGATTCGGGGTTAGTGCGGGAAGCTGAATTTGGGTTAGTGCAGGAAGGTTGATTTGTGGATAGTGCGGTAAGGTGGATTTGGGGTTAATGTGGGATGATGGATTTGGGTTTAGTGCCAGAAGATGGATTCAGGGTTAGTGTGGGAAGATTGATTTGGGGTGAGTGCGGTATGGTGGATTTTGGGATAGTGTGAGATGGTGGATTTGAGATTAGTGCGGTAATGTGGATTTGGGTTTTGTGCGGGAAAGTGGATTTGCATGTGTGCGGGAAGATGGATTTGGGTTATGGCAGGCAGTTGGATTTGGGGTTAGTGTGGGATAGTGGATTTGGGGATTGTGCGGGAAGGTTGATTTGGGGATAGTGCGGGAAGGTGGATTTGGGTTATGGCAGGTAGCTGGATTTGGGTTTAGTGTGGGATAGTGGATTTGGGGATAGTGCGGGAAGGTTGGTTTGGGGAGAGTGGGAGAAGGTGGATTTTGGGATGGTGCGGGACGGTGGATTTGGGGTTAGTGCGGGAAGGCGGATTTGGGGATAGTAGGGGAAGGTGGATTTGGGTTATGGCAGGTAGCTGGATTTGGGTTTAGTGTGGGATAGTGGATTTGGGGATAGTGCGGGAAGGTTGGTTTGGGGAGAGTGGGAGAAGGTGGATTTTGGGATGGTGCGGGAAGGTGGATTTGGGGTTAGTGCGGGAAGGCGGATTTGGGGATAGTATGGGAAGGTGGATTTGGCGTTAGTGCGGGAAGGTGCATTTGGGGTTAGTGAAGGGAGGTGGATTTGGTGTTAGTGCATGAAGGTGGATTTCGGGTTAGTGCGGGAAGATGGATTTGGGGTTAGTGCGTAAAGGTGGATTTGGGGATAGTGCTGGATGGTGGATTTGGTGTTAGTGTGGGAAGGTGGATTTTGGGATAGTGCGGGAAGGTGGATTTGGGGAGAGTGTGGGAAGGTGGATTTGGGGTTAGCGTGGGAAAGTGGATTGTGGTTATGGCAGGATGGTGGATTGGGAGTTAATGCGGGAAGGTGGATTTCTGGATAGTGTGGGAAGGTTTATTTGGGTTTAGTGCGGGAAGGTGGATTTGGGGTTAGTGCGGGAAGTTGGATTTGGGGTTAGTGCGGGAAAGTGGATTTGTGGTTAATGCAGGAAGGTGGATTTAGGGACAGTGCGGTATGGTGGATTTGATGTTACTGCAGGAATGTGGATTTGGGGTTAGCGCGGGACGGTAGAAATGGGGTTAGTGCGGGAAGGTGGATTTGTGGTTTGTGCTGGAAGGTGGATTTGGGGTTAGTGCGGGAAGGTGGATTTGGCGTTAGTACGGGCAGGTGGATTTGGGGTTAGTGCGGGCAGGTGGATTTGGGGATAGTGCGGAAAGGTTGATTTGTGGATAGTGCGTGAAGGTGGATTTGGGGATAGTGCGGGAAGGTGGATTTGGGGATAGTGCGGGAAGGTGGATTTGGGGTTAATGCGGGAAGGTGAACATGGGGTTTGTGCGGGAAGGTGGATTTGTGGTTAGTGCAGGGAGGTTGATTTGGGTTTATGGCGGGAAAGTGGATTTGGAGTTAGTGCAGGAAGGTGGATTTGGGGACAGTGCGGGAAGGTGGATTTGGGGTTTGTGCGGGATGGTGGATTTGGGGTTTGCACTGGAAGGTTGATTTGTGGTAATGGCAGGAAGGTTAATTTGGGGATAGTGTGGGTAGGTGGATTTGGGGTTAGTGTGGGATTGAGGATTTGGGCTCAGTGCGGGAATGTGGGTTTGGTGTTTGTGCGGGAATGTCGATTTGGGGTTAGTGCGGGAAGGTGGAATTCGGATTAGGGCTGGAAGGTGGATTTGGAGTTCGTGCAGGAAGGAGGATTTGTGTTTAGCACTGGAAGGTTGATTTGTGGTAACGGCAGGAAGGTGGATTTGGGGATAGTGCGGGAAGGTGGATTTGGGGATAGTGCGGGAAGGTGGATTTGGCGTTATTGTGGGAAGGT
Source organism: Somniosus microcephalus (assembly GCF_052327205.1). Lineage (NCBI taxonomy): Eukaryota > Metazoa > Chordata > Chondrichthyes > Squaliformes > Somniosidae > Somniosus > Somniosus microcephalus. Next base: position 31,542,189 of record NW_028225183.1, read on the forward strand.
GGATTTGGGGTTAGTGCGGGAAGGTGGATCTGGGAATAGTGCAGGAAGGTGGATTTGGAGATAGTGTGGGAAGGTGAATTTGGGGATAGTGCGGGAATGTGGATTTGGGGAAAGTGCGGGAAGGTGGATTTGGAGTTATTGCGGGAAGATGGATTTGGGGTTAGTGCGGGAAGGTGGATTTGGGGTTAGTGCGGGAAAGTGGATTTGGGGTTAGTGCGGGATGTTGGATTTGGGGTTAGTGCGGGAAGGTGGATTTGGGGTTAGTGCGGGAAGGTGGATTTGGGGTTAGTCCGGGAAGTTGGATTTGGGTTAGTGCTGGAAGGTGGATTTGGGGTTAGTGCGAGAAGGTGGGTTTGGGGTTAGTCCGGGAAGTTGGATTTGGGTTAGTGCTGGAAGGTGGATTTGGGGTTAGTGCGAGAAGGTGGATTTGGAGTTATTGCTGGAAGTTGGACTTGGGGTTAGTGCGGGAAGGTGGATTTGGAGTTATTGCTGGAAGTTGGATTTGAGGTTAGTGCAGGAAAGTGGATTTGTGTTTACTGCTGGGATGTGGATTTGGGTTTAGTGCTGGAAGGTGGATTTGTGGTTAGTGCGGGAAGTTGGATTTGGGGTTACGGCGTGAAGGTGGATTTGGGGTTACTGTGGGAAGGTGGGTTTGGGATTATTGCGTCAAGGTGGATTTGTGGCTAGTGTGGGAAGTTTGATTCGGGGTTAGTGCGGGAAGGTTGATTTGGGGTTAGTGCAGGAAGGTGGATTTGGGTTTAGTGCTGGAAGTTGGATTTGGATTAAGTGTGGGAATGTGGATTTATGGTTCGTGCAGGTAGTTGGATTTGGGGTTCGTGTTGGAAGGTGGATTTGGTGTTATTGCGGGAAGGTGGATTTGGTTTTAGTGCTGGAAGGTGGATTTGGGTTTAGTGCAGGACGTTGGATTTGGGGTTAGTGCAGGTATGTGGATTCGGGGTAGTGCGGGAAGGTGGATTTGGAGTTAGTGCCAGAAGATGGATTCAGGGTTAGTGTGGGAAGATGGATTTGAGGTAAGTGCGGTATGGTGGATTTTGGGACAGTGCAAGATGGTGGATTTGAGGTTAGTGCGGGAATGTGGATTTGGGTTTTGTGCGGGAAAGTGGATTTGTGTGTGTGCGGGAAGATGGATTTGGGTTATGGCAGGTAGGTGGATTTGGGGTTAGTGTGGGATAGTGGATTTGGGGATAGTGCGGGAAGGTTGATTTGGGGAGAGTGCGGGAAGGTGGATTTTAGAATAGTGCGGGAAGGTGGATTTGGGTTATGGCAGGTAGGTGGATTTGGGGTTAGTGTGGGATAGTTGATTTGGGGTTAGTGCGGGAAGGCAGATTTGGGGATAGTACGGGTAGGTGGATTTGGGGTTAGTGTGGGAAGGTGGATTTCTGGATAGTGCGGGAAGGGTGATTTGTGGATAGTGCGGTAAGGTGGATTTGAGGTTAGTGCGGGAAGGTGGAATTGGGGTTAGTGCGGGAAAGTGGATTTGGGGTTAGTGCGGGAAGGTGGATGAGGGGATTGTGCGGAAAGGTACATTTGGGGATCGTGCAATAAGGTGGATTTGGGGTTAGTGCGGGAAGGTGGATTTGGGGTTAGTGCGGGAAGCTGGACTTGGGGATAGTGCTGGAAGCTGGATTATGGGTCAGTGCGAGAAGGTGGATTTGGAGTTATTGCTGGAAGGTGGATTTGGGTTTAGCGCAGCAAGGTGGATTTGTGTTTAGTTCTGTGGTGTGGATTTGGGTTTAGTGCTGGAAGGTGGATTTGGGGTTAGTGCGAGAATGTGGATTTGGGGCTATGGCGTGAAGGTGGATTTGGGGTTACTGTGGGAAGGTGGATTCGGGGATAGTGCGGGAAGCTGGATTTGGGGTTAATGCGGGAAGGTGGATTTGGGGTTAATGCCAGAGGATGGATTCAGGTTTAGTGCGGGATGATGTATTTGTGGTTAGTGTGGGAAGGTGGATTTGTGGATAGTGCGGTATAGTGGATTTTGGGATAGTGCGAGAAGGTGGATTTGGGGTTAGTGCGGGAATGTGGATTGGGATTTAGGGCAGGAATGTGGATTTGAGTTTAGTGCGGGAAGATGGATTTGGGTTATGGCAGGAAGGTGCATTTGCGGTTAGTGTGGGATAGTGGATTTGGGGATAGTGCGGGAAGGTTGATTTGGGGAGAGTGCGGGAAGGTGGATTTGGGTTTATCACTGGAAGGTTGATTTGTGGTAATGGCAGGAAGGTGGATATGGGGTTAGTGCGGGAAGGTGGATCTGGGAAAAGTGCGGGAAGGTGGATTTGGAGATAGTGTGGAAAGGTGAATTTGGAGTTAGTGCGGGAATGTGGGTTTGGAGTTATTGCATGAAGGGGGATTTGGGGTTAGTGCGGGAAGCTGGATTTGTGGTTTGCTGGGGTATGTGGATATGGGGATAGTGCGGGAATATGGATTCGGGGTTAGTGCAGGAAGCTGAATTTGGGTTAGTGCAGGAAGGTTGATTTGTGGATAGTGCGGTAAGGTGGATTTGGGGTTAATGTGGGATGATGGATTTGGGTTTAGTGCCAGAAGATGGATTCAGGGTTAGTGTGGGAAGATGGATTTGGGGTGAGTGCGGTATGGTGGATTTTGGGATAGTGTGAGATGGTGGATTTGAGATTAGTGCGGTAATGTGGATTTGGGTTTTGTGCGGGAAAGTGGATTTGCATGTGTGCGGGAAGATGGATTTGGGTTATGGCAGGCAGTTGGATTTGGGGTTAGTGTGGGATAGTGGATTTGGGGATTGTGCGGGAAGGTTGATTTGGGGATTGTGCGGGAAGGTGGATTTGGGTTATGGCAGGTAGCTGGATTTGGGTTTAGTGTGGGATAGTGGATTTGGGGATAGTGCGGGAAGGTTGGTTTGGGGAGAGTGGGAGAAGGTGGATTTTGGGATGGTGCGGGACGGTGGATTTGGGGTTAGTGCGGGAAGGCGGATTTGGGGATAGTAGGGGAAGGTGGATTTGGGTTATGGCAGGTAGCTGGATTTGGGTTTAGTGTGGGATAGTGGATTTGGGGATAGTGCGGGAAGGTTGGTTTGGGGAGAGTGGGAGAAGGTGGATTTTGGGATGGTGCGGGAAGGTGGATTTGGGGTTAGTGCGGGAAGGCGGATTTGGGGATAGTATGGGAAGGTGGATTTGGGGTTAGTTTGGGAAGGTGGATTTGGCGTTAGTGCGGGCAGGTGGATTTGGGGATAGTGCGGAAAGGTTGATTTGTGGATAATGTGTGAAGGTTGATTTGGGGAAGCTGCGGAAGGTAAATTTGGGGTTAATGCGGGAAGGTGGATATGGGGTTTGTGCAGGAAGGTGGATTTGTGGTTAGTGCAGGGAGGTTGATTTGGGTTTATGGCGGGAACGTGGATTTGGAGTTAGTGCAGGAAGTTGGATTTGGGGACAGTGCGGGAAGGTGTATTTGGGGTTTGTGCGGGAAGGTGTATTTGGGTTTAGCACTGGAAGGTTGATTTGTGATAATGGCAGGAAGGTTAGCTTGGGGATAGTGTGGGTAGGTGGATTTGGGGTTCGGGTGGGATTGAGGATTTGGGCTCAGTGCGGGAATGTGGGTTTGGTGTTTGTGCGGGAATGTCGATTTCGGGTTAGTGCGGGAAGGTGGAATTGGGATTAGGGCTGGAAGGTTTTATTGGCGTTAGTGCGGGAAGGTGGATTGGGGCATATTTCGGGAAGGTTGATTTGTGGATAGTGCGGGAAGTTTGATTTGGAGTTAATGCGGAAAGGCGGATTTGTGGTTGGTGTGGGAAGATGGATTCGGGGTTAGTGCAGGGAGGTGGATTTGGGTTTATGGCGGGAAGGTGGATTTGGAGTTAGTGCAGGAAGGTGGATTTGGGTTTAGCACTGGAAGGTTGATTTGTGGTAATGGCAGGAAGGTGGATTTGGGGATAGTGCGGGAAGGTGGATTTGGCGTTATTGCGGGAAGGTGGATTTGGGGTTAGTGCGGGAAGGAGGATCTGGGAATAGTGCGGGAAGGCGGATTTGGAGATTGTGTGGGAAGGGGAATTTGGGGATAGTGCGCGAATGTGGATTTGGGGATAGTGCGGGAAGGTGGGTTTGGAGTTAGTGCGGGAATGTGGGTTTGGAGTTATTGCGGGAAGATGGATTTGGGGATAGTGCGGGTATGTGGATATGGGGATAGTGCGGGAATGTGGATTCGGGGTTAGTGCGGGAAGTTGAATTTGAGTTAGTGCCGGAAGGTTGATTTGTGGATAGTGCGGTAAGGTGGATTTGGGGTTAGTGCAGGAAGGTGGAATTGGGGTTAGTGCGGGAAGGTGGATTTGGGGTTAGTGCGGGAAAGTGGATTTGGTGTTACTGTGGGATGTTGGATTTGGGGTTAGTGCGGGAAGGTGGATTTGGGGTTAGTGCGGGAAGGTGGATTTGGAGTTATTGCTGGATGTTGGATTTGGGGTTAGTGCAGGAAAGTGGATTTGTGTTTACTGCTGGGATGTGGATTTGGGTTTAGTGCTGGAAGGTGGATTTGTGGTTAGTGCGGGAAGTTGGATTTGGGGTTACGGCGTGAAGGTGGATTTGGGGTTACTGTGGGAAGGTGGATTTGGTGTTTGTGCTGGAAGGTGGATTTGGGTTTAGTGCAGGACGTTGGATTTGGGGTTAGTGCAGGTATGTGGATTCGGGGATAGTGCGGGAAGATGGATTTGGGGTTAATGCCAGAAGATGGATTCAGGGTTAGTGTGGGAAGATGGATTTGGGGTGAGTGCGGTGTGGTTGATTTTGGGACAGTGCAAGACGGTGGATTTGAGGTTAGTGCGGGAATGTGGATTTGGGTTTATGGCGGGAAAGTGGATTTGTGTGTGTGCGGGTAGATGGATTTGGGTTATAGCAGGTAGGTGGATTTGGGGTTAGTGTGGGATAGTGGATTTGGAGATAGTGCGGGAAGGTTGATTTGGGGAGAGTGCGGGAAGGTGGATTTTGGGATAGTGCGGGAAGGTGGAATTGGGTTATGGCAGGTAGGTGGATTTGGGGTTAGTGCGGGAAGGCAGATTTGGGGATAGTATGGGTAGGTAGATTTGGGGATAGTGTGGGAAGGTGGATTTGGGGAAAGTGCGGGAAGGGTGATTTGTGGATAGTGCGGTAAGGTGGATTTGAGGTTAGTGCGGGAAGGTGTAATTGGGGTTAGTGCGGGAAAGTGGAATTGGGGTTAGTGCGGGAAGGTGGATTTGGGGTTAGTGCGGGAAAGTGGATGAGGGGATTATGCGGGAAGGTGCTTTTGGGGATCGTGCCGTAAGGTGGATTTGGGGTTAGTGCGGGAAGGTGGATTTGAGGTTAGTGCGGGAAGGTGGATTTGGGGATAGTGCTGGAAGCTAGATTTGGGGTTAGTGCGAGAAGGTGGATTTGGAGTTATTGCTGGAAGGTGGATTTGGGGTTAGCGCAGGAAGGTGAATTTGTGTTTAGTGCTGGGGTGTGGATTTGTGTTTAGTGCTGGAAGGTGGAAGTGGGGTTAGTGCGAGAATGTGGATTTGGGGCTATGGCGTGAAGGTGGATTTGTGGTTACTGTGGGGAAGTGGATTCGGGGATAGTGCGGGAAGCTGGATTTGGGGTTAATGCGGGAAGGTGGATTTGGGGTTAGTGCCAAATGATGGATTCAGGTTTAGTGCGGGATGATGGATTTGTGGTTAGTGTGGGAAGGTGGATTTGTGGATAGTGTGGTATGGTGGTTTTTGGGATAGTTCGAGAAGGTGGATTTGGGGTTAGTGCAGGAATGTGGATTGGGGTTTAGGGCAGGAATGTGGATTTGAGTTTAGTGCGGGAAGATGGATTTGGGTTATGGCAGGTAGGTGGATTTGGGGTTAGTGTGGGACAGTGGATTTGGGGTTAGTGTGGGAAAGTTGATTTGGGGAGAGTGCGGGAAGGTGGATTTGGCGTTATTGCGGGAAGGTGGATTTGTGGTTAGTGCAGGAAGGTTGATCTGTGATTAGTGCGGGAAGGTGGATTTGGGTTTAGCACTGGAAGGTTGATTTGTGTTAATGGCAGGAAGGTGGATTTGGGGTTAGTGCGGGAAGGTGGATCTGGGAATAGTGCGGGAAGGTGGATTTGGAGATAATGTGTAAGGTGAATTTGGGAATAGTGCGGGAATGTGGATTTGGGGAAAGTGCGGGAAGGTGGATTTGGAGTTAGTGCGGGAATGTGGGTTTGGAGTTATTGCGGGAAGATGGATTTGGGATTTTCGCAGGTATGTGGACATGGGGATAGTGCGGGAATGTGGATTCGGGGTTAGTGCGGGAAGTTGAATTTGGGTTAGTGCAGGAAGGTTGATTTGTGGATAGTGTGGTAAGGTGGATTTGGGGTTAGTGCGGGAAGGTGGAATTGGGGTTAGTGCGGGAAGGTGGATTTGGGGTTAGTGCGGGAAGGTGGATTTCGGATTAGTGCGAGAAAGTGGATTTGGTGTTAGTGCAGGATGTTGGATTTGGGGTTAGTGCGGGAAGGTGGATTTGGGGTTAGTGCTGGCAGGTGGATTTGGGGTTAGTGCGAGAAGGTGGATTTGGAGTCATTGCTGGAAGTTGCATTTGGGGTTAGTGCAGGAAAGTGGATTTGTGTATACTGCTGGGATGTGGATTTGGGTTTATTGCTGGAAGGTGGATTTGTGGTTAGTGCGGGAAGTTGGATTTGGGGTTACTGTGGGAATTTGGGTTTGAATTATTGCGGCAAGGTGGATTTGTGGTTTGTGCGCAAATTTTGATTCAGGGTTAGTGCGGGAAGTTTGATTTGGGGTTAGGGCAGGAAGCTGGATTTGGGTTTAGTGCTGGAAGTTGTATTTGGATTTAGTGTGGGAAGGTTCATTTCTGGTTAGTTCGGGAATGTGGATTTGGGTTTTGTGCGTGAAAGTGGATTTGTGTGTGTGCGGGAAGATGGATTTGGGTTATGGCAGGTAGGTGGATTTGGGGATAGTGCGGGAAGGTTGATTTGGGGAGAGTGCGGGAAGGTGGATTTTGGGATACTGCGGGAAGGTGGATATGGGTTATGGCAGGTAGGTGGATTTGGGTTTAGTGTGGGATAGTGGATGTGGGGATAGTGCGGGAAGGTTGGTTTGGGGAGAGTGGGAGAAGGTGGATTTGGGGATAGTTCGGGAAGGTTGATTTGTGGATAGTGCAGTAAGATGGATTTGAGGTTATTGCGGGATGGTCGAATTGGGGTTAGTGCGGGAAAGTGGATTTGGGGTTAGTGCGGGAAGGTGGAATTGGGGTTAGTGCGGGAAAGTGGATTTGGGGTTAGTGCGGGAAAGTGGATAAGGGGATTGTGCGCGAAGATGCATTTGTGGATAGTGCAGTAAGGTGGATTTGGGGTGAGTGCGGGAAGATGGCTATGGGGTAAGTGCGGGACGGTGGATTTGGGGATAGTGCTGGAAGCTGGATTTGGGGTTAGTGCGAGAAGGTGGATTTGGTTTATTGCTGGAAGTTGGATTTGGGGTTAGCGCAGGAAGGTGGATTTGTGTTTAGTGCTGTGATGTGGATTTGGGTTTAGTGCTGGAAGTTGGATTTGGGGTTAGTGCGAGAATGTGGATTTGGAGTTATGGCGTGAAGGTGGATTTGGGGTTACTGTGGGAAGGTGGATTCGGGGATAGTGCGGGAAGGTGGATTTGGGCTTAATGCCGGAAGGTGGATTTGGGGTTAGTGCCAGAAGATGTATTCAGGTTTAGTGCGGGAAGATGGATTTGTGGTTAGTGCGGGAAGGTGCATTTGTGGTTTGCGCTGGAAGGTGGATTTGAGGTTATTGTAGGAAGGTGGATTTGGTGTTAATGCTGGAAGGTGGATTTGGGTTTAGTGCAGGAAGATGGATTTGGGGTTAGTGCGGGAAGGTGGATTTGGTGTTAATGCTGGAAGGTGGATTTGGGTTTAGTGCAGGAAGATGGATTGGGGTTAGTGCAGGTATGTGGATTCGGGGTTAATGCGGGAAGGTGGATTTGGGTTTAGTGTGGGAATGTGGATTCGGGTTTACTGCGGGAAAGTGGATTTGGGTTTAGTGCGGGAAGATGGATTTGGGTTATGGCAGGAAGGTGGATTTGGGGTTAGTGTGGGATGGTGGATTTAGGGATAGTGCGGGAAGTTTGATTTGGGGATAGTGCGGAAGGTGGATTGGCGTAAGAGCATGAAGGTGCATTTGGGGTTACTGCAGCAAGGTCGATGTGGGGTTAGTGCGGGAAGGTGGATTTGGGGATAGTGCGGGAAGGTGGATTTGGGGTTATTGTGGGAAGGTGGATTGGAGTTAATGTGGCAAGGTGGATTGGGGTTAGTGCGGGAATGTGGTTTTGGGGTTAGTGCCATAAGTTGGATTTGGGTATAGTGCAGGAAGGTGGATTTGGGGTTAGAGAAGGATGGTTGATTTGGGGTTTGAGTGGGAAGGTGGATTTGGGGTTACTGCGGGAAGGTGGATTTGGGGATCGTGCGGGAAGGTGCATTTGGGGTTAGTGCGGGAAGGTGGATTTGGGGTTATAGCGGGAAGATGGATTTGGGGTTCGAGCTGGAAGGTGGATTTGGGGATATTGCGGGAAGGTGGATTTGGTGTTAGTGCTGGAAGGTGGATTTGGTTTTAGTGCAGGAAGTTGGATTTGGGGTTAGTGCGGGAATGTGGATTTGGGAACAGTGCGGGAAGGTGGATTTGGGGTTAATGCAGTAAGGTTGTTTTGGGGTTAGTGCGGGATGATGGATTTAGGGTTAGTGCGGGAAGATGGATTTGGGGTTTATTCAGGAAGGTTAATTTGGGGTTAGTGCGGGAAGGTGGATTTGGGGTTATGGCGTGAAGGTGGATTTGGGGTTAATGCGGGAAAGTTGATTTGGGGTTAATGCGGGAAAGTTGATTTGGGGTTAGTGCAGGAAGGTGGATTTGGGGTTAGTGCTGGAAGGTGAATTTGTCTTTAGTGCAGGAAGTTGGATTTGTGGTTAGTGCGGGAAGGTGGATTTGTGATAAGTGCTGGAAGGTAGATTTGGGGTTGTTGCGGGAAGGTGGATTTGGTGTCAGTGCTGGAAGGTGGATTTGGATTTAGTGCAGGAACTTGAATTTGGGGTTAGAGCGTGTATGTGGATTCGGGGATAGTGCGGGAAGGTGGATATGGGGTTAATGCAGGAAGGTGGATTTGGGGTTCGTGCCAGAAGATGGATTCAGGTTTAGTGCGGGTAGATGGATTTTGGGTTAGCGCGGGAAGGTGGATTTGGGGTTCGCGCTGGAAGGTGGATTTGGGGTTATTTCGGGAAGGTGGATTTGGGGTTAGTGTGGGAATGTGGATTAGAGTTTACTTCGGGAAAGTGGATTTGGTTTTAGTGCGGGAAGATGAATTTGGGTGATGGCAGAAATGTGGATTTGGGGTTAGTTTGGGATAGTGGATTTGGGGATAGTGCGGGAAGGTTGATTTGGGGATAGTGCGGATGGTGGATTGGCATAAGAGCATGAAGGTGGATTTGGTGTTAGTGCAGAAAGGTAGATGTGGGGTTAGTGCGGGAAGGTGGATTTGGGGAAAGTGTGGGAAGTTGGATTTGGGGTTAGTGCGGGAAGGTGGATTTGGAGTTAGTGCGAGAAGGTGGATTTGGGGTTAGTGCAGGAAGGTGGATTTGGAGTTAGTGTGGGAAGGTGGATTTGGGGTTAGTGCCAGAAGTTGGATTTGGAGTTAGTGCGGGAAGGTGAATTTGGGGTTAGTGCCAGAAGTTGGATTTGGGGATAGTGCATGAAGGATGATTTGGGGTTACTGCGGGAAGGTGGATTTGGGGTTACTGCCAGAAGTTGGATTTGGGGTTAGTGCGTGAAGGTGGATTTGGGGTTACTGCGGGAAGGTGGATTTGGGGATAGTGCGTGAAGGTGGATTTGGGGTAAGTGCACGAAGGTGGATTTGGGGATAGTGCTGGAAGTTGGTTTTGGTTTTGGTGCAGGAAGTTGGTTTTAGGGTTAGTGCGGGCATGTGGATTTGGGAACAGTGTGGTAAGGTGGATTTGAGGTTAATGCGGGAAGGTTGATTTGTGGTTCGTGCGGTAAGATGGATTTATGGTTAGTGCGGGAAGATGGATTTAGGGTTAGTGTGGGAAGGTGGATTTGTGGATAGTGCGGTATGGTGGATTTTGGGATAGAGCGTGAAGGTGGATTTGGGGTTCGTGTGGGAATGTGGATTGGGGTTTAGGGCAGGAATGTGGATTTGATTTTAGTGCGGGAAGATGGGTTTGTGTTATGGCAGGAATGTGGATTTGGGGTTAGTGTGGGATAGTGGATTTGGGGATAGTGCGGGAAAGTTGATTTGGGGAGAGTGCGGGAGGGTGGATTTGGGTTTAGCACTGGAAGGTTGATTTGTGGTAATGGCCGGAAGGTGGATTTGGGGAGATTGCGGGAAGGTGGGTTTGGCGTTATTGCGGGAAGGTGGATTTGGGGTTAGTGCAGGAAGGTTGATCTGGGAATAGTGCGGTAAGGTGGATTTGGAGATAGTGTGGGAAGGTGAATTAGGGGATAGTGCGGGAATGTGGATTTGGGGAAAGTGCGGGAAGGTGGATTTGGAGTTAGTGCAGGAATGTGGGTTTGGAGTTAGTGCGGAAAGATGGATTTGGGGTTTGTGCGGGATGTTGGATTTGGGGTTAGTGCGGGAAGTAAAATTTGGGTTAGTGCAGGAAGGTTGATTTGTGGATAGTGCGATAAGGTGGAATTGGGGTTAGTGCGGGAAGGTTGATTTGGGGTTAGTGCGGGAAAGTGGATTTGGGGATAGTGCGGGATGGTGCAATTGGGGTTAGTGCGGGAAGGTGGATTTGGGGTTCGGCGGGAAGGTGGATTTGGGGTGAGTGCGGGAAGTTGGATTTGGGGATAGTGCTGGAAGGTGGATTTGGGGTTCGTGCGAGAAGGTGGATTTGGAGTTATTGCTGGAAGTTGGATTTGGGGTTAGTGCAGGAAGTTGGATTTTTGTTTAGTGCTGGGATGTGGATTTGGGTTTAGTGCTGGAAGGTGGATTTGGGGTTAGTGCAAGAATGTGGATTTGAGGTTATGGCGTGGAGGTGGATTTGGGGTTAGTGTGGGAAGGTGCATTTGGAGTTAATGTGGGAAGGTGGATTGGGGTTAATGCGGGAAGGTGGTTTTGGGGTTAGTGCGGGAAGGTGGATTTGTGTTTAGTGCGGGAAGTTGGATTTGGGGTTAGTGCGGGAAGGTGGATTTGGGGTTACTGTGGGAAGGTGGATTTGGGGTTAGTGCGGGAAGGTGGATTTGTGTTTAGTGCGGGAAGTTGGATTTGGGGTTACTGTGGGAAGGTGGGTTAGGGATTATTGCGGCAAGGTGGATTTGTGGTTAGTGCGGGAAGTTTGATTCGGGGTTAGTGCGGGAAGGTTGATTTGGGGTTAGTGCAGGAATTTGGATTTGGGTTTAGTGCTGAAAGTTGGATATGGATTTATTGTGGGAAGGTGGATTTCTGGTTAGTGCAGGAAGGTGGATTTGGTGTTAGTGCTGGAAGGTGGATTTGTGTTTAGTGCAAGACTTTGGTTTGGTGTTAGTGCAGTTATGTGGATTCGGGGATTGTGTGGGAAGGTAGATTTGGGGTTAATGCGGGAAGATGGATTTGGGGTTAGTGCCAGAAAATGGATTCAGGGTTAGTGTGGGAAGATGGATTTGGGGTGAGTGCGGTATGGTGGACTTTGGGATAGTGCGAGACGGTGGATTTGAGGTTAGTGCGAGAATGTGGATTTGGGTTTTGTGCGGGAAAGTGGATTTGGGTGTGTGTGGGAAGATGGATTTGGGTTATGGCAGGCAGGTTGATTTGGGGTTCGTGTGGGATAGTGGATTTGGGGATAATGCGGGAAGGTTGATTTGGGGAGAGTGCGGGAAGGTGGATTTTGGGATAGTGCGGGAAGGTGGATTTGTGGGTAGTGCGGGAAGGCGGATTTGGGGATAGTACGGGAAGGTGGATTTGGGGTTAGTGTGGGAAGGTGGATTTGTGGATAGTGCGGTAAGGTGGATTTGAGGTTAGTGCAGGAAAGTGGATTTGGATTTAGTGCGGGAAGGTGGATTTGGGGTTAGTGTGGGAATGTGGATTAGAGTTTACTTCGGGAAAGTGGATTTGGTTTTAGTGCGGGAAGATGAATTTGGGTGATGGCAGAAATGTGGATTTGGGGTTAGTTTGGGATAGTGGATTTGGGGATAGTGCGGGAAGGTTGATTTGGGGATAGTGCGGATGGTGGATTGGCATAAGAGCATGAAGGTGGATTTGGTGTTAGTGCAGAAAGGTAGATGTGGGGTTAGTGCGGGAAGGTGGATTTGGGGAAAGTGTGGGAAGTTGGATTTGGGGTTAGTGCGGGAAGGTGGATTTGGAGTTAGTGCGAGAAGGTGGATTTGGGGTTAGTGCAGGAAGGTGGATTTGGAGTTAGTGTGGGAAGGTGGATTTGGGGTTAGTGCCAGAAGTTGGATTTGGAGTTAGTGCGGGAAGGTGAATTTGGGGTTAGTGCCAGAAGTTGGATTTGGGGATAGTGCATGAAGGATGATTTGGGGTTACTGCGGGAAGGTGGATTTGGGGTTACTGCCAGAAGTTGGATTTGGGGTTAGTGCGTGAAGGTGGATTTGGGGTTACTGCGGGAAGGTGGATTTGGGGATAGTGCGTGAAGGTGGATTTGGGGTAAGTGCACGAAGGTGGATTTGGGGATAGTGCTGGAAGTTGGTTTTGGTTTTGGTGCAGGAAGTTGGTTTTAGGGTTAGTGCGGGCATGTGGATTTGGGAACAGTGTGGTAAGGTGGATTTGAGGTTAATGCGGGAAGGTTGATTTGTGGTTCGTGCGGTAAGATGGATTTATGGTTAGTGCGGGAAGATGGATTTAGGGTTAGTGTGGGAAGGTGGATTTGTGGATAGTGCGGTATGGTGGATTTTGGGATAGAGCGTGAAGGTGGATTTGGGGTTCGTGTGGGAATGTGGATTGGGGTTTAGGGCAGGAATGTGGATTTGATTTTAGTGCGGGAAGATGGGTTTGTGTTATGGCAGGAATGTGGATTTGGGGTTAGTGTGGGATAGTGGATTTGGGGATAGTGCGGGAAAGTTGATTTGGGGAGAGTGCGGGAGGGTGGATTTGGGTTTAGCACTGGAAGGTTGATTTGTGGTAATGGCCGGAAGGTGGATTTGGGGAGATTGCGGGAAGGTGGGTTTGGCGTTATTGCGGGAAGGTGGATTTGGGGTTAGTGCAGGAAGGTTGATCTGGGAATAGTGCGGTAAGGTGGATTTGGAGATAGTGTGGGAAGGTGAATTAGGGGATAGTGCGGGAATGTGGATTTGGGGAAAGTGCGGGAAGGTGGATTTGGAGTTAGTGCAGGAATGTGGGTTTGGAGTTAGTGCGGAAAGATGGATTTGGGGTTTGTGCGGGATGTTGGATTTGGGGTTAGTGCGGGAAGTAAAATTTGGGTTAGTGCAGGAAGGTTGATTTGTGGATAGTGCGATAAGGTGGAATTGGGGTTAGTGCGGGAAGGTTGATTTGGGGTTAGTGCGGGAAAGTGGATTTGGGGATAGTGCGGGATGGTGCAATTGGGGTTAGTGCGGGAAGGTGGATTTGGGGTTCGGCGGGAAGGTGGATTTGGGGTGAGTGCGGGAAGTTGGATTTGGGGATAGTGCTGGAAGGTGGATTTGGGGTTCGTGCGAGAAGGTGGATTTGGAGTTATTGCTGGAAGTTGGATTTGGGGTTAGTGCAGGAAGTTGGATTTTTGTTTAGTGCTGGGATGTGGATTTGGGTTTAGTGCTGGAAGGTGGATTTGGGGTTAGTGCAAGAATGTGGATTTGAGGTTATGGCGTGGAGGTGGATTTGGGGTTAGTGTGGGAAGGTGCATTTGGAGTTAATGTGGGAAGGTGGATTGGGGTTAGTGCGGGAAGGTGGTTTTGGGGTTAGTGCGGGAAGGTGGATTTGTGTTTAGTGCGGGAAGTTGGATTTGGGGTTAGTGCGGGAAGGTGGATTTGGGGTTACTGTGGGAAGGTGGATTTGGGGTTAGTGCGGGAAGGTGGATTTGTGTTTAGTGCGGGAAGTTGGATTTGGGGTTACTGTGGGAAGGTGGGTTAGGGATTATTGCGGCAAGGTGGATTTGTGGTTAGTGCGGGAAGTTTGATTCGGGGTTAGTGCGGGAAGGTTGATTTGGGGTTAGTGCAGGAATTTGGATTTGGGTTTAGTGCTGAAAGTTGGATATGGATTTATTGTGGGAAGGTGGATTTCTGGTTAGTGCAGGAAGGTGGATTTGGTGTTAGTGCTGGAAGGTGGATTTGTGTTTAGTGCAAGACTTTGGTTTGGTGTTAGTGCAGTTATGTGGATTCGGGGATTGTGTGGGAAGGTAGATTTGGGGTTAATGCGGGAAGATGGATTTGGGGTTAGTGCCAGAAAATGGATTCAGGGTTAGTGTGGGAAGATGGATTTGGGGTGAGTGCGGTATGGTGGACTTTGGGATAGTGCGAGACGGTGGATTTGAGGTTAGTGCGAGAATGTGGATTTGGGTTTTGTGCGGGAAAGTGGATTTGGGTGTGTGTGGGAAGATGGATTTGGGTTATGGCAGGCAGGTTGATTTGGGGTTCGTGTGGGATAGTGGATTTGGGGATAATGCGGGAAGGTTGATTTGGGGAGAGTGCGGGAAGGTGGATTTTGGGATAGTGCGGGAAGGTGGATTTGTGGGTAGTGCGGGAAGGCGGATTTGGGGATAGTACGGGAAGGTGGATTTGGGGTTAGTGTGGGAAGGTGGATTTGTGGATAGTGCGGTAAGGTGGATTTGAGGTTAGTGCAGGAAAGTGGATTTGGATTTAGTGCGGGAAGGTGGATTTGGGGTTAGTGTGGGAAAGTGGATGAGGGGATTGTGCGGGAAGGTGCATTTGTGGATAGCGCAGTAAGGTGGATTTGGGTCTCGTGTGGGAAGGTGGATTTGGGGTTAGTGCGGGATGGTGGATTTGGGGATAGTGCTGGAAGCTGGATTTGGGGTTAGTGTGAGAAGGTGGATTTGGAGTTATTGCTGGAAGTTTGATTTGGGGTTAGTGCTGGAAGGTGGATTTGGAGTTAGTGCGAGAATGTGGATTTGGTTCATGGCGTGAAGGTGGATTTGGGGTTACTTTGGGAAGGTGGATTCGGGGATAGTGCGGGAAGGTGGATTTGGGGTTAATGCGGGAAGGTGGATTTGGGGTTAGTGCCAGAAGATGGATTCAGGTTTAGTGTGGGAAGATGGATTTGTGGTTAGTGCGGGAAGGTGCATTTGGGGTTCGCGCTGGAAGGTGGATTTGGGGTTATTGCGGGAAGGTGGATTTGGTGTTAATGCTGGAAGGTGGATTTGGGTTTAGTGCAGGAAGATGGATTTGGGGTTAGTGTGGGTATGTGGATTCGGGGTTAATGCGGGAAGGTGGATTTGGGGTTATTGCGGGAAGGTGGATTTGGTGTTAATGCTGGAAGGTGGATTTGGGTTTAGTGCAGGAAGATGGATTTGGGGTTAGTGTGGGTATGTGGATTCGGGGTTAATGCAGGAAGGCGGATTTGGGGTTAGTGTGGGATAGTGGACTTAGGGGTAGTGCTGGAAGGTTGATTTGGGGATAGTGCGGAAGGTGGATTGGCGTAAGAGCATGAAGGTGCATTTGGGGTTATTGCAGCAAGGTGGATGTGTGGTTAGTGCGGGAAGGTGGATTTGGGGATAGTGCGGGAAGGTGGATTTGGGGTTAGTGTGGGAAGGTGGATTTGGGTTTAATGTGGGAATGTGGATTGGGTTTAGTGCGGGAAGGTGGTTTTGGGGTTAGTGCCATAAGTTGGATTTGGGTATAGTGCGGGAAGGTGGATTTGGGGTTAGAGTAGGAAGGTTGATTTGGGGCTAGTTTGGGAAGGTTGATTTTGGGTTACTGCGGGAAGCTGGATTTGGGGATATTGCGGGAAGGTGCATTTGGGGTTAGTGCGGGAAGGTGGATTTGGGGTTATTGCGGGAACGTGGATTTGTTGTTAGTGCGAGAAGATTGATTTGGGTTTAGTGCGGGAAGGTTGATTTGTGGTTAGTGCTGGAAGGTGGATTTGGGGTTAGTGCTGGAAGCTGGAATTGTGGTTAGTGGGGGAAGCTGGATTGGGGGTTAGTGCTGGAAGGTCGATTGGGGCTTAGTGCGGGAAGATGGATTTGGGGTTCGAGCTGGAAGGTGGATTTGGGGTTATTGCGGGAAGGTGGATTTTGTGTTCGTGCTGGAAGGTGGATTTGGTTTTAGTGCAGGAAGTTGGATTTCGGGTTATTGCGGGAATGTGGATTTGGGAACAGTGCGGGAAGGTGGATTTGGGGTTAATGCGATAAGCTTGTTTTGGGGTTAGTGCGGGAAGAAAGATTTAGGGTTAGTGCGGGAATATCGATTTGGGGTTAGTGCAGGTAGGTTGATTTGGGGTTAGTGCGGGAAGGTGCATTTGGGGTTATCGCGTGAAGGTGGATTTGGAGTTACTGTGGGAAGGTGGATTTGGGATTATTGCGGCAAGGTGGATTTGTGGTTAGTGCGGGAAGTTTGATTTGTGGTTAATGCGGGAAAGTTGATTTGGAGTTCGTGCTGGAAGGTAGATTTGGTGTTATTGCGGGAAGCTGGATTTGGTGTCAGTGCTGGAAGGTGGATTTGGGTTTAGTGCAGGAAGTTGGATTTAGGGTTAATGCAGGAAGGTGGAATTGGGGTTAGTGCCAGAAAATGGATTCAGGTTTAGTGCGGGTAGATGGATTTGGGGTTAGCGGGAAGGTGGATTTGGTGTTCGTGCTGGAAGGTGGATTTGGGGTTATTTCGAGAAGGTGGATTTGGGGTTAGTGTGGGAATGTGGATTTGGGTTTACTGCGGGAAAGTGGATTTGGATTTAGTGCGGGAAGATGGATTTGGGTGATGGCAGAAATGTGGATTTGGGGTTAGTTTGGGATAGTGGATTTGGGGATAGTGCGGGAAGGTTGATTTCAGGATAGTGCGGATGATGGATTGGCATAAGAGCATGAAGGTGGATTTGGTGTTAGTGCAGAAAGGTAGATGTGGGGTTTGTGCGGGAAGGTGGATTTGGGGATAGTGTGGGAAGGTGGATTTGGTGTTAGTGCGGGAAGGTAGATTTGGAGTTAGTGTGGGAAGGTGAATTTGGGGCTAGTGTGGGAATGTGGATTTGGGGTTAGTGCCAGAATTTGGATTTGGGGATAGTGCGGGAAGGTGGATTTGGGGTTAGAGCAGGAAGGTTGATTTGGGGTTAGCTTGGGAAGGTGGATTTGGGGTTACTGCGGGAAGTTGGATTTGGGGATAGTGCGGGAAGGTGCATTTGGGGTTCGTGCTGGAAGGTGGATTTGGGGTTATTCCGGGAAGGTGGATTTGGTGTTAGTGCTGGAAGTTGTATTTGGATTTGGTGCAGGAAGTTGGTTTTGGGGTTGGTGCTGGCATGTGGATTTGGGAACAGTGTGGGAAGGTGGATTTGAGGTTAATGCGGGAAGGTTGATTTGTGGTTAGTGCGGTAAGATGGATTTAGGGTTAGTGCGGGAAGATGGTTATGGGGTTAGTGTGGGAAGGTGGATTTGTGGATAGTGCGGTATGGTGGATTTTGTGAGAGTGCGAGAAGATGGATTTGGGGTTAGTTTGGGAATGTGTATTGGGGTTTAGGGCAGGAATGTGGATTTGAGTTTAGTGCGGGAAGATGGATTTGGGTTATGGCAGGAAGGTGGATTTGGGGTTAGTGTGGGATACTGGATTTGGGGAGAGTGCGGGAAGGTGGATTTGGGTTTAGCACTGGAAGGTTGATTTGTGATAATGGCAGGAAGGTGGATTTGGGGAGAGTGCGGGAAGGTGGATTTGGCGTTATTGCGGGATGGTGGATTTGGGGTTCGTGCGGGAAGGTGGATCTGGGCATAGTGCGGGAAGGTGGATTTGGAGATAGTGTGGGACGTTGAATTTGGGGATAGTGCGGGAATGTGGATTTGGGGAAAGTGCGGAAAGGTGGATTTGGAGTTAGTGTGGGAATGTGGGTTTGGAGTTAGTGCGGGAAGATGGAATTGGGGTTTGTGTGGGTATGTGGATATGGGGATAGTGCGGGAATGTGGATTCGGGGTTAGTGCGGGAAGTTTAATTTGGGTTACTGCAGGAAGGTTGATTTGTGGATAGTGCGGTAAGGTGGTTTTGGGGTTAGTGCGGGAAGGTGGGATTGGGGTTGGTGTGGGAAGGTGGATTTGGTGTTAGTGTGGGAAAGTGGATTTGGGGTTAGTGCGGGTAGTTGGATTTGGGGTTAGTGCGGGAAGGTGGATTTTAGGTTAGTGCGGGAAGCTGGATTTGGGGTTAGTGCGGGAAGCTGGATTTGGGGATAGTGCTGGAAGGTGGATTTGGGGTTAGTGCGAGAAGGTGGATTTGGAGTTATTGCTAGATGTTGGATTTGGGGTTAGTGCAGGAAAGTGGATTTGTGTTTACTGCTGGGATGTGGATTTGGGTTTAGTGCTGGAAGGTGGATTTGTGGTTAGTGCGGGAAGTTGAATTTGGGGTTACGGCGTGAAGGTGGATTTGTGATTACTGTGGGAAGATGGGTTTGAATTATTGCTGCAAAGTGGATTTGTGGTTAGTGCAGGAAGATTGATTCGGGGTTAGTGCGGGAAGGTGATTTGGGGTTAGTGCAGGAATGTGGATTTGGGTTTAGTGCTGGAAGATGGATTTGGATTAAATGTGGGAAGGTGGATTTTTGGTTCGTGCGGGAAGGTGGATTTGGGTTTAGCACTGGAAGGTTGATTTGTGGTAATGGCAGGAAGGTGGATTTGGGGATAGTGCGGGAAGTTGGATTTGGCGTTCGTGCGGGAAGGTGGATTTTGGGATAGTGCAGTAAGGTGGATTTGTGGTTAGTGTGGGAAGGCGGTTTTGGGGATAGTACGGGAAGGTGGATTTGGGGTTAGTGTGGGTAGGTGGATTTGGGGATAGTGCGGGAAGGTTGATTTGTGGATAGTGCGGGAAGGTTGATTTGTGGATAGTGCGGTAAGGTGGATTTGAGGTTAGTGAGTGAAGGTGGAATTGGAGTTTGCGCAGGAAAGTGGATTTGGGATTAGTGCGGGAAGGTGGATTTGGGGTTAGTGCGGGAAAGTGGATGAGGGGATTGTGCGGGAAGGTGCATTTGTGGATAGTGCAGTAAGGTGGATTTGGGGTTAGTGCGGGAAGGTGGATTTGGGGTTAGTGCGGGAAAGTGGATGAGGGGATTGTGCGGGAAGGTGCATTTGTGGATAGTGCAGTAAGGTGGATTTGGGGATAGTGCTGGAAGGTGGATTTGGGGTTAGTGCGAGAAGGTGGATTTGGAGTTATTGCTGGAAGTTGGATTTGGGGTTAGCGCAGGAAGGTGGATTTTTGTTTAGTGCTGGGATGTGGATTTGGGTTTAGTGCTGGAAGGTGGATTTGGGTTTAGTGCAAGAATGTGGATTTGAGGTTATGGCGTGAAGTTGGATTTGGGGTTAGTGTGGGAAGGTGGATTTGGAGTTAATGTGGGAAGGTGGATTGGGGTTAGTGCGGGAAGGTGGTTTTCGGGATAGTGCAGTAAGGTGGATTTGGGGTTAGTGCGGGACGGTGGATTTGTGTTTAGTGCGGGAAGTTGGATTTGGGGTTATGGCATGAAGGTGGATTTGGGGTTACTGTGGGAAGGTGGGTTAGGGATTATTGCGGCAATGTGGATTTGTGGGTAGGGCGGGAAATTTGATTCGGGGTTAGTGCGGGAAGGTTGATTTGGGGTTAGTGCAGGAAGGTGGATTTGGGTTTAGTGCTGGAAGTTGGATATGGATTTATTGTGGGAAGGTGGAATTCTGGTTAGTGCGGGAAGGTGGATTTTGTGTTAGTGCTGGAAGGTGGATTTGTGTTTAGTGCAGGACGTTGGATTTGGTGTTAGTGCAGTTATGTGGATTCGGGGATTGTGTGGGAAGGTAGATTTGGGGTTAATGCGGGAAGATGGATTTGGGGTTAGTGCCAGAAAATGGATTCAGAGTTAGTGTGGGAAGATGGATTTGGGGTGAGTGCGGTATGGTGGATTTTGGGATAGTGCGAGACGGTGGATTTGAGGTTAGTGCGAGAATGTGGATTTGGGTTTTGTGCGGGAAAGTGGATTTGGGTGTGTGTGGGAAGATGGATTTGGGTTATGGCAGGCAGGTGGATTTGGGGTTAGTGTGGCATAGTGGATTTGGGGATAATGCGGGAAGGTTGATTTGGGGAGAGTGCGGGAAGGTGGGTTTTGGGATAGTGCGGGAAGGTGGATTTGGGGTTCGTGCGGGAAGGCGGATTTGGGGATAGTACGGGAAGGTGGATTTGGGGTTAGTGTGGGAAGGTGGATTTGTGGATAGTGCGGTAAGGTGGATTTGAGGTTAGTGCAGGAAAGTGGATTTGGGGTTAGTGCGGGAAGGTGGATTTGGGGTTAGTGTGGGAAAGTGGATGAGGGGATTGTGCGGGAAGGTGCATTTGTGGATAGTGCAGCAAGGTTGATTTGGGGTTCGTGCAGGAAGATGGATTTGGGGTTAGTGCGGAATGGTTGTTTTGGGGATACTGCTGGAAGCTGGATTTGGGGTTAGTGTGAGAAGGTGGATTTGGAGTTATTGCTGGAAGTTTGATTTGGGGTTAGTGCTGGAAGGTGGATTTGGAGTTAGTGCGAGAATGTGGATTTGGGTTCATGGCGTGAAGGTGGATTTGGGGTTACTTTGGGAAGATGGATTTGTGGTTAGTGCGGGAACGTGCATTTGGGGTTCGCGCTGGAAGGTGGATTTGGGGTTATTGCGGGAAGGTGGATTTGGTGTTAATGCTGGAAGGTGGATTTGGGTTTAGTGCAGGAAGATCGATTTGGGGTTAGTGTGGGTATGTGGATTCGGTGTTAATGCGGGAAGGTGGATTTGGGGTTAGTGTGGGAATGTGGATTTGGCTTTACTGCGGGAAAGTGGATTTGGGTTTAGTGCGGGTAGATGGATTTGGGTTATGGCAGGAAGGTGGATTTGGGGTTAGTGTGGGATAGTGGACTTAGGGATAGTGCGGGAAGGTTGATTTGGGGATAGTGTGGAAGGTGGATTGGCGTAAGAGCATGAAGGTGCATTTGGGGTTATTGCAGCATGGTGGATGTGGGGTTAGTGAGGGAAGGTGGATTTGGGGATAGTGCGGGAAGGTGGATTTGGGGTTCGTGTGGGAAGGTGGATTTGGGTTTAATGTGGGAAGGTGGATTGGAATTAGTGCGGGAAGGTGGTTTTGGGGTTGGTGCCATAATTTGGATTTGGGTATAGTGCAGGAAGGTGGATTTGGGGTTAGAGTAGGAAGGTTGATTTGGGGTTAGTTTGGGAAGGTTGATTTTGGGTTACTGCGGGAAGGTGGATTTGGGGATAGTGCGGGAAGGTGCATTTGTGGTTAGTGCGGGAAGGTGGATTTGGGGTTATTGCGGGAACGTGGATTTGTGGTAAGTGCGAGAAGATTGATTTGGGTTTAGTGCGGGAAGGTTGATTTGTGGTTAGTGCTGGAAGCTGGAATTGGGGTTAGTGGGGGAAGCTGGATTGGGGGTTAGTGCTGGAAGATGGATTGGGGCTTAGTGCGGGAAGATGGATTTGGGGTTCGAGCTGGAAGGTGGATTTTGGGTTATTGCGGGAAGGTGAATTTTGTGTTAGTGCTGGAAGGTGGATTTGGTTTTAGTGCAGGAAGTTGGATTTGGGGTTAGTGCGGGAATGTGGATTTGGGTAAAGTGCGGGAAGGTGGATTTGGGGTGAATGCGATAAGCTTGTTTTGGGGTTAGTGCGGGAAGAAAGATTTAGGGTTAGTGCGGGGATATCGATTTGGGGTTAGTGCAGGAAGGTTGATTTGGGGTTAGTGCGGGAAGGTGCATTTGGGGTTATCTCGTGAAGGTGGATTTGGAGTTACTGTGGGAAGGTGGATTTGGGATTATTGCGGCAAGGTGGATTTGTGGTTAGTGTGGGAAGTTTGATTTGGGGTTAATGCGGGAAAGTTGATTTGGAGTTAGTGCGGGTAGGTACATTTGGTGTTATTGCGGGAAGCTGGGTTTGGTGTCAGTGCTGGAAGGTGGATTTGGGTTTAGTGCAGGAAGTTGGATTTGGGGTTAATGCAGGAAGGTAGAATTGGGGTTAGTGCCAGAAAATGGATTCAGGTTTAGTGCGGGTAGATGGATTTGGGGTTAGCGCGGGAAGGTGGATTTGGGGTTATTTCGAGAAGGTGGATTTGTGGTTAGTGTGGGAATGTGCATTTGGGTTTACTGCGGGAAAGTTGATTTGGTTTTAGTGCGGGAAGATGGATTTGTGGTTAGCGGGAAGGTGGATTTGTGGTTCGCACTGGAAGGTGGTTTTTGGGTTATTTCGGGAAGGTGGATTTGGGGTTAGTGTGGGAATGTGGATTTGGGCTTACTGCGGGAAAGTGGATTTGGTTTTAGTGCGGGAAGATGGATTTGGGTTATGGCAGAAATGTGGATTTGGGGTTAGTTTGGGATAGTGGATTTGGGGATAGTGCGGGAAGGTTGATTTCGGGATAGTGCGGACGGTGGATTGGCATAAGAGCATGAAGGTGGATTTGGTGTTAGTGCAGAAAGGTAGATGTGGGGTTAGTGCGGGAAGGTGGATTTGGGGATAGTGTGGGAAGGTGGATTTGGTGTTAGTGCGTGAAAGTGGATTTGGAGTTAGTGTGGGAAGGTGAATTTGGGGCTAGTGCGGGAATGTAGATTTGGGGTTAGTGCTGGAAGTTGGATTTGGGGATAGTGCGGGAAGGTGGATTTGGCGTTAGAGCAGGAAGGTTGATTTGGGGTTAGCTTGGGAAGGTGGATTTGGGGTTACTGCGGGAAGGTGGATTTAGGGATAGTGCGGGAAGGTGCATTTGGGGTTCGTGCTGGATGGTAGATTTGGGGTTATTCCGGGAAGGTGGATTTGGTGTGAGTGCTGGAAGTTGGATTTGGATTTGGTGCAGGAAATTGGTTTTGTGGTTAGTGCGGGCATGTGGATTTGGGAACAGTGTGGGAAGGTGGATTTGAGGTTAATGCGGGAAGGTTGATTTGTGGTTAGCGCGGTAAGATGGATTTAGGGTTAGTGCGGGAAGATGGATATGGGGTTAGTGTGGGAAGGTGGATTTGTGGATTGTGTGGTATGGTGGATTTTGGGAGAGTGCGAGAAGATGGATTTGGGGTTAGTTTGGGAATGTGGATTGGGGTTTAGGGCAGGAATGTGGATTTGAGTTTAGTGCGGGAAGATGGATTTGGGTTATGGCAGAAAGGTGGATTTGGGTTTAGTGTGGGATACTGGATTTGGGGATAGTGCGGGAAGGTGGATTTGGGTTTAGCACTGGAAGGTTGATTTGTGGTAATGGCAGGAAGATGGATTTGCGGAGAGTGCGGGAAGGTGGATTTGGCTTTATTGCGGGATGGTGGATTTGGGGTTCGTGCGGGAAGGTGGATCTGGGAAGTGCGGGAAGGTGGATTTGGAGATAGTGTGGGACGTTGAATTTGGGGATAGTGCGGGAATGTGGATTTGGGGAAAGTGCGGAAAGGTGGATTTGGAGTTAGTGTGGGAATGTGGGTTTGGAGTTCGTGCGGGAAGATGGATTTGGGGTTTGTGCAGGTATGTGGATGTGGGGATAGTGCGGGAATGTGGATTCGGGGTTAGTGCGGGAAGTTTAATTTGGGTTAGTGCAGGAAGGTTGATTTGTGGATAGTGTGGTAAGGTGGATTTGGGGTTAGTGCGGGAAGGTGGAATTGGGGTTAGTTTGGGAATGTGGATTGGGGTTTAGGGCAGGAATGTGGATTTGAGTTTAGTGCGGGAAGATGGATTTGGGTTATGGCAGGAAGGTGGATTTGGTGTTAGTGCGGAAAGTGGATTTGGGGTTAGTGCGGGTATTTGGATTTGGGGTTCGTGCGGGAAGGTGGATTTTAGGTTAGTGCGGGAAGCTGGATTTGGGGTTAGTGCGGGAAGTTGGATTTGGGGATAGAGCTGGAAGGTGGATTTGGGGTTAGTGCGAGAAGGTGGATTTGGAGTTATTGCTAGATGTTGGATTTGGGGTTAGTGCAGGAAAGTGGATTTGTGTTTACTGCTGGGATGTGGATTTGGGTTTAGTGCTGGAAGGTGGATTTTTGGTTAGTGCGGGAAGTTGGATTTGGGGTTACGGCGTGAAGGTGGATTTGTGGTTACTGTGGGAAGGTGGGTTTGAATTATTGCTGCAAGGTGGATTTGTGGTTAGTGCAGGAAGATTGATTCGTGGTTAGTGCGGGAAGCTTTTTGGGGTTAGTGCAGGAATGTGGATTTGGGTTTAGTGCTGGAAGATGGATTTGGATTTAGTGTGGGAAGGTGGATTTTTGGTTAGTGCGGGAAGGTGGATTTGGGTTTAGCACTGGAAGGTTGATTGTGGTAATGGCAGGAAGGTGGGTTTGGGGATAGTGCGGGAAGGTGGATTTGGCGTTAGTGCGGGAAGGTGGATTTTGGGATAGTGCGGGAAGGTGGATTTGTGGTTAGTGCGGGAAGGCGGATTTGGGGATAGTACGGGAAGGTGGATTTGGGGTTAGTGTGGGTAGGTGGATTTGGGGATAGTGCGGGAAGGTTGATTTGTGGATAGTGCGGTAAGGTGGATTTGAGGTTAGTGCGTGAAAGTGGAATTGGGGTTAGCACAGGAAAGTGGATTTGGGATTAGTGCGGGAAGGAGGATTTGGGGTTATTGCGGGAAAGTGGATGAGAGGATTGTGCGGGAAGGTGCATTTGTGGATAGTGCAGTAAGGTGGATTTTGGGGTTAGTGCGCGAAGGTGGATTTGGGCTTAGTGTGGGAAGGTGGATTGGGGTTCGTGCGGGAAGGTGGTTTTTAGGGATAGTGCAGTAAGGTGGATTTGGGATTAGTGTGGGAAGGTGGATTTGGGGTTAGTGCGGGAAGGTGGATTTGGGGACAGTGCTGGAAGCTACATTTGGGGTTATTGCGAGAAGGTGGATTTGGAGTTATTGCTGGAAGTTGGATTTGGGGTTAGCGCAGGAAGGTGGATTTTTGTTTAGTGCTGGGATGTGGATTTGGGTTTAGTGCTGGAAGGTGGATTTGGGGTTAGTGCAAGAATGTGGATTTGAGGTTATGGCGTGAAGGTGGATTTGGGGTTAGTGTGGGAAGGTGGATTTGGAGTTAATGTGGGAAGGTGGATTGGGGTTACTGTGGGAATGTGGATTCGGGCATAGTGCGGGAAGGTGGATTTGAGGTTAATGCGGGAAGGTGGATTTGGGGTTAGTGTGGGAAGGTGGATTTGGAGTTAATGTGGGAAGGTGGATTGGGGTTACTGCGGGAAGGTGGTTTTGGTGAAAGTGCGGGAAGGTGGATTTGGGGTTAGTGTGGGAAGGTGGATTTGGGGTTAGTGCCATAAGTTGGATTTGGATAGAGTGCGGGAAGATGGATTTGGGGTTAGAGCAGGATGGTTGATTTGGGGCTGGTTTGGGAAGGTGGATTTGGTGTTACTGCGGGAAGGTGGGTTTGGGAATAGTGCTGGAAGGTGGATTTGGGGTTATTGTGGGAAGGTGGATTTGGTGTTAGTGCTGGAAGGCGGATTTGGTTTTAGTGCAGGAAGTTGGATTTGGGGTTAGTGCGGGAATGTGGATTTGGGAACAGTGTGGGAATGTGGATTTGGGGTTAATGCGGTAAGGCTGTTTTGGGGTTAGTGCGGGAAGATGGATTTAGGGTTAGTGCAGAAAGATGGATTTGGGGATAGTGCAGGAAGGTTGATTTGGGGTTAGTGCGGGAAGGTGGATTTGAGGTTATGGCGTGAAGGTGGATTTGGGGTTACTGTGGGAAGGTGGATTCGGGGGTAGTGCGGGAAGGTGGATTTGTGGTTAGTGCGTGAAGGTGGATTTGGGGTTTGCGCTGGAAGGTGGATTTGGGGTTATTGCGGGAAGGTGGATTTGGGGATAATGCGGGAAGGTGGATTTGGGGTTAGTGTGGGAAGGTGGATTGGAGTTAATGAGGGAAGGTGGAGTGGGGTTAGTTTGGGAAGGTGGATTTGGGGTTACTGCGGGAAGGTGGATTTGGGGTTATTGTGGGAACGTGGATTTGTTGTTAGTGCGAGAAGATTGATTTGGGTTTAGAGCGGGAAGATGAATTTGTGGTTCGAGCTGGAAGGTGGATTTGGTTTTAGTGCAGGAAGTTGGATTTGGGGTTAGTGCGGGAATGTGGATTTGTGAACAGTGCGGGAAGGTGGATTTGGGGTTAATGTGGTAAGGTTGATTTGGTGTTCGTGCGGGAATGTGGATTTGGGGTTATGGCGTGAAGGTGGATTTGGGGTTACTCTGGGAAGGTGGATTTGGGATTATTGCGGCAAGGTGGATTTGTGGTTAGTGCGGGAAGTTTGATTTGGGGTTAATGCGGGGAAGTTGATTTGGGGTTAGTGCAGGAAGGTGGATTTGGGGTTAGTGCTGGAAGGTGGATTTGTGTTTACTGCGGGAAGTTGGATTTGTGGTTAGTGCGGGAAGGTGGATTTGGGGATAGTGCAGGAAGGTGGATATGGGGTTAATGCAGGAAGGTGGATTTGGTGTTATTGCGGGAAGCTGGATTTGGTGTCAGTGCTGGAAGGTGGATTTGGGTTTAGTGCAGGAAGTTGCATTTGGGGTTAGAGCGTGTATGTGGAATCGGGGATAGTGCGGGAAGGTGGATATGGGGTTAATGCAGGAAGGTGGATTTGGTGTTAGTGCCAGAAGATGGATTCAGGTTTAGTGCGGGTAGATGGATTTGGGGTTAGCGCGGGATGGTGGATTTGGGGTTAGTGCCAGAAGATGGATTCAGGTTTAGTGCGGGTAGATGGATTTGGGGTTAGCGCGGGAAGGTGGATTTGGGGTTCGCTCTGGAAGGTGGATTTGGAGTTATTTCGGGAAGGTGGATTTGGGGTTAGTGTGGGAAGGTGGATTTGGGTTTACTGCGGCAATGTGGATTTGGTTTTAGTGCGGGAAGATGGATTTGGGTGATGGCAGGAATGTGGATTTGGGGTTAGTTTGGGATAGTGGTATTGGGGATAGTTCGGGAAGGGTGATTTGGGGAAAGTACGGATGGTGGATTGGCGTAAGAGCATGAAGTTGGATTTGGTGTTAGTGCAGAAAGGTAGATGTGGGGTTAGTGTGGGAAGGTGGATTTGGGGAAAGTGTGGGAAGGTGGATTTGGGGTTAGTGCGGGAAAGTGGATTTGGGGTCCGAGCAGGAAGGTTGATTTGGGGTTAGTTTGGGAAGGTGGATTTGGGGTCAGAGCAGGAAGGTTGATTTGGGGTTAGTTTGGGAAGGTGGATTTGGGGTTCATGCTGGAAGGTGGATTTGGGGTTATTGCGGGAAGGTGGATTTGGGGTTAGTGCTGGAAGTTGGATTTGGTTTTGGTGCAGGAAGTTGGTTTTGAGGTTCGTGCGGGCATGTGTATTTGGGAACAGTGTGGGAAGGTGTAGTTGAGGTTAATGCGGGAAGATTGATTTGTGGTTAGTGCGGTAAGATGGATTTAGGGTAGTGCGGGAAGATGGATTTGGGGTTAGTGTGGGAAGGTGGATTTGTGGATAGTGCGGTATGGTGGATTTTGGGATAGTGCGAGAAGGTGGATTTGGGGTTAGTGTGGGAATGTGGATTGGGGTTTAGTGCGGGAAGATGGATTTGGGTTATGGCAGGAAGGTGGATTTGGGGTTAGTGTGGGACAGTGGGTTTGGGGTAAGTGCGGGAAAGTTGATTTGGGGAGAGTGCGGGAAGGTGGATTTGGGTTTAGCACTGGAAGGTTGATTTGTGGTAATGGCAGGAAGATGGATTTCGGGATAGTGCGGGAAGGTGGATTTGGCGTTATTACGGGAAGGTGGATTTGGGGTTAGTGCGGGAAGGTTGATCTGGGAATAGTGCGGGATGGTGGATTTGGAGATATTGTGGGAAGGTGAATTTGGGGATAGTGCGGGAAAGTGGATTTGGGGAAAATGCGGGAAGGAGGATTTGGAGATAGTGCGGGAATGTGGGTTTGGAGTTAGTGCGGAAAGATGGATTTGGGGTTTGTGCGGGTATGTTGATATGGGGATAGTGCGGGAATGTGGATTCGGGGTTAGTGAGGGATGTTGGATTTGGGGTTAGTGCGGGATGTTGGATTTGGGGTTAGTGCGGGAAGTTGGATTTGGGGTTAGTGCGGGATGTTGGATTTGGGGTTAGTGCGGGAAGTTGGATTTGGGGTTGAGCAGGAAATGGATTTGGGGTTAGTGTGGGATGTTGGATTTGGGGATAGTGCTGGAAGGTGGATTTGGGGTTAGTGCGGGAAGGTGGATTTGGGGTTAGTGCGGGAAGCTGGATTTGGAGTTATTGCTGGAAGTTGGATTTCGGGTTAGTGCAGGAAAGTGGATTTGTGTTTGCTGCTGGGATGTGGTTTTGTGTTTAGTGCTGGAAGGTGGATTTGTATTTAGTGCGGGAAGTTGGATTTGGGGTTACGGCATGAAGGTGGATTTGTGGTTACTGTGGGAAGGTGGGTTTGAATTATTGCTGCAAGGTGGATTTGTGGTTAGTGCAGGAAGATTGATTCGGGGTTAGTGCGGGAAGGTGATTTGGGGTTAGTGCAGGAATGTGGATTTGGAGTTATTGCTGGAAGTTGGATATGGGGTTAGCGCAGGAAGGTGGATTTTTGTTTAGTGCTGGGATGTGGATTTGGGTTTAGTGCTGGAAGGTGGATTTGGTGTTAGTGCAAGAATGTGGATTTGAGGTTATGGTGTGAAGGTGGATTTGGGGTTAGTGTGGGAATGTGGATTTGGAGTTAATGTGGGAAGGTGGATTGGGGTTAGTGCGGGAATGTGGTTTTTAGGGATAGTGCAGTAAGGTGGATTTGGGGTTAGTGCGGGAAGGTGGATTTGGGGTTAGTGCGAGAAGGTGGACTTGGAGTTATTGCTGGAATTTGGATT
The DNA here is from genome assembly GCF_052327205.1 of Somniosus microcephalus. NCBI lineage: Eukaryota > Metazoa > Chordata > Chondrichthyes > Squaliformes > Somniosidae > Somniosus > Somniosus microcephalus. The sequence goes on from NW_028225183.1 coordinate 31,570,996, forward strand.
TGGGGTTAGTGCAGGAAGGTGGATTTTTGTTTAGTGCTGGGATGTGGATTTGGGTTTAGTGCTGGAAGGTGGATTTGGGGTTAGTGCAAGAATGTGGATTTGAGGTTATGGCGTGAAGGTGGATTTGGGGTTAGTGTGGGAAGGTGGATTTGGAGTTAATGTGGGAAGGTGGATTGGGGTTACTGTGGGAACGTGGATTCGGGCATAGTGCGGGAAGGTGGATTTGGGGTTAATGCGGGAAGGTGGATTTGGGGTTAGTGTGGGAAGGTGGATTTGGAGTTAATGTGGGAAGGTGGATTGGGGTTAGTGCGGGAAGGTGGTTTTGGTGAAAGTGCGGGAAGGTGGATTTGGGGTTAGTGTGGGAAGGTGGATTTGGAGTTAATGTGGGAAGATGGATTGGGGTTAGTGCGGGAAGGTGGTTTTGGGGTTAGTGCCATAAGTTGGATTTGGAAATAGTGCGGGAAGATGGATTTGGGTTTAGAGCAGGATGGTTGATTTGGGGTTAGTTTGGGAAGGTGGATTTGGTGTTACTGCGGGAAGGTGGGTTTGGGAATAGTGCTGGAAGGTGGATTTGGGGTTATTTTGGGAAGGTGGATTTGGTGTTAGTGCTGGAAAGTGGATTTGGTTTTAGTGCAGGAAGTTGGATTTGGGGTTAGTACGGGAATGTGGATTTGGGAACAGTGTGGGAATGTGGATTTGGGGTTAATGCGGTAAGGCTGTTTTGGGGTTAGTGCGGGAAGATGGATTTAGGGTTAGTGCAGGAAGATGGATTTGGGGATAGTGCAGGAAGGTTGATTTGGTGTTAGTGCGGGAAGGTGGATTTGAGGTTATGGCGTGAAGGTGGATTTGGGGTTACTGTGGGAAGGTGGATTCGGGGGTAGTGCGGGAAGGTGGATTTGGGTTTAATGCGGGAAGGTGGATTTGGGGTTAGTGTGGGAATGTGGATTTGGAGTTAATGTGGGAAGATGGATTGGGGTTAGTGTGGGAAGATGGTTTTGGTGATAGTGCGGGAAGGTGGATTTGGGGTTAGTGTGGGAAGGTAGATTTCGAATTAATGTGGGAAGGTGGATTGGGTTAGTGCGGGAAGGTGGTTTTGGGGTTAGTGCCATAAGTTGGATTTGGATATAGTGCGGGAAGATGGATTTGGGGTTAGAGCAGGATGGTTGATTTGTGGTTAGTTTGGGAAGGTGGATTTGGTGTTACTGCGGGAAGGTGGGTTTGGGAATAGTGCTGGACGGTGGATTGGGGCTTAGTGCGGGAAGATGGATTTGGGGTTCGAGCTGGAAGGTGGATTTGTGGTTATTGTGGGAAGGTGGATTTGGTGTTAGTGCTGGAAGGTGGATTTGGTTTTAGTGCAGGAAGTTGGATTTGGGGTTAGTGCGGGAATGTGGATTTGGGAACAGTGTGGGAAGGTAGATTTGGGGTTAATGCGGTAAGATGGAATTAGGGTTAGTGCAGGAAGATGGATTTGGGGTTAGTGCAGGAAGGTTGATTTGGGGTTAGTGCGGGAAGGTGGATTTGAGGTTATGGCGTGAAGGTGGATTTGGGGTTACTGTGGGAAGGTGGATTCGGGGATAGTGCGGGAAGGTGGATTTGGGGTTAATGCAGGAAGGTGGTTTCAGGTTTAGTGCGGGAAGATGGATTTGTGGTTAGTGCGGGAAGATGGATTTGGGGTTTGCGCTGGAAGGTGGATTTGAGGTTATTGCGGGAAGGTGGATTTGGTGTTAATGCTGGAAGGTGGATTTGGGTTTAGTGCAGGAAGATGGATTTGGGGTTAGTGCAGGTAGATGGATTTGGGGTTAGCGCGGGAAGGTGGATTTGGGGTTCGCTCTGGAAGGTGGATTTGGAGTTATTTCGGGAAGGTGGATTTGGGGTTAGTGTGGGAATGTGGATTTGGGTTTACTGCGGGAATGTGGATTTGGGTTTAGTGCGGGAAGATGGATTTGGTGATAGCAGAAATGTGGATTTGGTGTTAGTTTGGGATAGTGGTATTGGGGATAGTTCGGGAAGGGTGATTTGGGGAAAGTGCAGATGGTGCATTGGCATAAGAGCATGAAGTTGGATTTGGTGTTAGTGCAGAAAGGTAGATGTGGGGTTAGTGCGGGAAGGTGGATTTGTGGAAAGTGTGGGAAGGTGGATTTGGGGTTAGTGCGGGAAAGTGGATTTGGAGTTAGTGCGGGAAGGTGGATTTGTGGTTAGTGCAGGAAGGTGGATTTGGGGTTAGTGCCAGAAGTTGGATTTGGGGATAGTGCGGGAAGGTGGATTTGGGGTCAGAGCAGGAAGGTTGATCTGGGTTAGTTTGGGAAGGTGGATTTGGGGTTCATGCTGGAAGGTGGATTTGGGGTTATTGCAGGAAGGTGGATTTGGTTTTAGTGCTGGAAGTTGGATTTGGTTTTGGTGCAGGAAGTTGGTTTTGAGGTTAGTGCGGGCATGTGTATTTGGGAACAGTGTGGGAAGGTGTCGTTGAGGTTAATGCGGGAAGATTGATTTGTGGTTAGTGCAGTAAGATGGATTTAGGGTAGTGCGGGTAAATGGATTTGGGGTTAGTGTGGGAAGGTGGATTTGTGGATAGTGCGGTATGGTGGATTTTGGGATAGTGCAAGAAGGTGGATTTGGGGTTAGTGCGGGAATGTGGATTGGGGTTTAGGGCAGGAATGTGGATTTGAATTTAGTGCGGGAAGATGGATTTGGGTTATGGCAGGAAGGTGGATTTGGGGTTAGTGTGGGACAGTGGATTTGGGGTAAGTGCGGGAAAGTTGATTTGGTGAGAGTGCGGGAAGGTGGATTTGGGTTTAGCACTGGAAGGTTGATTTGTGGTAATGGCAGGAAGATGGATTTGGGGATAGTGCGGGAAGGTGGATTTGGCGTTATTACGGGAAGGTGGATTTGGGGTTAGAGCGGGAAGGTTGATCTGGGAATAGTGCAGGAAGGTGGATTTGGAGATAGTGTGGGAAGGTGAATTTGGGGATATTGCGGGAAAGTGGATTTGGGGAAAATGCGGGAAGGAGGATTTGGAGTTAGTGCGGGAATGTGGGTTTGGAGTTACTGCGGAAAGATGGATTTGGGGTTTGTGCGGGTATGTGGATATGGGGATAGTGCGGGAATGTGGGTTCGGGTTTAGTGAGGGAAAGTGGATTTGGGGTTAGTGCGGGATGTTGGATTTGGGGTTAGTGCGGGAAGTTGGATTTGGGGTTAGTGCAGGAAGGTGGATTTGGGGTTAGTGTGGGAAGTTGGATTTGGGGATAGTGCTGGAAGGTGGATTTGGGGTTACTGCGAGAAGGTGGATTTGGAGTTATTGCTGGAAGTTGGATTTGGGGTTAATGCAGGAAAGTGGATTTGTGTTTGCTGCTGGGATGTGGTTTTGTGTTTAGTGCTGAAAGGTGGATTTGTGTTTAGTGCGGGAAGTTGGATTTGGGGTTACGGCGTGAAGGTGGATTTGGGGTTACTGTGGCAAGGTGGGTTTGGGTTTATTGCGGCAAGGTGGATTTGTGGTTAGTGCGGGAAGTTTGATTCGGGGTTAGTGCGGGAATGTAGATTTGGGGTTAGTGCAGGAAGGTGGATTTGGGTTTAGTGCTGGATGTTGGATTTGGATTTAGTGTGGGAAGGTGGATTTCTGGTTAGTGCGGAAGGTGGATTTGGGGTTCGTGCTGGAAGGTGGATTTGGTGTTGGTGCTGGATGTTGGATTTTGGTTTAGTGCTGGACGTTGGATTTGGGGCTAGTGCAGGTATTTGGATTCGGGGATTGTGCGCGAAGGTGGGTTTGGGGTTAATGCGGGTAGATGGATATGGGGTTAGTGCCAGAAGATGGATTCAGGGTTAGTGTGGGAAGATGGATTTGGGGTGAGTGCAGTATGGTGGGTTTTGGGATAGTGTGAGACGGTGGATTTGAGGTTAGTGCGGGAATGTGGATTTAGGTTTTGTGCGGGAAAGTGGATTTGGGTGTGTGCGGGAAGATGGATTTGGGTTTTGCCAGGCAGTTGGATTTGGGGATAGTGTGGGATAGTGGATTTGGGGATAGTGCGGGAAGGTTGATTTGGGGAGAGTGTGGGAAGGTGGATTTTGGGATAGTGCGGGAAGGTGGATTTGGGTTATGGCAGGTTGGTGGTTTTGGGGTTAGTGTGGGATAGTGGATTTGGGGATAGTGCGGGAAGGTTGATTTGGGGAGAGTGCGGGAAGGTGGATTTTGGGATACTGCGGGAAGGTGGATTTGGGGTTTGTGCTGGAAGTTGGATTTGGGGATAGTGCGGGAAGGTGGATTTGGGGTTAGAGCAGGAAGGTTGATTTGTGGTTAGTTTGGGAAGATGGATTTGGGGTTACTGCGGGAAGGTGGATTTGGTGTTAGTGCTGGAAGTTGGATTTGGTTTTGGTGCGGGAAGTTGGTTTTGGGGTTAGTGCGGGCATGTGGATTTGGGAACAGTGTGGGAAGGTGGATTTGAGGTTAATGCGGGAAGGTTGATTTGTGGTTAGTGCGGTAAGATGGATTTAGGGTTAGTGCGGGAAGATGGATTTGGGCTAAGTGTGGGAAGGTGGATTTCTGGATAGTGCGGTATGGTGGATTTTGGGATAGTGCGAGAAGGTGGATTTGGGGTTAGTTCGGGAATGTGGATTGGGGTTTAGGGCAGGAATGTGGATTTGAGTTTAGTGCGGGAAGATGGATTTGGGTTCTGGCAGGAAGGTGGATTTGGGGTTAGTATGGGATAGTGGATTTGGGGATAGTGCGGGAAGGTTGATTTGGGGAGAGTGCGGGAAGCTGGATTTGGGTTTAGCACTGGAAGGTTGATTTGTGGTAATGGCAGTGTGGTAAACCACTTTTATCGTTCACTATCGTTACACTATGGTTATCACTGTTTACACTGTTGTATCACTACACAAGGTCACCTCTTGTCACGGTGTTATGCCTGGGCTGACCACAGCTGACTCCGCCCATGACTCCGCCTGCTTGCCCAGGTATAAAGCTGGTCGACTGGCTGGAATTCCTCCTTGTTGGACCCGATCACCCACGATGGTGGGCGCTGTTATTTAGCCAGTAAAAACCTATAGTTACTATCTTAACTCGTCGCTTTTCATTCGATGAATTGATAGGTATATCAATTTTATTGGCTAAATTTTGAAATGAGTGGATCAGAGCAGCCAAACGACCAGCCAAACGGCCAGCTACAACAGCCACAGCAGCCGGCCTGGCTGCGAGCCCTCCGACCGCCGTACCTGGATCTAAACCCACAGGCAGCGAACTCAGCCCTCGACTTCAAACACTGGCTGAGCTGTTTCGAATCCTACCTGGGAGAATCCGGCGTGCCTCCGGGATCCAAACTAAGAGTTCTGACCGCCCAAGTGAGCCCTAAAGTATTTGCACTCATCCAGGACCTTACTACATACGAGGACGCCCTCAACCTGCTGAAAGAGCAGTACCGGAGCCCGGTAAACTCTATGTATGCCAGACATCTCCTAAGATCCCGCTCGCAACAGCCAGGAGAGCCTGTAGATGAATTTTTACGGGCGCTACAAACACTCGGCAGGGACTGTGACTTTAAAACTGTAACGTCTACAGAAAATACTGAAGTGAATACCCACGATGCATTCGTGAAAGGCCTTCGGTCCGACTACTCACGGCAAAGACTGCTCGAATCAAAGGACCTCGACCTGAATACAACTGCAGCCCTCGCTCTCTCTCTGGAAGTGGCCCATCGGGACCTCGAGGCGTATTCCAGGTACTGTGCTGCGCGACCCTGGGACTCCGGCCCGACCCCGGCCGCAATACCCCTCGCACCGCCGCCTCTGGGACCTACCACAGCATCGGCGTCCCAGAACCGATCGGGACAGCCACCCCCGGTACCGGCTGCAACATCAGAGCCCCGCGGTCGGGCCGCCGGCTGCTTCTTCTGTGGCCAGGCGAAACACCCGAGGACGCGCTGCCCTGCAAGAAACGCGACTTGCTCCGATTGCCACAAGAAAGGCCACTTCGCTAAGGCCTGCAGGGTGAGAGCCACAGACGCCAGCAGTGCCTCATGCGAGTTGTGGGGGCGCCCATCTTTCATCAAGGCCACAGATGCCAGTATCCCCTCGTGTGAGTCGTGGGGGCAGCCATCTTTGATCAAGGCCACCGACGCCAGCAGTGCCTCATGTGAGTTGTGGGGGCGGCAATCTCCTCCGCCATTTTATTCAACCTCGTGGGCGCCGCCATTTTGTCCACCACACTCGACCGCCACCTTGTCTCCAGACCCGACCACCGCCTCACCCACACACTACAGCAGCTCGCTCAGCCATACACTAGCCTCCGTCACACTGGACCAAGCTCGCCCGCATCAACTGTCCAAGTCCATGATGGACATCAAAGTAAATGGCCACGCCACGACCTGCCTGTTCGACAGCGGAAGCACGGAGAGTTTCATCCATCCAGACACGGTGAGCCACTACTCCCTCACTGTCCGGCCAACGCGCAACCGGATCTCGATGGCATCGAGGTCCCATTCTACAGACATCAGCGGATACTGTGTTGTGACCCTGTCGGTTAGGGGCACGGAGTATAAAAATTTTAAACTCCTCGTCCTGCCCCAGCTCTGCGCTGCCGTCCTACTAGGGCTGGACTTCCAATCCCACCTTCAAAGTGTCACTTTGGCATACGGTGGACCCCTCCCCCCACTCACAGTCGACAACCAGCAGCCTTTAAACCGCCCACCGCATACCACCTGCGGCCTATCCACGCTCAAGGTCCCGCCCCCCGCCCTGTTCGCTTACCTCACCCGCGACTGTAAACCCGTCGCCACCAAGAGCAGGCGGTACAACGCCGGGGACAGAGCTTTTTTAAGCTCTGAGGTGCAGCGTCTCCTGAAGGAGGGCATCATTGAGAGGAGCAACAGCCCCGGGCGTGCCCAGGTCGTAGTCGTTAAGACCGGCAATAAAAACCGCCTGGTCATCGACTACAGCCATACCATAAACCGATACACCCAGCTGGACGCATACCCACTTCCCCGCATATCTGATATGGTCAATCAGATTGCACAGTACCGGGTATTCTCCACCATCGACCTTAAGTCGGCCTATCACCAACTCCCTATCCGCCCTGAGGACCGCCAGTATACCGCCTTCGAGGCGAATGGCGGCCTCTACCACTTCCTTAGGGTTCCCTTCGGCGTCACCAACGGGGCTTCGGTCTTCCAAAGGGAGATGGAACGGATGGTTGACCAGAACGGGCTGCAGGCCACGTTCCCTTATCTAGATAACGTCACCATCTGCAGCCGCAACCGGCAGGACCACGATGTTAATCTGGAGAAATTCCTCCGTACGGCCGAACGACTGAACCTCACTTACAATAAGGAGAAATGTGTGTTTAACACCTCGCGTCTCACCATCCTCGGCTGCGTAGTAGAGAACGGGGTCATCAGCCCCGACCCCGAAAGAATGCGCCCCCTCATGGAGCTACCCCTCCCCCACTGTCCAAAGGCGCTGAAGAGAACCCTGGGGCTCTTCGCCTACTATGCCCAATGGGTGCTGAATTATGCGGACAAAACCAGACCCCTCATGAAGTCCACCTCCTTCCCCCTGACGGCAGAAGCGTGCGCAGCCTTCTCCCTCATAAAGGGAGCCATTGCTAAGGCCACGATGCACGCGGTGGATGAGTTTATCCCTTTCCAAGTGGAGAGCGATGCATCCGACTTCGCCCTAGCAGCAACCCTTAACCAGGCGGGGAGACCTGTGGCCTTCTTCTCAAGGACCCTCCAGGGCCCTGAGATCCGACACTCTTCGGTCGAGAAGGAGGCCCAGGCGATCGTGGAGGCAGTACGACGCTGGAGGCATTACCTGGCAGGCAAACGATTTACCCTCCTCACCGACCAGCGTTCGGTCGCTTTTATGTTTAATAACAAGCTGAGGGGCATAATCAAGAACGACAAGATCTTGAGGTGGAGAATCGAGCTCTCCACCTATGATTATGATATCTTGTACCGGCCTGGTAAACTGAATGAACCCCCAGATGCTCTATCATGAAGTACATGCGCCAACACGCAAATTGATAGACTGCAGACCCTCCACAACGACCTCTGCCACCCCGGGGTCACCAGACTTTACCACTTCATTAAGGCCCGCAACCTGCCCTACTCCATCGAGGAGGTCAGGACCATGACCAGGAACTGCCAAACCTGCGCCGAATGCAAACCGCATTTCTTTTGGCCGGACAGAGCAAGCCTGATCAAGGCCACCCGCCCCTTCGAGCGCTTGAGCATCGATTTTAAGGGGCCCCTCCGGTCCTCTGACCGTAATGTGTACTTCCTCAACATCATTGATGAGTACTCCCGTTTCCCCTTTGCCTTCCCCTGCCCAGACATGACTAGTACCACGGTCATCAAATGCCTGAACGACCTCTTTGCCTTGTTCGGGTTCCCGAACTATATACATAGCGACTGGGGCTCATCCTTCATGAGCGAGGAACTTCGCCAGTTCCTACTAGCGAGAGGCACTGCTGCAAGCAGGACCACCAGCTACAACCCCCGAGGGAACGGCCAGGTGGAAAGAGAGAACGCGACTGTCTGGAAGGCCGTTCTCTTAGCATTAAAGTCTAAGGGCCTGCCAACCTCTCGCTGGCAGGACGTCCTCCCGGCAGCGCTGCATTCCATCCGGTCACTGCTTTGCATGGCCATTAATGCCACCCCCCATGATCGAATGTTTGTTTTCCCCAGGAAGTCGACCACGGGAACCTCGCTACCAACATGGCTGACTTCTGCGGGGCCCGTCTTGCTGCGAAAGCACGTGAGGGCCCATAAAACGGACCCCCTGGTCGAGAGGGTGGACCTCCTGCACGCCAACCCCCAGTTGGCCTATGTGGCATATCCAGACGTGCGGGAGGACACAGTCTCCTTACGAGACCTTGCACCCTCGGGCACCCCTGAGACACCACCGTTACCCCCCACCACACCCCCAAATCCACCCCAGGTAGACGGCATGCCGGAACCCCACGATCCTTCGCCGACCACGCAGACACCAGCATTAACATCGGATACGGCATCACCGCCGCCGCTGCTGCGCCGATCAGAGAGACTTACGAAGCCTCCGGACAGACTGAAATACCTGAACTGGTAGTACACCTCACCCCACCGGACTCAAATCTAAGCAAGGGGTGAATGTGGTAAACCACTTTTATCGTTCACTATCGTTACACTATGGTTATCATTGTTTACACTGATGTATCACTACACAAGGTCACCTCTTGTCACGCTGTTATACCTGGGCTGACCACAGCTGATTCCGCCCATGACTCCGCCTGCTTGCCCAGGTATAAAGGTGGTCGACTGGCTGGTATTCCTCCTTGTTGGACCCGATCACCCACGAGGGTGAGCTCTGTAATTTAACCAATAAAAACCTATAGTTACTATCTTAACTCGTCGCATTTCATTGGATGAATTGATAGGTATAAAATGCAGGAAGGTGGATTTGGGGATAGTGCAAAAAGGTGGAATTGGCGTTATTGCGGGAAGGTGGATTTGGGGTTAGTGCGGGAAGGTGGATCTGGGAATAGTGCGGGAAGGTGGATTTGGAGATAGTGTGGGAAGGTGAATTTGGGGATAGTGCGGGAATGTGGATTTGGTGAAAGTGCGGGAAGGTGGATTTGGAGTTAGTGCGGGAATGTGGGTTTGGAGTTAATGCGGGAAGATGGATTTGGGGTTTGTGCAGGTATGTGGATATGCGGTGAGTGCGGGAAGGTGGATTCGGGGTTAGTGTGGGAAGTTGAATTTGGGTTAGTGCAGGAAGGTTGATTTGTGGATAGTGCGGTAAGGTGGATTCGGGGTTAGTGCGGGAAGTTGAATTTGGGTTTGTGCAGGAAGGTTGATTTGTGGATAGTGCGGTAAGGTGGATTCGGGGTTAGTGCGGGAAGTTGAATTTGGGTTAGTGCAGGAAGGTTGATTTGTGGATAGTGCGGTAAGATGGATTTGGGGTTAGTACGGGAAGGTGGAATTGCGATTAGTGCGGGAAAGTGGATTTGGGGTTAGTGCTGGAAGTTGGATTTGGGGTTAGTGCGGGAAAGTGGATTTGGGGTTATTGCGGGAAGTTGGATTTGGGGATAGTGCTGGAAGGTGGATTTGGGGTTAGTGCGAAAAGGTGGATTTGCAGTTATTGCTGGAAGTTGGATTTGGGGTTAGTGCAGGAAAGTGGATTAGTGTTTACTGCTGGGATGTGGATTTGGGTTTAGTGCTGGAAGGTGGATTTGTGGTTAGTGCGGGAAGTTGGATTTGGGGTTACGGCGTGAAGGTGGATTTGGGGTTAATGTGGGAAGGTGGGTTTGAATTATTGCGGCAAGGTGGGTTTGTGGTTAGTGTGGGAAATTTGATTCGGGGGTAGCGCGGGAAGGTTGATTTGGAGTTAGTGCAGGAAGGTGGATTTGGTTTTAGTGCTGGAAGTTGGATTTGGATTTAGTGTGGGAAGGTGGATTTCTGGTTAGTGCGGGAAGGTGGATTTGGGGTTCATGCTGGAAGGTGGGTTTGGTTTTATTGCGGGATGGTGGATTTGGGGTAAGTGCCAGAAGATGGATTCGGGGTTAGTGTGGGAAGATGGATTTGGGGTGAGTGCGGTATGGTGGATTTTGGGATAGTGTGAGACGGTGGATTTGAGGTTAGTGCAGGAATGTGGATTTGGATTTTGTGCGGGAAAGTGGATTTGTGTGTGTGCGGGAAGATGGATTTGGGTTTTGGCAGGCAGGTGGATTTGGGGTTAGTGTGGGATAGTTGATTTGGGGATAGAGCGGGAAGGTTGATTTGGGGAGAGTGCGGGAAGGTGGATTTTGGGATAGTGCAGGAAGGTGGATTTGTGTTATGGCAGGTAGGTGGATTTGGGGTTAGTGTGGGATAGTGGATTTGGGGATAGTGCGGGATGGTTGATTTGGGGAGAGTGCGGGAAGGTGGATTTTGGGATAGTGCGGGAAGGTGGATTTGTGTTATGGCAGGTAGGTGGATTTGGGGTTAGTGTGGGATAGTGGATTTGGGGATAGTGCGGGAAGGTTGATTTGGGGAGAGTGCGGGAAGGTGGATTTTGGGATAGTACAGGAAGGTGGATTTGGGGTCAGTGTGGGAAGGTGGATTTGGGGATAGTGCGGGAAGGTTGATTTGTGGAGAGTGCAGTAAGGTGGATTTGAGGTTAGTGCGGGAAGGTGGAATTGGGGTTAGTGCGGGAAAGTGGAATTGGGGTTAGTGCGGGAAGGTGGATTTGGAGTTAGTGCGGGAAAGTGGATGAGGGGATTGTGCGGGAAGGTGCATTTGTGGATAGTGCAGTAAGGTGGGTTTGGGATTAGTGCGGGAAGGTGGATTTGGGGTTAGTGCGGGAAGGTGGATTTGGGGATAGTGCTGGAAGCTGGATTTGGGGTTAGTGCGAGAAGGTGAATTTGGAGTTATTGCTGGAAGTTGGATTTGGGGTTAGCGCAGGAAGATGGATTTTTGTTTAGTGCTGGGATGTGGATTTGGGTTTAGTGCTGGAAGGTGGATTTGGGGTTAGTGCGAGAATGTGGATTTGAGGTTATGTCGTGAAGGTGGATTTGGGGTTGCTGTGGGAAGGTGGATTCGGGGATAGTGCGGGAAGGTGGATTTGGGGTTACTGCGGGAAGGTGGATTTGGTGTTAGTGCCAGAAGATGGATAGAGGTTTAGTGCGGGAAGATGTATTTGTGGTTCGTGCTTGAAGGTGGATTTGGGGCTCACGCTGGAAGGTGTATTTGGGGTTATTCAGGGAAGGTTCATTTGGTGTTAATGCTGGAAGGTGGATTTGGGTTTAGTGCAGGAAGATGGATTTGGGGTTAGTGCAGGTATGTGGATTCGGGGTTAATGCGGGAAGGTGGATTTGGGGTTAGTGTGGGAATGTGGATTTGGGTTTACTGCGGAAAAGTGGATTTGGGTTTAGGGCGGGAAGATGGATTTGGGTTATGGCAGGAAGGTGGATTTGTGGTTAGCGTGGGATAGTGGATTTAGGGATAGTGCGGGAAGGTTGATTCGGGGATCGTGCGGAAGGTGGATTGGCATAAGAGGATGAAGGTGCATTTGGGGTTATTGCAGCAAGGTTGATTTGGGGTTGGTTTGGGAAGGTGGATTTGGGGTTACTGCGGGAAGGTGGATTTGGGGTTATTGCGGGAACGTGGGTTTTTTGTTAGTGCGAGAAGATTGATTTGGGTTTAGTGTGGTGAGGTTGATTTGGGGTTAGTGCTGGAAGCTGGAATTGGTGTTAGTGTGGGAAGCTGGATTGGGGGTTAGTGCTGGAAGGTGGATTGGGGCTTAGTGCGGGAAGATGGATTTGGGGTTCGAGCTGGAAGGTGGATTTGGGGTTATTGCTGGAAGGTGGATTTGGTGTTAGTGCTGGAAGGTGGATTTAGTTTTAGTGCAGGAAGTTGGATTTGGTGTTAGTGCGGGAATGTGGATTTGGGAACAGTGCGGGAAGGTGGAGTTGGGGTTAATGCGGTAAGGTTGTTTTGGGGATAGTGCAGCAAGATGGATTTAGGTTTAGTGCGGGAAGATGGATTTGGGGTTAGTGCAGGATGGTTGATTTGGGGTTAGTGTGGGAAGGTGGATTTGGGGTTATGGCGTGAAGGTGGATTTGTGGTTACTGTGGGAAGGTGGAATTGGGATTATTGCTGCAAGGTGGATTTGTGGTTAGTGCGGGAAGTTTGATTTGGGGTTAATGCGGGAAGGTGGATATGGGGTTAATGCAGGAAGGTGGATTTGGGGTTAGTGACTGAAGATGGATTCAGGTTTAGTGTGGGTAGATGGATTTGGGGTTAGCGCGGGAAGGTGGATTTTGGGTTCGCGCTGGAAGGTGGATTTGGGGTTATTTAGGGAAGGTGGATTTGGTGTTAGTGTGGGAATGTGGATTTGGGTTTACTGCGGGAAAGTGGATTTGGTTTTAGTGCGGGAAGATGGATTTGGGTGATGGCAGAAATCTGGATTTGGGGTTAGTTTGGGATAGTGGATTTGGAGATAGTGCGGGAAGGTTGATTTGGGGATAGTGTGGATGGTGGATTGGCATAAGAGCATGAAGGTGGATTTGGTGTTAGTGCAGAAATGTAGATGTGGGGTTAGTGCGGGAAGGTGGATTTGGGGAAAGTGTGGGAAGGTGGATTTGGAGTTAGTGCGGGAAGGTGATTTTGGGGTTAGTGCGGGAAGGTGGATTTGGGTTTAGTGCTGGAAGTTGGATTAGGATTTAGTGTGGGAAGGTTGATTTCTGGTTAGTGCGGGAAGGTGGATTTGGGGTTAGTGCCAGAAGATGGATTCAGGGTTAGTGTGGGAAGATGGATTTCGGGTGAGTGCGGTATGGTGGATTTTGGGATAGTGTGAGACGGTGGATTTGAGGTTAGTGCGGGAATGTGGATTTGGGGTTATTGCGGGAAGGCAGATTTGGGGATAGTACGGGAAGGTGGATTTGGGGTTAGTGTGGGAAGGTGCATTTGGGGATAGTGTGGGAAGGTTGATTTGTGGATAGTGCGGGAAGGTGGATATGAGGTTAGTGCGGGAAGCTGGAATTGGGGTTAGTGCGGGAAAGTGGATTTGGGGTTAGTGCGGGATTGTTGATTTGGGGATAGTGCTGGAAGCTGGATTTGGGGTTAGTGCGAGAAGGTCTATTTGGAGTTATTGCTGGAAGTTGGATTTGGGGTTAGTGCAGGAAGGTGGATTTGTGTTGAGTGCTGGGATGTGGATTTGGGTTTAGTGCTGGAACGTGGATTTGTGGTTAGTGCGAGAATGTGGATTTGGGGTTATGGCGTGAAGGTGAATTTGGGGTTACTGTGGGAAGGTGGATTCGGGGATAGTGCGGGAAGGTGGATTTGGTGTTAAATCGGGAAGGTGGATTTGGGGTTAGTGCCAGAGGATGGATTCAGGTTTTGTGCGGGAAGATGGATTTGTTGTTAGTGCGGGAAGGTTGAATTGGGGTTCGCGCTGGAAGGTGGATTTGGGGTTATTGCGGGAAGGTGGATTTGGTGTTAATGCTGGAAGGTGGATTTGGGTTTAGTGCAGGAAGATGGATTTGGTGTTAGTGCAGGTATGTGGATTTGGGGTTAATGTGGGAAGGTGGATTTGGGGTTAGTGTGGGAATGTGGATTTGGGTTTACTGCGGGAAAGTGGATTTGGGTTTAGTGCGGGAAGATGTATTTGGGTTATGGCAGGAAGGTGGATTTGGGGTTAGTGTGGGATAGTGGATTTAGGGACAGTGCGGGAAGGTTGATTTGGGAATAGTGCGGAAGGTGGATTGGCGTAAGAGCATGAAGGTGCATTTGGTGTCATTGCAGCAAGGTGGATAGAGTCATAGAGTCATCGAGTAATACAGCACTGATAGAGGCCCTTCGGCCCATCGTGTCCACGCCGGCCATCAAGTCCTGTCTAATCTAATCCCATATTCCAGCATTTGGCCCGTAGCCTTGTATGCTATGGCATTTCAAGGGCTCATCCAAATGCTTCTTAAATGTTGTGAGGGTTTCTGCCTCCACAACCCTTTCAGGCAGTGAGTTCCAGACTCCAACCACCCTCTGGGTGAAAAAGCTCTTTCTCAAATCCCCTCTAAACCTCCCGCCCTTTACCTTGAATCTATGCCCACTCGTTATTGACCCCTCTACTAAGGGAAAAAGCTCCTCAGCATCCATCCTATCTATGCCCCTCATAATTTTGTACACCTCAATCATGTCCCCCCTCAGCCTCCTCTGCTCCAAGGAAAACAAACCCAATCTGCCCAGTCTATCTTCATAGCTGAAGCGCTCCAGCCCTGGTAACATCCTGGTGAACCTCCTCTGCACCCTCTCTAACGCGATCACATCCTTCCTGTAGTGTGGCGATCAGAACTGCTCACAGTATTCCAGCTGTGACCTAACCAGTGTTTTATACAGCTCCATCATAACCTCCTTGCTCTTATATTCAATGCCTCGACTAATGAAGGCAAGTATCCCATATGCCTTTTTTACCACCTTATCCACCTGTTCCGCCACCTTCTGGGATCTGTGTACTTGCACACCCAGATCCCTCTGACCCTCCATCTTGCCTAGGGTCTTTCCATTCATTGTGTATTCCCTTGCCTTGTTAGTCCCACCAAAGTGCATCACCTCGCACTTTTCCGGGTTACATTCCATTTGCCACTGTTCCGCCCATCTGACCAACCCATCTATATCGCCCTGCAGACTGAGGCTCCCCTCCTCGCTATTTACCACCCTACCAATTTTTGTATCATCCGCGAACTTACTGATCATACCCTTTACATTCATATCCAAGTCATTAATGTAGACCACAAACAGCAAGGGACCCAACACCGATCCCTGTGGTACCCCACTGGCCACAGGCTTCCAGTCACAAAAACAACCTTCGAACATCACACTCTGCCTTCTGCCACTAAGCCAGTTTTGTATCCAATGTGCCAAGGCATCCTGGATTACATGGGCTCTTACCTTCTTACCTTGATGTGGGGTTAGTTTGGGAAGGTGGAATTGGGGTTACTGCGGGAAGGTGGATTTGGGGGTAGTGCGGGAAGGTGCATTTGGGGTTAGTGCGGGAAGGTGGATTTGGTGTTATTGCGGGAACGTGGATTTGTTGTTAGTGCGAGAAGATTGATTTGGGTTTAGTGCGGGAAGGTTGATTTGGGGTTAGTGCTGGAAGCTGGAATTGGGGTTAGTGGGGGAAGCTGGATTGGGTGTTAGTGCTGGAAGGTGGATTGGGGTTTAGTGCGGGAAGATGGATTTGGGGTTCGAGCTGGAAGGTGGATTTGGTTTTAGTGCAGGAAGTTGGATTTGGGGTTAGTGCGGGAATGTGGATTTGGGGTTCGAGCTGGAAGGTGGATTTGGTTTTAGTGCAGGAAGTTGGATTTGGGGTTAGTGCGGGAATGTGGATTTGGGAACAGTGCGGGAAGGTGGATTTGGGGTTAATGCGGTAAGGTTGTTTTGGGGTTAGTGCGGGAAGATGGATTTAGGGTTAGTGTGGGAAGATGGATTTAGGGTTAGTGCAGGAAGGATAATTTGGGGTTATGGCGTGAAGCTGGATTTGGGGTTACTGAGGGAAGGTGGAATTGGGATTATTGCGGCAAGGTGGATTTGTGGTTAGTGCGGGAAGTTTGTTTTGGGGTTAATGCGGGAAAGTTGATTTGGGGTTAGTGCGGGAAGGTGGATTTGGGGTTAGTGCTGGAAGGTGGATTTGTGTTTAGTGCGGGAAGTTGGATTTGTGGTTAGTGCGGGAAGGTGGATTTGGGGTTCGTGCTGGAAGGTAGATTTGGGGTTATTGCGGGAAGGTGGATTTGGTGTCAGTGCTGGAAGGTGGATTTGGGTTTAGTGCAGGAAGTTGGATTTGGGGTTAGTGCAGGTATGTGGATTCGGGGATAGTGCGGGAAGGTGGATATGGGGTTAATGCAGGACGGTGGATTTGGGGTTAGTGCCAGAAGCTGGATTCAGGTTTAGTGCGGGTAGATGGATTTGGGGTTAGCGCGGGAAGGTGGATTTGGGGTTCGCGCTGCAATGTGGATCTGGGGTTATTTCGGGAAGGTGGATTTGGGGTTAGTGTGGGAATGTGTGTTTGGGTTTACTGCGGGAAAGTGCATTTGGTTTTAGTGCTGGAAGATGGATTTGGGTTATGGCAGAAATGTGGATTTGGGGTTAGTTTGGGATAGTGGATTTGGGCATTGTGCTGGAAGGTTGATTTGAGGATAGTGCGGATGGTGGATTGGCGTAAGAGCATGAAGGTGGATTTGGTGTTAGTGCAGAACGATAGATGTGGGGTTAGTGCGGGAAGGTGGATTTGGGGATAGTGTTGGAAGGTGGACTTGGGGTTAGTGCGGGAAGGTGGATTTGGAGTTAGTGCGGGAAGGTGAATTTGGGGTTAGTGCGGGAAGGTGGATTTGGGGTTAGTGCCGGAAGTTGGATTTGGGATAGTGCGGGAAGGTGGATTTGGGGTTTGAGCAGGAAGGTTGATTTGGGGTTAGTTTGGGAAGGTGGATTTGGGGTTACTGCGGGAAGCTGGATTGGGGATAGTGCGGGAAGGTGGATTTGGGGTTCGAGCTGGAAGGTGGATTTGGGGTTATTGCTGGAAGGTGGATTTGGTGTTAGTGCTGGAAGGTGGATTTAGTTTTAGTGCAGGAAGTTGGATTTGGTGTTAGTGCGGGAATGTGGATTTGGGAACAGTGCGGGAAGGTGGAGTTGGGGTTAATGCGGTAAGGTTGTTTTGGGGATAGTGCAGCAAGATGGATTTAGGTTTAGTGCGGGAAGATGGATTTGGGGTTAGTGCAGGAAGGTTGATTTGGGGTTAGTGTGGGAAGGTGGATTTGGGGTTATGGCGTGAAGGTGGATTTGTGGTTACTGTGGGAAGGTGGAATTGGGATTATTGCTGCAAGGTGGATTTGTGGTTAGTGCGGGAAGTTTGATTTGGGGTTAATGCGGGAAGGTGGATATGGGGTTAATGCAGGAAGGTGGATTTGGGGTTAGTGACTGAAGATGGATTCAGGTTTAGTGTGGGTAGATGGATTTGGGGTTAGCGCGGGAAGGTGGATTTTGGGTTCGCGCTGGAAGGTGGATTTGGGGTTATTTCGGGAAGGTGGATTTGGTGTTAGTGTAGGAATGTGGATTTGGGTTTACTGCGGGAAAGTGGATTTGGTTTTAGTGCGGGAAGATGGATTTGGGTGATGGCAGAAATCTGGATTTGGGGTTAGTTTGGGATAGTGGATTTGGAGATAGTGCGGGAAGGTTGATTTGGGGATAGTGTGGATGGTGGATTGGCATAAGAGCATGAAGGTGGATTTGGTGTTAGTGCAGAAATGTAGATGTGGGGTTAGTGCGGGAAGGTGGATTTGGGGAAAGTGTGGGAAGGTGGATTTGGAGTTAGTGCGGGAAGGTGATTTTGGGGTTAGTGCGGGAAGGTGGATTTGGGTTTAGTGCTGGAAGTTGGATTAGGATTTAGTGTGGGAAGGTTGATTTCTGGTTAGTGCGGGAAGGTGGATTTGGGGTTAGTGCCAGAAGATGGATTCAGGGTTAGTGTGGGAAGATGGATTTCGGGTGAGTGCGGTATGGTGGATTTTGGGATAGTGTGAGACGGTGGATTTGAGGTTAGTGCGGGAATGTGGATTTGGGGTTATTGCGGGAAGGCAGATTTGGGGATAGTACGGGAAGGTGGATTTGGGGTTAGTGTGGGAAGGTGCATTTGGGGATAGTGTGGGAAGGTTGATTTGTGGATAGTGCGGGAAGGTGGATATGAGGTTAGTGCGGGAAGCTGGAATTGGGGTTAGTGCGGGAAAGTGGATTTGGGGTTAGTGCGGGATTGTTGATTTGGGGATAGTGCTGGAAGCTGGATTTGGGGTTAGTGCGAGAAGGTCTATTTGGAGTTATTGCTGGAAGTTGGATTTGGGGTTAGTGCAGGAAGGTGGATTTGTGTTGAGTGCTGGGATGTGGATTTGGGTTTAGTGCTGGAACGTGGATTTGTGGTTAGTGCAAGAATGTGGATTTGGGGTTATGGCGTGAAGGTGAATTTGGGGTTACTGTGGGAAGGTGGATTCGGGGATAGTGCGGGAAGGTGGATTTGGTGTTAAATCGGGAAGGTGGATTTGGGGTTAGTGCCAGAGGATGGATTCAGGTTTTGTGCGGGAAGATGGATTTGTTGTTAGTGCGGGAAGGTTGAATTGGGGTTCGCGCTGGAAGGTGGATTTGGGGTTATTGCGGGAAGGTGGATTTGGTGTTAATGCTGGAAGGTGGATTTGGGTTTAGTGCAGGAAGATGGATTTGGGGTTAGTGCAGGTATGTGGATTTGGGGTTAATGTGGGAAGGTGGATTTGGGGTTAGTGTGGGAATGTGGATTTGGGTTTACTGCGGGAAAGTGGATTTGGGTTTAGTGCGGGAAGATGTATTTGGGTTATGGCAGGAAGGTGGATTTGGGGTTAGTGTGGGATAGTGGATTTAGGGACAGTGCGGGAAGGTTGATTTGGGAATAGTGCGGAAGGTGGATTGGCGTAAGAGCATGAAGGTGCATTTGGTGTCATTGCAGCAAGGTGGATAGAGTCATAGAGTCATCGAGTAATACAGCACTGATAGAGGCCCTTCGGCCCATCGTGTCCACGCCGGCCATCAAGTCCTGTCTAATCTAATCCCATATTCCAGCATTTGGCCCGTAGCCTTGTATGCTATGGCATTTCAAGGGCTCATCCAAATGCTTCTTAAATGTTGTGAGGGTTTCTGCCTCCACAACCCTTTCAGGCAGTGAGTTCCAGACTCCAACCACCCTCTGGGTGAAAAAGCTCTTTCTCAAATCCCCTCTAAACCTCCCGCCCTTTACCTTGAATCTATGCCCACTCGTTATTGACCCCTCTACTAAGGGAAAAAGCTCCTCAGCATCCATCCTATCTATGCCCCTCATAATTTTGTACACCTCAATCATGTCCCCCCTCAGCCTCCTCTGCTCCAAGGAAAACAAACCCAATCTGCCCAGTCTATCTTCATAGCTGAAGCGCTCCAGCCCTGGTAACATCCTGGTGAACCTCCTCTGCACCCTCTCTAACGCGATCACATCCTTCCTGTAGTGTGGCGATCAGAACTGCTCACAGTATTCCAGCTGTGACCTAACCAGTGTTTTATACAGCTCCATCATAACCTCCTTGCTCTTATATTCAATGCCTCGACTAATGAAGGCAAGTATCCCATATGCCTTTTTTACCACCTTATCCACCTGTTCCGCCACCTTCTGGGATCTGTGTACTTGCACACCCAGATCCCTCTGACCCTCCATCTTGCCTAGGGTCTTTCCATTCATTGTGTATTCCCTTGCCTTGTTAGTCCCACCAAAGTGCATCACCTCGCACTTTTCCGGGTTACATTCCATTTGCCACTGTTCCGCCCATCTGACCAACCCATCTATATCGCCCTGCAGACTGAGGCTCCCCTCCTCGCTATTTACCACCCTACCAATTTTTGTATCATCCGCGAACTTACTGATCATACCCTTTACATTCATATCCAAGTCATTAATGTAGACCACAAACAGCAAGGGACCCAACACCGATCCCTGTGGTACCCCACTGGCCACAGGCTTCCAGTCACAAAAACAACCTTCGAACATCACACTCTGCCTTCTGCCACTAAGCCAGTTTTGTATCCAATGTGCCAAGGCATCCTGGATTACATGGGCTCTTACCTTCTTACCTTGATGTGGGGTTAGTTTGGGAAGGTGGAATTGGGGTTACTGCGGGAAGGTGGATTTGGGGGTAGTGCGGGAAGGTGCATTTGGGGTTAGTGCGGGAAGGTGGATTTGGTGTTATTGCGGGAACGTGGATTTGTTGTTAGTGCGAGAAGATTGATTTGGGTTTAGTGCGGGAAGGTTGATTTGGGGTTAGTGCTGGAAGCTGGAATTGGGGTTAGTGGGGGAAGCTGGATTGGGTGTTAGTGCTGGAAGGTGGATTGGGGTTTAGTGCGGGAAGATGGATTTGGGGTTCGAGCTGGAAGGTGGATTTGGTTTTAGTGCAGGAAGTTGGATTTGGGGTTAGTGCGGGAATGTGGATTTGGGGTTCGAGCTGGAAGGTGGATTTGGTTTTAGTGCAGGAAGTTGGATTTGGGGTTAGTGCGGGAATGTGGATTTGGGAACAGTGCGGGAAGGTGGATTTGGGGTTAATGCGGTAAGGTTGTTTTGGGGTTAGTGCGGGAAGATGGATTTAGGGTTAGTGTGGGAAGATGGATTTAGGGTTAGTGCAGGAAGGATAATTTGGGGTTATGGCGTGAAGCTGGATTTGGGGTTACTGAGGGAAGGTGGAATTGGGATTATTGCGGCAAGGTGGATTTGTGGTTAGTGCGGGAAGTTTGTTTTGGGGTTAATGCGGGAAAGTTGATTTGGGGTTAGTGCGGGAAGGTGGATTTGGGGTTAGTGCTGGAAGGTGGATTTGTGTTTAGTGCGGGAAGTTGGATTTGTGGTTAGTGCGGGAAGGTGGATTTGGGGTTCGTGCTGGAAGGTAGATTTGGGGTTATTGCGGGAAGGTGGATTTGGTGTCAGTGCTGGAAGGTGGATTTGGGTTTAGTGCAGGAAGTTGGATTTGGGGTTAGTGCAGGTATGTGGATTCGGGGATAGTGCGGGAAGGTGGATATGCGGTTAATGCAGGACGGTGGATTTGGGGTTAGTGCCAGAAGCTGGATTCAGGTTTAGTGCGGGTAGATGGATTTGGGGTTAGCGCGGGAAGGTGGATTTGGGGTTCGCGCTGCAATGTGGATCTGGGGTTATTTCGGGAAGGTGGATTTGGGGTTAGTGTGGGAATGTGTGTTTGGGTTTACTGCGGGAAAGTGCATTTGGTTTTAGTGCTGGAAGATGGATTTGGGTTATGGCAGAAATGTGGATTTGGGGTTAGTTTGGGATAGTGGATTTGGGCATTGTGCTGGAAGGTTGATTTGAGGATAGTGCGGATGGTGGATTGGCGTAAGAGCATGAAGGTGGATTTGGTGTTAGTGCAGAACGATAGATGTGGGGTTAGTGCGGGAAGGTGGATTTGGGGATAGTGTTGGAAGGTGGACTTGGGGTTAGTGCGGGAAGGTGGATTTGGAGTTAGTGCGGGAAGGTGAATTTGGGGTTAGTGCGGGAAGGTGGATTTGGGGTTAGTGCCGGAAGTTGGATTTGGGATAGTGCGGGAAGGTGGATTTGGGGTTTGAGCAGGAAGGTTGATTTGGGGTTAGTTTGGGAAGGTGGATTTGGGGTTACTGCGGGAAGCTGGATTGGGGATAGTGCGGGAAGGTGGATTTGGGGTTCGAGCTGGAAGGTGGATTTGGGGTTATTGCTGGAAGGTGGATTTGGTGTTAGTGCTGGAAGGTGGATTTAGTTTTAGTGCAGGAAGTTGGATTTGGTGTTAGTGCGGGAATGTGGATTTGGGAACAGTGCGGGAAGGTGGAGTTGGGGTTAATGCGGTAAGGTTGTTTTGGGGATAGTGCAGCAAGATGGATTTAGGTTTAGTGCGGGAAGATGGATTTGGGGTTAGTGCAGGAAGGTTGATTTGGGGTTAGTGTGGGAAGGTGGATTTGGGGTTATGGCGTGAAGGTGGATTTGTGGTTACTGTGGGAAGGTGGAATTGGGATTATTGCTGCAAGGTGGATTTGTGGTTAGTGCGGGAAGTTTGATTTGGGGTTAATGCGGGAAGGTGGATATGGGGTTAATGCAGGAAGGTGGATTTGGGGTTAGTGACTGAAGATTGATTCAGGTTTAGTGTGGGTAGATGGATTTGGGGTTAGCGCGGGAAGGTGGATTTTGGGTTCGCGCTGGAAGGTGGATTTGGGGTTATTTCGGGAAGGTGGATTTGGTGTTAGTGTAGGAATGTGGATTTGGGTTTACTGCGGGAAAGTGGATTTGGTTTTAGTGCGGGAAGATGGATTTGGGTGATGGCAGAAATCTGGATTTGGGGTTAGTTTGGGATAGTGGATTTGGAGATAGTGCGGGAAGGTTGATTTGGGGATAGTGTGGATGGTGGATTGGCATAAGAGCATGAAGGTGGATTTGGTGTTAGTGCAGAAATGTAGATGTGGGGTTAGTGCGGGAAGGTGGATTTGGGGAAAGTGTGGGAAGGTGGATTTGGAGTTAGTGCGGGAAGGTGATTTTGGGGTTAGTGCGGGAAGGTGGATTTGGGTTTAGTGCTGGAAGTTGGATTAGGATTTAGTGTGGGAAGGTTGATTTCTGGTTAGTGCGGGAAGGTGGATTTGGGGTTAGTGCCAGAAGATGGATTCAGGGTTAGTGTGGGAAGATGGATTTCGGGTGAGTGCGGTATGGTGGATTTTGGGATAGTGTGAGACGGTGGATTTGAGGTTAGTGCGGGAATGTGGATTTGGGGTTATTGCGGGAAGGCAGATTTGGGGATAGTATGGGAAGGTGGATTTGGGGTTAGTGTGGGAAGGTGCATTTGGGGATAGTGTGGGAAGGTTGATTTGTGGATAGTGCGGGAAGGTGGATATGAGGTTAGTGCGGGAAGCTGGAATTGGGGTTAGTGCGGGAAAGTGGATTTGGGGTTAGTGCGGGATTGTTGATTTGGGGATAGTGCTGGAAGCTGGATTTGGGGTTAGTGCGAGAAGGTCTATTTGGAGTTATTGCTGGAAGTTGGATTTGGGGTTAGTGCAGGAAGGTGGATTTGTGTTGAGTGCTGGGATGTGGATTTGGGTTTAGTGCTGGAACGTGGATTTGTGGTTAGTGCGAGAATGTGGATTTGGGGTTATGGCGTGAAGGTGAATTTGGGGTTACTGTGGGAAGGTGGATTCGGGGATAGTGCGGGAAGGTGGATTTGGTGTTAAATCGGGAAGGTGGATTTGGGGTTAGTGCCAGAGGATGGATTCAGGTTTTGTGCGGGAAGATGGATTTGTTGTTAGTGCGGGAAGGTTGAATTGGGGTTCGCGCTGGAAGGTGGATTTGGGGTTATTGCGGGAAGGTGGATTTGGTGTTAATGCTGGAAGGTGGATTTGGGTTTAGTGCAGGAAGATGGATTTGGGGTTAGTGCAGGTATGTGGATTTGGGGTTAATGTGGGAAGGTGGATTTGGGGTTAGTGTGGGAATGTGGATTTGGGTTTACTGCGGGAAAGTGGATTTGGGTTTAGTGCGGGAAGATGTATTTGGGTTATGGCAGGAAGGTGGATTTGGGGTTAGTGTGGGATAGTGGATTTAGGGACAGTGCGGGAAGGTTGATTTGGGAATAGTGCGGAAGGTGGATTGGCGTAAGAGCATGAAGGTGCATTTGGTGTCATTGCAGCAAGGTGGATAGAGTCATAGAGTCATCGAGTAATACAGCACTGATAGAGGCCCTTCGGCCCATCGTGTCCACGCCGGCCATCAAGTCCTGTCTAATCTAATCCCATATTCCAGCATTTGGCCCGTAGCCTTGTATGCTATGGCATTTCAAGGGCTCATCCAAATGCTTCTTAAATGTTGTGAGGGTTTCTGCCTCCACAACCCTTTCAGGCAGTGAGTTCCAGACTCCAACCACCCTCTGGGTGAAAAAGCTCTTTCTCAAATCCCCTCTAAACCTCCCGCCCTTTACCTTGAATCTATGCCCACTCGTTATTGACCCCTCTACTAAGGGAAAAAGCTCCTCAGCATCCATCCTATCTATGCCCCTCATAATTTTGTACACCTCAATCATGTCCCCCCTCAGCCTCCTCTGCTCCAAGGAAAACAAACCCAATCTGCCCAGTCTATCTTCATAGCTGAAGCGCTCCAGCCCTGGTAACATCCTGGTGAACCTCCTCTGCACCCTCTCTAACGCGATCACATCCTTCCTGTAGTGTGGCGATCAGAACTGCTCACAGTATTCCAGCTGTGACCTAACCAGTGTTTTATACAGCTCCATCATAACCTCCTTGCTCTTATATTCAATGCCTCGACTAATGAAGGCAAGTATCCCATATGCCTTTTTTACCACCTTATCCACCTGTTCCGCCACCTTCTGGGATCTGTGTACTTGCACACCCAGATCCCTCTGACCCTCCATCTTGCCTAGGGTCTTTCCATTCATTGTGTATTCCCTTGCCTTGTTAGTCCCACCAAAGTGCATCACCTCGCACTTTTCCGGGTTACATTCCATTTGCCACTGTTCCGCCCATCTGACCAACCCATCTATATCGCCCTGCAGACTGAGGCTCCCCTCCTCGCTATTTACCACCCTACCAATTTTTGTATCATCCGCGAACTTACTGATCATACCCTTTACATTCATATCCAAGTCATTAATGTAGACCACAAACAGCAAGGGACCCAACACCGATCCCTGTGGTACCCCACTGGCCACAGGCTTCCAGTCACAAAAACAACCTTCGAACATCACACTCTGCCTTCTGCCACTAAGCCAGTTTTGTATCCAATGTGCCAAGGCATCCTGGATTACATGGGCTCTTACCTTCTTACCTTGATGTGGGGTTAGTTTGGGAAGGTGGAATTGGGGTTACTGCGGGAAGGTGGATTTGGGGGTAGTGCGGGAAGGTGCATTTGGGGTTAGTGCGGGAAGGTGGATTTGGTGTTATTGCGGGAACGTGGATTTGTTGTTAGTGCGAGAAGATTGATTTGGGTTTAGTGCGGGAAGGTTGATTTGGGGTTAGTGCTGGAAGCTGGAATTGGGGTTAGTGGGGGAAGCTGGATTGGGTGTTAGTGCTGGAAGGTGGATTGGGGATTAGTGCGGGAAGATGGATTTGGGGTTCGAGCTGGAAGGTGGATTTGGTTTTAGTGCAGGAAGTTGGATTTGGGGTTAGTGCGGGAATGTGGATTTGGGGTTCGAGCTGGAAGGTGGATTTGGTTTTAGTGCAGGAAGTTGGATTTGGGGTTAGTGCGGGAATGTGGATTTGGGAACAGTGCGGGAAGGTGGATTTGGGGTTAATGCGGTAAGGTTGTTTTGGGGTTAGTGCGGGAAGATGGATTTAGGGTTAGTGTGGGAAGATGGATTTAGGGTTAGTGCAGGAAGGATAATTTGGGGTTATGGCGTGAAGCTGGATTTGGGGTTACTGAGGGAAGGTGGAATTGGGATTATTGCAGCAAGGTGGATTTGTGGTTAGTGCGGGAAGTTTGTTTTGGGGTTAATGCGGGAAAGTTGATTTGGGGTTAGTGCGGGAAGGTGGATTTGGGGTTAGTGCTGGAAGGTGGATTTGTGTTTAGTGCGGGAAGTTGGATTTGTGGTTAGTGCGGGAAGGTGAATTTGGGGTTAGTGCGGGAAGGTGGATTTGGGGTTAGTGCCGGAAGTTGGATTTGGGATAGTGCGGGAAGGTGGATTTGGGGTTTGAGCAGGAAGGTTGATTTGGGGTTAGTTTGGGAAGGTGGATTTGGGGTTACTGCGGGAAGCTGGATTGGGGATAGTGCAGGAAGGTGCATTTGGGGTTCATGCGGGAAGGTGGATTTGGGGTTATTGCGGGAAGGTGGATTTGGTGTTAGTGCTGGAAGTTGGATTTGTTTTTGGTGCAGGAAGTTGGTTTTGGGGTTAGTGTGGGCATGTGGATTTGGGAACATTGTGGGAAGGTGGAATTGAGGTTAATGCGGGAAGGTGGATTTGTGGTTAGTGCGGTAAGATGGATTTAGGGTTAGTGCGGGAAGATGGATTTGTGGTTAATGCGGGAAGGTGGATATGGGGTTAATGCAGGAAGGTGGATTTGGGGTTAGTGCCAGAAGTTGGATTCAGGTTTAGTGCGGGTAGATGGATTTGGGGTTAGCGCAGGAAAGTGGATTTGGGGTTCGCGCTGGAAGGTGGATTTTGGGTTATTTCGGGAAGGTGGATTTGGGGTTAGTGTGGGAATGTGGGTTTGGGTTTACTGCGGGAAAGTGGATTTGGTTTTAGTGCTGGAAGATGGATTTGGGTTATGGCAGAAATGTGGATTTGGGGTTAGTTTGGGATAGTGGATTTGGGCATAGTGCGGGAAGGTTGATTTGAGGATAGTGCGGATGGTGGATTGGCGTACGAGCATGAAGGTGGATTTGGTGTTAGTGCAGAAAGATAGATGTGGCGTTAGTGCGGGAAGGTGGATTTGGGGATAGTGTAGGAAGGTGGATTTGGGGTTAGTGCGGGAAGGTGGATTTGGAGTGAGTGCGGGAAGGTGAATTTGGGGTTAGTGCGGGAAGGTGGATTTGGGGTGAGTGCCGGAAGTTGGATTTGGGATCGTGCGGGAAGGTGGATTTGGGGTTTGAGCAGGAAGGTTGATTTGGGGTTAGTTTGGGAAGGTGGATTTGGGGTTACTGCGGGAAGGTGGATTGGGGATAGTGCAGGAAGGTGCATTTGGGGTTCATGCGGGAAGGTGGATTTGGGGTTATTGCGGGAAGGTGGATTTGGTGTTAGTGCTGGAAGTTGGATTTGGTTTCGGTGCAGGAAGTTGGTTTTGGGGTTAGTGTGGGCATGTGGATTTGGGAACAGTGTGGGAAGGTGGAATTGAGGTTAATGCGGGAAGGTGGATTTGTGGTTAGAGCGGTAAGATGGATTTAGGGTTAGTGCGGGAAGATGGATTTGTGGTTAATGCGGGAAGGTGGATATGGGGTTAATGCAGGAAGGTGGATTTGGGGTTAGTGCCAGAAGTTGGATTCAGGTTTAGTGCGGGTAGATGGATTTGGGGTTCGCGCTGGAAGGTGGATTTGGGGTTATTTCGGGAAGGTGGATTTGGGGTTAGTGTGGGAATGTGGGTTTGGGTTTACTGCGGGAAAGTGGATTTGGTTTTAGTGCTGGAAGATGGATTTGGGTTATGGCAGAAATGTGGATTTGGGGTTAGTTTGGGATAGTGGATTTGGGCATAGTGCGGGAAGGTTGATTTGAGGATAGTGCGGATGGTGGATTGGCGTACGAGCATGAAGGTGGATTTGGTGTTAGTGCAGAAAGATAGATGTGGGGTTAGTGCGGGAAGGTGGATTTGGGGATAGTGTTGGAAGGTGGATTTGGGGTTAGTGCGGGAAGGTGGATTTGGAGTGAGTGCGGGAAGGTGAATTTGGGGTTAGTGCGGGAAGGTGGATTTGGGGTGAGTGCCGGAAGTTGGATTTGGGATCGTGCGGGAAGGTGGATTTGGGGTTTGAGCAGGAAGGTTGATTTGGGGTTAGTTTGGGAAGGTGGATTTGGGGTTACTGCGGGAAGGTGGATTGGGGATAATGCAGGAAGGTGCATTTGGGGTTCATGCGGGAAGGTGGATTTGGGGTTATTGCGGGAAGGTGGATTTGGTGTTAGTGCTGGAAGTTGGATTTGGTTTCGGTGCAGGAAGTTGGTTTTGGGGTTAGTGTGGGCATGTGGATTTGGGAACAGTGTGGGAAGGTGGAATTGAGGTTAATGCGGGAAGGTGGATTTGTGGTTAGAGCGGTAAGATGGATTTAGGGTTAGTGCGGGAAGATGGATTTGTGGTTAATGCGGGAAGGTGGATATGGGGTTAATGCAGGAAGGTGGATTTGGGGTTAGTGCCAGAAGTTGGATTCAGGTTTAGTGCGGGTAGAAGGATTTGGGGTTCGCGCTGGAAGGTGGATTTGGGGTTATTTCGGGAAGGTGGATTTGGGGTTAGTGTGGGAATGTGGGTTTGGGTTTACTGCGGGAAAGTGGATTTGGTTATAGTGCTGGAAGATGGATTTGGGTTATGGCAGAAATGTGGATTTGGGGTTAGTTTGGGATAGTGGATTTGGGCATAGTGCGGGAAGGTTGATTTGAGGATAGTGCGGATGGTGGATTGGCGTACGAGCATGAAGGTGGATTTGGTGTTAGTGCAGAAAGATAGATGTGGGGTTAGTGCGGGAAGGTGGATTTGGGGATAGTGTTGGAAGGTGGATTTGGGGTTAGTGCGGGAAGGTGGATTTGGAGTTAGTGCGGGAAGGTGAATTTGGGGTTAGTGCGGGAAGGTGGATTTGGGGTGAGTGCCGGAAGTTGGATTTGGGATCGTGCGGGAAGGTGGATTTGGGGTTTGAGCAGGAAGGTTGATTTGGGGTTAGTTTGGGAAGGTGGATTTGGGGTTACTGCGGGAAGGTGGATTGGGGATAGTGCAGGAAGGTGCATTTGGGGTTCATGCGGGAAGGTGGATTTGGGGTTATTGCGGGAAGGTGGATTTGGTGTTAGTGCTGGAAGTTGGATTTGGTTTTGGTGCAGGAAGTTGGTTTTGGGGTTAGTGTGGGCATGTGGATTT
Source organism: Somniosus microcephalus (assembly GCF_052327205.1). Taxonomy (NCBI): domain Eukaryota; kingdom Metazoa; phylum Chordata; class Chondrichthyes; order Squaliformes; family Somniosidae; genus Somniosus; species Somniosus microcephalus. The sequence goes on from NW_028225183.1 coordinate 31,599,531, forward strand.
GGGAACAGTGTGGGAAGGTGGAATTGAGGTTAATGCGGGAAGGTGGATTTGTGGTTAGAGCGGTAAGATGGATTTAGGGTTAGTGCGGGAAGATGGATTTGTGGTTAATGCAGGAAGGTGGATATGGGGTTAATGCAGGAAGGTGGATTTGGGGTTAGTGCCAGAAGTTGGATTCAGGTTTAGTGCGGGTAGATGGATTTGGGGTTCGCGCTGGAAGGTGGATTTGGGGTTATTTCGGGAAGGTGGATTTGGGGTTAGTGTGGGAATGTGGGTTTGGGTTTACTGCGGGAAAGTGGATTTGGTTTTAGTGCTGGAAGATGGATTTGGGTTATGGCAGAAATGTGGATTTGGGGTTAGTTTGGGATAGTGGATTTGGGCATAGTGCGGAAGATTGATTTGAGGATAGTGCGGATGTTGGATTGGCGTAAGAGCATGAAGGTGGATTTGGTGTTAGTGCAGAAAGATAGATGTGGGGTTAGTGCGGGAAGGTGGATTTGTGGTTAGTGCGGGAAGGTGGATTTGGAGTTAGTGCGGGAAGGTGAATTTGGGGTTAGTGCGGGAAGGAGGATTTGGGGTTAGTGCCGGAAGTTGGATTTGGGATTGTGCGGGAAGGTGGATTTGGGGTTTGAGCAGGAAGGTTGATTTGGGGTTAGTTTGGGAAGATGTATTTGGGGTTACTGCGGGAAGGTGGATTGGGGATAGTGCAGGAAGGTGCATTTGGGGTTCATGCGGGAAGGTGGATTTGGGGTTATTGCGGGAAGGTGGATTTGGTGTTAGTGCTGGAAGTTGGATTTGGTTTTGGTGCAGGAAGTTGCTTTTGGGGTTAGTGTGGGCATGTGGATTTGGGAACAGTGTGGGAAGGTGGAATTGAGGTTAATGCGGGAAGGTTGATTTGTGGTTAGTGCGGTAAGATGGATTTAGGGTTAGTGCGGGAAGATGGATTTGGGGTTAATGTGGGAAGGTGGATTTGTGAATAGTGCGGTATGGTGGATTTTGGGATAGTGCGAGAAGGTGGATTTGGGGTTAGTGCGGGAATGTGGATTGGGGTTTAGGGCAGGAATGTGGATTTGAGTTTAGTGCGGGAAGATGAATTTGGGTTATGGCAGGAAGTTGGATTTGGTGTTAGTGTGTGATAGTGGATTTGGGGATACTGCGGAAAGGTTGATTTGGGGAGAGTGCGGGAAGGTGGATTTGGGGATAGTGCAGATAGTGGATTGGCGTAAGTGCATGAAGGTTGGCTTTGTGGTTAGTTCAGGAAGGTGAATTTGGGGTTAGTGCGGGAAGGTGGATTTGGGGATCATGCGGGAATGTGGATTTGGAGTAAGTGTGGGAAGGTGGATTTGGGGTTTATGAGAGAAGGTGGTTTTGGGGTTACTGCGGGAATGTGGATTTGGAGTAGGTGCGGGAAGGTGGATTTGGGGTTAGTGCGGGAAGGTGGATTTGGGGTTAGAGCAGGAAGTTGGATTTGGGGTTAGTGCGGGAAAGTGGACTTGGGTTTAGTGCGGGAAGGAGGATCTGGGGTGAGAGCAGAAAGTTGGAATTGTGGTTAATGCGGGAAGGTCGATTTGGGGATAGTTCGGGAAGTTGGATTTGGGGTTAGTGTGGGAAGGTGGATTTGGTGTTACTGCGGGAAGGTGGATTTGGGTATAGTGCGGGAAGGTGCATTTTTGGTTAGTGCGGGAAGGTGGATTTGGGGTTATTGCGGGAAGGTGGATTTGGGGTTAGCGTGAGAAGTTTGATTTGGTTTTAGTGCGGGAAGGTTGATTTGGGGTTAGTGCTGGAAGGTGGATTTGGGGTTAGTTTGGGAAGGTGGATTGCGGGTTAGTGATGGAAGGTGAATTTGGGGTTAGTGCTGGAAGGTTGATTTGTGGATAGTGCGGTAAGGTGGATTTGGGGATAGTGCGGGAAGGTAAATTAGTGGTTAGTGCGGGAAGGTGGATTTGGGGTTAGTGCAGGAATGTTGATTTGTGGATAGTGCGGTATGGTGGATTTTGGGATAGTGCGAGAAGATGGATTTGGGGCTAGTGCGGGAATGTGGCTTTAGAAACGATGCGGGAAGGTGGATTTGGGGTTAATGCGGGAAGGTTGATTTGGGGTTAGTGAGGGAGGATCGATTTATGGTTCATGAGGGAAGATGGATTTGGGGTTAGTGCGGGAAGGTGGTTCTGTGGATAATGCGGTACGGTGGATTTTGGCATAGTGCGAGAAGGTGGGATTGGGTTTAGTGCAGGAATGTTGATTTGGGAATAGTGCTGGAAGGTGGATTTGGGTTTAATGCAGGAAGGTTGAATTGGGGTTACTGCGGGAAGATGGATTTGGGGTTAGTGAAGGAAGGTGGATTTGGGGATAGTGTGGGAAGATGGATTGCGGGTAAGTGGAGGAAGATGGATTTGTGGTTAGTGCGGGAAGGTGGATTTGTGGATAGTGCAGTATGGTGGATTTTGTGATAGTGCGAGAAGGTGGATTTTGGGTTAGTGCGGGAATGTGGATTGGGGTTTAGGGCAGGAATGTGGATTTGGGTTTAGTGCGGGAAGATGGATTTGGGTTATGGCAGGAAGGTGGATTTGAGGTTAGTGTGGGATAGTGCAAATTGGGGATAATGCGTGAAGGTTGATTTGGGGAGAGTGCGGGAATTGGATTTGGGGATAGTGCAGATGGTGGATTGGCGTAAGTGCATGAAGGTGGATTTGGTTTTAGTGCAGGAAGTTGGATTTCGGGTTAGTGTGAGAGGGTGGATTTGGGGGTAGTGCGGGAAGGTGGATTTGGGTTTAGTGAGTGAAGGTGGATTTGGAGTTAGTGCGGGAAGGTGGATTTGGGGTTCATGCGGGAAGGTGGATTTGGGGTTAATGCGGGAAGGTGGATTTGCGGTTCGTGCGGGAAGATGGATTTGGGGTTAGTGCGGGAATGTGGATTTGTGAATCCTGCGGGAAGGTGGATTTGGGGTTAATGCAGGAAGGTGGATTCGGAGTTAGTGCGGAAAGGTGGATTTGGGCTTTAGTGTGGGAAGGAGGATTTCGGGATAGTGCGGGAAGATGAATTTGTGGTTAGTGCTGGAAGGTGGATTTGTGGATAGTGCAGTATGGTGGATTTTGGGATAGTGCAAGAAGGTGGATTTGGTGTTGGTGCGTGAATGTGGATTGGGGTTTAGGGCAGGAATGTGGATTTGGGTTTAGTGTGGGAAAGTGGATTTGGGGATAATGCGTGAAGTTTGATTTGGGGAGAGTGCGGGACTTGGATTTGGGGATAGAGCAGATGCTGGATTGGCGTAAGTGCATGAATGTGGATTTGGGTTTAGTGCAGGTAGGTGGATTTTGTGTTTGTGCAGGAAGGGGATTTGGGGATAGTGCGGGAAGGTGGATTTGGGTTTAGTGAGTGAAGGTGGCTTTGGAGATAGTGCGGGAATTTCGATTTGGGGTAAATGCGGGAAGGTGGATTTGGGGTTAGTGCGGGAAGGTGGATTTGGAGTTAATGTGGGAAGGTGGATTTGGTGTTACTGTGGAAATGTGGATTTGTGGTTAATGCGGGAAAGTGGATTTGCAGTTAGTGTGAGAAGCTGGATTTGGATTAGTGCGGGAATGTGGATTTGTGAATAGTGCGGAAAGGTGGATTTGGAGTTTATTGCGGGAAGGAGGATTTGGGGATAGTGCAGGAAGGTGGATTTGTGGTTAGTGTGGGAATGTGGATTTGTAGTTAGAGCAGGAAGGTGGATTTGGTGTTAGTGCGGGAAAGTGGACTTGGGGTTAGTGCGGGAAGGAGGATCTGGGCTCAGAGCAGGAAGTTGGATTTGAGGTTAGTGCGGGAAGGTGGATTTGGGGTTAAAGCAGGAAGGTTGATTTGGGGTTAGTTTGGAAAGGTGGATTTGGGGTTTATTGCGGGAAGGAGGAATTGGGGATAGTGAAGGAAGGTGGATTTGTGGTTAGTGTGGGAATGTGGATTTGTAGTTAGAGCAGGAAGGTGGATTTCGTGTTAGTGCGGGAAAGTGGACTTGGGGTTAGTGCGGGAAGGAGGATCTGGGCTCAGAGCAGGAAGTTGGATTTGAGGTTAGTGCGGGAAGGTGGATTTGGGGTTAAAGCAGGAAGGTTGATTTGGGGTTAGTTTGGAAAGGTGGATTTGGGGTTACTGCGGGAAGGTTCATTTGTGGATAGTGCGGGAAGGAGGATTTGGGGTTAATGCGGGAAAGTGGATTTGGGGTTAGTGCTGGAAGGTGGATTGGGGGTAAGTGTGGGAAGATGGATTTGTGGTTCGTGCTGGAAGGTGGATTTGGGGTAATTGAGGGAAGGTGGATTTGGTGTTAGTGCTGGAAGGTGGATTTGGTTTTAGTGCAGGAAGTTGGATTTGGTGTTAGTGCGGGCATGTGGATTTGGGAACAGTGCGGGAAGGTGGATTTGGGGTTAATGCGGGAAGGTTGATTTGGGATTAGTGCTGTAATATGGATTTAGGGTTAGTGCGGGAAGATGGATTTGGGGCTAGTGTGGGAAGGTGCATTTGTGGATAGTGCGGTATGGTGGATTTTGGGAAAGTGCGAGAAGGTGGATTTGGGTTTAGTGCGGGAATGTGGATTGGGGTTTCGGGCAGGAATGTGGATTTGTGTTTAGTGCAGGAAGATGGATTTGGGTTATGGCAGTAAGTTGGATTTGGTGTTAGTGAGGGATAGTTGATTTGGGGATAGTGCGGCAAGGTTGATTTGGGGAGAGTGCGGGAAGGTGGATTTGGGGATAGTGCAGGAAGGTGGATTTGGGGTTAGTGCGGGAAGGTGGATTTGGGGATAGTGCGGGAAGGTGGATTTGGGTTACTGCGGAAATGTGGATTTGGGGTTAATGCGGGAAGGTGGATTTGGAGTTAGTGCAGGAAAGTGGATTTGGGGTTTATGCGGGAAGGTGGATTTGGGGTTAATGCGGAAGGTTGATTTGGGGAGAGTGCGGGAAGGTGGATTTGGGGATAGTGCAGATGGTGGATTGGCATAAGTGCATGAAGGTGGATTTGGGGTTAGTGCAGGAAGGTGGATTTGGGGTTAGTGCGGGAAGGTGGATTTGGGGATAGTGCGGGAAGGTGGATTTGGGTTACTGCGGGAAGGTGGATTTGGGGTTAATGCGGGAAGGTGGATTTGGAGTTAGTGCGGGAAGGTGGATTTGGGGTTTATGCGGGAAGGTGGATTTGGGGTTAATGCGGAAGGTGGATTTGGAGTTAGTGCAGGAAGGTGGATTTGGGGTTACTGCGGGAAGGTAGATTTAGGGTTAGAGCCGGAAGGTGGATTTGGGGTTATTGCGGGAAAGTTGACTTGGGGTTAGTGCGGGAAGGAGGATCTGGTTTTTGAGCAGGAAGTTGGATTTGGGGTTAGCGCGGGAAAATCGTTTTGGAGATAGTTCGGGAAGTTGGATTTGGGTTTAGTGTGGGAAGGTGGATTTGGGGTTACTGCGGGAAGGTGGATTTGGGTATAGTGCGGGAAGGTGCATTTTGGTTTAGTGCGCGAAGGTGGATTTGTGGTTATTGCCGAAAGGTGATTTTGGGGCTAGTGCGAGAAGTTTGATTTGGTTTTAGTGCGGGAAGGTTGATTTGGGGTTCATGCTGGAAGATGGATTTGGGGTTATTGCAGGAAGGTGGATTTGGAGTTAGTGCTGGAAGGTGGATTAGGTTTTAGTGCAGGAAGTTGGATTTGGGTTTAGTGCGGGAATGTGGATTTGGGAATTTTGCGGTTAGGTGGATTTGGGGTTAATGTGGGAATGTGGATTCGGGGTAGTGCAGGAAGATGGATTTAGGGTTAGCACGGGAAGGTAGATTTGGGGTTAGTGCGGGAAGGTGGATTTGGGGTTTGTGCTGGAAGGTGGATTTGGGGTTAGTGCGGAAAGGTGGAATTGGCGTTAATGCGGGCAGGTGGATTTGGGGATAGTGCGGGAAGGTTGATTTGCGGATAGTGCGGGAAGGTTGATTTGGGGAGAGTGCGGGAAAGTAAATTTGGGGTTAGTGCGGGAAGGTGGATTTGACGTGAGTGTGGGAATGTTGATTTGTGGATAGTGCGGTATGGTGGATTTTAGGATAGTGCGAGAAGATGGATTTGGGGTTTGTGCGGGAAGGTAGATTTGGGGTTAATGCAGGAAGGTTTATTTGGCGTTAGTGCGGGAAGATGGATTTGGGGTTAGTGCGGGAAGGTGGATTTGTGGAGAGTGCGGTATGGTGGATTTTGGGATAGTGCGAGAAGGTGGATTTGGGGTTAGTGCAGGAATGTTGATTTGGGAAAATATGGGAAGGTGGATTTGGGGTTAACGTGGGAAGGTGGATTCGGGGTTAGTGCGGGAAGATGGATCTGGGGTTAGTGCGGGAAGTTGGATTTGGGGATAGTGCGGGAAGATGGATTTAGGTTTAGTGCAGGAAGATGAATTTGTGCTTAGTGCGGGAAGGTGGATTTGTGGATAGTGCAGTATGGTAGATTTTGGGATAGTGCGAGAAGGTGGATTTGGTGTTGGTGCGGGAATGTGGATTGGGGTTTAGGGCAGGAATGTGGATTTGAGTTTAGTGTGGGAAGATGGATTTGGGTTATGGCACGAAGGTGGATTTGGGGTTGGTGTGGGATAGTGGATTTGGGGATAGTGCGTGAAGTTTGATTTGGGGAGAGTGCGGGACTTGGATTTGGGGATAGTGCAGATGGTGGATTGGCGTAAGTGCATGAATGTGGATTTGGGTTTAGTGCAGGAAGGTGGATTTTGGGTTAGTGCAGGAAGGGGATTTGGGGATAGTGCGGGAAGGTGGATTTGGGTTTAGTGAGTGAAGGTGGATTTGGAGATAGTGCGGGAAGTTCGATTTGGGGTAAATGCGGGAAGGTGGATTTGGGGTTACTGCGGGAAGGTGGATTTGGAGTTAGTGTGCGAAGGTGGATTTGGTGTTACTGTGGAAATGTGGATTTGTGGTTAAAGCGGGAAAGTGGATTTGCGGTTAGTGTGAGAAGGTGGATTGGGATTAGTGTGGGAATGTGTATTTGTGAATAGTGCGGGAAGGTGGATTTGGGGTTAATGCAGGAAGGTGGATTGGGAGTTAGTGCGGAAAGGTGGATTTGGGGTTTATTGCGGGAAGGAGGATTTGGGGATAGTGCAGGAAGGTGGATTTGGGGTTAGTGTGGGAATGTGGATTTGTCGTTAGAGCAGGAAGGTGGATTTGGTGTTAGTGCGGGAAAGTGGACTTGGGGTTAGCGCGGGAAGGAGGATCTGGGCTCAGAGCAGGAAGTTGGATTTGAGGTTAGTGCGGGAAGGTGGATTTGGCGATAGTTAGGGAAGTTCGATTTGGGGTTAGTGTGGGAAGGTTGATTTGTGGTTATTGCAGGAAGGTGGATTTGGGGATAGTGCGGGAAGGTGCATTTTGGGTTAGTGCGGGAAGTTGGATTTGGGGTTCTTGCGGGAAGTTGGATTTGGGGTTAGTGAGAGAAGTTTGATTTGGTTTTAGTGCGGGAAGGTTGATTTGGGGTTAATGCGGGAAGGTTGATTTGTGGTTAGTGCGGGAAGATGGATTTAGGATTAGTGTGGGAAGCTGGATTTGGGGTTAATGCGATAAGGTGGATTTGTGGATAGTGCGGTTTGGTGGATTTTGGGATAGTGCGAGAAGGTGGATTTGGGGTTAGTGCAGGAATGTTGATTTGGGAATAGTATGGGAAGGTGGATTTGGGGTTAATGCGGGAAGGTGGATTTGGGGTTAATGCGGGAAGATGGATCTGCGGTTAGTGCGGGAAGTTAGTTTTGGGGATAGTGCGGGAAGATGGATTTAGGTTTAGTGCAGAAAGATGAATTTGTGGTTAGTGCCGGAAGGTGGATTTGTGGATAGTGCAGTATGGTGGATTTTGGGAAAGTGCAAGAAGGTGGATTTGGTGTTGGTGCGGGAATGTGGATTGGGGTTTAGTGCGGGAAGATGGATTTGGGTTATGGCAGGAAGGTGGATTTGGGGTTAGTGTGGGATAGTGGATTTGGGGTTAATGCGTGAAGTTTGATTTGGGGAGAGTGCGGGACTTGGATTTGGGGATAGTGCAGATGGTGGATTGGCGTAAGTGCATGAATGTGGATTTGGGTTTAGTGCAGGAAGGTGGATTTTGTGTTAGTGCAGGAGGGGGATTTGGGGATAGTGCGGGAAGGTGGATTTGGGTTTAGTGAGTAAAGGTGGCTTTGGAGATAGTGCGGGAATTTCGATTTGGGGTAAATGCGGGAAGGTGGATTTGGGGTTAGTGCGGGAAGGTGGATTTGGAGTTAGTGTGGGAAGGTGGATTTGGTGTTACTGTGGAAATGTGGATTTGTGGTTAATGCGGGAAAGTGGATTTGCAGTTAGTGTGAGAAGCTGGATTGGGATTAGTGCGGGAATGTGGATTTGTGAATAGTGCGGGAAGGTGGATTTGGGGTTTATTGCGGGAAGGAGGATTTGGGGATAGTGCAGGAAGGTGGATTTCTGGTTAGTGTGGGAATGTGGATTTGTAGTTAGAGCAGGAAGGTGGATTTGGTGTTAGTGCGGGAAAGTGGACTTGGGGTTACTGCGGGAAGGAGGATCTGGGCTCAGAGCAGGAAGTTGGATTTGAGGTTAGTGCGGGAAGGTGGATTTGGGGTTAAAGCAGGAAGGTTGATTTGGGGTTAGTTTGGAAAGGTGGATTTGGGGTTTATTGCGGGAAGGAGGATTTGGGGATAGTGCAGGAAGGTGGATTTGTGGTTAGTGTGGGAATGTGGATTTGTAGTTGGAGCAGGAAGGTGGATTTGGTGTTAGTGCGGGAAAGTGGACTTGGGGTTAGTGCGGGAAGGAGGATCTGGGCTCAGAGCAGGAAGTTGGATTTGAGGTTAGTGCGGGAAGGTGGATTAGGGGTTAAAGCAGGAAGGTTGATTTGGGGTTAGTTTGGAACGGTGGATTTGGGGTTACTGCGGGAAGGTTCATTTGTGGATAGTGCGGGAAGGTGGATTTGGGGTTAATGCAGGAAAGTGGATTTGGGGTTAGTGCTGGAAGGTGGATTGGGGGTAAGTGTGGGAAGATGGATTTGTGGTTCGTGCTGGAAGGTGGATTTGGGGTAATTGAGGGAAGGTGGATTTGGTGTTAGTGCTGGAAGGTGGATTTGGTTTTAGTGCAGGAAGTTGGATTTGGTGTTAGTGCGGGCATGTGGATTTGGGAACAGTGCGGGAAGGTGGATTTGGGGTTAATGCGGGAAGGTTGATTTGGGATTAGTGCAGTAATATGGATTTAGGGTTAGTGCGGGAAGATGGATTTGGGGCTAGTGTGGGAAGGTGGATTTGTGGATAGTGCGGTATGGTGGATTTTGGGAAAGTGCGAGAATGTGGATTTGGGTTTAGTGCGGGAATGTGGATTGGGGTTTCGGGCAGGAATGTGGATTTGTGTTTAGTGCGGGAAGATGGATTTGGGTTATGGCAGTAAGGTGGATTTGGTGTTAGTGTGGGATAGTAGATTTGGGGATAGTGCGGCAAGGTTGATTTGGCGTTAGTGCGGGAAGATGGATTTAGGGTTAGTGCGGGAAGATGGATTTGGGGTTAGTGCGGGAAGGTGGATTTGTGGATAGTGCGGTATGGTGGATTTTGGGATAGTGCGAGAAGGTGGATTTGGGGTTAGTGCAGGAATGTTGATTTGGGAAAATATGAGAAGGTGGATTTCGGGTTAACGTGGGAAGGTGGATTCGGGGTTAGTGCGGGAAGATGGATCTGGGGTTAGTGCGGGAAGTTGGATTTGGGGATAGTGCGGGAAGATGGATTTAGGTTTAGTGCAGGAAGATGAATTTGTGCTTAGTGCGGGAAGGTGGATTTGTGGATAGTGCAGTATGGTAGATTTTGGGATAGTGCGAGAAGGTGGATTTGGTGTTGGTGCGGGAATGTGGATTGGGGTTTAGGGCAGGAATGTGGATTTGGGTTTAGTGCGGGAAGATGGATTTGGGTTATGGCAGGAAGGTGGATTTGGGGTTGGTGTGGGATAGTGGATTTGGGGATAGTGCGTGAAGTTTGATTTGGGGAGAGTGCGGGACTTGGATTTGGGGATAGTGCAGATGGTGGATTGGCGTAAGTGCATGAATGTGGATTTGGGTTTAGTGCAGGAAGGTGGATTTTGGGTTAGTGCAGGAAGGGGATTTGGGGATAGTGCGGGAAGGTGGATTTGGGTTTAGTGAGTGAAGGTGGATTTGGAGATAGTGCGGGAAGTTCGATTTGGGGTAAATGCGGGAAGGTGGATTTGGGGTTACTGCGGGAAGGTGGATTTGGAGTTCGTGTGCGAAGGTGGATTTGGTGTTACTGTGGAAATGTGGATTTGTGGTTAATGCGGGAAAGTGGATTTGCGGTTAGTGTGAGAAGGTGGATTGGGATTAGTGTGGGAATGTGTATTTGTGAATAGTGCGGGAAGGTGGATTTGGGGTTAATGCAGGAAGGTGGATTGGGAGTTAGTGCGGAAAGGTGGATTTGGGGTTTATTGCGGGAAGGAGGATTTGGGAATAGTGCAGGAAGGTGGATTTGGGGTTAGTGTGGGAATGTGGATTTGTAGTTAGAGCAGGAAGGTGGATTTGGTGTTAGTGCGGGAAAGTGGACTTGGGGTTAGCGCGGGAAGGAGGATCTGGGCTCAGAGCAGGAAGTTGGATTTGAGGTTAGTGCGGGAAGGTGGATTTGGTGATAGTTAGGGAAGTTCGATTTGGGGTTAGTGTGGGAAGATTGATTTGTGGTTACTGCAGGAAGGTGGATTTGGGGATAGTGCGGGAAGGTGCATTTTGGGTTAGTGCGGGAAGTTGGATTTGGGGTTCTTGCGGGAAGTTGGATTTGGGGTTAGTGAGAGAAGTTTGATTTGGTTTTAGTGCGGGAAGGTTGATTTGGGGTTAATGCGGGAAGGTTGATTTGTGGTTAGTGCGGGAAGATGGATTTAGGGTTAGTGTGGGAAGCTGGATTTGGGGTTACTGTGATAAGGTGGATTTGTGGATAGTGCGGTTTGGTGGATTTTGAGATAGTGCGAGAAGGTGGATTTGGGGTTAGTGCAGGAATGTTGATTTGGGAATAGTATGGGAAGGTGGATTTGGGGTTAATGCGGGAAGGTGGATTTGGGGTTAATGCGGGAAGATGGATCTGCGGTTAGTGCGGGAAGTTGGATTTGGGGATAGTGCGGGAAGATGGATTTAGGTTTAGTGCAGGAAGATGAATTTGTGGTTAGTGCCGGAAGGTGGATTTGTGGATAGTGCAGTATGGTGGATTTTGGGAAAGTGCAAGAAGGTGGATTTGGTGTTGGTGCGGGAATGTGGATTGGGGTTTAGGGCAGTAATGTGGATTTGGGTTTAGTGCGGGAAGATGGATTTGGGTTATGGCAGGAAGGTGGATTTGGCGTTAGTGTGGGATAGTGGATTTGGGGTTAATGCGTGAAGTTTGATTTGGGGAGAGTGCGGGACTTGGATTTGGGGATAGTGCAGATGGTGGATTGGCGTAAGTGCATGAATGTCGATTTGGGTTTAGTGCAGGAAGGTGGATTTTGTGTTAGTGCAGGAGGGGGATTTGGGGATAGTGCGGGAAGGTGGATTTGGGTTTAGTGAGTAAAGGTGGCTTTGGAGATAGTGCGGGAATTTCGATTTGGGGTAAATGCGGGAAGGTGGATTTGGGGTTAGTGCGGGAAGGTGGACTTGGAGTTAGTGTGGGAAGGTGGATTTGGTGTTACTGTGGAAATGTGGATTTGTTGTTAATGCGGGAAAGTGGATTTGCAGTTAGTGTGAGAAGCTGGATTGGGATTAGTGCGGGAATGTGGATTTGTGAATATTGCGGGAAGGTGGATTTGGGGTTAATGCAGGAAGTTGGATTAGGAGTTAGTGCGGAAAGGTGGATTTGGGGTTTATTGCGGGAAGGAGGATTTGGGGATAGTGCAGGAAGGTGGATTTGTGGTTAGTGTGGGAATGTGGATTTGTAGTTAGAGCAGGAAGGTGCATTTGGTGTTAGTGCGGGAAAGTGGACTTGGGGTTACTGCGGGAAGGAGGATCTGGGCTCAGAGCAGGAAGTTGGATTTGAGGTTAGTGCGGGAAGGTGGATTAGGGGTTAAAGCAGGAAGGTTGATTTGGGGTTAGTTTGGAACGGTGGATTTGGGGTTACTGCGGGAAGGTTCATTTGTGGATAGTGCGGGAAGGTGGATTTGGGGTTAATGCGGGAAAGTGGATTTGGGGTTAGTGCTGGAAGGTGGATTGGGGGTAAGTGTGGGAAGATGGATTTGTGGTTCGTGCTGGAAGGTGGATTTGGGGTAATTGAGGGAAGGTGGATTTGGTGTTAGTGCTGGAAGGTGGATTTGGTTTTAGTGCAGGAAGTTGGATTTGGTGTTAGTGCGGGCATGTGGATTTGGGAACAGTGCGGTAAGGTGGATTTGGGGTTAATGCGGGAAGGTTGATTTGGGATTAGTGCAGTAATATGGATTTAGGGTTAGTGCGGGAAGATGGATTTGGGGCTAGTGTGGGAAGGTGGATTTGTGGATAGTGCGGTATGGTGGATTTTGGGAAAGTGCGAGAAGGTGGATTTGGGTTTAGTGCGGGAATGTGGATTGGGGTTTAGGGCAGGAATGTGGATTTGTGTTTAGTGCGGGAAGATGGATTTGGGTTATGGCAGTAAGGTGGATTTGGTGTTAGTGTGGGATAGTAGATTTGGGGATAGTGCGGCAAGGTTGATTTGGGGAGAGTGCGGGAAGGTGGATTTGGGAATAGTGCAGGAAAGTGGATTTGGGGTTAGTGCGGGAAGGTGGATTTGGGGATAGTGCGGGAAGGTGGATTTGGGTTACTGCGGGAAGGTGGATTTGGGGTTAATGCGGGAAGGTGGATTTGAAGTTAGTGCGGGAAGGTAGATTTGGGGTTTATGCGGGAAGGTAGATTTGGGGTTAATGCGGAAGGTGGATTTGGAGTTAGTGCAGGAAGGTGGATTTGGGGTTACTGTGGGAATGTGGATTTGTAGTTAGAGCAGGAAGGTGGATTTGGTGTTAGTGCGGGAAAGTGGACTTGGGGTTAGTGCGGGAAGGAGGATCTGGGCTCAGAGCAGGAAGTTGGATTTGAGGTTAGTGCGGGAAGGTGGATTTGGTGATAGTTAGGGAAGTTGGATTTGGGGTTAGTGTGGGAAGGTTGATTTGTGGTTACTGCAGCAAGGTGGATTTGGGGATAGTGCGGGAAGGTGCATTTTGTGTTAGTGCGGGAAGTTGGATTCGGGGTTATTGCGGGAAGTTGGATTTGGGGTTAGTGAGAGAAGTTTGATTTGGTTTGAGTGCGGGAAGGTTGATTTGGAGTTAGTGCTGGAACGTTGATTTGGGGTTAGTGTGGGAATTTGGATTGTGGGTTAGCGCTGGAATCTGGATTTGGGGTGAGTGCGGGAAGATGGATTTGGGGTTCGTGCTGGAAGGAGGATTTGTGTTTATTGCAGGAAGGTGGATTTGGGTTTAGTGAGTGAAGGTGGATTTGGAGATAGTGCGGGACGTTCGATTTGGGGTAAATGCGGGAAGGTGGATTTGGGGTTAGTGCGGGAAGGTGGATTTGGAGTTAGTGTGGGAAGGTGGATTTGGTGTTACTGTGGAAATGTGGATTTGTGGTTAATGCGGGAAAGTGGATTTGCGGTTAATGTGAGAAGGTGGATTGGGATTAGTGCGGGAATGTGTATTTGTGAATAGTGCGGGAAGGTGGATTTGGGGTTAATGCAGGAAGGTGAATTGGGAGTTAGTGCGGAAAGGTGGATTTGGGGTTAATGCAGGAAGGTGAATTGGGAGTTAGTGCGGAAAGGTGGATTTGGGGTTTATTGCTTGAAGGAGGATTTGGGGATAGTGCAGGAAAGGGGATTTGGGGTTAGTGTGGGAATGTGGATTTGTAGTTAGAGCAGGAAGGTGGATTTGGTGTTAGTGCGGGAAAGTGGACTTGGGGTTAATGCGGGAAGGAGGATCTGGGCTCAGAGCAGGAAGTTGGATTTGAGGTTAGTGCGGGAAGGTGGATTTGGTGATAGTTAGGGAAGTTGGATTTGGGGTTAGTGTGGGAAGGTTGATTTGTGGTTACTGCGGCAAGGTGGATTTGGGGATAGTGCGGGAAGGTGCATTTTGGGTTAGTGCAGGAAGTTGGATTCGGGGTTATTGCGGGAAGTTGGATTTGGGGTTAGTGAGAGAAGTTTGATTTGATTTTATTGCGGGAAGGTTGATTTGGAGTTAGTGCTGGAACGTTGATTTGGGGTTAGTGTGGGAAGTTGGATTGTGGGTTAGTGCTGGAATCTGGATTTGGGGTTAGTGCGGGAAGATGGATTTGGGGTTCGTGCTGGAAGGTGGATTTCTGGTTATTGCGGGAAGGTGGATTTGGAGTTAATGCTGGAAGGTGGATTTGGAGTTAGTGCTGGAAGGTGGATTTGGTTTTAGTGCATGAAGTTGGATTTGGGTTTAGTGCGGGAATGTGGATTTGGGAATAGTGGGGGAAGGTGGATTTTGGGTTAATGCGGGAAGGTGGATTTGGGTTTAGTGCGGGAAGATGGATTTAGGGTTAGCACGGGAAGGTAAATTTGGAGTTAGTGCGAGAAGGTGGATTTGGCGTTTGTGCTGGAAGGTGGATTTGGCGTTAGTGTGGGCATGCGGATTTGGGGATAGTGCGTGAAGGTTGGTTTGTGGATAGTGCAGGAAGGTGGATTTGGGGATAGTGCGTGAAGGTTGATTTGTGGATAGTGCAGGAAGGTGGATTTGGGGATTGTGGGGGAAGGTGGATTTGGGGATTGTGGGGGAAGGTGGATTTGTGGATAGTGCAGGAAGGTGGATTTGTGGATAGTGCAGGAAGGTGGATTTGGGGTTAATGCAGGAAGGTGGATTTGGGGATTGTGGGGGAAGGTGGATTTGTGGATAGTGCAGGAAGGTGGATTTGTGGATAGTGCAGGAAGGTGGATTTGTGGATAGTGCAGGAAGGTGGATTTGTGGATAGTGCAGGAAGGTGGATTTGTGGATAGTGCAGGAAGGTGGATTTGTGGATAGTGCAGGAAGGCGGATTTGGGGATAGTGCGTGAAGGTTGATTTGTGGATAGTGCAGGAAGGTGGATTTGGGGATAGTGCGGGAAGGTTGATTTGTTGATAGTGCAGGAAGGTGGATTTGGGGATAGTGCGTGAAGGTTGATTTGTGGATAGTGCAGGAAGGTGGATTTGGGGATAGTGCGGGAAGGTTGATTTGTGGATAGTGCAGGAAGGTGGATTTGGGGATAGTGCGGGAAGGTTGATTTGTGGATAGTGCAGGAAGGTGGATTTGGGGATAGTGCGGTGTTGTATCCGTGTGTTAATGGAGACACGGAATGCAGGAGTTGGTTTACAGGTGTTTATTGAACAAAGTCTGGAGGTGAACTAAAAGATACAAGACACTATACAGGCTTATATAACCCGAGTGGCCACTACCGGCATTACAGTACACAGGGGCTCTTAAAGTTACATACACCACAATTCCTCCCCTTTTAGACAACCAGTACATAACATTTTAATTCATCATTAATTAACATGTTTACAAGAACAATAATCTACACATTTGCTGCAGTTAATCAATTATAATTAAGTCTCTCTGAAGGCTTCCTGACTCGGTCTGGATAACGCCTCGGTGGTACAGTAGTTTTCGGTGGTGTAGTAGGTTCTTTTGGCAATGTCGATTCGTCTTGAATGCCAGTGTCGGGTTCTTCTGGTTCCAGTATCACCGGATCAGATGTAGATACTATGGGTATCTCTGCTTCATCATTAGGCATATAGAGTTGTGGTGTAGGTTGTCCCTTTTCGGATGACTATGATCTGGTCAGCATGGCACCTTATTATGCTTTCTCCAATGTCCACGATATACATCAGCGGTCCTAGTCGTGTGCAAATAGTTCCAGGCTGCCATTTCTCGGTACGGTAGTCCCGGGCCAGAACTTGTTGACCTATCTGGAAGGTTCTAGTTGGCCTTTCATTCATGCCTTGAAATTGCCGGTTCTCTATGTCCCTTCTGATGTTTGGCTTAATCAAATCCAGCCGGCATCTTAGTCTTCTATTGATAAACATTATGGCAGGAGTTTGGTTTGTAACCACATGTGTTGCATTCCTGTATACAAACAAGAAGTTATGTACCTTATGTTGTAGATTTATGTCTTCATTACCCATGGCATTTATGGCTATCTTGAAGGTCTGGACAAACCTTTCAGCTAATCCATTGGTGGCAGGATGGTATGGGGCGGACGTGTAGTGCTTAACCCCATTGTTTTTTAAGAACTTCCTGAATTCTTCGGACACAAATTCGGTCCATTATCAGAACAGATCTGTTCAGGCAGCCCATTCCTGGCAAATATGGTCCTTAATACTGTGATGGTTTTTTCCGTGGTGGTGGAGGACATCTTTATTACCTCTGGCCACTTGGAGTGTGCATCAACCGCGATTAAGTACAATGAGTCCAGAAATGGACCAGCAAAGTCGATGTGTACCGTTTGCCATGGAGATGAGGGCCACTCCCATGGATGTAGAGGGGCTTGTGATGGGGCGTTTTTATCTTCCGGCATCCTAGACAGCTCTTGTTCATTTCTTTGATGTCTCCATTGATACCTGGCCACCACACAAACGCTCTGGCTAGGTTCTTCATTTTCACTCTGCCCAGATGCCCCTCGTGAAGCTCCTTTTGCACTTTATGCTGGAGTTTGGGTGGAATCACCACTCTGGATCCACACATCAATGTTCCTCGGCACACTGAGAGCTGTTCTCTTCTTTGCGAGAAAGCTGGCAACAGTGGTTCACCATGTGCTGGCCATCCCTTCACCGTTATATCGTAGACTCGTGAGAGTGTCGGGTCATTTCTCGTTTCCTTTTCAATGGTAGAATTTGTTACTGGTAGACATTCCACTATGGTTGAGTGGAACATCTCCACTTGGTCCACTGTCAGTGCCTCTTCTACCGTTGGCAACGGTAGGCGCGATAAACCGTCAGCATTCTCAAGCTGTTTTGTTCCTTTGTATTCGATATCATATTGGTGTGCCACTAGGAAAAGGGAACGCCTCTGTAGCCTTTGCGCTGTCATAATGCAAACGCCCTTTTTAGGGTTGAAGATGGAGACGAGGGTTTGATGGTCAGTCAACAAGGTAAATTTTTGTCCGTGTAGGTAATGGTTGAATTTCTTCACTCCCCATACCAGGCTGAGTGCTTCCCTGTCGATCTGGGCATAGTTACGCTCAGCTGAGTTTAATGAGCGTGACGCAAAAGCTATCGGCCACTCCGAGCCATCAGGGAATCTATGCGATAATACCGCTCCTACGCCATAAGGGGATGCATTGCATGCCAGTCTGATTGGCAGTGATGGGTTGTAATGAGCCAACACGTCCTTGGACGTGATCAAGCCTTTGCATTTATGGAAGGCACGTTTCCAGTCTTCGCTCCATTTCCAAATTACTCCCGTTTGTAGCAGTGCGTTAAGAGGGTGCAGAACAGTTGACAAGTTCGGTAAAAATTTATGATAGTAATTTAACAATCCCAGGAACGACCTTAATTGTTAGATTTTTTCAGGTGCTGGGGCTTTTATGACAATTTCAATTTTTTCAGGTGACTTATGCAACCCTTCTTCGTTAATTGTATGGCCACAATATGATATTTGTTTTTGGAAAAATTCGCACTTGGGGCGATTTGCTCGTCGGCCCCGTTCTCTCAGCCTAGTGAGCACCTGCTCCAAATTGGCAAGGTGCTCGTTGTCGTTTTCTCCTGTTACAAGTATGTCGTCTAGGTAGCATTGAGTCCCCGGAATCCCCTGCAGGACTTGCTCCATAGCTCTTTGCCAGATAGCTGGAGCTGATGCTACTCCGAAAACCAGTCGATTGTACTGGTACAGGCCTTTGTGTGTGTTTACCGTTAGATAATTTTTAGAGGCCTCCTCAACCTCCATCTGTAGATATGCCTGTGCCAAGTCAATGTTGGTGAAACGATTCCCTCCGGATAGTGAGACGAAAATATCTTCTATCCTCGGAAGAGGATATAGTACCGTGTGGAGGACCGGGTTTACAGCCACCTTGAAGTCCCCACAGATGCGAATTTTTCTCTGTTCTTCAGATTTATCATTATTCAACGTTTTCTTCATGACCGGGATGATGGGTGTTGCCCATTCGCTCCAATCTATCTTGGATAACATGCCTGCTTTTTCCAAATTCTCCAGCTCTGCTTCGACGGCTGGACGAATTGCGTATGGCACTGGCCTTGCCTTAGAAAACTTGGAAATTGCCGCATCTTCCACTTTTATTGAGGCGGTGACGCCTTTTAAGGTACCTAGTTCCTGTTGAAACACTTCTTTGGCGTTGGCCAAGATGTCTTTCAATCGTTTAGGTTTGACGTCATCATCATTTTTTTTCTTACTGGTCACCGTCAGTGCCTGAACGGAGTGCCAGTCTAAACGTATCTTCCTGATCCATTCACGTCCCAACAGCGATGGACAACCATCTTGCAGAACGTATAAATAAAACTTCTGTATTTCCTTGCCGCTGTATACAACAGGCACCCTTATTTTCCCTCTGGGGTATACTTTCTGCCCCATATATTTCTTCAAGATAATGGATGTGTCTTGCAAATGTATATGTGGAAATAGCCGCTCGTAATCCCGTCGACGTATGACGGTCAGAGCTGATCCTGTATCTTGCTCCATTTTAACTGGGGACCCCGCTATCGTGAGGGTAACCCAAATGGTCTGGTAATCTTCATTGGCAGGTACATTATGTAATTTGAGACAGCTTAGTCTCTTGTTTCCAGAGTCGCTATCGCTCTTCTGGTCTTCGGAGCTACTGTCCGTCATTATTTGTACCTTTCTGTACTTTTCCTTATTGATTTTTTTTTTTGTCAGTGGATTTTTTGTTTCCACATCGGCATACACGTTCAATGTGTCCCATCTTTCCGCAATGCCTGCATTCTTTGTCCTTGAACCAGCAGTCCCTCTGGTCATGGGTGGATCTGCCGCAGTGATAACATCTCTCGAAGCACCGTGTCATTTCATGGGTGCCGAAATCTTGTGGCTTTTGCTGTATCTCTGCAGCTCCTCTCGCTGCTGCTTCGTATGATACAGCCACACTGAAAGCCTTGTCCAGTGTCAAACCTTTCTGAGAAAGTAGCCTTTTTGTGTTCCTTCACTTAGGAGACAGAAGACGAATTTGTCTCGTAGAGAATCTGCCAGTCCTGCCCCGAATTGGCAGTGGTTTCACAGCTTCCTTAATTCGGTGAGGTAATCAGCGTTACTTTCATCCTTGTGCTGATTCCTCCTGAAGAATTTGAATCGTTCCGCTATCAGCAGCGGTGTTGGGTTTAAGTGCTCCTGTAGGGTATCAACAATCTCCTTAAAATTCTTGTCCATCGGTTTGGCTGGAGTGATTAAGTTTCGTAACAGCCCGTATGTCCTTGCGCCCATCAGATTTAGAAGAACCAATGCCTTTTTATCATCCTCTACTTCATTCCATGTGCAATATACCTCCACTCTTTCCACATATGTGGTCAAATCCTATATATCACTATCGAAAGCAGTAATATTGCCAGTCTTATGCATCCTGAAAATCAAAAATGGCACCTCCCGCGCTTTCCTTTCTTCCCTGCCAAGAAAAAATGGCGCCTGCCGCGCTTTGCCGCCGCTGCCGCTGTTGAAAACGCTGTTCTCAGCGGTGTTTACTTACACAGATATTTTTAATAGTTGGAGACTCGTTCCCGCCGGACTCTCTGGGACTTTTCCCTCCCTCTGCTTGGTCCGAAAGCCGATCTGCTTTGCAGCGCCGGCCGTCTCCCGAGTGCTCCACCATCCATCTCTGTTTGCCTCCGCCTTCCAACTTAATGCTGGGCCCCGCTGCAGAGCCATCCGATCGAGCCCCAGCCTGCCGCCCAGGAAGGATTATTGCAGTACCTGCCACCATCCCGGCTAGCTGGTGAAACCAAGTTTTTTTGCTTTTTTTCTTCGACCTTCGTCTTAGGAGGCGATCTTCTTGAGGTGCTGCCGAATTGCAGGAAACTCCGTTTCCAATTCGTCAACACTGTTGTATCCATGTGTTAATGGTGACATGGAATGCAGGAGTTGGTTTACAGGTGTTTATTGAACAAAGTCTGGAGGTGAAGTAAAAGATACAAGGCACGATACAGGCTTATATAGCCCAAGTGGCCACTACCGGCATTACAGTAAACAGGGGCTCTTAAAGGTACATACACCACATGCGGGAAGATTGATTTGGGGTTCGTGCTGGAAGGTGGATTTGGGGTTATTGCAGGAAGGTGGATTTGGTGTAAGTGCTGGAAGGTGGAATTGGGAATTGTGTGGAAAGTTGGATTTGGGGTTCATGCGGGAAGGTGGATTTGGAGTTAGTGCGGGAAGATGGATTTAGGGTTAGTGTGGGAACATGGATTTGGGGTTAGTGCGGGAAGGTGGATTTGTGGATAGTGCGGTATGGTGGATTTTGGGAAAATGCGAGAAGGTGGATTTGGGATTAGTGCGGGAATGTGGATTTGGGTTTAGTGCGGGAAAGTTGATTTGGGTTTAGTGCGGCTAGATGGATTTGGGGTTATGGCATGATGGTGGATTTGGGGTTAGTGTGTGATAGTGGATTTGGGGATAGTGCAGGCAGGTGGATTTGGGGAGAATGCGGGAAGATGGACCTGGAGATAGTGCAGATGGTGGATTGGCGTTAGTGCATGAAGGTGGATTTGTGGTTATTGCAGGAAGGTGGATTTGGGGTTAGTGCGGGAAGGTGGAATTGGATTTAGTGCGTGAAGGTGGATTTTGGGTTAGTGCGGGAAGGTGGATTTGGGGTTAGAGCAGGAAGGTGGATTTGGGGTTAGTGCGGGAAGGTGGATTTGGGGTTAGAGCAGGAAGGTGGACTTGGAGTTAGTGTGGGAAGGTGGATTTTGGGTTAGTGCGGGAAAGTGGATTTGGGGTTAGAGCAGGAAGGTGGATTTGGGGTTAGTGCGGGATGGTGGACTTGGAGTTAGTGCGGGAAGGTGGATTTGTGGTTAGAGCGGGAAGGTGGATTTGGGGTTAGTGCGGGAAGGTGGATTTGGGGTTAGTGCGGGAAGGTGGAATTGGATTTAGTGCGTGAAGGTGGATTTGGGGTTAGAGCAGGAAGGTGGATTTGGGGTTCGTGTGGGATGGTGGACTTGGAGTTAGTGCGGGAAAGTGGATTTGGTGTTACTGTGGGAAGGAGAATTTGTGGTTAACGTGGGAAGGTGGACTTGGGGTTAGTGCGGGAATGTGGATTTGTGGATAATGCGGGAAGGTTGATTTGGGGTTACTGCAGGAATGTGGATTTGGTATTAGTGCGGGAAGGTGGATTTGTGTTCAGAGCAGGAAGGTGGATTTGGGGTTAGTGCGGGAAGGTGGATTTGTGTTCAGAGCAGGAAGGTGGATTTGGTGTTAGTGCGGGAAAGTGGATTTGGTGTTAGTGCGGGAAGGTTGATTTGGGTTTACTGCAGGAATGTGGATTTGGTATTAGTGCGGGAAGGTGGATTTGTGTTCAGAGCAGGAAGGTGGATTTGGGGTTAGTGCGGGAAGGTGGATTTTTGGATTGTGCGGGAAGGTGGATTTGGTGTTAGAGCAGGGAGGTGGATTTGGGTTTAGTGCGGGAAGGTGGATTTTTGGATTGTGCGGAAGGTGGATTTGGTGTTAGAGCAGGGAGGTGGATTTGGGGTTAGTGCGGGAAGGTGGATTTGGTGTTAGTGCGGGAAAGTGGATTTGTGGATAGTGCGGGAAGGTTGATTTGGGGTTACTGCAGGAATGTGGATTTGGGTTTAGTGCGGGAAAGTGGATTTGGATTTAGTGCGGGAAGGTGGATTTGGGGTTATGGCAGGATGGTGGATTTGGGGTTAGTGTGTGATAGTGGATTTCGGGATAGGGCAGGAAGGTGGATTTGGGGAGAATGCGGGAAGATGGATTTGGGGATAGTGCAGATGGTGGATTGGCGTTAGTGCATGAAGGTGGATTTGGGGTTAGTGCAGGAAGGTGGAATTGGAGTTCTGCGGGAAGGTGGATTTGGAGTTAGTGCGGGAAAGTGGATTTGGGGTTACTGTGGTAAGGTGGATTTGTGGTTAATGCGGGAAGGTGGATTTGTGGTTAGTGTGGGAAGGTGGATTGGTGGATAGTGCGGGAAGGTTGATTTGGTGTTCCTGCAGGAATGTGGATTTGGTGTTATTGCGGGAAGGTGGATTTGGGGTTAGAGCAGGAAGGTGGATTTGGAGTTATTGCTGTAAGGTGGATTTGGGGTTAGCGCAGGAAGGTGGATTTGTGTTTAGTGCTGGGATGTGGATTTGGGTTTAATGCTGGATGGTGGATTTGGGGTTAGTGCTGGAAGGTGGATTCGTGGTTACTGCTGGAAGATGGATATGGGGTTATAGCAGGAAAGTGGATATTTGGTTAGGGCGGGAAGGTTGATTTGGAGTTAGTGCGGGAAAATGGATTTTTGGTTCGTGCGGGAAGGTGAATTTGGGGTTAGTGCCAAAAGTTGGACATGGAGATTGTGCGGGAAGTTCGATTGGGGTTAGTCCATTAAGATGGATTTGGGGTTAGTGCGTTAAGCTGAATTTGAGGTTAGCACGGGAAAGTGGATTCGGCGTTCGGGCAGGAACGTGGATTGGGGTTATTGCGGGAAGTTGGATTTGGGGTTAATGCGGGAAGGTGGATTTGGGATTAGTGCGGGAAGGTGGATTTGCGGTTGGTGCAGGAAGGTGGATTTGGTGTTAGTGCGGGAATGTGGATTTGTGAATAGTGCGGGAAGGTGGATTTGGGGTTAATGCAGGAAGGTGGATTCGGAGTAAGTGCGGGAAGGTGGATTTGGGGTTTAGTGCGGGAAGGTGGATTTGGGGATAGTGCAGGAATGTGGATTTGGGGTTTGTTTGGGAAGGTGGTTTTGGGGTTACTGCGGGAAGGTGCATTTGGGGACACTGAGGGAAGATGCATTTTGGGTTAGTGTGGGAAGGTGGATTTGGGGTTATTGCGGGAATGTGGATGTGGGGTTAGTGCGAGAAGTTTGATTTGGGTTTAGTGCGGGAAGGTTGATTTGGGGTTAGTGCTGGAAGGTGGATTTGGGGTAAGTGCGGGAAGATTGATTTGCGGTTCATGCTGGAAGGTAGATTTGGGGTTATTGCTGTAATGTGGATTTGGGTTTAATGCTGGATGGTGGATTTGGGGTTAGTGCTGGAAGGTGGATTCGTGGTTACTGCTGGAAGATGGATATGGGGTTATAGCAGGAAAGTGGATATTTGGTTAGGGCGGGAAGGTTGATTTGGAGTTAGTGCGGGAAAATTGATTTTTGGTTCGTGCGGGAAGGTGAATTTGGGGTTAGTGCCAAAAGTTGGACATGGAGATTGTGCGGGAAGTTCGATTGGGGTTTGTCCATTAAGGTGGATTTGGGGTTAGTGCGTTAAGCTGAATTTGAGGTTAGCACGGGAAAGTGGATTCGGCGTTCGGGCAGGAACGTGGATTTGGGGTTATTGCGGGAAGTTGGATTTGGGGTTAATGCGGGAAGGTGGATTTGGGATTAGTGCGGGAAGGTGGATTTGCGGTTGGTGCGGGAAGGTGGATTTGGTGTTAGTGCGGGAATGTGGATTTGTGAATAGTGCGGGAAGGTGGATTTGGGGTTAATGCAGGAAGGTGGATTCGGAGTAAGTGCGGGAAGGTGGATTTGGGGTTTAGTGCGGGAAGGTGGATTTGGGGATAGTGCAGGAATGTGGATTTGGGGTTTGTTTGGGAAGGTGGTTTTGGGGTTACTGCGGGAAGGTGCATTTGGGGACACTGAGGGAAGATGCATTTTGGGTTAGTGCGGGAAGGTGGATTTGGGGTTATTGCGGGAATGTGGATGTGGGGTTAGTGCGAGAAGTTTGATTTGGGTTTAGTGCGGGAAGGTTGATTTGGGGTTAGTGCTGGAAGGTGGATTTGGGGTAAGTGCGGGAAGATTGATTTGCGGTTCGTGCTGGAAGGTGGATTTGGGGTTATTGCTGTAATGTGGATTTGGATTTAGTGCTGGAAAGTGGAATTGGTTTCAATGCAGGAAGTTGGATTTGGGTTTAATGCGGGAATGTGGATTTGGGAATAGTGTGGGAAGGTGGATTTGCGGTTAATGCGGAAAGGTGGATTTGGGGTTAGTGCGGGAAGATGGATTTAGGGTTAGTGCGCAAAGATGGATTTGGGGTTAGTGCGGGAATGTGGATTTGGGTTTAGTGCGGGAAAGTGGATTTGGATCTAGTGCGGGAAGATGGATTTGTGGTTATGGCAGGATGGTGGATTTGCGGTTAGAGTGTGAAAGTGGATTTGGGGATAGGGCGGGATGGTGGATTTGGGGAGAATGCGGGATGATGGATTTGGGGATAGTGCAGATGCTGGATTGGCGTTAGTGCATGAAGGTGGATTTGGGGTTAGTGCAGGAAGGTGGATTTGGGGTTGGTGCGGGAAGGTGGATTTGGAGTTTGTGTGGGAAGGTGGATTTGGGGTTAATGCGTGATGGTGGATTTGGGTTTAGTGCGGGATGGTGGACTTGGAGTTAGTGCGGGAAAGTGGATTTGGGGTTATTGTGTGAAGGTGGATTTGTGGTTAATGCAGGAAGGTGGACCTGGGGTTAGTGCGGGAAGGTGGATTGGTGGATAGTGCGGGAAGGTTGATTTGGGGTTACTGCAGGAATGTGGATTTGGTGTTAATGTGGGAAGGTGGATTTGTGCTTAGAGCAGGAACTTCGATTTGTGGTTGGTGCGGTAAGGTGGACATGGGGTTAATGCGGGAAGGAGGATCTGGTGTTAGAGCAGCATGGTGGATTGGTGGTTAATGGGGGAAGGTGGATTTGGGTTTAGTGCGGGAAAGTGGATTTGGATTTAGTGCGGGAAGGTGGATTTGGGGTTATGGCAGGATGGTGGATTTGGGGTTAGTGTGTGATAGTGGATTTCGGGATAGGGCAGGAAGGTGGATTTGGGGAGAATGCGGGAAGATGGATTTGGGGATAGTGCAGATGGTGGATTGGCGTTAGTGCATGAAGGTGGATTTGGGGTTAGTGCAGGAAGGTGGAATTGGAGTTCTGCGGGAAGGTGGATTTGGAGTTAGTGCGGGAAAGTGGATTTGGGGTTACTGTGGTAAGGTGGATTTGTGGTTAATGCGGGAAGGTGGATTTGTGGTTAGTGTGGGAAGGTGGATTGGTGGATAGTGCGGGAAGGTTGATTTGGTGTTCCTGCAGGAATGTGGATTTGGTGTTATTGCGGGAAGGTGGATTTGGGGTTAGAGCAGGAAGGTGGATTTGGAGTTATTGCTGTAAGGTGGATTTGGGGTTAGCGCAGGAAGGTGGATTTGTGTTTAGTGCTGGGATGTGGATTTGGGTTTAATGCTGGATGGTGGATTTGGGGTTAGTGCTGGAAGGTGGATTCGTGGTTACTGCTGGAAGATGGATATGGGGTTATAGCAGGAAAGTGGATATTTGGTTAGGGCGGGAAGGTTGATTTGGAGTTAGTGCGGGAAAATGGATTTTTGGTTCGTGCGGGAAGGTGAATTTGGGGTTAGTGCCAAAAGTTGGACATGGAGATTGTGCGGGAAGTTCGATTGGGGTTAGTCCATTAAGATGGATTTGGGGTTAGTGCGTTAAGCTGAATTTGAGGTTAGCACGGGAAAGTGGATTCGGCGTTCGGGCAGGAACGTGGATTGGGGTTATTGCGGGAAGTTGGATTTGGGGTTAATGCGGGAAGGTGGATTTGGGATTAGTGCGGGAAGGTGGATTTGCGGTTGGTGCGGGAAGGTGGATTTGGTGTTAGTGCGGGAATGTGGATTTGTGAATAGTGCGGGAAGGTGGATTTGGGGTTAATGCAGGAAGGTGGATTCGGAGTAAGTGCGGGAAGGTGGATTTGGGGTTTAGTGCGGGAAGGTGGATTTGGGGATAGTGCAGGAATGTGGATTTGGGGTTTGTTTGGGAAGGTGGTTTTGGGGTTACTGCGGGAAGGTGCATTTGGGGACACTGAGGGAAGATGCATTTTGGGTTAGTGTGGGAAGGTGGATTTGGGGTTATTGCGGGAATGTGGATGTGGGGTTAGTGCGAGAAGTTTGATTTGGGTTTAGTGCGGGAAGGTTGATTTGGGGTTAGTGCTGGAAGGTGGATTTGGGGTAAGTGCGGGAAGATTGATTTGCGGTTCGTGCTGGAAGGTAGATTTGGGGTTATTGCTGTAATGTGGATTTGGGTTTAATGCTGGATGGTGGATTTGGGGTTAGTGCTGGAAGGTGGATTCGTGGTTACTGCTGGAAGATGGATATGGGGTTATAGCAGGAAAGTGGATATTTGGTTAGGGCGGGAAGGTTGATTTGGAGTTAGTGCGGGAAAATTGATTTTTGGTTCGTGCGGGAAGGTGAATTTGGGGTTAGTGCCAAAAGTTGGACATGGAGATTGTGCGGGAAGTTCGATTGGGGTTTGTCCATTAAGGTGGATTTGGGGTTAGTGCGTTAAGCTGAATTTGAGGTTAGCACGGGAAAGTGGATTCGGCGTTCGGGCAGGAACGTGGATTTGGGGTTATTGCGGGAAGTTGGATTTGGGGTTAATGCGGGAAGGTGGATTTGGGATTAGTGCGGGAAGGTGGATTTGCGGTTGGTGCGGGAAGGTGGATTTGGTGTTAGTGCGGGAATGTGGATTTGTGAATAGTGCGGGAAGGTGGATTTGGGGTTAATGCAGGAAGGTGGATTCGGAGTAAGTGCGGGAAGGTGGATTTGGGGTTTAGTGCGGGAAGGTGGATTTGGGGATAGTGCAGGAATGTGGATTTGGGGTTTGTTTGGGAAGGTGGTTTTGGGGTTACTGCGGGAAGGTGCATTTGGGGACACTGAGGGAAGATGCATTTTGGGTTAGTGCGGGAAGGTGGATTTGGGGTTATTGCGGGAATGTGGATGTGGGGTTAGTGCGAGAAGTTTGATTTGGGTTTAGTGCGGGAAGGTTGATTTGGGGTTAGTGCTGGAAGGTGGATTTGGGGTAAGTGCGGGAAGATTGATTTGCGGTTCGTGCTGGAAGGTGGATTTGGGGTTATTGCTGTAATGTGGATTTGGATTTAGTGCTGGAAAGTGGAATTGGTTTCAATGCAGGAAGTTGGATTTGGGTTTAATGCGGGAATGTGGATTTGGGAATAGTGTGGGAAGGTGGATTTGCGGTTAATGCGGAAAGGTGGATTTGGGGTTAGTGCGGGAAGATGGATTTAGGGTTAGTGCGCAAAGATGGATTTGGGGTTAGTGCGGGAATGTGGATTTGGGTTTAGTGCGGGAAAGTGGATTTGGATCTAGTGCGGGAAGATGGATTTGTGGTTATGGCAGGATGGTGGATTTGCGGTTAGAGTGTGAAAGTGGATTTGGGGATAGGGCGGGATGGTGGATTTGGGGAGAATGCGGGATGATGGATTTGGGGATAGTGCAGATGCTGGATTGGCGTTAGTGCATGAAGGTGGATTTGGGGTTAGTGCAGGAAGGTGGATTTGGGGTTGGTGCGGGAAGGTGGATTTGGAGTTTGTGTGGGAAGGTGGATTTGGGGTTAATGCGTGATGGTGGATTTGGGTTTAGTGCGGGATGGTGGACTTGGAGTTAGTGCGGGAAAGTGGATTTGGGGTTATTGTGTGAAGGTGGATTTGTGGTTAATGCAGGAAGGTGGACCTGGGGTTAGTGCGGGAAGGTGGATTGGTGGATAGTGCGGGAAGGTTGATTTGGGGTTACTGCAGGAATGTGGATTTGGTGTTAATGTGGGAAGGTGGATTTGTGCTTAGAGCAGGAACTTCGATTTGTGGTTGGTGCGGTAAGGTGGACATGGGGTTAATGCGGGAAGGAGGATCTGGTGTTAGAGCAGCATGGTGGATTGGTGGTTAATGGGGGAAGGTGGATTTGGGGATAGTGCGAGAAGTTGCTTTTGGGGTTACAGCAGCAAGGTTGATCTGGTGTTAGTTTGGGAAGGTGGATTTGGGGTTACTGCGGGAAGGTGGATTTGGCGATAATGCAGGAAGGTGGATTTGGAGTTCGTGCGAGAATGTGGATTTTGGGTTATTGCTGGAAGGTGGATTTGGGGTTAGCGCAGGAAGGTGGATTTGGGTTTACTGCCTGGAGGTGGATTTGGGGTTAGTGCTGGAAGGTGGATTTGGTGTTAGTGCTGGAAGGGGGGTTTGGGGTCAGTGTGGGAATGTGGATTTGGGGTTATTGCAGGAAAGTGGATTTTGGGTTGGGGCAGGAAGATTGATTTGGGGTTAATGCGGGAAGGCAGATTTGCGGTTAGTGCAGGAAGGTGGATTTGGTATTAGTGCCAGGAGGTAGATTTGGGGATAGTGTGGTATGGTTGATTTTGGGATAGTGGGAGAAGGTGGATTTGTGTTTAGTATGGGAAAGTGGATTTGGGTTTCGTGCGGGAAGATGGATTTGGGGTTATGGCAGGAAGGTGGATTTGGGGTTAGTGCATGAAGGTGGATTTGGGGTTAGTGCAGGAAGGTGGATTTGGGGTTAGTGCATGAAGGTGGATTTGGGGTTAGTGCAGGAAGGTGGATTTGGGGTTAGTGCAGAAAGGTGGATTTGGGATTAGTGCGGGAATGTGGATTTGGTTTTAGTGCGGGAATGTTGATTTGGGTTTAGTGCGGGTAGATGGATTTGGGTTATGGCATGATGGTGGATTTGGGGTTAGTGTGTGATAGTGGATTTGGGGATAGTGCAGGCAGGTGGATTTGGGGAGAATGCGGTAAGATGGACCTGGAGATAGTGCAGATTGTGGATTGGCGTTAGTGCATGAAGATGGATTTGTGGTTAGTGCAGGAAGGTGGATTTGGGGTTAGTGCGGGAAGGTGGAATTGGATTTAGTGCGTGAAGGTGGATTTTGGGTTAGAGCAGGAAGGTGGAATTGGATTTAGTGCGGGAAGGTGGATTTTGGGTTAGTGCAGGAAGGTGGATTTGGGGTTAGTGCGGGAAGGTGGAATTGGATTTAGTGCGGGAAGGTGGATTTGGGGTTAGAGCAGGAAGGTGGATTTGGGGTTAGTGCGGGATGGTGGACTTGGAGTTAGTGCGGGAAAGTGGATTTGGTGTTACTGTGGGAAGGAGAATTTGTGGTTAACGTGGGAAGGTGGACTTGGGGTTAGTGCAAGAATGTGGATTTGTGGGTAGTGCGGGAAGGTTGATTTGGGGTTACTGCAGGAATGTGGATTTGGTATTAGTGCGGGAAGGTGGATTTGTGTTTAGAGCAGGAAGGTGGATTTGGGGTTAGTGCGGGAAGGTGGATTTGTGGATTGTGCGGGAAGGTGGATTTGGGGTTAGAGCAGGAAGGTGGATTTGGGGTTAGTGCGGGAAGGTGGATTTGGTGTTAGTGTGGGAAGGTGGATTTGGGGATAGCGTGGGAATGTGCATTTGGGATTATTGCTGGAAGGTGGATTTGGGGTTAATTTGGGAGGGTGGATTTGGGGTTAGTGCGAGAAGGTGGATTTGGAGTTATTGCTATAAGGTGGATTTGGTGTTAGTGCAGGAAAGTGGATTTGTGTTTAGTGCTGTGATGTGGATTTGGGTTTCGTGCTGGAAGGTGGATTTGGGGTTAGTGCTGGAAGGTGGATTCATGGTTACTGCTGGAAGATGGATATGGGGTTATTGCAGGAATGTAGATATTTGGTTAGGGCGGGAATGTTGATTTGGGGTTAGTGCGGGAAAACGGATTTT
Organism: Somniosus microcephalus; assembly: GCF_052327205.1. NCBI lineage: Eukaryota > Metazoa > Chordata > Chondrichthyes > Squaliformes > Somniosidae > Somniosus > Somniosus microcephalus. Next base: position 31,629,106 of record NW_028225183.1, read on the forward strand.
TGGTTCGTGCGGGAAGGTGAATTTGGGGTTAGTGCGAGAAGTTGGATACGGAGATTGTGCGGGAAGTACGATTGGTGTTAGTCCATTAAGGTGGATTTGGGGTTAGTGCGTGAAGCTGGATTTGAGGTTCACACGGGAAAGTGGATTCGGTGTTAGGGCAGGAACGTGGATTTGGGGTTATTGCGGGAAGTTTGATTTGGGGTTAATGCGGGAAGGTTGATTTGGGATAAGTGCGGGAAGGTGGATTTGGAGTTAGTGCGGGAAGGTGGATTTGGGGTTACTTTGGGAAGGTGGATTTGTGGTTAATGTGGGAAGGTTAATTTGCGGTTAGTGTGGGAAGGTGGATTTGGGGTTAGTGCGGGAATGTGGATTTGGGTTTAGTGCGGGAAAGTGGATTTGGATCTAGTGCGGGAAGATGGATTTGTGGTTATGGCAGGATGGTGGATTTCCGGTTTGAGTGTGAAAGTGGATTTGGGGATAGGGCGGGATGATGGATTTGGGGAGAATGCGGGATGATGGATTTGGGGATAGTGCAGATGGTGGATTGGCGTTAGTGCATGAAGGTGGATTTGGGGTTAGTGCAGGAAGGTGGATTTGGGGTTGGTGCGGGAAGGTGGATTTGGAGTTTGTGTGGGAAGGTGGATTTGGGGTTAATGCGAGAAGGTGGATTTGGGTTTAGTGTGGGATGGTGGACTTGGAGTTAGTGCGGGAAAGTGGATTTGGGGTTATTGTGTGAAGGTGGATTTGTGGTTAATGCGGGAAGGTGGACCTGGGGTTAGTGCGGGAAGGTGGATTGGTGGATAGTGCGGGAAGGTTGATTTGGGGTTACTGCAGGAATGCGGATTTGGTGTTAGTGTGGGAAGGTGGATTTTTGCTTAGAGCAGGAAGGTGGATTTGGGGTTGGTGCGGTAAGGTGAACTTGGGGTTAATGGGGGAAGGTGGATTTGGGGATAGTGCGGGAAGGTGCATTTGGGGTTACAGCAGCAAGGTTGATTTGGTGTTAGTGTGGGAAGGTGTATTTGGGGTTACTGCGGGAAGGTGGATTTGGCGATAATGCAGGAATGTGGATTTGGAGTTAGTGCGAGAAGGTGGATTTTGGGTTATTGCTGGAAGGTGGATTTGGGGTTAGCGCAGGAAGGTGGATTTGGGTTTACTGCTGGGAGGTGGATTTGGGGTTAGTGCTGGAAGGTGGATTTGGTGTTAGTGCTGGAAGGTGGGTTTTGGGTCAGTGCGGGAATGTGGATTTGGGGTTATTGCAGGAAAGTGGATTTTGGGTTGGGGCAGGAAGATTGATTTGGGGTTAGTGCGGGAAGGCAGATTTGCGGTTAGTGCGGGAAGGTGGATTTGGTGTTCGTGCCAGGAGGTAGATTTGGGGATAGTGTTGTATGGTTGATTTTGGGATAGTGCGAGAAGGTGGATTTGGGTTTAGTACGGGGAAGTGGATTTGGGTTTATTGCGGGAAGATGGATTTGGGGTTATGGCAGGAAGGTGGATTTGGGGTTAGTGCATTAAGGTGGATTTGGGGTTAGTGCAGGAAGGTGGATTTGGGGTTAGTGCAGGAAGGTGGATTTGGGGTTAGTGCAGGAAGCTTGATTTGGGGTTAGTGCAGGAAGGAGGATTTGGGGTTAGTGTGGAAAGGTGGATTTTGGTCAGTGTGGGAATGTGGATTTGGGGTTAGTGCGGGAAGATGGATTTGTGGTTAGTGTGGGATGGTGGATTTGGGGTTGGTGCGGGAATGTAGATTTGGGTTTAGTGCGGCAAGGTGGATTTGGGTTTAATGCGGAAAGGTGATTTGGGGTTAGTGCGGGAATGTGGATTTCAGGTTATTGTGGGAAGCTGCATTTGGGGTTAATGCGGGAAGGTGGATTTGTGCTTTGTGCGGGAAGGTGCATTTGGGGATAGTGCGGGAAGGTGGGTTTGGGTTAGTGCAGAAATGTGAATTTGGGGTTAGTGCGGGAAGGTGGATTTGGGGTTAGTGCGGGAAGGTGGATTTGGGGTTAGTGCAGGAATGTGGATTGGGGTTAGTGCGGGAATGTTTATTTGGGGTTAGTGTGGTAAGCTTCATTTGGGGTTAGTGCAGGAAGGTGGATTTTGGGTTAGTGCCTGAAGGTGGATTTGGGGTTATTGTGGGAAGGTGGGTTTGGGGATTGTGTTGGAAGGTAGATTTGGGGTTTGTGTGTGAAAGTGGATTGGGGGTTAGTGGAGGAAGGTGGATTTGGGGATAGTGCGGGAAGCTGGATCTGGGGATACGGCGGGATGTTGGATTTTGGGTTAGTGTGGGAATGTGGATTTGGGGTTTGTGCAGGAAGTTGGATCTGGGGATTTTGCGGTAAGATGGATTTGTGTTTAGTGCGGGAAGGTGGATTTGGGGATAGTGCGGTAAGGTGGATTTGGTGGATTGTGCGGGAAGGTGGATTTAGTGTTATTGTGGGAATGTGAATTTGGGGATAGTGCGGGAATGTGGATTTGGTATTAATGCGAGAAGGTAGATTTGGGGATAGTGCGGGATGGTGGATTTGGGGTGTGCTCAGTAAGGTGGATTTGGGGTAGTGCGGGAAGGTGGATCAGGGGTTAATGTGGGAATTTGGATTTGGGGATAGTGCGGGAAAGTGGATTTGGGGTTAGTGCGGGAAGGTGGATTTGGAGTTAGTTCGGGAAGGTGGATTTGGGATTAGTTTGGGAAGGTGGATTTGGGTTTACTGTGGGAAGGTGGATTTGTGGTTAATGCGGGAAGGTGGATTTGTGGTTAGTGCGGGAAGGTGGATTTGGTGTTAGTGCAGGAAGGTGGATTTGGCGTTAGTGCGGGAAGGTGGACTTGGGGTTTAGTGCGGGAAAGTGCATTTGGGGATAGTGCAGGAAGGTGGATTTGGGGTTAGTGCGGGAAGGTGGTCTTGGGGTTAGTGCGGGAAGGTGGATTTGAGGTTATTGCGGGAAGGTGGATTTGGGGTTATTGCGAGATGTTTGATTTGGGTTTAGTGTGGGAAGGTTGATTTGGGCTAGTGCTGGAAGGTGGATTTGGGGTTAATGCGGGAAGGTGGTTTGGGGTTTAGTCCTGGAAGGTAGATTCGTTGTTAGTGCGGGAAGATGGATTTGGGTTTCGTGCTGGAAGTTGGATTTGGGGTTAGTGCAGGTATGTGGATTTGGGAATAGTGCGGGAAGGTGGATTTGGGGTTAATGCGGGAAGGAAGATTTGGGGTTAGTGCGGGAAGTTTGATTTAGGGTTAGTGCGGGAAGATCGATTTGGGGTTAGTGCGGGAACACTGATTTGAAAATAGTGTGGTATGGTGGTTTATTGGAATAGTGCGAGAAGGTAGAGTTGGGGATAGTGCAGGAATGTGGATTTGCGTAAAGTGCAGGAAAGTGGATTTGGGTTTAAGATGGGAAGATGGATTTGGGGTTATGGCAGGAAGGTGGATTGGGGTTTGTGTGTGACAGTGGATTTGGGGATAGTGCGGGAAGGTGGATTTGGGGAGAATGCAGGAAGTTGAATTAGGGGATGGTGCAGATGGTGGATTGACTTTAGTGCATGAAGGTGGTTTTGGGGTTAGTGCAGGAAGTTGGATTTGGGATTACTCTGGGAAGGTGGATTTGTGGTTAATGCGGGAAGGTGGATTTGTGGTTAGTGCGGGAAGGTGGATTTGGGTTTAGTGTGGGAAGGTGGATTTGTGGATAGTGCGGTAAGGTGGATTTGGGGTTAATGCTGGAAGGTGGATTCGGAGTTAGTGCAGGAAGTTGGATTTGGGGTTTAGTGCGGGAAGTTGGATTTGGGGATAGTGCAGGAAGTTGGATTTGGGGTTAGTGCGGGATTGTGGATTTGGGGTTAGTGCAGGAAGGAGGATCTGGGGTTAGAGCAGGAAGGCGGATTTGGGGATAGTGCAGGCAGGTGGATTTGAGGTTAGAGCAGGAATGTTGATTTGGAGTTAGTGTGGAAAGGTGGATTTGGGGTTACTGTGGGGAGGTGGATTTGAGTTTGTGCGGGAATGTGGATTTGGGAATGATGCGGGAAGGTAGATTTGTGCTTAGTGTGGGAAGGTGGATTTGGAGAGAGTGCGGGAAGGTGGATTTGGGTTAGTGTGGTAATGTGGATTTGGGAATGGTGCGTGAAGATATATTTGGGGTTAATGCGGGAAGGTGCATTTGGGGTTAGTACGGGAAGATAGATTTAGGGTTAGTGCGGGAAGATGGATTTGTGGTTAGTGCGGGAAGGTGGATTTGTAGATAGTGCGGTATGGTGGATATTGGGATAATGCGAGAAGGTGGATTTGGGTTTAGTGCGGGAATGTGGATTTGGGTTTAATGTGAGAAAGTGGATTTGGGTTCAGTGCGGGAAGATCGATTTCGGGTTATGGCAGGAATGTGGATTTGGGGTTAGTGTGTGAATGTGGATTTGGGGATAGTGCGGGAAGGTGGATTTGGGGAGAATGCGGGAAGATGGATTTGGGGATAGTGCAGATGGTGGTTTGGCTTTAGTGCAAGAAGGTGGATTTGGGGTTAGTCCAGGAAGGTGGATTTTTGGGTAAGTTCGGGAAGGTCGATTTTTTGGAGTTAGTGCAGGAACGTGGATTTGGGGTTTATGCGGGAAGGTGGATTTGTGGTTAGGGCGTGAAGGTGGACTTGAAGTTAGTGCGGGAAGGTGGATTTGTGGTTAGAGCACAAAGGTTGATTGGGGATAGTGTGGGAAGGTGGATTTGTGGTTAGTGCGGGAAGGAGGATTTGGGGTTAGATCTGGAAGGTGGATTTGGGGTTCGTGCGGGAAGGTGGATTTGGTGTTAGAGCGAGAAGGTGGATTTAGAGTTATTGCTGGAATGTGGATTTGTTGTTACCGCAGGAAGTTGGATTTGTCGTTAGTGCTGGAAGGTGGATTTGTGGTTAGTGCTGGAATGGATTTGGTGTTATTGCAGGAAAGTGGAGTTTGGGTTCATGGGGGAAGTTTGATTTGGGATTAGTGTGGGACGGCGGATTTGTGGTTAGTGCGGGAAGGTGGATTTGTGGTTAGTGCCAGAAGTTGGATTTGGGGATTTTGCGGGAAGTTCGATTGGGGTTAGTGCATTAAGGTGGATTTGGGGTTATTGCAGGAAGGTGGATTAGGGATGAATGCGTGAAGCTAAATTTTGGGTTAGCGTGGGAAGGTGGATTCGGGGTTAGGGCAGGAAGGTGGTTTGTGATTTGTGTGGGAAGCTGGATTTGGGTTTAGTGCGGGAAGGTGGATTTGGGGTTACGGCGGGAAGGTGGATTTTGGGTTACTGTGGGAAGGTGGATTTGGGATTATTGCGGCAATGTGGATTTGTGGTTGTGCGCAAAGTTTTATTTGGGGTTAGTGCGGTAAGGTTGATTTGGGGTTAGTGAGGGAAGGTGAATTTGGGATTAGTGCTGGAAGGTGGATTTGGGTTTAGTGCGGGAAGGTGGATTTGTGGTTAGTGCGGGAAGGTGGATTTGCGGTTCGTGCTGGAAGGTGGATTTGCGGTTATTGCGGGAAGGTGGATTTCGTTTTAGTGCAGGAAGTTGGATTTGGGTTTAGTGCAGGAATGTGGATTTGGGGATAGTGCGGGAAGGTGGATTTGGGGTTAGTGCCGGAAGGTGGATTTGGGGTTAGTGAGGGATAGTTAATTTGGGGATAGTGTGGGAAGGTTGATTTGGGGAGAGTGTGGGAAGGTTGATTTGGGGATAGTGCGGAAGGTTTATTGGCGTAAGCGCATGAAGGTGGATTTGGGGTTAGTGCAGGAAGGTGGATTTGGGGTTATTGCGGGAAGGTGGATTTGGGGATAGTGCGGGAAGGTGGATTTGGGGTTTGTGTGGGAAGGTGGATTTGGAGATAATGCGGGAAGGTGGATTTGGGGTTAATGCGGGAAGGTGGATTTGGTTTAGTGCGGGAAGGTGGATTTGGAGTTAGTGCGGGAAGGTGGATTTGTGGTTACTGTGGGTAGTTGGATTTGTGGTTAATGCGTGAAGGTGGATTTGCAGTTAGTGCGGGAAGGTGGATTTGGGGTTAGTGCGGGAAGGTTGATTTGTGGATAGTGTGGCAATGTGGATTTGGGGTTAATGCAGGAAGGTGGATTCGGTGTTAGTGTGGGAAGGTGGATTTGGGGTTTAGTGCGGGAAGGTGGATTTGGGGATAGTGCAGGTTGGTGGATTTGGGGTTAGTGCGGGAAGGTGGATTTTGGGTTATAGCAGGAAGGTGGATTTGGGGTTAGTGCGGGAAGGTGGATTTGGGGTAGAGCAGGAATGTGCATTTGGGGTTAGAGCAGGAAGGTTGATTTGGAGTTAGTGCGGGAAGGTGGATTTGGGGTTGCTGCAGGAAGGTGGATTTGGGGATAATGCGGGAAGGTGGATTTGGGGTTAATGTGAGAAGTTTGATTTGGGTTTAGTGCGGGAAAGCTGATTTGGGGTTCGTGCTAGAAGGTGGATTTGGGGTTATTGCGGGAAGGTGGATTTGTTGTTCGTGCTGGAATTTGGAATTGGTTTTAGTGCAGGAAGTTGGATTTGGGGTTAGTGCGGGAATGTGGATTTTGGAATAATGCGGGAAGGTGGATTTGGGATAGTGAGGAAATGTGGATTTGGGTTTAGTGCGGGAAAATGGGTTGTGGGTTATTGCGGGAATGTGGATTTGGGGTTATTGCGGTCGGTCAGTTACTGTGTGCTCAGTAAGGATGTGTGCAGTAGGTGAGTTACTGTTTGCTCAGTCAGGATGTGTGCTGTAGGTCAGTTACTGTGTGTTCACTCAGAATGTGAGCAGTAGGTCAGATACGATGCGCCCAGTCAGGATGTGTGCAAAAGGTCAGTTACTGTGTGCTTAGTCAAGACGTGTGCATTAGGTCAGTTCATGTGTGCTCAGTCAGAATGTGAGCTCTACTTCAGTTACTGTGTGCTCCGTCAGGTTTTGTTCATGTGGTCATTTCCTGGGGCTTCGGTCATGCTTTGGTAATTTGTGCAGTTTCTGGTGTTCTCATTCAGGATTTGTGCAGTATGCCAGTTTCCGTGTGCTCTGTCAGAATGTGAGCAGTAGGCCAATTACTGTGCACTCATTCAGGATGTGTGCATTAGGTCAGTTATTATGTGCTCTGTTAGAATGTGTGCAGTCGGTCAGTTAATGTGTGCTCCATCAAGATGTGAGCAGTAGGTCAGATATTGTGTGCTCAGTCAGGCTGTGAGCAGGAGGTCAGCTGCTGTGTGCTTAGTCAGGATGCATGCATTCGTTCAATTACTGTGCGCTCAGTTAGCGTGTGAACAGTTGGTCATTTACTTTGCACTCAGTTAGGATGTGCGCAGAAGGTCACTTACTGTGTGCTCAGTTAGGATGTGTGCAGTAGTTCATTTACTGTGTGCTCAGTCAGGATGTGCGCAGTAGGTCATTTGCTGTGCGCTCAGTCAGGATGTGTGCAGCAGGTCAGTTACTTTATGCTCAGTCAGGATGTGAGCAGTAGGTCATTTACTGTGCGCTCATTCAGGATGTGAGCAGTAGGTCAGTTGCTGTGTGCTCAGTAAAGATGTGTGCAGTAGGTCATTTACTGTGCGCTCAGTCAGGATGTGAGCAGTGGGTCAGTTACTGTGCGCTCAGTTAGGATGTGAGCAGTAGGTCTTTTACTGTGCGCTCAGTCAGGATGTGAGCAGTGGGTCAGTTACTGCGCACTCAGTCAGGATGTGAGCAGTAGGTCTTTTACTGTGCGCTCAGTCAGGATGTGAGCAGTAGATCATTTACTGTGCGCTCAGTCAGGATGTGAGCAGTGGGTCAGTTACTGTGCGATCAGTCATTATGTGAGCAGTAGGTCAGTTACTGTGTGCTGATCAGGATGTGAGCAGTAGGTCAGTTACTGTGTGCTCATCAGGATGTGAGCAGTAGGTCAGTTACTGTGTGCTTATCAGGATGTGAGCAGTAGGTCAGGTACTGTGCGTTCAGTTAGGATGTGTGCAGTAGATCATTTACTGTGTGCTCAGTCAGGATGTATGCAATAGGTCAGTTACTGTGTGCTCAGTCAGGATGTGAGCAATAGGTCAGTTTCTGTGTGTTCAGCCAGGATGTGAGCAGTAGTTCAGGTACTGTGCGCTCAGTTAGGATGTGTGCAGTAGATCATTTACTGTGTGCTCAGTCAGGATGTATGCAATAGGTCAGTTATTGTGTGCTCAGTCAGGATGCGAGCAATAGGTCAGTTTCTGTGTGTTCAGCCAGGATGTGAGCAATAGTTCAGGTACTGTGTGCTCATCAGGATGTAAGCAGTAGGTCAGGTACTGTGCGCTCAATTAGGATGTGTGCAGTAGGTAATTTACTGTGTGCTCAGTCAGGTTGTGAGCATTAGGTCCTTTCCTGTGCGCTCAGTCAGGATGTGAGCAGTAGCTCAGTTACTGTCTGCTCAGTCAGATTGTGTGCAATAGGTCAGTTACTGTTTGGTTATCAGGATGTGAGCAGTAGGTCAGGTGCTGTGCGTTCAGTCAGGATGTGAGCAGTAGGTCAGTTACTGTGCGCTCAGTCAGGATGTGAGCAGTAGGTCAGTTACTGTTTGGCCATCAGGATGTGAGCAATAGGTCAGGTACTGTGCGTTCAGTCAGGATGTGAGCAGTAGGTCAGTTACTGTGCGATCAGTCAGGATGTGAGCAGTACAGTTTCCACAGGGCCATGACCATTCCGAACCTAGATTCATGTCCAATTTCCTGCCCGCTCCCCGTAACCCTTAATTTCCTTTACTTCTAGGAAACTATCTATTTCTGTTGTAAATTTATTTAATGATGTAGCTTCCACAGCTTTCTGGGGCATCAAATTCCACAAAGCTACCACCATCTGAGTGAAGAAGTTTCTCCTCATCTCAGTTTTGAAAGAGCAGCCTCTTACTCCAAGATTATGCCCCCGAGTTCTAGTTTCACCCATCATTGGGAACATCCTCACCGCATCCACCCGATCAAGCCCCTTCACAATCTTACATGTTTCAATAAGATCGCCTCTCATTCTTCTGAACTCCAATGAGTAGAGTCCCAATCTACTCAACCTCTCCTCATATGACCACCCCCTCATCCCCGGGATTAACCGAGTGAACCTTCTTTGTACTGACTCGAGAGGAAGTATGTCTTATCTTAAGTATGGACACCAAAACTGTATGCAGTATTCCAGGTGCGGTCTCACCAATGCCTTGTATAACTGCAGCAATACCTCCCTGTTTTTATATTCTATCCCCCTAGCAATAAAAGCCAACATTCAATTGGCCTTCTTGATCACTTGCTGCACCTGCATACTAACTTTTTGAGTTTCGTGCACCAGGACTCCCAGATCCCTTTGTACTACAGTACTTTCCAGTTTCTTGCCATTAAGATAATAACTTGCTCTATGATTTTTCCTGCCAAAGTGCATAACCTCACACTTTCCAGTATTGTATTCCATCTGCCAAATCTCTGCCCACTTACTTAGCCTGTCTATGTCACTTTGCAGGTTTTTTATGTCCTCCTCACTCAGTACTTTCCCTCCCATCTTTGTATCATCTGCAAACTTTGATACGTTAAACTCGGTCCCCTCCTCCAAATCGTTAATATAGATTGTAAAGAGTTGAGGACACAGCACTGACCCCTGCGGAACACCACTAGTTACTGATTGCCAGTCTGAGAATGAACCATTTATCCCAACTCTCTGCTTTCAGTCCTCCACCCACGCCAGAATATTACCCCCAATCCCGTGATTTTTTATCTTGAGCAATAATCTTTTGTTTAGCACCTTGTCAAATTCCTTTTGGAAGTCTAAATAAAATTCGTCCACTGGTTCTCTTTATCCACCCTGTATGTTACTTCCTCAAAGAACTCAAGCAAATTTGTCAAACATGACTTCCCCTTCTTGAAACCATGCTGATTTTGTCCTATTAAATTATGTTTATCCAAATGTCCCGTTACTGTCTCCTTAATAATGGACTCTAACATTTTACCAACCACAGATATTAGGCTAACAGGTCTATAGTTTCCAGCTTTCTGCCTACTACCCTTTTTAAATAAGGGAGTTACATTAGCAGTTTTCCGATCTGCCGGGACCTTTGCTGAGTCCAGGGAGTTTTGGAAAATTATTACCAATGCATCCACAATCCCTACCGCCACTTCCATCAAGACCCTAGGATGTAAGCCATCAGGTCCAGGGGATTTCTCCGGCTTGAGTCCCATTATTTTAGCAAGTACCACTTCCTTAGTGATTTTAATCGTATGTAGCTCCTCTCCCCCTCGAGCCCCCTGTTTGTCCAGTGTTGGGATATTTTTTGTATCCTCTACCGTAAAGACTGATACAAAATATTTGTACAACGTTTTTGCCATCTCCATGTTTCCCACCATAAATTTCCCGGTCTCATCCTCTAAGGGACCAAAATTTACTTTAGCCACACTGTTTCTTTTAATATAACTATAGAAACTTTTGTTATCTGTTTTTATATTTTTTGCTAATTTACTTTCATAATCTATTTTCCCTTTCTTAATCAATCTTTTAGTTATTTTTTGCTGCCTTTTAAAGACTTCACAATCTTCTATCCTCCAACTAGATTTGGCTACCTTATATGCCCTTGTTTTTAGTCGGATACTATCCTTAATTACTTTACTTAGCCACAGATGGCGATCTTTTCTTTTACACCCTGTTTTCCTCAGTGGAATATATTTTTTTTGCAAGTTGTAAAATAACTCCTTAAATGTACACCACTGATCATGTACCGTCTTACCCTCTAATCTATTTTCCCAGTCCACTCTAATCAGTTCCGCTCTCATACCTTCATAGTCTCCTTTATTCAAGCTCAGCACGCTTGTTTGAGATCCAACCTTCTCACCCTCTACTTGAATATGGAATTCAACCATGTTATGGTCACTCATTCCAAGGGGTCCTTTACTAGGACATTTTTAATTAATCATGTCTCTTTACACAGGACCAAATCTTAGTCAGTTGAACAGTTTCTGGGATATCGGTCAGATTGTTTTCTTGTGGAGAGTTTCTACGATTTCAGTCAGACTGTGGTTATTTTGTTTAGTTTATTGGTGAACGATCAGGTAGTTGTCATTTGGTCAGTTACAGGGTGATTGGTTAGAATCTGCTCGTGCGGCCAGTTTCTGTTCAATTTTGTTGATGTGAAGTGGCCAGTTTTATTTAATTGATCGAGTTATTTAAGCTATACCTCAATGAGTTGTGGATGTCGCTGGGAAGACAATCCTTTATTGCCACTCCTCAATTGCCCTTGAGAAGGTGGTGGTGAGCTAACATCCTGGACTGCTGCAATCGGTGTTGTGAGTGTACTCCCACAGTGCCGTTAGGCAGGGAGTAGCAGGATTTTGGCACAGCGGCAATGAGTCAATGGCGATATTTCCAAGTCAGGATGTTATGTGACTTGGATGGGAAATTGGAGGTGGTTCTCCCATGCGTCTGCTGCCATTGTCTGCCAAGGTGGTAGAGGTTTTGGCTTGGGAGATGGAGTGGAAGAAGCCTTGACGAGTTGCTGCAGTGAAGCTTGTAGATAGTATGCATTTTTTATATTCATTCACTTCATTCAAATTCCCCAGCTGCCGTGGTGGAGATCTGAACTCATGTCTCCGGATCATTAGTCAGGCCTCGGGATTACCAATCCAGTATCATAACCAATAGCTACATTGCCCCACAGCCAAATTGCAGCCACGTTGAATGATTAAGGTGGTGAATTGCATGCTTATCAATCAGGATCCTTTTAACTGGATGGTGTTGATCTGTATTGGTTTGAGGTGCTGTATTAATTTCATGTGCTACATTGGGTTGCGGTGCTGCATTAGTTTGAGCTTCTCCATTAGTTTGAGGTTCTCTATTAGTTTGAGGTTCTCTATTAGTTTGAGGTTACATAGATACATAGATACATAGAAGATAGGAGCAGGAGTAGGCCATTCGGCCCTTCGTGCCTGCTCCGCCATTTAATGAGATCATGGCTGATCCTTTAATTCAGTATCCCGTCCCCGCCTTCTCTCCGTAACCCTTAACCCCTTTTGCCCGTAGAAATATATCTAATTCCCTCTTAAATATATTTAATGAGCTGGCGTACACTGCCCTCTGTGGCAATGAGTTCCACAGGTTCACCACTCTCTGAGTGAAGAAATTCCCCCTCATCTCTGTCCTAAATGGTTTAGCCCTTATCCTTAAATTATGTCCTCTAGTTCTGTTCTCACCCGCCAAGGGAAACATTCCTTCTGCATCCAGTCTGTCTAGACCTGTCAGAATTTTATACACTTCTATGAGGTCCCCTCTCAATCTTCTAAACTCCAGTGTGTACATCCCTAAACTACATAGTCTCTCCTCATAGGTCATTCCCGCCATTCCTGGTATCAGCCTGGTGAATCGCCGCTGCACCCCCTCCATGGCAAGAACATCCTTCCTCAGATGAGGCGACCAAAACTGTACACAGTACTCGAGGTGTGGTCTCACCAGTGCCCTGTACAGCTGCAGCAAGGTATCCCTGTTCCTGTATTCTAACCCTTTTGCTATGAAGGCCAGCATACCGTTTGCCTTCTTGACCGCCTGTTGCACCTGCATGCTCGCCTTCAGTGACTGGTGTACAAGAACACCCAGGTCTCTCTGTACTTCCCCCTCTCCCAATCTATTGCCATTTAAATAATAATTTGCCCTCCCGTTCCTGCACCCAAGGTGGATAACTTCGCACTTGTCCACATTATAGTGCATCTGCCATTTATCCGCCCAATCGCCCAGTCTGTCCAAATCGCTCTGGAGCTTCCTGGTCTCTTCCTCTGAGCCCACCCCACCTCCTAGTTTAGTGTCGTCTGCAAATTTGGAAATGCTGCATCCGACTCCCTGATCCAGGTCATTAATGTAAATTGTGAACAGCTGGGGGCCCAGGACAGATCCCTGTGGTACCCCACTTGTTACTGCCTGCCATTCAGAAAATGAGCCGTTTATTCCAACTCTCTGTTTTCTATCTGACAGCCAGTTCCCTATCCATGCCAAAACTTTCCCCTTTATCCCATGAGCCTCAATTTTCCATGCTAATCTTTTATGTGGGACCTTATCGAAGGCCTTTTGGAAGTCCAGGTACACCACATCTACTGGCTCTCCCCCATCTATTCTACCAGTTACTCCCTCAAAAAATTCCAATAGATTAGTCAAGCACGATTTACCCTTTGTAAATCCATGTTGACTCTGTCCTATCCTGTCCCCATTTGCTAAGTGCTCCGCTATTTCATCCTTAATGATGGACTCCAGCATTTTGCCCACAACTGATGTAAGGCTTACAGGTCTGTAATTACCTGCTTTTTCCCTACCCCCCTTTTTGAATAGTGGGGTAACGTTAGCTACCCTCCAATCCATCGGCACTGTTCCCGAGTCTAATGAATTCTGAAAAATCATCCTTAGTGCATCCGCTATCTCTAGGGCCACCTCCTTCAGTACCCTAGGATGCATGTTATCAGGCCCTGGGGATTTGTCCACCTTCAATCCCTTTAGCTTCCTTAACACCATATCCTTAGAGATATTGATTTGCGTCAGTTCCTCCTTTGCCAATGTCCCTATTTTTCCCGATATCCCAGGGAGGTTTTTTGTGTCTTCCTTCGTAAAGACTGACCCAAAGTATGCATTTAGTTGATCTGCCATTTCCTTATTTCCCATTATATATTCCCCCGTATCTGACTGCAATGGACCAACTTTGGTTTTCACCAGTCTTTTCCTTTTGATATATTTATAAAAGCTTTTGGAGTTAGTTTTTATATTTTCCGCCAGCTTGTTTTCGTAAGCTATTTTGCCCCTCTTGATCATGCCCTTTGCCTTCCGTTGCTCTATTAGTTTGAGGTTCTCTATTAGTTTGAGGTTCTCTATTAGTTTGAGGTTCTCTATTAGTTTGAGCGGCTGTATTCGTTTGAGGGGCTGTATTCGTTTGAGGGGCTGTATTCGTTTGAGGGGCTGTATTCGTTTGAGGGGCTGTATTCGTTTGAGGGGCTGTATTAGTTTGAGCGACTTTATTAGTTTGAGGGGCTGTGTTAGTTTGAGGGACTTTATTAGTTTGAGGGGCTGTATTAGTTTGAGGTGCTGTATTAGTTTGAGGGGCTGTATTAGTTTGAGGGGCTGTATTAGTTTGAGGTGCTGTATTGGTTTGAGGGGCTGTATTGGTTTGAGGGGCTGTATTATTTTGAGGGGTTTTATTAGTTTGAGGGGCTGTATTAGTTTGAGGGGCTGTATTCGTTTGAGGGGCTGTATTCGTTTGAGGGGCTGTATTCGTTTGAGGGGCTGTATTAGTTTGAGGGACTTTATTAGTTTGAGGGGCTGTATTAGTTTGAGGGACTTTATTAGTTTGAGGGGCTGTATTAGTTTGAGGTGCTGTATTAGTTTGAGGGGCTGTATTAGTTTGAGGGGCTGTATTAGTTTGAGGTGCTGTATTGGTTTGAGGGGCTGTATTGGTTTGAGGGGCTGTACTATTTTGAGGGGTTTTATTAGTTTGAGGGGCTGTATTAGTTTGAGGTGCTGTATTGGTTTGAGGGGCTGTATTGGTTTGAGGGGCTGTATTATTTTGAGGGGCTTTATTAGTTTGAGGGGCTGTATTAGTTTGAGGGTCTGTATTAGTTTGAGGGTCTGTATTAGTTTGAGGGTCTATATTAGTTTGAGATCCTGTATTAGTTTCAGAGGCTGTCTTAGTTTGTGGTGCTTTATTATATTAGCGTACTGTATTAGTTTGAGAGGCTGTAATAGCTTGAGGGGCTGTATTAGTTTGATGCGCTTTATTAGATATTTTATTTTTATTTGGTTTAATAGATTCATTAGCTTTAGCGTATATATTGGTTTGAGAGGTACTGGTCGTTTAGGACATGGGAAAATTAAGAGCGCAGCCCCAGCCCAGAGTGCTGCACTGAGAGGGCACTCTAGCATTTGCAGTTTGATTACTGAATGAGCACAACAGCATGAAGGACATCACAGAAACAATATGAGATATGAGATGCACTGAAGGTGTTTGAAACAACAAACCTAGTGCTGGGAGAACACAGCTTGCAATTTCCATTGGTTAATTAATATGATCAGAATTCTCAAGTCTTTGGGGTTTTCAATTTAAAACTCAGCGCTAAATATATTCCATTATAACAGGGAATTAACTTGGCTGTCGTAACTTGTTTGTTCAACCTTTTAACAATGTTGCAACCTCAATCTCCCCGTGGAGATCGCGCAGTGTATAAATGAAAGGCTGTGGGATTCGGCTCAGAGTATAATTCAGAGAGATTGCCTGCAGCACGGACACATCGCTTCACACAGAAAATGTATCACACATTTGAGAGTGTCCAGAAAATATATTACATGATCCTTGCCGTCATTGGAGTTCCTGGTAAGTGATAATAACCATTGAAGTTGTGTAAATCTGTAAGTGAGCTGATCTCTGCTTTAGCTCTCTGGCTGATAATGTTACATGCTCGTCTAGTGGACATAGTTTTACAGACGTGCGATCAGTGTTTGGTAATTTCGTTAAGTCTAGTGTCTTGACACAACCTGTTTAATGCCATTTCCTGAACTGAAAATATACCTGTTTGTAGCTCACAGGCTCTCTGAATGATCAAGTTATTGCCGTTAGTGGAATATGATGTACAGTTAAATCAGTCCTCATTCCGGGAAATGTCTCTGAGAAAAGGTGTTAGTGCAATGGTCTGTCCCTGTAAAATTGTACTAAGTGTGGGTCACTAACCAGAGTGCAACACCTGACCCCAGTGACTATGTATTACTTGGAGTATCTCTCACTGTAGAATTTTACTGAGTGTGGGTCACTAACCAGAGTGGAACACCTGACCCCAGTGACTATGGATTACTTGGAGTATCTCTCACTGTAGAATTTTACTGAGTGTGGGTCACTAACCACAGTGGAACACCTGACCCCAGTGACTATGGATTACTTGGAGTATCTCACACTGTAGAATTTTACTGAGTGTGGGTCACTAACTGGAGTGGAACACCTGACCCCAGTGACTATGGATTACTTGGAGTATCTCTCACTGTAGAATTTTAATGAGTGTGGATCACTAACCAGAGTGGAACACCTGACCTCAGTGACTATGTATTACTTGGAGTATCTCTCACTGTAGAATTTTACTGAGTGTGGATCACTAACCAGAGTGGAACACCTGACCCCAGTGACTATGTATTACTTGGAGTACCTCTCACTGTAGACTTTTACTGAGTGTGGGTCACTAACCGGAGTGGAACACCTGACCCCAGTGAATATGTATTACTTGGAGTATCTCTCACTGTAGAATTTTACTGAGTGTAGATCACTAACTGGCGTGGAAGAATTCAGTTCGACTTTGTAATCACTATTTTAGGTGACTGATTTCTCCCCTCCATTTGTTTTATGAAGTGCAGCTCGGAACAGAGTGTAGAGCTGCGAGTTTGGTGAGAGAGGGAGTTCGGGGAGGGAGCTGTTACTTTCTTTTTCTATCTTTGTCAGCTTCCAGGAGAGCAGGAGTTACAAAGCTTTACAAGAGGGTACGGAGAACCAGCGGACGTTCGGCTCAGTGGCACCACCCCGCTCCCGCTCCCCGCATTTGGATAAAAATAAAAGGTGACATCACAGGAAAAAGGTTAAGGGATTGGTTGGTGAGTATTTTGCTCACTGCCCTTATCATTTAAAGCCAAGAACATTTATTAGTAATTGTAAGGTTTCAATAGTACTAATTTGTATCAGTAACAAATCTTATTAAAAGTAGTATCGTTTATTAATTAATAAAAATAAAGTAATTAAACCTCTATAATTAATGCAGGGCAGGTGATGTGTGGCGACTGCAGTACGTGGGAGCTACTGGATGCGTGATCCAGGATGAGCACATCTGCGGTAAGTGTCTGCGGCTCGAGGAGCTTCGGCTCAGAGTTGATGAGCTGGAGGCCGAGGTGCAGAAACTGCGATGCATCAGGGAGGGGGAAAGTTACCTGGCCACTTTATTCCAGGAGGCAGTCACACCCCTTAGGATAGTGTCTTCTGATTTGGTCAGTGGTCCAGGGCATGAGTATGTGACTGCGAGTGAGGCAGGTATGGGGATCCAGGACGTGGAGGAGCCTCAGCCTTTGCAATTGTCCAACAGGTTTGAGCTTCTTGCGAAAAGTATGGATGAACGTGGTGGCTGCAGGATGGATGAGCAAACTGACCATGGCACCGAGATACAGGAAGCCATTCAAGCGGGGGTAGTTAATAGGAATGTAGCAGTAATTTGGGACAGCATAGTCAGGGAATAAAAACAGTTCGCTGCGGCCAAGAGTGAGATTACAGACAGCTGTGTTGCCTGCCCGGTGACAGGGTTCGGGACATCTGCTCTGGGCTGGACAGGAACTTGCAGGGTGAGGGGGAGGAGCCAGTGGTCGTGGTCAATGTAGGTGCCAACGATATAGGTAATACTAGGAAAGAGGTTCTGCTGAGAGAGTATGAGCAGCTAGGGGTTAAGCTAAAAAGCAGAACATCAAGGGTAACAATATCTGCATTATTACCCGAGCTACGAGCAAATTGCCATAGCGTAAATAAAATAAGAGTGATGAATGCGTGGCTGAAAGCCTGGTGTGGGAGAAATTGGTTTCAATTCCTAGGGCACTGGCACCAGTAGTGGGGAAAGTAGGATATCTATATTTGGGTCGGTCATCACCTGCACTGTGCTTGGACCAGTGTTCTGGCGAGTCGTATAATTAGGGTAGTAGCGAGGGCTTTAAACTAAATATTGGGGGCATGGGATCAAATTAGGGAAGATGTTGTAATTTAAAGATTAGAGACAAGGCAATAGAAAAAGATATTAACGTGGAAAATGTTAAACAGACAGTGACAGAAATTATAGAGAGTACACAGCTAAGAGTAAATCAACAGATAAGGCTAGAGGTTACAAAAGTAATATAAAGACAAAACTAAAGGCACTGCATCTGAACGGAATTAGCATGCGAAACAAAGCAGATGAACTGAAAGCGCAAATAGAAATAAATAAATCTGATTTGATAGCCATTACAGAAACATGGCTGCAGGGTTATGTAGATTGGGACCTGAATATTGAAGTGTACATGATATTTAGGAAGGCCAGGAAGGTGGTAAAAGTTGGAAGGGTGGATCTGTTAATTAATGATGGTATTAGCACTATAGAGAGTGATGACTTAAGTTCAGGAAACCAGGATGTAGAAGCGGTTTGGGTAGAGATGAGAACTGATAAATGCAAGAAGTCACTTGTGGGAGTGGTGTACCGGCCAGCTAACAGTAACCACATGGTAGGATGGAGTATAAAGGAAGAAATAATGGGAGCTTCTCAGAAGGGTTCAGCAATAATCAGGGGATTTTAAACTGCATATAGACTGGAAAAATCAGACGGGCAAAGTTGGCATCGATGAAGAGTTCTTGGAATGTTTTCTGGATAGTTTCTTACAAAATCACGTTCTGGAGCCAACCAGAGAGCAGGCTAAATTAGACCTGGTGTTCTGCAAGGAGATAGTATTAATCAATGACCTCATAGCGAAGGCGCCCCTACGTAGCAGCGATCATAATATGATTGAATTTTACAATCAGTTTGACAGAGAAAAGAGTGGGTCCAAGACTTGTAATTTAAGCTTACATAAGGACATTTAAGAGTGCATGAAAGCAGAGCTAGTTAAAGTGAACTGGCAAATTAGGTTAAGGGATAGATCAATAGAGTTGTAGTGGCAGACAATTAAGGGGATGTTTCAAAATACACACAATATATGCAATCGAACGAGAAAGGAAAATATCAAGGGGAGGAACCACCATCCGTGGTTAACTAAAATTTTTAAGACAATATTAAACTTAAAGAAAAAGCTGAAACTTGCGCAAAGATGGGTGGCAGGATTGGACAGAATGTAAAAAACTGCAAAGAATGACTAAAAGATTAATAAGGAGAGAAAAATTAGTGTACGAGTGAAAGCCAGCTAGAAATATAAAAAAAGATAGTAGAAGTTTTTATAGATATTTATAAAAGAAAAGATTTAACAAAGTTAGCATTGGTCCTATAAAAAGTGAGGCTGGGGAATTAATAATGGATAATAAGGAGATGGCTGTTGAATTGAACAGGTATTTTGCACCGGTCTCCACTATAGCGGATACAACTAAAATCCCAGAAATAGCTGAAATCAGGAAATGGAAGGGAGGGAGGAAATCAAGATAATTATAATCACCAGGGAAGTGGTACTGAGCAAATTGTTGGAGATGCGGTCTATCAAGTCCGCGGGCCTGATTGACTTCATCCTAGGGACTTAAAAGAAGTGGCTAGTGAGATAGTTGATGCGTTGAGTTTAATTTTTTTAATTTCCCTAGATTCGGGGAAGGTTCCATTAGATTGGGAAATAGCGAATGTAACTTTATTCAAAATGGAAGGGAGACTGAAAGCAGGAAACTACAGGCCAGCTAGCTTACCATCTGTCGTAGGAAAGATGTTAGAAACGATTATTA
Source organism: Somniosus microcephalus (assembly GCF_052327205.1). Lineage (NCBI taxonomy): Eukaryota > Metazoa > Chordata > Chondrichthyes > Squaliformes > Somniosidae > Somniosus > Somniosus microcephalus. The sequence goes on from NW_028225183.1 coordinate 31,648,470, forward strand.
AAGGTGTTGTAGCAGGGCACTTCGAAAAATTCAAAGTAATCAGGCATAGTCAACATGGTTTTGTGCAAGGGAAATCATGTTTAACAAATTTATTGGAGTTGTTTGAGGAAGTAACATGTGCTGTGGATAAAGGGGAAACTGTGGAAGTACTGTCCTTAGATTTCCAGAAGGCATTTGTTAAGGTGCCACATCAAAGGTTATTGCAGAAAAGAAAAGCTCATATTGTAGGGGGTAACATATTGGCATGGATACAAGATTGGCTAGCTAACTGGAAACAGCGAGTAGGCATAAATGGGTCATTTTCTGATTGGCAAGATGTAACCAGTGGTGTGCCACAGGGATCAGTGCTGGGCTTCAACATTGTACATTTGTATAAATGACTTGGATGAAGGGACCGATCGTATTGTTGCTAAATTTGCGAATGCCACAAAGTTAGGTATGACGATACATTGTGAAGAGGACATTAGAAGGCCATAAAGGGATATAGATAGGATAAGTGAGAGGGCAAAGATCTGGCAAATGGAGCATAATGTGGGAAAATGTGAAGTTGTTCATTTTGGCAGGAAGAATAAAAAAGAAGCATAATATCTAGATGGTGAGAGATTTCAGAGTTCTGAGATGCAGAGGGATTTGGATGTCCTAGTCCATGAAGCGCAAAAGGTGCAGCAAGTAATTAGGCAAGCTAATAGAATGTTATAATTTATTGCGAGGGCAGCACGGTGGCATAGTGGTTAGCACTGTTGCCTCACAGCGCCAGAGACCCGGGTTCGACTCCGGCCTCGGGTGACTGTCTGTGTGGAGTTTGCACATTCTCCCCGTGTTTGCGTGGGTTTTCTCCGGTTGCTCCGGTTTCCTCCCACAGTCCAAAGATGTGCGGGTTAGGATGATTGGCTATGATAAAAATTGACCCTTACTGTTAGGGGGATTAAATACGTGGGGTTATTGGGATAGGGTGGGATATGTATTGGTGCAGGGGTTACGGGGATCGGGTGGGATATGTGTCGGTGCAGGCTCGATGGGCCGAAATGGCCTCTATCTGCACTGTGAGGTTTCTGTGATTCTGTGAATTGAATACAAAAGTAGGGAGGTTAAGCTACAGTTACACAGGGCATTGGTGAGACCACACCTGGAGGACTGTGTACAGTATTGGTCTCCTTATTTAAGGAAGGATGTAAATGCGTTGGAAGCAGTTCAGAGAAGGTTTGCTAGACCAAAACCTGGAATGGGCGGGTTGTCTTATGAGAAAAGTTTGTGCAGTCTTCGCTTGTATCCGATGGAGTTCGGAAAAGTAAGAGGTGACTTGATTGAAACATATACGATCCTGAGGGGTCTGGACAGGGTGGATGTGGCGAGGGTGTTTCCTCTTCTGCGAGAATCTAGAACTAGGGGTCACTATTTAAAAATAAGGGGTCACCCATTTAAGATGGAAATGAGGAGAAATGTTTTCTCTCAAAGGGCGGTGGATGCAGAGTCTTTGAATATTTTTAAGGCAGAGGTAGATAGATTCTCGGTTAGCAAGGGGGCGAAAGGTTATCGGGGGTGTGCGGGAATGTGGACTAATCGGATGAGCCATGATCTTATTTAATGGCGCAGCAGGCTCGAAGGGCCGAGTGGCCGACTCCTGCTCCTAAATCCTATGTTCGAAATTGATGGCGAAAGAGAATATTTTTGCTTTTGGGTAAAGATGTTTTAAAAACGCGTATGAAGTGAAATGCATTGATATTGAGCTGCAAGAACAGAAACAGGTTTAAATACTTTTCTTACACTAAGAGTAGTTACTGTAAGCACTTCAGTTGTTTTAGTGCTGAATATTCCCCTTCCCCCAACACGTTCCTGTAAGCCTGTGGGTCATGAGTGCTGAATTTCATTATCTGTCTACTAGTCAGGATGAATATTAGGCTGTGGTTTTTGATTATTGCACTTCGGAAACTGATTAATGTTTGACAGATCAGTTCTTATCTATGATTCAGAGGGCTAGAAATTCATCATAGCCTAGGAATGGGCTGTAGCATTAGAAAAGTTGGAGAATTAGTGTCAGGCGCTAATGCTTTAGCGAGCATGCAACATTCATGCACAATGCTCAAATAAATGATTGGAAATCTATTTCAAGTTTTTAACCACAAGCTCATTGGCGTTACACTCAAAGGGTGGACCAATATCAGTAGCACTCTAATCACAAGTCATGATTGCCGCAGGCTTTTTCTTGTTCTGGAAGGGAAGGATCATTGATGCTGCAGAACTTCATTCTCAGCATGGCTGGCTGTGCAGCTGCCTCAGCAAGCTTCAGCAGGTCAAGGAAAAGGAGTTGGAGGACTAAAGCAGCTGTAGTCATTGCAGATTCATGCCCCAGGGAGAGTGCCTGCAGATTCTGCGATTAAACATTGGAGGCATTGGTGTTCGCTGTGGAGAGATGGATGGCGGTGCACTACCCAGCAAGTGGCAGAAGGCCCTCGCCAGAAGCCTTCTGCACCATGGGTAGGGAAGTAGCGCAGCACGTCTTGGGCAGAACTGTCATCCCCTGGATCCGCACAAAGTGCAGGAAGAAATTTAGCGACTTCACTTGCGTGGACAGGGTGAGTGAATGCTTCTACAAATCTATGTACCGCCATCTGAACCAATCTTCACACTCCACGAAAAGCACCACACCCGCAGCACTCAACCACCAACAAAATCTATCTACCAACACTCACAGCCACATCTCACACCTTGCACACAAAGACACCTATACACCGATGGCAAGCACATCAGCCAATCACATTGTTCCACAATCACTCACACACTTTCCTTTCCTTTCCTTCCTTTCCAAGGTCGTTCAGAACAGGAGGGGGCAGTAGCGCGCATGCGGTGTCCAAGTCGACACCTAACCACTGTCTGCGCTGGAGAAACGAGTGCTGCAGATTATTGGGCGCCAGGTGGTGGATGCCGTGGCCCCCGGCGACGTTGACCCCCTTGGGTACAACAACGGTATATTCTATCCTAATCCTTCTTCCAACATCCCTCTTCCCCCTCACGCCACAAGCCATTCACACATTCCCCCTAATCAGACTGTATGCATGCATTTCTCCCCTTCTGTCCCCTCCCCTCACCTTAGCATGACTCTTGTGCCAGTAAGATTTAAAGTAATGAGCAAGCAGCTGAGCAGCCTGTCCCTGAGGGCACTCTACAGAGCGAGGTGGAAGAAGAGGAGGAGGAAGAACACACCGAGTCATTGCCTCTCTCTCCCTTAGGCACCAGCTCAGACACTGGCACTACTCCTTCTTTACAGGCTAGTATAGTCGCCGGATCTGCAGAAGGGAAGGCACCGGTGACGAGTGGGCTGCAGCAAGGTAAGGGGGAAAGGGTAGCTCGGGGCCCATCTCCCAGGAGGGCGAGTTCGACTGGGAGTTCGGCTGCACAGGATTCAGATCAGGACCTCGATGGTGAGGCTGCTAGAAGAATGGTGATGGGCATGCACAGGGAGATGATAGGTGCAATAGCAAGGTTGCCCGAAATCACATCGGCAATGATAAAGAGCATGGAGGAGTCCGCCCAAAAACTTGCACAATGCTTTCCACACACCTTGTATCCCATCATTTCCAGTCTGCAAGGAATGGTAGATTCCCAGAGAGACCTTGAGTCCCAGACCCGAAGACGCCTGTGAATGGCAAGCTGGCAGCTTCCATTGCAGCACAGGCAGAAGTGACACAACGTTTAGTGCTGTAATGCAGTGTTTTCTTGGTGGTATCCAAACTCAGACAGGTGCCATGCAGTCTCAGCTCTGACAGCTGCCATCGTGGCTGAGTCTATCACTGTCGACCAGAGCTTTCACGATATCTCAGCAGGTCAACAATCTGTGTTCCAACAGATTTCTTGGGATGATGTGGTGCTGCCCCGGGAGAGTGTCAGTGCATCAGTGGAGCAGGAACCTGCTGTCTTCTCCAGAATCACAACATTCCTGCTCCCACAAATGCCACTAAGCCTTTGCCTGTCATCCAGCCAGCCGAGACAACTGCCGCCCGTGCTGAGGTGGTGCAGTCTCTAGCTGGCCCTTCCAGGCCCAGAGCTGGTTGAGTCGCTCTTCAAGACCATCTTAAGTATCCCGCAGGGAATCTCAGCAGCCTTCCACCAGTCCTGCTGCAGCCACTAGGTCAAAACATCGTAGGAGCACTGGCGTGGGCAAATACACAGTAACGAGAAGCACCCAGCGACTGCACAGGCGTGAATAGTTAATTCATTTTTATTAAGTATGTGTTCACTGATTATTCATAAATTTATTCATTAACTTTTGATCCTTGAGTGGTGTCTCTCACTTCTTCTTTGCGCTGTGATATGGCCTGAAGTAAAGATGGTGATGTGGTGAGCAATGGAGATCTGTGGTATACTTCATTCGTATGTCAGTTATTTGAGTTGGTCACGGACCGCCCTTCTGGAAGGCTGACAGAGTGGATGTCTCCTCCCTCTCTCCTGTTGCTCCTCCTCCTCGTCTACCTCCTCGTGGTCCTCATCCTCCTCTTCCTCCTCGAACTCCTCCTCCACATCCTCCTCACCCTCTTCCTCCTCCTGAGGTGCTCCCGTAATCCCAGGTGGCAAGGGCTGGGCTCCCAAGTTGTGGCGCATGCAGCAAACATCAGGAAATGTGACACCCGCTCCAGCAAATACTGGAGGGCTCCTCCCGATCGGTCAAGGCAGTGGAACTGTTGCATCAGCATGCAGATGGTCTGCTCGATAATGTTCCTGGTGGCAGCATGGCGCTCATTATATGACTGCTGGGCAGGGGCGTTGGGTCTGCAGAGGGGAGTCATGAACCAGATGGAGAGCAGGTAGCCCTTGTCTCTGACCAGCTAGCCGTGAGCTTGATGTGGTGGCTGGAAGAGTGCGGGCACACCAGTCTTGGGCAGGATGAAGGCTGGTGCGTATATCTGAGGTCCAGCCACCATTCTCTGCCAGATTCCCTGGCCACTGGAACCTTCTCCTCTTTTACAGATTTTCCGTCCTTGCCTCCCCCTCTGTTATTCTGCTACAGCCATTTATTCCTGATCTGGTCCAATCTTTTATTTCTTTAATTGTCCTATCTCCCTTGACCAATTATCCATTTTATTCCTGGATCACTTCTGCCCTCCACCCGAGCATAGACCTCTCAATTGTTCTTTCCTCCCCTCCCCTACTTTTCTCTGGCTCTATCATTGCTTTAAAACTGTTAATATCTAATATGTTTCAGTTCTGATGAAAGATAGTCGAACTTAAATGTTAACACTGTTTCTCTCTCCACAGATGATGCCTGACTTGATGTGTGTCCACATCATTATCTGTATTTATCAGAGTTACAGCATTCTTAATATTGTGCTTTTGATATCGACCAAGCGGGTTCGGTAGGCAGGTTATAGTTTTGTCGTTGACAGCTTCCCTGCATGAAGTCAGCGGGATTGGCCAGCTTGGGTTTCAGTCGGAGGGGGAGGAATCTGGAGAAGATCGCAGGACCAAGTCCATGGCCCTGAGATGCTGGGTGGCCGATCCTGGTTTTTTTTCCGATCCCCCGGCCCCGGGGGGTGATGGCTGTCCAATACCAGGGTGTGATCTGATCCCCGAACACGGGAAGGGTTCTGCAAATCCGGGGGCGGTCCAATCACGAGCCAGGATGGTGGTCCGATTTATCTGTTAAACTCGGAAGCAGGTGGTCTGGAGGCGGGCTGTGGTCGGATGGAGATTTAAACCTGATAATCTCTGACCCGACTAAAAAGCAACCCGTTCTTGGTTATAAAATACGGCCCATATTCTCTGGGCCCAGATACGGAGAATGTTTGATCAGTAGTTTGCATTCTCTTTTCCCTGCTCTTTTTTTCAGTTAATTTAGTGGCGATTGTGATCCTGTCCCGGGGAAAGTGTGGGCTCTCCACCTGCACCACTCGCTATCTGGTGGCGATGGCAGCGGCAGATCTACTGGTCATCATCACTGAGGTCATACTGAACCAGATCAATTGGTATTATTTCCCAATGTGTTTCCTGGACATCACTCCTGTGTGTAGTGTTCGCACTGTCCTGGTCGGTGCAGCTACAGACTGTTCTGTCTGGTTCACCGTCACTTTCACCTTCGATCGATTTGTGGCCATTTGTTGCCAGAATCTGAAAACAAAATATTGCACTGAGAAAACTGCGACTGTGGTTCTGGCAACAACCTGCATTCTGCTCTGTTTAAAAAACGTTCCCTTCTACTTTATATTTAAACCAGGAGAGATAATCGACAATGTGCCATGGTACTGTTACGTAAAACCAAGCTATTATTCTGAGCCCGGTTGGGTCGAATATGACTGGCTTGACACAATTTTAACTCCATTGCTCCCATTCGCTTTCATTTTGTTGCTCAACGCTCTGACAGTCAGACACATTTTAGTGGCCAGTCGAGTCCGTAAGGTACTGAGGGGTGAGAGCAAGGGAGAGAATCGCAGTGACCCAGAGATGGAGAGCAGAAGGAAGTCTGTGATTTTACTCTTCACCATATCTGGCAGCTTCATACTTCTGTGGTCGGTATATGTAATATATTTCATATACTATTACATTAGAGGTGTAGATTCCAATTATCACAATGATTCTATATCTATCTTTAATGAAGTCGGATATATGCTGCAGAATTTAAGTTGCTGCACAAACACATTTATTTATGGGGTGACCCAGTCCAAGTTCAGAGAGCAGTTGAAGAGTGCGGGGAAATATCCGGTTGCCTCAATTATTCAATTAATTAAGAAGCAGAACAACTGAGCGCAGCCCAGATTCGGGTCCCAGTGTTTCCAGCCCATAAATCTAATACTTACCCCAGAATGCCATCAATTGTATTACATCAGGAATCACTGGTGATCTGAAAATAGAACCATCGGCGGGGCAAGCACTTTTTTTTAGAACGCAGCAACATTTCTGACTGAGAGTTCTCACCTTGTCTTTCGGGACAGGACCACTAGCTTTTTGCATATTTAGTGCATCATTTCACTTGCAGCTTCCAGAGTAAGAGCAACGTCAATAGGAAGGCAGGCAGAGCTGAGCGGTAGTTCTGGTGCTTATATTAAAAGATTAAGCAGCACTGAAACCGGATATTCGGCCCAACTAGTCTGTGCTGCTTATTGTGCTCCTCACGAGATTCCTTCCATTGGGTCCACCTCATCTCAGCCTCTCAGCAAAAACATCTTACATTTATACAGCGTCTTTAACGGAGTTAATGATCCCAAGGTGCTTCACAGGAGGTTACAGAACAAAGGTGCGGTAGAGAGCCAGTAATGTATAGGGGTGGATCCCAGAGCCTAGTGCCGAAGATTGACAGCTGCAGTTTGTTGGCAGCAATAAGTGTAAGAAGTAGATTCCCGTCCCTGAACTGTCACAGAACTTCCTGCTCCTACATCGATTTGCAATGTATAGACAGAAAGTTGTTTTTGTTGTATCTGTTGGGGGATCTGTAACAGCAAATTTTAGCCAACCAATTAGAACAACCTTCAATTTATTTTACATGTTGTTATTTAATGTGTACTGAATTTTTTTTTGCTGTTCATATTCCACACTTCTGGTAAGTAATTTTCAGCCTCTGATCTCACTCTGTACTCCGGGCAGTCACTGAGTGGATAACTAGTGCCTGGCCCTGCTGTATTCTAACAGTAATGTGGTATTACTTTGTTCTTTTTGTCCAAGTTACTTTGTGAGTTTTGAAGAATTAAGAATAAAGATTATTGATTTGATTTGATTTGACATGAAATTGGTCATTTTCTTCTGAACTATTGATAGCTAGGAAAGTAAATGTTTTATTGTAAAAGAAAGTTGGAAATATCAATTTATTTACCGCCTGTCACAAACTTGGAACGTCCCAAAGTGGTTTTGCAGCCTCGGGTCAGGAGTCACACGCGGCACACATTGGGCGTGGGGCTGGAGCCGGAATCCGTGTTCAAAAAGCACCAATCACTGACATGATTGTGGCGTCATCCACCACAGGGCAAAAGGCAACAGCTGGCGGCCAAGTTTGTATCACCTATAGACGGCCAGGTTAGTGTTAACAACAGCCGGCGTCTTTGTGTCACCTGCAGACGACCGTTTCTCTGTGACCTACAGGCGACCGTGTTTCTGTCACCTACAGAAGGCCAAATTTGTGTCACTTACAGATGGTTATATTTGTGTAAGCTACAAACAGCCATGTTTCTGTGACCTGCAGACCGCTATGTGTAAGACACTTGCAGAGGTCTTGGTTGTATGACCTACAGACGGCCATGTTTGTGTCATCTACAAACGGCCATGTTTGTGTTACCTACAGACGGCCAGATTTGTGCCACCTACAGACGGTCATATATTTGTGTCACATACTGATGGCCATGTTTATGTCTCCTACAGACGGCCATGTTTGTGTCACCTACAGACGGTCATATATTTGTGTCACATACTGATGGCCATGTTTATGCCTCCTACAGACGGCCAAGTTTGTGTCACCTACAGACGACCATATTTGTGGCACCTACAGACGGCCATGTTTATGTCACCTACAGACAGCCAGGTTTTTGTCAGCTACAGATTGACATCTTTGCGTCACATACAAACTGTTTCCCTCACCTACTGACAACAATGCCTGTGTCACCAGCAGCTGGCCATGATTTTATCAGCTACAGACGGTCATGATTGTGTCATCAATTTCCGGCCATGTTTGTTTCTCCTACAGACGGCCATATTTGAATCACCTAGAGACGGCCATATTTGAATCACCTAGTGATGGCCATGTTTGTGTCACCTACAGACGGCCATGTTTGTGTCATCTATAGACTGCCATGTTTATGTCACCTACAGATGGCCATATTTGAATCTCCTACAGGCGGCCATGTTTGTGGCATCTACATACGGGCTTGTTTGTATCACCTACAGACTGCCATGTTTGTGTCACCTACGGCCAGCCTTGTTTCTATCGCCTACTAACAACCATGTTAATGTCACCTACAGAATGGCATGTTTGTATCACCTACAGACGGCCTTGCTTGTGTCACTTACGAATGGCCATGTTTGCATCACCTACAGATGGCCATGTTTGTGTCATCTACAGACTGCATTTTTGAATCACCTACGAAAACAATGTTTGTGCCACCTACAGAAGGCCATGTTTGTGTCACCTACAGACGGCCATGTTTGATTCGCCTACTAAAACAATGCTTGTGTCACCTACAGATGGCCATGTTTGTGTCATCTACAGACGGACATGTTTGTGTCATCTACAGACGGACATGTTTGTGCCATCTACAGACTGCCATGTTTGTGTCACCTATAAACGGCCATGTTTGTGACATTTACAGACAGCCATGTTTGTATCACGTACAGCCGGCCATGTTTTTGTCACCTACAGACGGCCATGTTTGAATCACCTACAGACAGCCATGTTGGTATCACCTACTGACGGCTGTGTTTGCATCACCTACAGACGGCCATGTTTGTATCACCTACAGATGGCCCTTTTTGAATCACCTACAAACGGACATCAATGTCTCACATACTGCCAGCCGTATTTGTCTCACCTACTGACAACCACGATTGTGTCATCTACAGACGGTCATATTTGTGTCACCTACAGACGGCCATGTTTGTGTCACCTACTGACAGCCATGTGTGTGTCACCTACAGACGGCGGTGTTTGTGCCACCTACAGACGGCAAAGATTGTGTCATATAGAGCCGGCCATGTTTGTGTCAACTACAGACGGCCATGTTTGAATCACCTACAGACGGCCCTGATTGTGTCACCTACAGATGGCCATTGTGTATCACCTACTAAAACAATGTTTGTGTCACCTACAGAAGCCCATGTTTGTGTCACCTACTGACAGCCATGTTTTTATCAATTACAGATAGCTGTGTTTGTGTCACCTACAGATGGCCATGTTTGTGTCACCTACAGACGGCCATGTTTGTGTCACCTGCTGACGGCCATGTTTGTGTCGCCTACAGATGGCCTTGTTTGTGTCACTTACAAATGGCCATGTTTGTATCACCTACAGACTGCTATGTTTGTGTGACATACAGACTGCCATGCTTGCGTCACCTACATAAGGCCATGTTAATATCACCGAAGCCCGCCATGTTGATGTCACCTAGAAACAGCCATGTTTGTGTCACCTCAAGGCGGCCTTGATAGTGCCACCTACAGATGGCCAATTTTGCATCACATACAGTCTGTCATTTTGTGTCATCTTCAGACGGCCATGCTGGTGTCACCTACGGACAGCCCTGTTTGCGTCAGCTACAGACTGTCAGGTTTGTGTCACTTACAGACAGCTTGGTTTGTGTCAGCTACAAATGGCCCTGTTTGCGTCACCGACAGACGGCCATCACAGTGTCACCTACAGCCGGCGAATTTTGTGTCAGCGACAGAGGGCTGTTATTGCATCACCTACAGATGGCCGCATTTGTTTCACCTAATGACAGCCATGTTTGCGTCACCTACAGGCGGCCAGGATTGTGTCACCTACAGACGGCCATGTTTGTATCAGCAACAGACGGCCGTGTTTGTGTCACCTACAGATGACTGTGCTTTTATCACCTACTGACAACCATGTTTGTGACACACTCAGGCAGCTGTGTTTGTGTATCCTACAGATGGCGATGTTTGTGTCATCTACAGACGGCCATGTTTGTGTCACCTGCAGACGGCCATGCTTGTGTCATCTACAGATGCCCATGTTTGTGTCACCTACAGACGGCAATGTTTGCCTCACCTAATGACAACCATATTTGTGTCACCAACAGACGGCTGTGTTTGTTTCACCTACAGACGGCGATGTTTGTGTCACCAACAGGTGGCCATGTTTGTGTTACATACAGACGGCCATGATTGTGTCGCCTACATACGGCCATGTTGGTGTCACTTACATACGGCCATGTATTAAAACACCTACAGACGGCCATGATTGTGTCACCTACAGACGGCCATGTTTGTATCACCTACAGACGGCCATGATTGTGTCACCTACAGATGGCCATGTTTGAATCACCTGCAGACTGCCATGATTGTGTCACCTACAGACGGCCATGTTTGAATCAACTACAGACAGCCATGTTTGTGTCACCTACATACGGCCATGTTTGTATCACCTACAGACGGCCATGATTGTGTCACCTACAGATGGCCATGTTTGTATCACCTACAGACGGCCATGTTTGTGTCACCTTCATACGGCCATGTTTGATTCACCTACAGACGGCCATGATTGTGTCACCTACAGACGGCCATGTTTGTATCACCTACTAAAACAATGTTTGTGTCACCTACAGAAGGCCAGGTTTGTGTCACCTACTGACAGCCATGTTTGTATCAATTACAGATAGCTGTGCTTGTGTCAGCAACAGACTGCCATGTTTGTGTCACCTACTGATGGCCATGTTTGTGTCACCAACAGATGGCCTTGTTTGTGTCACTTACGAATGGCCATGTTTGTATCACCTACAGACTGCTATGTTTGTGTCACATACAGACTGCCATGTTTTCGTCACCTACATATGGCCATGTTTTTATCACCGAAGCCCGCCATGTTGATGTCACCTAGAGACGGCCATGTTTGTGTCACCTCAAGGCGGCCTTGATAGTGCCACCTACAGATGGCCAATTTTGCTTCACATACAGACTGTCATTTTGTGTCATTTCAGACGGCTATGCTGGTGTCACCTAAAGATGGCCATGTTTGTGTGAGCTACAGACGGCCATGTTTGTTTCACCTGGAGACGACCATGATTGCGACAGCTACAGACAGCCATGTTTTTGTCACCTACAGATGGCCGTGTTTGCGTCACCTACATCCTGTCATGTTTGTGTCATTTACAGACAGCTTGGTTTGTGTCACCTATAAATGGCCCTGTTTGCATCACCGACAGATGGCCATCACAGTGTCAGCTACAGCCGGTGAAGTTTGTGTCTGCGACAGAGGGCTGTGTTTGCATCACCAGCAGTTGGCTGCATTTGTTTCACCTACTGACAACCATGTTAGTGACACATTCAGGCAGCTGTGTTTGTGTCTCCTAGAGATGGCCATGTTTGTGTCACCTATAGACGCCCATGTTTGTGTCACCTGCAGACGCCCATGTTTGTGTCACCTACAGACGGCAAATTTAGTCTCACCTAATGACAACCATATTTGTGTCAGCAACAGATGGCTGTGTTTGTTTCACCTGCAGACGGCGATGTTTGTGTCACCAACAGACGGCCATGGTTGTGTCACCTACAGACGGCTGTGTTTGTGTCACCTAGAGACGACTGTGTTTGTGTCACCAAAAGCCGGCCATGGTTGTGTCACCTACAGACTGCCATGTTTGTGTCACCTACAGACGGCTGTGTTTGTGTCGCCTACAGATGGCCATGTTTGGGTCAGCAACAGCCGACCATGCTTGTGTAACCTACATACGGGCATGTTTGTGTCACCTGCAGACTGCCATGATTGTATCAACTACTGACAACCATGTTTGTGTCACCGACAGACCGCCATTTTTGTATCACCTACAGACGGCCATGTTTGTGTCACCTACATACGTTCAAGTTGTATCACGTACTGACTGCCATGTTTGTGTCACCTACAGACGGCCATGATTTTGTGAACTACAGATGGCTTTGTTGTGTCAGCAACAGACGGCCATGTCTGCGTCACTTACATATGGCCATGTTTGTATCACCTAGAGATGGCCATATTTGTGTCACCTCAAGACGGCCATGTTTGTGTTACCGACAGGTGGACATGTGTGCGGAACGTACAGATGGCCATGTCTGTGTGACCTAAAGATGGCCATGTGTGGGTTACCTACAGATGGCCATACCTGTGTGATGTACAGACGGCCATGTGGGTGTCACCTAAAGAGGGCCATGTCTGTGTGACCTACAGTCGGCCATGTTTGTTTCACTTACAGACGGTCATGTTTGTGTCACCTACAGACAGCCATGTTGCGTCACCTACAGACTGTCATGTTTCTGTCATCTTCAGACGACCACGCTTGTGTCACCTACAGACGGCTACATTTGCGTCACCTACAGATGTCCATGTCTGTGTGACCTACAGATGGGCATGTTTGTTTCACCTACAGACGACCATGTTTGTGTCAGCTACAGACGGCCAAACGTTTGTCACCAACAGACTGTCATGTTTGTGTCACTTTCATACGGCAGTGTTTGTATCGCCTACAGACAGCCAAGCTTGTGTCACCTACAGATGGCCATGTTTGTGTCAATTACAGACGGCCATGTTTGTGTGAACGACAAATGGCCATGTTAGTGTCTCCGACTGACGGCCGTATTTGTGTCCCCTACAAGATGCCTTAATTGTATCAGCTAGTAAAAATGGCCATCTTTGTGCCAGATACAGAGGGCCTTGCTTGTTTCAGCTGCAAACTGCCATGTTTGTGTCACCTACAATATAATAACAAAAACAACATGAGCAGGAGTAGGCCATTCGGCCCTTCGAGCCTGCTCCACCATTGAATGAGATCATGGCTGATCTTCCGCTTTAACTCCATTAACCGGCCCTACAACCATATCCCTTTTTGCCTTTTCTATTCAGAAATCTATCGACATCTGTTTTGATAATATCCAATGACTGAGCCACCATAGCCCTCTGGGGTAAAGCATTCCAAATATTCAACATACACTGCGTGAAAAAATTCTTCTCATCCCAGTCCTTAACGGTCTTCTCTTTATCCTGAGGCTCTGGCCACTGGCACTAGAATCCCCAGCCAAGGGAAACATTCTCCAGGAATCCATCCTTTCAAGCCCTGTAATAATTTTGAATGCTTCAATGAGAACCCCTCTCATTCTTCTGAATTCAAGAGAATACAGTCTGTCAGGGCGAGGCTGGTTCTGGACCGAAGTGCAGACAGACGAGGCGAGAAGCAGGTATGCAGTCTTAAATAAAAGTACTTTACAGAATACCACAGGTAAACAGTTACAAACATAGCAGCTCAAGACAAGCTACCACTAGGCAAACGGCTTGTCAAGACTGAGCACAGAGGGATGAAACCACAGAACTTAAATACAAGCAAAAACATGTGAAAACAATAAACCTGATAAAGGCAGTTAATTAAACTAGTAACAATTTAGCAAAAGGAAACAAACAAGTGGAAGTGCCATCTAGGCATTACCAAGGGAACTAACCAGCACCCTCACAGGAACCCCTCCCCTAGGAACGGCTCCTGACGTTCCTCCTGGACGATCAGGGTGGCGATTGCGAAAATCCCTGATGAGTTCAGGATCCAAAATGTCCCGGGCCGGAACACAGGAACGCTCTTCAGGACCATAACCCTCCCAGTCGACCAGGTATTGAATGTTCCTCCTAACCCGGCGACTATCAAGGAGGCGACGGACAGTGTAGACTTGCTGACCATCAGTCATGCGGGGTGGGGGGGAGGCCTGGAAGCAGGAACCAAGGGACTGTTAAGTACCGGCCTGAGGTGAGAGACATGGAACATGGGATGTATCTTCATCAACCAAGGAATGAGGAGCCGGTAGGCCACACGGTTTACTTTTTCCAAAATCCTAAAAGGTCCGATGAACCAGGAAGCCAACTTGCGGGACTCCACATGGAGCGGAAGATTCCGGGTAGACAGCCAGACCTTCTGTCCAGTCCGGAACCGAGGAGCTGGGCGGCGGTGTTGGTCAGCCTGCACTTTCTGCCGAGAAGAAGCGAGCTGCAAGGCGGATCGGACCCTCCTCCAGGTGCGGCGAAAGCGTTGGAAGAACTGCTGGGCAGCCGGGACTCCTATCTCCCTCTTCTGTTCAGGGAAGAGTGGCGGTTCGAAGCCATATTGACATTCGAAAAGTGAGAGGCCAGTGGAGGAACTCTGAAGGGTATTGTACGCGTACTCTGACCAGACCAGATACTTGCTCCAGGCGGAAGGATTGGAAACATAAAGCTTCTTAGCACCCTCTCCAGATCTTGTTTGCTTCTCTCAGTCTGGCTGTTAGATTGTGGGTGGAACCCAGAGGAGAGACTGACGGAAGCGCCCAGGAGGTAAAAAAAGCCTTCCAGAACCTGGATGAGATCTGGGGACCACGGTCAGAGATGACATCCAGGGACAAGCCATGGAGGCAGAAGACATGCTAGACAACCAGCTGGGCAGTCTCTCTGGCAGAGGGAAGCTTGACAAGAGGGACGAGGTGAGCAGCCTTGGAAAAGCGATCGACCACAACTAGGATGGCAGTGAATCCCTCAGATGGAATTAGCACAGTGATGAAATCCAGGGCGATATGAGACCAGGGATGGCTGGGGATGGGCAAGGGAGGCAGTAGACCAAGTGAAGGTTGTTGGGATGTCTTGTTCTAGGCACAGACGGGACAAGCGGAGACAAAGACCTGGGTGTCAGCTTCAATAGAAGTCCACCAGAACCTCCTCTTAAGGAACTCGAGAGTCCAACTGATCCCAGGATGACCAGTCAATCGAGAAGAGTGCCCACATTGAAGGACATGGGCACGCACCTGACTGGGGACATAAAGGCTATTAGGAGGGCCTCCTCCAGGGTGAAACGCCTGACTTTGGGCCCTTTGAACCACAGTCTCAATCTCCCATGCGACGGGAGCAATGATGCAGGAACTGGGGATGATATGTTCCGGGGTCCGGTCCTCTTCCGAGGGGTCAAACTGGCGAGAAAGGGCATCAGGTTTGAGGTTCTTAGATCCTGGGTGGTAAGACAGGAGAAAGTTGAACTGGTTAAAGGAGAGAGCCCACCTGGCCTGCCGAGGGTTGAGGCGCTTGGAGTCCTGGATTTTTTCAGAATTTTATGGTCGGCCCAGATGACAAAAGGATGCTCTGCTCGCTCCAACCAATGTCTCCACTCCTCCAAGGCCAACTTAACTTCCAAGAGCTCCCTGTTGCTGACATCGTAGTTATTCCCTGCTGGCTTCAGGCGATGGGAAAAGAAGGCACAGGGATGTAGCTTTTGGTCCTTAGGGGAGCGCTGGGACAGGATAGCCCCGACTCCAATATCCGAGGCATCCACATCTATGATAAAGGGCAGGGTGGGGTCCGGGTGTACCAGAATGGAAGCCGAGGTGAAACGTTGTTTGCGCTCCTGGAAGGCCCGTTCCGCTTCAGAAGACCAACTGAACCGTAAAGACAACACCTTGGTCAATGCAGAGAGGGAGGCGGCAATGGAGCTGAAGTTGCAGCTGAAGCGTCTGTAAAAGTTGGCGAATCACAGGAACCGCTGAAACTGCTTAACCGATGTGGGACGCGGCCAGTTCAAGATGTCTTGAACCTTGCTAGGATCCATCTGGACGCTTCAACAGGAGATGACCTAGCCCAGGAAGGTGACCTTAGAGACGTGGAATTCACATTTCTCGGATCTGACAAAGAGACGGTTCTCCAAAAGCCTCTTCAGAACCTGTCTGACGTGTTGGACATGCTGCTGGGGGGACTTTGAGAAGATGAGAATGTCATCCAGATAAACAAACACGAACTTGTTCAGCAGGTCCCAGAGCACGTCATTGACCAGAGCTTGGAAGACAGCAGGAGCGTTAGTGAGGCCAAAGGGCATGACGAGGTATTCCCAGTGACCACTAGGGTTGATAAAGGCAGTCTTCCATTCATCCCTATCGGCATTCAACACTATCGCCCCAACAAGCTGTCCACCAAACTCCACACTCTTGGCCTGAACACTTCCCTTTGCAACTGGACCGTGGACTTCCTAACTAACAGATCCCAGTCTGTCAAATTAGGTAACCACACCTCCCCACCCCTGACCCTGAATGCGGGGGCCCCACAAGGTTGTGTGCTGAGCCCCCTCCTCTACTCCCTCTTCACCCACGACTGTGTGGCTGTTCATGGTTCCAACACCACCATCAAGTTTGCGGATGATACCACGGTGGTAGGCCAGATCACAAACAACGATGAGTCAGCCTACAGGGAGTAGGTGCAGCATCTCGTGAAGTGATGCGCCGATAACAACCTAGCCCTTAACATCAAGAAAACCAAGGAAATCATTGTGGACTTCAGGAAGTCTAAAGGCGGAAGTCATACCCCCATCCACATCCATGGGGCTGTGGTGGAAAGGGTGGACTGCTTTCAGTTCCTCGGAGTCCACATCACAGAAGACCTCTCCTGGTCCCTCAATACCTCCTCTTTGGTGAAGAAAGCCCAGCAGCGCCTATATTTCCTAAGGAGGCTGAAGGGATGTAACCTGTCACCCCTGATCCTCTCTAACTTTTACCGCTGCACAATAGAGAGCATACTGACGAACTGCATCACAGTGTGGTATGGCAGCTGTAGCTCCTATGACCGGTAAGCCCTGCAGCGGGTAGTCAAAACTGCCAAACGCATTACCAGCACCCGGCTACCGACCATAGAGAACATCTACCAGCAACGCTGTCTACGAAGGTCACTGACCATCACCAAACACCCTACCCACCCCAGCCACAGTTTGTTTGCGCCCCTGCCATCTGGGAGACGCTCCAGATGCATTCGCACCCGAACGACCAGATTTAGGAACAGCATCTTTCCCAGGGCTGTCATTCTACTGAACTCGACAAATAAACTCTAAAGCCTGCACATCTGCCAATGCACTTTATTATGTTTATGTTTATGTATTACAAGCCAAATGAATGTTGAATGTTAAATGTCTTAATCAAAATGTACACTCTCGGGAGCTGCAAGCATACATTTCATTATACTGCACTTGTGCACTAACAATGACAATAATGTTGATTATTATTATGCGGACCAGGTTGTACGCATTGCGGAGGTCAAGTTTGGAGAAGATGGTTGCTCCCTGCAGCTGCTCAAACGCTGAAGACATCAAAGGGAGAGCATAGCGGTTCTTAATGGTAATTGTTTTAAGCCCCCGATAGTCTATGCAAGGCCTAAGACCACCATCCTTCTCCTTTACAAAAAAAAGCCATCACCCGCTGGGGAGGTGGAAGCGCGAATGAAACCTGTAGCGAAGGCTACCTTGATGTATTCTTCCATGGAAACATTCTCAGGGCCAGAGAAAGAGTAGAGCCGACGCCAAGGGGGGCTAGTGCCAGGCAGGAGATCAATGGCACTGTCTTAGGACCGCTGTGGGGGGAGTGTAGTAGACCGCCGCTTACTAAACACAGCATGGAGGTCCGAATTTCGGGGGCAGATGAGCAACGTCCAGCTGATCAGCTGGCTCGGGAGAGGAAGGATGGGGCAGACTAGGGAAGACCTTAAGACAGTTGACTAGACATGAAGGACCCCACTCCAGCACAGTCTCGGTAGTCCAGTCAATGTGAGGGTTGTGAAGAGAGTGCCACAGATGTCAAAGAGGGAGCACAGGTGAATCGATAAGGTGAAACTGCATCAACTCTTGATATCTCTCCCCTACTTGTACATGTAATGCTCCGGTGATATGATGAATACGCCCAGAACCAAGGGGTCTGCTGTCGAGGGCGGGGACTTGTAAAGGCTTGTCAAGGCGGGAAAAAGGAATTTTCAGGCTACGCACCAGGGCGGCATCGATAAAACATCCAGCGGCCCCGGAGTCAATAAACGCCTGGAGGTTGTACTGTTGTCCCTCCCAAGAGAGACGAGCGGGAAGCAGGGTTTGGAAGACA
The DNA here is from genome assembly GCF_052327205.1 of Somniosus microcephalus. Taxonomy (NCBI): domain Eukaryota; kingdom Metazoa; phylum Chordata; class Chondrichthyes; order Squaliformes; family Somniosidae; genus Somniosus; species Somniosus microcephalus. Next base: position 31,666,992 of record NW_028225183.1, read on the forward strand.
GAAGGGGTAGGAGAAGGGATTTGATCTGTCCATATTTTCCCAATCCTCCTGGCTTTTTTATGAAGCTCAGGGCATGTGGCTCTGAGATGGCCAGACAGGCCACAGTAAAGACAATGCCTCTCTCTCAATCACCTCTGTTTCTCAAACTGGGAGAGCCGAGTTCTGCCGAGTTGCATAGGTTCCTCTTCGGCGCTAACAGGTGGACTCGGGGGACCTTGGATACTCTTGGTCAGATTCGAAACTCCAGAAGATCTCACCTATGTGGACGTAGTGAATCTCCTCTCTCTACCATGCTCCCGGAGGCGGTTATCCACTCTGGTGGTGAGGGAGATGAGCGTGTCAAGGTCCTCCGGAACTTCTCTGGACGCTAGTTCATCTTTGATAGATTCGGAGAGGCCATGAAGAAACGTGGAGAGAAGGGCCTCGGTGTTCCAGTGGCTCTGCGCAGCGAGTGTGTGGAACTCAATGGCGAATTTGGCTATGCTGCAGTTGCCCTGGCGGAGATTCAAAAGTCTCTTAGCTGCCTCCCGTCCACTCACAGGATGGTCAAAGACTTTGCTCATCTCTTCGACGAAAAGGAGAATGTCCGAGCAGACGAAAGATTACTGCTCCCAGATAGCGGTAGCCCAGGCGAGAGCTTTTCCCGAGAGTAGTGATATGATGAACGCTAGCTTAGAGCGGGGTGATAGGAACATGGAGGGTTGGAGTTCAAAAACTAGGAAGCACTGAGTCAAGAAGATGCAACACTTGCCCGGATAACCGTCATAGCGCTCTGGCGCGGGTAGGCGAGGCTTTCGGTGAGTCTGGAGATCGGCGACCGGTGGTGTAGCACCTAAAGGAACTGACTGAGGTGGAACATCCTGAGCAGAAGCCACAGCGGCTGGGTGTTGAATGGTCTGAGTACACGTACCTACCTTGTCCAAAATGCTTTGGAGAAGATGCTCAAGGCGGCCGAGTAAATCACCTTGATGGGAGAGAATAGAACGAAGTTCCTCTATCACTGCTGGGTCCATACTGGCTCAGCCTTGCTGTCAGGGCGAGGCTGGTTCTGGACCCAATTGCAGACAGACGAGGCGAGAAGCAGGTATGCAGCCTTAAATAAAAGTACTTTACTAGAATAACACAGGTAAATATTTACAAACATAGGAGCCCAAGACAAGCTACCACTAGGCAAACGGCTTGTCAAGACTGAGCACAGAGGGAAGAAACCACAGTACTTAAACACAAGCAAAAACAGGTGAATCCAATAAACCTGATAAAAGGCAGTTAAGTAAACTAGTAACAATTTAGCAAAAGGAAACAAACAAGAGAAGGTGCCATCTATGGGTTACTGAGGGAACTAATCAGCACCCTCATGTTAGTCCTAGTTTACTCAATCTCTTCTCATATGACAGTCCCGCCATCCCAGGAATCACTCTCATGAACCTTCGTTTCACTCCCTCTAAGGCAAGTATAATATTCCTCAGGTAAGGAGACCAAAATTATGCACAGTACTCCATGTGTGGTCTCACCATGGCCTTATATAATTGTAGTAAGACTTCTTTATCGCTGCACTCAAATCATCTTGTAATGAAGGCCAGCCTATCATTTGCCTTCTTAATGGCTTGCTGCACCTAAAAATTCACTTTCAGTGACTCATGTACACGGACACCCAGGTCACTTTGAGCATCTGCATTGCACAATCTATCACCATTTACGAAATACTCTGCTTTCTATATTTTTGTACCAAAGTGTATAACTTCACATTTAGCCACAATGGCCCAAAAATTCGGGTCGGGGGCTTACCTTGTGCGCCGACAGTTGAGCTGTATGGCCCTGCGGAATTTCGCTCCGGGGCCTGGCCCAGCTGCCGGCACACTGTGCTTGCGTGTCCCAGGGGCGTAGTTAGGGCAATGCGTCACCTAGGATCGTGGGCAGCCAATCGGAGGAGGGAAAAACCCATTCATAAGATTGACAGGAAGACGTGTCCAAACTTATGAATACTACAGCCCGAAAATAGCAGTAATCTATCGGATAATTTTTTTTTCAAATCACATTTTAAATAAACTATTAATTAAATTAAATAACTATTTTAAACAATAATTTAAATTTTTGAAAAAGATAATTTTATATTCTAACGGGGCTAAGAATAAACTTAACTTGCTTTAAAGTATTTAAAAATAATAAACCTGTGGAAAAATGTTTGAATTTTAATTAATTGATCACTTAGCTTGTAAAAAGCAGGCCTTACGCCTGCTTTTTACATTTCTAAATACTGCAGGCATACGATCCCGGGAAATCCTGCAAAAAAAAAACTAAGTTGAAAGCACACGCGCATCCTCTCCTGTATGCGCGTTCGACCTCTGCACCCCTTTGTTTAGAGGATCGGAAGTGCCGGTTTCCCGCGTATGAACAGTGCATGCCGATAACCGTTACTTCCATTCAGCCTACGGGTAAGTACACCGTGCATACTCACCCATGGAGACCCGAATTTCTGGGTCATTATATTCCATCAGCCAAGTTCTCGCCCGCTCACTGAACCTGGCGAGATCCCCTTGAAGCCTCCGCACCTCCTCTTCAGAACTGACACTGCCACCTAGCTTTGTACCATCAGTAAATTTGAAAATATTACATTTAGTCCCCTCATCCAAATCATTGATATAGATTGTGAATAGCTGGGGCCCGCGCAGTGATCCCTGCAGTACCCAGTAGTCACAGCCTGCCATGCTGAAAATCTCCAGTTTATCCCTACTCTTTGTTTTCTGTCTGTTAACTAATTCTCAATCCATATAGAATATTACCCCAATTCCATGAGCCCTAATTGTGTTCAGAAACCTATTGAGTGTGACCTTATCGAAGGCCTTCTGAAAAAAACAGATACTACACATCTGCCGGCTCCCCTTTATCTACTCCATTAGTTACATCCTCAAAGAACTCCATTAGGTTTGATAAACAGGCTTTCCCTTTCATAAATCCATGTTGACTCTGCCCAATCTTATTACAGTTTCTAAGTGCACAGTTATTTCATACATTTATAATAGATTGCAACTACTGATGTGAGGCTAACAGGTCTGTAGTTCCCTATTTTCTCTCTCACGCCTTTCTTAAATAGCAGACATGCGTTTGCTACCCTCCATTCTGCAGGAACCGTTACAGAATCTACAGAAACTTGGGAGATGACAACCAATGCGTCCACGATCCAAATGGCCACGTCTTTCAAAACCCTGCGATGTAGGTCATCCGGTCCTTGCGATTTATCGACTTTTAATCAGATTAATTGTGCTTATGCTGTTTGTTTATTAATAATAATTTCTTTAAGTTCCTCATTCCTGCCACACTCTTGCATTTTGCGTAATTCTTTGAGTTTTGTTGTGTCTTCCTCCGTGAAGAGAGAAACAAAGTATTAATTTAACTTCTCTGCCATGTCAACCTGCATCTGTGTCTACCTTCTGCCTCGTCCATCCTAACACGCACATCCTTCACTCTATGTCACCCACCATCGGTCACTCACTTCTGCCTCCTCCATAATATCACACACATCCTTCTCTGTATGACACCCACCATCGGGCACTCACTTCTGCCTCCACCATCCTATCACGCACATCCTTATCCCTCTGTGCCAGCCAACACCTGCATATTCCGTCTGCCTGCTCCATGCTATCATGCCTATCCTTCTCTTTCTGTCACACACCATCCTATCGAACACAGCCTTCTGTCTGTGTCACCTACCATCTGTCTCTCGCTTCTGCCTCCTCCATACTATCACAAAGATCCTTCTCTCTATGTCAACCACCATCGCTCACTCACTTCTGACTCCTCCATCGTAACAAATCATTCTTTTCGCTCTGTGCCACCCACCATCTGTCTCTCATTTTGCCTCCTCCATCCTATTACAAACAACCTTCTCTCTCTGTGTCACCTACGATCTGTCGCGCCATTCTGCCACCTCGCTCCTATCACACCGATCCTTGTCTCTATTGCAAACATCATCTGACTCTCCCTTCTCCCTCCTCCATCTTATAACACCCATCTTTCTTTTTCTGTGAGAGCCAACATCTTTCTCCCCCGTTGCCTCCTCCACCCTACACACACATTTTACTCTGGCTGGGTCACCCACCATCTCTCTCTCTCTCCCTTCTGCCCCCTCCATTCTATCACACCTATCCATCTCTCTCTGTGTCTCACACCATCTGTCTATCCCTTCAGACTCGTCCATCCTATCACACCCATCCTTCAATCTCTGGGTCACACACTATCTGTCTGTCGCTTCTGCTTGATCCATGCTACCACACCCATCCTTCTCTCTCTCTGTGTCACCCACCATCTGTCTCTGTCTTCTGCCTCATCCAGACTATCATACACGCCATTCTCTCTGTGTCACCCAAACTCTGTTTTTCACTTCTGCCTCCTGCACCCTCTCACACGCATCCTTCTATCTCTCCATTACCCAGCATCTGTCTCTCCCTCCTGCCCCCTCGACCCTAGCACACCCATCTTCTCTCTCTGTGTAAACCACCATCTGTCTCTCTCTTCTGCCACCTCCATACTATCACAACCATCCTTCCTTCTCTTTGTCCCCTGCCATCTTCCTCTGCCTTCTGCTTCCCGAATCCTGTCACACGCATCCTTCTATTTCTGTGTCACCCAACAGCTGCCTCTCCCTTCTGCGTTCCCTATCCGATCACACCCGTCCTAATCTCTCTCTCTCTCTCTGTCACTCACTATCCATCTTTCACTTCCTCTTCCTCCTGCTATCACACATGTCCTTCTCTCTCTGGATCACCCACCATCTGTCTCTCCTTCTGCTTCCTCCATCGTCTCACGCCCAACCTTTCTCTCGCATTCACCGACCATCTGCCTCTCACCCCCGCCTCCTCCATCATATCCATTCGTCCTTCTTTCTCTTGATCACCCACCGTCTGTCTCGCCGTTCTGCATTCTCCATCATATCCACCCATTTTTCTCTCTCTGTGTCACCCACCACCTGTCTCTCCCTTCTGTCTCCTCCATCCTATGCACCCATCAATTGCTGTCTGGGTCACTCACTCTATGCCTGTCCCTACTGCCAGCTCCATCATATCAGACACTGAAATCACTCTCTGTTAAATCCACCTTCCTCCTCTATCCTATCACACCCATCCATCTCTCTCTCTGTCACCCACCATCTGACTCTCCCTTCCGCCTCCTCTATCCTTTCATGCATAACCCCCTCTTTCTGTGTCTCCAACCTCCTGCTTCTTTCTTCTGCCTCCTCATTCCTGTCATTCCCATCCATATCTCATCGGATCACCCACCATCTATCTCTCACTTCTGCCTCCTCCATCCTATCACAACAATCCTTCTCTCTGTGTGTAAGTCAACACCTGTCTCTCCCTTCTGGCGCCTCCATCCATTCACATGCATCCTTCTCTCTCTGGGTCACCCAGCATAAGTCTCTCCTTATACCTCATGCAGCCTATCACACCCATCTTCTCTCTCTGTGTAAACCAACTTCTGTCTCTCTCTCTTCTGCCACCTCCACGCTATCACACCCATTCTTCTTTTTCTGTGTCGCCCGCCATCTGTCTCTCGCTTCTGCATCCTCCATCCTTAAGCAGGCATCCATCTCTCTCTGTCACCCACCACCTGTCTATCGCTTCTGCCTCCTCCATCCTTAACACCCATTCTTCTCTCTCTGTCTCACCAACCATTTGCCGCTCCCATCTCCCTCCTCCATTCTATCACAGCCATCATTCCCTCTCTCTGTCACCAACTAACTCTCTCTCCCATCTGCCTCATCTATCCTATTACACCCATCATTATCTCTCTGTGTCACCAGCCATCTGTCTCTCCCTTCTGCCTCGGCCGTCTAATCACACCCAACCTTTCCTCACTGTGCCACCCACATTCTGTCTCTGCATTCTGCCTCCTGCAACCTATTCCAACCATCCCTCACTCTCTGTGTAACCCAACATCTGTGTCTCCCTTCAACCTGCTCCATCCTGTCACACCCTTCCTTATCTCTCTAAGTCACCCACCATCACTATCTCCCTTCTGCTTCCAAGATCTTATCAACCCATACTTCTCTCTCTCTGTGTTACACAACATCTGTATCCCCCTTCGGCCTCCTCCATCATATCACACACATCCTTCCCCCTCTGTGTTACCCACCATCTGTCTCTCCCTTCTGTCTCCTCCATCCTATCCATCAATGCTTCTCTCTCTGTGTTACCCACCATCTGTCTCACCCTTCTGCCTCCTCCATTCTATCCATCCATCCTTCTCTCTCTGTGTTACCCACCATCTGTATTTCCCTTCTCCCTCCACCATCCTATCACACTCTTCCTTCTCTCTCTGTGTAACACACAATCTGTCTCGGCCTTCTGCCTCCTCCATTCTATCCATCCATCCTTCTCTCTCTGTGTTACCCACCATCTGTATTTCACTTCTCCCTCCACCATCCTATCACACTCTTCCTTCTCTCTCTGTGTAACACGCAATCTGTCTCGCCCTTCTGCCTCCTCCATTCTATCAAACCCATCCTTCTCTCTTTCTCCCAACATCTGTCTCTCCCTTCTGCCTCCTCCATCTTATCACATCCATCTTTCTCGCTCTGTCACTCACCATCTGTCTCTTTTCCTCCTCCTCGCTGCTATCACATCCCTCCTTCTCTCGCTGGGTCACCGACCATAGCTCCATCCATTATGCCTCCTCCATCCTATCATACCGATCATTCTCGATCTCTCTCACCCACCATCTGTCTCTCCTATCTGCCTCCTCCATCCTATCACACCCATCGTTCTCTCTCTGCATCACCTGCCATCTTTCTCTGCCTTATGCCTCCTCATTCCTATCACACGCATTCTTCTCTTTCTGTGTCACCCACTATCTATCTCGCCCTTCTGCATTCTCTGCCCTATCACACCCGTCCTACTGTCTCTCTGTTACTCACCATCTGTCACTCACTTCCTCCTCCTCCTTGCTATCTCATTCATCCCTCTCTCTCTGGGTCACCATCTGCCTCTACCATCTGCCTCCTCCATCCTATTACATCCACCCTTCTATCTCTGTCACTCAACCATCTGTCGCTCCATTCTGCCTCCTCCATCCTATTACACACGACTTTCTCCCTCTTTGTTACCCACCACCTGCCTCTCTCATCTGCCTCCTCCATCAAATCACACGCATCCTTCTCTCTCTGTGTCACCAACCATCTGCCTCTCCCTTCTGCCTCTTCCATTCTATCACACCCGTTATTCCATCCCTGTGTCACCCACCATCTGTCTCTACCTTCTGCCTCATCCATCCTATTACATCCATCCGTCTCTCTCTGTGTCACCCACCATCTGTCTCTCCCTTCTGCGTCATCCATCCTATTACATCCATCCGTCTGTCTCTGTGTCACCTACCATCAGACTCTCCCTTCTGCCTCCTCCATACTGCTCATCGATCCTTCTCTCTCTGTGTTGCCCACCATCTTTCTCTCCCTTCTGCACCCTTCATCCTATTCCAACCATCTTTCTGTCTTTGTCACCCAAAATTTGTCTCCTCTTCTTCCTCCACCATTCCATCAAACCATTCCTTCTCTCTTCGTGTCACCCACCATCTGTCTCTCCCTGCTGCCTAATCCACCCTGTCAAACTCATCATTCGCTCTCTCTGTGTCACCCACCACCTGTCTCTTCTTTCTGCCTCCTCCATCCTATGCACCCATCAATTGCTGTCTGGGTCACTCACTCTCTGCCTGTCCCTACTGCCAGCTCCCTCATATCAGACACTGATATCACTCTGTGTTAACTACCACCTTCCTCCTCTATCCTATCACACCCATCTTTCTCTCTCTCTGTCACCCACCATCTGACTCGCCCTTCTGCCTCCTCTATCCTATCATGCATAACCCCCTCTTTCTGTGTCTCCAACCTCCTGCCTCTCCCTTCTGCCTCCTCAGTCCTGTCATTTCCATCCATATCTCATCGGATCACCCACCATCTATCTCTTACTTCTGCCTCCTCCATCCTATCACAACAATCCTTCTCTCTCTGTGTAAGCCAACACCTGTCTCTCCCTTCTGGCGCCTCCATCCTTTCACATGCATCCTTCTCTCTCTGGGTCACCCAGCATAAGTCTCTCCCTTATACCTCATGCAGCCTATCACACCAGTCTTCTCTCTCTGTGTAAACCAACTTCTGTCTCTCTATCTTCTGCCACCTCCACGCTATCACACCCGTTCTTATTTTTCTGTGTCACCTACCATCACACTCTCCCTCCTGCCTCCTCAATACTGCTCATCGATCCTTCTCTCTCTGTGTTGCCCACCATCTTTCTCACCCTTCTGCATTCTTCATCCTATTCCACCCATCTTTCTGTCTTTGTCACCCAAGATTTGTCTCCCCTTCTTCCTCCACCATTCCATCAAACCATTCCTTGTCTCTTTGTGTCACCCACCATCTGTCTCTCCCTGCTGCCTAATCCACCCTGTCAGAACCATCATTCGCTCTCTCTGTCAGCCACCATCTGTCTCTCCCTACTGCCTCCTTCATCCTATTACATCCATCTTTCTCTCTGTCACTCACCATCAGTCTCTCACTTCCTCCGCCTTGCTGCTATCACATCCAATCTTCTCTCGCTGGGCCACCGACCATTTGTCCCTCCCCTCTGCCTCCTCCGTCCTATCACATCCATTCATCTCTCTCTGTCACCCACCATCTGACTCTCCCTTATGCCTCCTTCATCCTATTACACCAATCGTTCTCTCTCTGTTTCACTTGCCATTTTTCTCTGCGTTATGCATTCTCAATTCTATCACACTGATCCTTATCTCATTGGGTCACCCACCATCAGTCACTCCATTCTGCCCCCTCCATACAATCCATGCATCCTTCTCGCTCTGTGTCACACACCATCTGTCTATCACTTCTGCCTTCTTCATCCTATTACACCCATCTTTCTCCCTCTGGCACTCACCATCTGTATCTCGCTTCCTCCTCCTCGCTGCTATCACATCCATTCTTCTCTCTTTGGGTCAGCGACCATCTGTCCATCCCTTCTGCCTCCTCCATCCTATCACTTCCATTCATCTCTGTGTGTGTCACCCACCGTCTGCCTCTCACTTCTGCCTCCACCAACCAGTCACACCCATCATTCCCTCTCTGTGTCACCCACCATCTGTCTCTCCCTGTGTGTCACCCAACATATGTTTCTTGCTTCTGCCTCCTCCATCCTATCACATCCATCCTTCTGTCTCTGTGTCAGCCACCATATGTTTCTCCCTTCTCCTTACACTATCCAAGCACTTCATCCTTCTCTCTCTTTGTCACCCACCATCTCACTCTCCGCCCTGCCTCCTCCATCCTATCACACCAATCATCCTCTCTCTCTGTCAGCAACCATCTGTCTCTACCATCTGCCTCCTGAATCCTATCACGCCCATCCTGTTCTCATTGGTTCACCCATCAGCTATCCCTGTATTTCTGCCTCCTACATTCTATCACATCCGTCCATCTGTCAGTGTGTCTCCCACCATCTGTCTCCCTCTTCTGCCTCCTCAATCCTATCACACCCATCCTTATCTCGGTGGGTCACCCACCATCTATCCCTTTATTTCTGCCTCCTCCATTCTATGACATCCGTCCGTCTCTCTGTGTGTCACCCACCATCTGGCTCTCGCTTCTGCCTCCTCAAGCCTATCACACCCATCCTCTCTCTCTATGTTACCCAACCCCTGTCTCTCCCTTCGGCCTCCTCCATCCTATCCACCATTCTTCTCTCTCTGGGTCACTCACCATCTTTCACTCCCTTCTGCATCCTCCTTCCTTTCACATCCATCCTCGTCTCTCTGGTTAACCCACCATATGTCTGTCGCTTCTGGCTCCTCCATCCTATCACACCCATCCTTCTCTCTCTGTGCCACCCACCGTATGTTTCTCCCTTCTGCTTCCTCCTTCCTATCACACCAATCCTTTTCTCTCTGTGTAACGTACCATTTGTCTCTCTCTTCTGCCTCCTCCATCCTCTAACACCCATTCATCGCTCTCTGTGTAGCCCACCATCTGTCCAACTTCTGCCTCCTCCATCCTATCACACCCATTCTTCACTCTCTGTGTCTCCCACCATCTGTCTCTCTCTTCTGCCTACTTCCACCTATTACACCAATTCTTCCCTCCCTGTCACCCACCTTCTGTCTCCCCCTTCAACCTCCTCCATCCTATCACAAAAAACCTTCTCTCTCTGCGTCACCCAGCATCTGCCTCTCCCTTCTGCCTCCTCCATACTATCACAACCACCCTTCTCTCTCTTTTCTCCCACCATCTGACTCTCCATTCTGGTTCCTCCATCGTTTAACAAACATATTTCTTCCTCTGTCACCCACCATCTGTCTGTCTCTTCTGCCTCCTCAATCCTATCACACCCATACTTATCTCATTGGATCACGCACCATCTATTACTTTATTTCTGCCTCCGACATTCTACCGCAGACGTCCTTCTCTCTGTGTTTAACTCTCATCTGCCTCCTCCGTATTCTCGCACCCATCTTTCTATCTCACTTCGACCCACCTTCTGTCTCACCGTTCTGCCTCCTCCATCCTATCCACCCATTCTTCTCTCTCTGGGTCACTCACCATCTGTCTCACCTTTCTGACTGCGCCATCATATCTGCTGTTCCTTCTCTCTCTTGGTCACAAACCATCAGTCTCTCGCTTCTGCATCCTTCATTCTATCACACCCAGCCTTCTCTCTCTGGATAACCCACCATCTTTCTCCCCGTTCTGCCTCCTCCTTCCTAACACACCCATTCTTCTCCCTCTGGGTAACCAACATATATCTCTCGCTTCTGCCTCTTCCATCCTATCACAGCCATCCTCCTTTCTCTGTGTCACTTACCATCTATCTCTCCCATCTCCCGCCGCCATTCTATCACAATCTTTTTTCTCTCACTTTCTCACCAACCATCTGTCTCCATCTTCTGCCTCCTCAATCCTATCAAACCCATACCTATCTCATTGAGTCACCCGCCATGTATCCCTTTATTTCTGCTTCCTCCATTCTATCACACCCATTCTTCGCTCTGTGTGTCACTCACCTTCTGCCTCTCTATTCTGCCTCCTCCAACCTAACACACCCACCCTTCTCTCTCTGTGTCACCCACCATCTGTCTCTCCCTACTGCCTCCTCCATTCTATTACACCCATCCATCTCTCTCTGTCACCCACCAACTGTCAATCTCTTCTAGCTCCAACATCTTATCACACCCTTCCTTTTCTCTCTGGGTCATCCACCATCTGTCTCTCCCCTCTGGCTCCTCCATACTATCACACCCATTCTTCTCTCTTTGTCACCCACCCTCTGACTCTACCTTCTACTTCCTCTACCCTTTCACACACATCTTTCTCTCTCTGTCAATCACCATCTCTCTCCCTTCTGCCTCGTCCATCCTATCACACCCATTCTTTTGTCCCTCTGTCATCCACCATCTGTATCTCCCTTCTGAATCCTAACTCACCCTTTCTTCGCTCTGTGTCAACCACCAACTTTCAACCACTTCTACCTCCACCCTCCTATCGCACCCATCCTTCTATCTTTGTGACTGCAACTATCTTTCTCTCCCTTTTGCCACTTCCATCCTATACACACATTCTTCTCTCTCTGGGCCTCCCGCCAACTGTCTCTCCCTTTTAACTTCTCCATCCTATCACAGCCATCTACTCTCCCTATTTCCCCCACCATCTGTTTCTCCCTTTTGCATCCTCCATCCCATACACCAACTTTTCTCTCTCAGTGTAACCCAGAATCTCTCTCTCCATTCGGCCTCTATATCCTGTCACACCCACCCTTCTCCCCGTGTGTCACCCAACATCTGTCTCTCCCTTGTGCCTCCTCTATCCTATCACACCCATCCGTCTCACACTGTGTCACCCACCATCTGTCCCTCGCTTCTGCCTCCTCCATCCTATCACATCCATCATTCTCTCTCTGTGTCACCGACCATCTGTCCCTCTCTTCTGCCGCCTTATTCCTATCACACGCATTCTTCACTCACAGTGTCACTCGCAATCTGTCTCTGCCCTTTGCCTCCTCAATCCAATCACATCCATCCTTATCTCATTGGGTCGCCCTCCACCTATCTCTCCCTTCTGCCTCATCCATCCTATCACACGCATCATTCTATCGCTGTGTCACACACCAAAATGCCTCTCTCTTCTGGCTCCTCCACCCTATGACGCCCATCGTCTCTCTCTGTGTAACACACCATCTGTCTCTCTTCTGCCACCTCCATACAATCACACCCATGCTTCTTTCTCTGTGTCAACTGCCATCTTTCTCTTACCTCTGCATCCTCCATCTTATTACACATATCGTTCACTTTCTATTTCACTCACCATCTGCCTCTCCCTTCTGAGTTCTCCATCCTATCACACCCATCCTTCTCTCTCTCAGTTACTCACCATCTGTCTCTCACTTCCTCTTTATCCCTGCTATCACATGCATCCATCTCTATTTCGGTCACCCAGCATCTGTCGCTCCCTTATGCCTCCTCCATCCTATCAAACAATCCTTTTCTCTATGGGTCACCAACAATCTGACTCCACTGCTGCCTCCTCCATCCTAACACATCCATTCTTCGCTCTCTGATTCACCGACCTTCTGTCTCTCCCCTCTGCCTCCTCCATCCTATTATGGATGTCCTTCTCTCTCTTTCTCTCCCACCATCTGACTTTACCTTCTGCCTTCTCCATCCGATCACACCCATCGTCTCTCTCTGTTAACCCACCAACTGTCTCTCTCTTCTGCCACGTCCAAACTATCACACCCATCCTCTCTCTCTGGGTCAACTATCAACAGCCTTTCCCTTCTACCTTCTCCTTCTCGGTCACACACCATTTGTCTCTCACTTCCTCTTCCTCCCTGCTATCGCATCCAACCTGCTCTCTCTGATTCACCCACCATCTGTCCCTCCTTCGGCCTGCTCCATCTTCTCAAGCCCATCCTTTTCCCTGTGGGTCACCGACCATCTTATTCTCACACCTGCCTCCTCCATCCTATCACATCCATCCTTCATTCGCTCAGCTACACGCAATCTGTCTCCCCTACTGCCTCGTCCAACCTATCACAGCAGTACTTCTCTCTCTGTGTCACCCACCATCTTTCTCTACCTTCTGTATGCTCCATCATATCACATCCACCATTCTCTCTCTCTGTCACTCACAATATTTTTCACCCTTATGCTGTCTCCAACCTATCATACCCACGTTTTTCTGTGTCAACATCCACCTGTCGCTCCCATCTGCCTCTCCATCCTAACACACCCATCATCCTCTCTCTGCGTCATCCACCTGATGTCTCTCGCTTCTGCCTCCTCCATCCCCTCACATCCATCCTTCTGTCACTGTGTCACCCAGCGTATGTTTCTTCATTCTGCTTGCTCTCTCCAATCACACCCATCGTTCTCTGTCCTTTACACCAACCATCTGACTCTCCCATCTGCCCATCTGTCCCTCTGTTCTGCCTCCTCAGTGCTATCACATCAATCTTTATCTCATTGGACCAACCAATATTGATCTATCCCTTCTGTCTTCTCCGTCATTTCGCAGCCATCCTTCTCTCTCTGTCACCCACCATCTGTGTCTCCCTTCTGCCTCGTCCATCCTATCACACCCGTCCTTCTCTCTGTCTGGCACCGACCCTCTGTCTCTCCCTTTTGCCTCATCCATCCTATCACGCCCGTCCTTCTCTCACTCTGTCACCCACCATCTGTCACTCCATTATGCCGTCTCCATCCTATCAAACCCATGTTTTTCTCTGGGTCAACAGCCATCTGTCTCCACATTCTGCCTCCTCCATACTAACGCACCCATTCTTCTCTTTATGGTTCACCCACCATATGGATCTCGCCGATGCCTCCTCCATCATATCACATCCATCCTTCTGTCACTTTGTCACGCATCGTATGCTTCTTCATTCTGCCTCCTCCATCCTATCATACCCATTCTTCTCTCTCTCTGAAATACACCATCGGTCTCCATCTTGCTCTTCCTCCGTGCTATCACATGCATCCTTTTCTCTATTGGGCAACGTCCATCTAACTCATTCTCCTGTCTCCTCCATCCTATCACATCCATCCTTCTCTCTCTTTGTCACACACCATTTGTCTCCTCTTCTGCCTCCTCAATCCTATCACAACCATCTTTCTCTCTCTGTGCCACCGACACTCTGTATCAGCATTCTCTCTCTTCCACCATATCACACCGGTCCTTCCCTCTCTGTGTCACCCACCATCGTTTTCAACCTTCTGCTTCCTCCATCCTATCAAACCCATCATTCTCTCTCTCTGCCACTAACCATATGTCTATCGCTTCTGCCTACTCCATCTTATCACAGCCATCCTTCTCTCTCTGTCACGCACCATCTGTCCCTACCTTCTGCCTATTCCTTCCTAAACCACCCATTCATCAGTCTCTGGGTCACACACCGTCTGTCTCTCTCTTCTGCCTCCTACATCCTATCACATTAATCCTTCTGTCGCTGTGTCACCCACCAGATGTTTCACCTTTCTGCCTGCTTTATTCTATCACACCTATCCTTCTCTCTCTGTGGCAGCAACCATCTATCTCTCCCATCTGCCTATTCCTTCCTAACACACCCATTCATCTCTCTCTGGGTCACCCATTATCTGTCTCTCACTTCTGCCTCCTCCATCCTATTACATCAATATTTCTGTCACTGTGTCCCCCACCATATGTTTCTCCTTTCTGGCTCCTCGAACCTATCAAAACCATCCATCCCTCTCTGTGTCAACCACCATCTGTTTCATCCTGTGCCTCCTCCATTCTATCATAACCATCCTTCTACCTCTGTCACCCACCGTCTGCCATCAATTCTGCCTCCTGCATCCTATGACAACCATCGGGCTCTCGTTGTGTCACCCACCGTCAGCCTCTCCATTCTCACTCCACCAACTTATCACAAGGATCCTTCTCACTCTGTCTCACCGATCATCTGCCTCTCCTTTCTGTCTCTTCCATCATATCACACACATCCTTCCCTCTCTGTCACCCACCATCTGTCTAAACTTCTGCCTCCTCCATCATGTCAAACCCATCTTTCTCTCTCTGTGTCACCCAACATCAGTCTCTCCCTCCTGCCTCGTCTATCCTATCACACCCGTCCTCTTTCTGTCACCCGCCATCAGTCTCCGCCAAGTTTGAATCCATCCGTCTCTCTCCGCATCGGCCTGTCTCTGTCAGTTGTTTGCTCTCTATCTCCCACCATATGTCTCTCTGCCTGTCACCCCACTGTCCGTCTCTCTCTCTCTTTCTCCACCGGGATACCTCCCTCCTGTCTCGCTCTCCCCGTCTGTCCCTGTATCTGATTTCCATCATCTGTCCTCCAATTCTGTCTCCACCCTGTCTATTTTCCAAGTCTGTCTCTCTCTGTGTTTATCTACGTCTGCCGCCGCCCTTCTGTCTCTCTCTCTCTCACTTTGTGTCTCCCTCTCCCTCCCCATCTGCCTCCCCCTGTCTGTCTTATTTGCGTCTGTCTCCCTGCATTTTTTCTACCCCAGTCTGTCCCCCATCTGTCTCTCTCTCTCTTTCTGTCGCCACAGTTTTTCACACATATTTCCATCTTCTGATGTCAGATTTAGCACTACTGTCTCCATATCTGTGTCCCCTCCTCTGTCCCCCCCGCTGTCTCACTATCTATCTCTCTTTCTCCTCCATGTCTGTCCCTCTCTTTCTGTCTCACCCATCTGTCTGCCCCGTCTCTCTCTCTCTGTTTCTCCCCACATCTCTTTCCGCTGACTGCCTCCTCCTCTCAGTCTCCCACTGTCCATTTCTCTCTCCCTCTATCTCCACTGCCTTTCTCCCTATCCGTTTCCCCGTCTGTCTAAATGTATATCTACATCAACCCCGGTCTTTCTCTCTCTACCTCACCGACCCCGGCTGTCTCTCCATCTATCTCACCCCATCTTATCTCTTTCCCTGCTCCCGCATCTGTTTCTCTCTGTATCTCCCAATCTGTCTCCATCAATGCCGCTCTC
This sequence comes from Somniosus microcephalus, assembly GCF_052327205.1. Taxonomy (NCBI): domain Eukaryota; kingdom Metazoa; phylum Chordata; class Chondrichthyes; order Squaliformes; family Somniosidae; genus Somniosus; species Somniosus microcephalus. Next base: position 31,682,985 of record NW_028225183.1, read on the forward strand.
CCCATACATTCTCGCCCCCGGTCTGATTAAGGCTCTGTCTCCCATATTCCTCTCTCGCTCTGTCTCCCCTTCCTGTCTTTTGCTCTCTCCCTTCCAACTATCTCCCCCGTCTGCTTCCTCCCATCTATCACCCCGTTTGACAGCCACATCTGTCTCTTTCTGTGTCGCCCACAATCTGACTCCCCACAACCTGTCTCCATCCATCTCCCTCCCAGTCGGTTTGACTCTCTGTGCCCTGGGTCTGTCGCTGTCTCTCTGTTTCCCACCATGTGTCTCTCTGTCTGAGAGCACAGACTGAACATTTTGGAGTTTGGTAAGTGTGGGTGTTTTAAGGGTTAATCTCCTTTTAGGGTTACTCTCTTTAAAATCTAGTGTTAATTGCTAGTAGCTCTTAATTAGGATAAACTGTTTAAGTTGAAATTTAAACTTTAAATTTTAAATTTTCTTTCAGGATTAAGCAGAAACAAACAAGCAAGCTCTCCTACTAGAGAGCTGCTGTAGTTAGTTAACTAGCTAGCTAGAGTAAACTGGTTCCTAAAATAACAGCAGAGCAGTACTGACTGATCTGCTTTACAATCAGTATAAATCCAGGGATCTGTGAGTGCAACCGGCACCAAGTGCAGCGGGGAGAGTGAACAAGTTGGAGTTTGTTAAGTGTGTGCGTTCGGGGAAGAGGGAGATGGAGGTCAAACCCGAAACGTCAACTCAAATTTCTCTCCACGGATGTTGCCTGACTTGCTGAGTTTTTCCAGCATTTTCTGTTGTTATTTCGGATTTCCAACATCTGCAGTATTTTGCTATCGTACTAGGGAGATGGAGGTGTTGCTTTGCCTTGCTTTTTCTGACTTCTCCCTCAGACCAGCAGCGGAACTGAGCGGGAGCAAACCAAGTCCTGAGAGCGAGGATAAAAGCAGCAGCTGAACTGCATTTACTAGAGAAAACGGCAGTGTGACGTTTGAGGTAAGGCAGGTAAGTGATTGGTGCTGACTGTCGGCTATGTTTTAAGTTAACATATAGCATAAAACAACATTTTAAAAATTAACTTAATTCAATTAATTTAATAAACTAAACGAAGTAAATCATTTGAATAAAACTAAAATAATTAATTAAACAGTAGATGTGGCTGCTGCAATATGTGGGAGGTTGTGGACATTTGTTTCCAGGGTGATTACATCTGCGGTAAGTGTCTGTGCTTCAAGGAAATTTAGCTCCGAGTTGAGGAGCTGGAGTCCGAGCTGCAGATATTGCATGACATCAGGGAGGGAGAAAGCTACCTGGAGCTTTTGCTCCAGCAGGCAGCGATAGCCATTTGATGAAATGCTTTCGAATTGACACGTGGTCAGGGACAGGAGTGTATGACTGCGAGTGAGGCAGTTACAGGGATCCAGGAGGTACTATTTCAGGAGCCTGAGTCTCTGCACTTGTCCAATAGATTCGAGGTTCTTGCAACGGTTGTGGACAAGTGCGGGAATTGAGGGGGTGACGTTCAAACTTACTATGGCACCATAATAGTGGAAACCGTTCAAGTGGGTGAAGTAAACATGAAGGTGCTTCTTGTATAGCTAGGGGGATAGACACTTTGCTCTGCAGCCAGGAGCGTGAGTCCCGAAGTTTATTTTGCCTACCAGGTGCCTGGTTAAAGGACATCTTCTACTAGCTGGAGAAGAACTTGGAGTGGGAGTGGGAGGATCGAGTTGTCGTGGTCCACGTAGGTACTAACGATATAGGTAGGTCAAAGAAAGAGGTTCTGCGGAGAGAGATTGAGCAGCTAGGAATAACGTTAAAAAGCAGAACCACGAAAGTCTTAATCACTGGATTATTACAGGAGCCACAAGCAAAATGGCATAGTTTCAACAGGATCAGGGAGATGAATGCGTGGTTCAAAGACTGGTGTGGGAGAAGTGGATTTTGATCCGTGGGGCACTGTCACCAGTACTGCGGAAAGAGTGAGCTGTTCCGTTGGGACGGACTACACCTGAACCATGCTGGGACCAGAGTTCTGACGAATCGAATAACTATGGAGGTAGATAGGGATTTAAACTAAATGAGGTGATATGAGGGAGGCTCCCGGTGGAGAGAAATCTAGAATGCGAAAGAGAAAACGCAAGGAAACAGTGCAAGAATGTGGTTGGGGTAAGAATAAACCGATTGTATCAGTAAGGGTCAAAGCGTGCAGAAAAAGGAGTGCACCAACAAATAATGTCCGGGTAAGTAAAATGGTAAGAAGACAATTAGGGTCATACTATGTTAAGATGTCTAAAGATTTTAAAAAGAGAAATCTAAAGGCACTGTAATTGAATGCGTGAAGCATTCGTAATAAGGTAGACGAATTAATAGCGGAAAAATTAAGACATAGCTGCAGGATGACCAAGACTGGGAACTGAATATCCAAGGATATTCGATATTTAAGAAGGAGAGGCAAAAAGGTAAAGGAGGTGGGGTGGCGTTGGTAGTAAAGGATGACATTAGAGCAAAAGTGAGAAAAGTTATTGGCTCAGAAAATCAAGATGTAGTATCAGTCTAGGTGAAGCTAAGTTGAGCTGTAAGGGCTAAAAAAAATCTGACTTTTCATTTTTTTAAATTTTATAAGGCAGTTTTCCTTCAATGGACCACACTGCACAGTGCTGCCACCCAATCATCAAAATCCACGACAAGACCTTGGACAACGTGGACCACTTTCTATACCTCGGGAGCCTACTGTCAACAAGGGCAGACGTCGACGACGAAGTCCAACACCGCCTTCAGTGTGCCAGTGCAGCCTTCGGTCGCCTGAGGAAGAGAGTGTTTGAAGACCAGGACCTCAAATCCGGCAATAAGCTCATTGTCTACAGGGCAGCAGTGATACCTGCCCTGCTGTATGCCTCAGAAATATGGACAATGTACAGCAGGCACCTCAAAGCACTGGCGAGGTAACACCAAAGCTGCCTCCGCAAGATCCTGCAAATGCATTGGCAGCATAGACGCACCAATGTCAGTGTTCTTGCTCAGGCCAACATCCCCAGCATCGAAGCTCTGACCACGCTCAATCAGCTCCGATGGACGGGTCACATTGTCCGCATGCCCGATACGAGTCTCCCAAAACAAGCGCTCTATTCAGAGCTCCGGAAAGGGAAGAGTGCCCCAGGTGGGCACAGGACACGTTTCAAGGAGACCCTCAAAGCCTCCTTGAAGAAGTGTAACATCCCCACTGACACCTGGGCATCCCTGGCCCAAGACCGAACAACGTGGAGGAGAAGCATCCGGGAAGGCGCCGAACACCTCGAGTCTCTTCGCCGGGAGCAAGCGGAAGCCAAGCGCAGGCAGTGCAAGGAGTGCACTTCAACCCAAGCACCACACACACCCATCCCTTCAACCACCTTGTGCCCCACCTGTGACAGAGACTGTAGTTCCCGAATTGGACTCATCAGTCACCTGCGAACTCATTTTTAACGTGGAAGAAAGTCATCCTCGGTTCCGAGAGACAGCCTAAGAAGGAGACGAAGAAGAAAAAGAGATGCTTGCATTCAGAGAAGGCTGATCTTGCTGAGAGAGTGCAGCCATCGGCAAAGATTGAACAGGTTGGGCCCTATTATTTCAGACGTGGGAAAAATTAGAAGTTAGATGTTACTAAATTATGAATGGGTTGGGCAGGATCGATTTGGAGAGAATGTTTAGATTGTGGAAGAATCCAAGACAAGGAACAATAAATGCAATATATTTCCTGATAAATCAAAAGGGAAATAAGGCGCAATTAGCAGAGTTGTTGAAATGTGGAACTCGCCGCCTTGGCAGGTAGTTGAGGCAAATAGCTTAGGTGCTTTTAACAATTAAACATAGAAGATAGGAGCAGGAGTAGGCAATTCGGCCCGTCGAGCTCCCACCACCATTGATCATCCAAATTCAGTACCCTGTCCCTGCATTCTCCCCATAGCCCTTGATCACTTTAGCCTGAAGAAATATATCCAACTCCTTCTTGAATATAATTAATGAATTGGCCTCTACTGCCTTCTGTGGTAGAGAATTATACAGGTTCACCACTGTATGGTGAAGAGAGTCCTCCTCATTTCTGTCCTAAATGGCTTTCCCCTTATCTTAGTCTGTGATCCCTGGTTCTGGACTCCCCGACCATCGGGATCGTCCTTCCTGCATCTAGTCTGTCCAGTCCTGTCAGAATTTTATAAGTTTCAATGTGATCCCCTTTCATTCTTCTAAACTCCATCGTGTTGTATCCGTGTGTTAATAGAGACACTGAAGGCAGGAGTTAGTTTCACAGGTGTTTACTGAACAAATTCTGGGGGTGAACTAACTGATACAACACAATATACAGGCTTATATAGCCCGAGTGGCCATTACTGTCATTACAGGACACAGGGGGCTCTTAAAGGCACATACACTACAATTCCTCCCCTTTTTGCCAACCAGTACATAATATTTTAAGTAATCATTAATTACAAGGTACAAGAACAATAATCTACACATTGCTGCAGTTAATCAATTATAATTCAGTCTCTCTGGAGGCTTCCTGACTCGGTCTGGATAACGCCTCGGTGGTGTAGTAGTTTCTGGTGATGTAGTAGGTTCTTTTGGCAAGGCTGATTCGGCTTGAATGCCACTGTCGGGTTCAAATGGTTCCAGTATCACCGGATCGGAGGTAGATAGAAACATAGAAACATAGAGATAGGAACAGGAGTAGGCCATTCGGCCCTTCGAGCCTGCTCCGCCTTTCAATGAGATCATGGCTGATCTTCGTCTGAGATCATAGCTGATCTTACCCGTTCAGTACCCCGTCCCCGCCTTTTCTCCATAATCCTTAATCCCCTTAGCCTTCAGAAATATATCCAATTCTCTCTTGAAAATATTTATTGAATTAGCCTTCACAGCCCTCTGTGGCAGGGAATTCCACAGGCTCACCACTCTTTGAGTGAAGGAATTCTTCCTCATCTCTGTTTTAAATGATTTGCCCGCTATTTTTAGACTGTGGCCCCTGGTTCTGTGCTCCCCGGACATTGGAAACATTCTCTCTGAATTCAGCCTGTCCAGGCCTGCCATAATTTTATATGTTTCGATGAGATCCCCTCTCAATCTTCTAAACTCCAGTGAGTACAAGCCCAAACTATTTAATCTCTCTTCGTAGGTCATTCCCGCCATTCCAGGTATCAGCCTGGTGAATCGCCGTTGCACTCTTTCCATGGCAAGAACATCCTTCCGCAGATGGGGCGACCAAAACTGTACACAATACTCCAGATGCGGTCTCACCAGCACCTTGTACAGCTGTAGTAAGGTATCCCTATTCCTATACTCGAACCCCCTTGATATGAAGGCCAACATACCATTTGCCTTCTTAATCGCCTGTTGCACCTGCATGCTCTCCTTCAGTGACTGGTGCACAAGAACACCCAGGTCCCTCTGCACTTCCCCATCTCCCAATCTATTGCCATTTAGATAATAATCTACCCTCCTGTTTTTACCCCCAAAGTGGATAACCTCGCATTTATCCACATTATAGTGCATCTGCCACGTATCCGCCCATTCCCCCAACCTGTCCAAATCGCACTGTAGCCTCCTGACATCCTCATCAGAGCCCACCCCTCCTCCTAGTTTAGTGTCGTCAGCGAATTTGGAAATATTGTATCCAATTCCCTGATCCAGATCATTTATATATATTGTGAACAGCTGGGGTCCCAGGACAGATCCTTGCGGCACCCCGCTGGTCACTGCCTGCCACTCCGAAAACGAGCCGTTTATTCCAACTCTCTGTTTTCTATCCGCCAGCCAGTTCTCTATCCACGTTAATACTTTGCCCCCAATCCCATGAGCCTTAATTTTGCATGATAATCTTTTGTGTGGAACCTTATCGAAGGCTTTCTGGAAGTCAAGGTACACCACATCCACTGGCTCTCCCCCATCTATTTTACCAGTTACTTCCTCAAAAAATTCCAGCAGATTAGTCAAACACGATTTACCCTTTGTAAATCCATGTTGACTCTGTCCGATCCTTTCCCCATTTGTCAAGTGCTCCGCTATTTTATCCTTAATAATGGACTCTAGCATTTTGCCCACAACCGATGTAAGGCTTACTGGTCTATAATTCCCTGCTTTCTCTCTACCCCCCTTTTTAAATATTGGGGTAACATTAGCTACCCTCCAATCCACGGGTACTGTTCCCGAGTCAATGGAGTTCCGGAAGATGATCCTTAGAGCTTCTGCTATCTCCAGGGCCACCTCCTTAAGTACCCTAGGATGTAGTTTATCAGGCCCCGGGGATTTGTCGGCCTTCAGTCCCCTCAACTTACCCAACACCATATCCCTAGAGATACTAATTTCTGTCAGCTGCTCCCTCTCATTAGTCCCTATGTTTGCCGATATTCCTGGGAGGTTATTTGTGTCCTCCTTTGTGAATACAGAACCAAAGTATGAGTTTAATTGGTCTGCCATTTCCTTATTCTCCATTATATATTCTCCAGAATCGGACTGCAAGGGACCGACTTGGGATTTTACCAGTCTTTTCCTCCTGATATACCGATAAAAGCTTTTGCAGTCTGTCTTTATGTTTGCTGCAAGTTTACTTTCGTATTCTATTTTCCCCTTCCTGATTAATCCCTTTGTCCTCTTTTGCTGTATCCTGTACTGCCCCCAATCTTCCGGTCTGGTGCTTTTTTTTGCCAGTTGATATGCCCTTTTTTTTGATTTTATGCTGTCCCTAATTTCCCTCGTTATCCACGGTTGAGTCACCTTTTTAGGTTTATTTTTATGCCAAACCGGTATAAACATGTTCTGGAATTCTTCCATTCTATCTTTGAATGCTTGCCATTGTCTATCCACTGTCAATCCCCCCAGAAACACCACCCAATCAATCTTGCCCAATTCCCGTCTCATACCCTCGTAATTCCCTTTATTTAAGTTCTGGACCTTAGTCTCTGATTCAATTTCCTCACTCTCCATCTCGACTGAGAGCTCGATCATATTATGATCGCTCTGACCCAAGGGGCCTCGTACAAGAAGATTGCTGATAAGTCCCTTCTCATTGCACAATACCCAGTCTAAAATGGCCTGATCTCGAGTCGGCTCCTCGACATATTGGTCCAGATAACCGTCCCGAAATCATGCCAGGAATTCCACCTCCTCAGAATTTTTACTAATTTGGGTAGTCCAATCAATATGTAAATTAAAGTCACCCATGATGACAGCTGTGCTCTTATCGCACGCTTCTCTAATTTCCCTTTTTATGCCTTCCCTCACCTCCATATTACTATTTGGAGGCCTATATATCACACCCACTAACGTTTTCCTCCCCTTGCTATTTCTCATTTCTACCCATACAGATTCCGTTTCATCCGAGTTAATATCCTTCCTTTCCATTGCATTAATCCCCTCCTTTACCAGCAATGCTACCCCACCTCCCCTACCTTTTTGCCGATCCTTCCTAAATATTGTATATCCCTGGATGTTAAGTTCCCAGCCTTGCCCACCCTGCAGCCACGTTTCTGTAATCCCAATCAAATCATACTTGTTTACCTCTATTTCCACAACTAATTCATCCACCTTGTTCCTAATGCTTCTAGCATTAAGATACAAAGCCTTCAGGCTTGCTTTTTTCACACTCTCATTATGAATTAGTTTGGCCCTTTGTGTTTCTCTCCTTTGCTTATTGCTTCTCACCTTTCTACCATCTATTTCTGACTTCATATGACTTCCCTCTTTTCCACTACCTAGGTTCCCATCCCCCTGCCAAATTAGTTTAAATCCTCCCGAACCGCCCTAGAAAATATTACCCCGAGGACATCGGCTCCCTCACAGTTCAGGTGTAGACCGTCCCCTTGGTACAGGTCACTCCTCCCCAAGAACTGGTTCCAATGCCTCAAGAATTTAAATCCCTCTCCCTTGCACCACTGCTCAAGCCACGTATTTAGCTTATCTATCTTACTCTCTCTAAACTTATTAGCTCGTGGCACTGGTAGCAATCCAGAGATTACTACCTTTGAGGTCCTACTTTTCAATTTAGCTCCTAACTCCCTAAATACAGCTTGTAGGACCTCCTCCCTCTTTTTACCTACATCGTTGGTACCTACATGTACCACGACAACTGGCTGATCCCCCTCCCCCTTCAGAATGCTCTGCACCCGCTCCGAGACATCCTTGACCCTTGCACCAGGGAGGCAACATACCATCTTGGAGTCTCGGTCTCGGCCACAGAAACTCCTATCTATCCCCCTTACAATTGAATCCCCTATCACTATAGCCCTATCCCTCTTTTTCCCGCCCTTCTGTGCAGCAGAGCCAGTCATGGTGCCCTGAACCTGGCTGCTGGTGCCTTCCCCTGATAAGTCATCTCCCCCAACAGTACCCAAAACGGTAAACCTGTTTCGGAGGGAGATGACCGCAGGTGACTCCTGCACTACCTTCCTGCCTTTACCCTGCCTTTTGGTCACCCATTTACTGTCTGAGCTAGCCTTTACCTGCGGTGTGACCAACTCACTGAATGTGCTATCCACAACATCCTCAGCATCGCGTATGCTCCAGAGTGAGTCCATTCGCAGCTCCAGCGCCGCCATGCGGTCCGCTAGGAGCTGCAGCTGGACGCACTTCCTGCACACATAGTTGTCAGGGACAGTGTCCCTGATTTCCCACATGGCACAGGAGGAGCATGACACGGGTCCGAGCTGCCCTTCCATGACTTAACCCTTACAATACCCTTTTATTTACTACGATTTAGCTTAATTATTGAATTCTACTTAGAATAAGTTTGTGAAAGTACTCACCAACCAGTCACCTACCTGTTTTCTGGTGTTGTATTTTCACTGCCGCCTCCTGTCCTGGAACCTTTTCCACCTAGGTTAGGCTCCTGAAATAAGATAAATTGAACCTACCTTTTCAACTTCCCCTAACCCCTAAAAGGTTAGAGGAGGTGGAAGGGTGGGAGGCACTACACTGTAGTGTTTCGGGTTTAGCAACAGCTCCACCTATATAAGAGTTACTGGCCTCCTGCTCTCCCGACTGCACCAGCTGTGAAAGAAAAAGCCTGCGAAAGGTGAGCTTTTAAACTCACCAGTTACTGGCCTCCTGCTCTCACGACTGCCCCAGCTGTGGTCTCGGGCCTCGCCTCTCTCCGGTTTTTATACCGGGCTCCGACTCACTGCTCCCGACTGGTCTCGGGCCTCGCTGGTCGCCGGGTTTTCTCCCGAGCTCCTCCTCGCTGCTCCCGCTGGTCCCGACTGGTCTCGGGCCTCGCCTCTCTCCGGTTTTTATACCGGGCTCCGACTCACTGCTCCCGACTGGTCTCGGGCCTCGCTGGTCGCCGGGTTTTCTCCCGAGCTCCTCCTCGCTGCTCCCGCTTGTCCCGACTGGTCTCGGGCCTCGCCTCTCTCCGGTTTTTATACCGGGCTCCGACTCACTGCTCCCGACTGGTCTCGGGCCTCGCTGGTCGCCGGGTTTTCTCCCGAGCTCCTCCTCGCTGCTCCCGCTGGTCCCGACTGGTCTCGGGCCTCGCCTCTCTCCGGTTTTTATACCGGGCTCCGACTCACTGCTCCCGACTGGTCTCGGGCCTCGCTGGTCGCCGGGTTTTCTCCCGAGCTCCTCCTCGCTGCTCCCGCTGGTCCCGACTGGTCTCGGGCCTCGCCTCTCTCCGGTTTTTATACCGGGCTCCGACTCACTGCTCCCGACTGGTCTCGGGCCTCGCTGGTCGCCGGGTTTTCTCCCGAGCTCCTCCTCGCTGCTCCCGCTGGTCCCGACTGGTCTCGGGCCTCGCCTCTCTCCGGTTATTATACCGGGCTCCGACTCACTGCTCCCGACTGTTCTCGGGCCTCGCTGGTCGCCGGGTTTTCTCCCGAGCTCCTCCTCGCTGCTCCCGCTGGTCCCGACTGGTCTCGGGCCTCGCCTCTCTCCGGTTTTTATACCGGGCTCCGACTCACTGCTCCCGACTGGTCTCGGGCCTCGCTGGTCGCCGGGTTTTCTCCCGAGCTCCTCCTCGCTGCTCCCGCTGGTCCCGACTGGTCTCTATGGGTATCTCTACTTCATCATTAGGCGTATAGAGCTGTGGTTTAGGTTGTCCCTTTTCGGGTGACTCTATGACCTGTTCAGCATGGCACCTTATTATGCTTTCTCCAATGTCCACGGTATACATCAGCGGTCCTAGTCGTGTGCAAATAATTCCAGGCTGCCATTTCTCGGTACGGTAGTCCTGGGCCAAATCTTGTTGACCTATCTGGAAGGTTCTAGTTGGCCTTTCATTCATGCCTTGAAATTGCCGGTTCTCCACGTCCCTTCTGATGTTTGGCTTGATCAAATCCAGCCGGCATGTTAGGCTTCTATTGAAGAACATCATGGTGGGAGTTTGGTTTGTAACCATATGTGTTGCATTCCTGTATGCAAACATGAAGTTATCTACCTTATGGTGAAGTTTTATGTCTTCTTTACCCATGGCATTTATGGCCTTCTTGAAGGTCTGGACAAACCTTTCAGCCAATCCATTGGTGGCGGGATGGTATGGGGCGGACGTGTTGTGCTTAACACCATTGTTATTTTAAGAAATTCCTGAATTCTTCGGACACAAATTGCAGTCCATTATCAGAACAGATCTGTTCAGGCAGCCCATTCCGGGCAAATATGGTCCTTAATACTGTGGTGTTTTTTTCCGTGGTGGTGGAGGACATCTTTATTACCTCCGGCCACTTGGAATGTGCATCAACCGTGATTAAGAACACTGAGTCCATAAATGGACCAGCAAAGTCGATCTGTACCCTTTGCCATGGAGATGAGTGCCACTCCCATGGATGTAGAGGGGCTTGTGGTGCAGCGCTTTGGAACTTCAGGCATCCTAGGCAGCTCTTGTCATTTCTTCGATGTCTCCATCGATACCTGGCCACCATACAAACGCCCTGGCTAGGTTCTTCATTTTCACTCCACCCAGATGCCCCTCGTGAAGCTCCTTCAGCACTTTATCCTGGAGTTTGTGTGGAATCACCACTCTGGATCCACACATCAAGGTTCCTCGGCACACTGACAGCTGTTCTCTTCTTTGTGAGAATGCTGGCAGCAGTGGTTCGCCATGTGCTGGCCATCCCTTCACTGTTAAATCGTAGACCCGTGAGAGAGTCGGGTCATTTCTCGTTTCCCTTTCAATGGCAGAAGTTGTTACTGGTAGACATTCCACTATGGTAGAGTGGAACATCTCCACTGGGTCTACTGTAGGTGCCTCTTCTACCGTTGGCAACGGTGGGCGCGATAAACCGTCAGCATTCCCATGCTGTTTTGATCCTTTTGTATTCTATGTCATATTGGTGTGCCCGTAGAAAAAGGGACCACCTCTGTAGCCTTTGCGCTGTCATAATGGGAACACCCTTTTTAGGGTTGAATATGCAGATGAGGGGTTGATGATCAGTCAGCAAGGTAAATGTTTGTCCGTGTAGGTTATGGTTGAATTTCTTCACTCCCTATACCAGGCTGAGTGCTTCCCTGTCGATTTGGGCATAGTTACGCTCAGCTGAGTTCAATGAGCGTGACGCAAAAGCTATCGGCCGTTCCGAGCCATCAGGGAATCTATGCGATAATACCGCTCCTACGCCGTAAGGGGATGCATCGCACGCCAGCCTGATTGGCAGTGATGGGATGTAATGAGCCAAAATTCTTTGGACATGATTATGTCTTTGCATATATGGAAGGCACGTTTACAGTCTTCGCTCCATTTCCAAATTACTCCTGTTTGTAGCAGTGCATTAAGAGAGTGCTGAAGAGTTGATAAGTTCGGTAAAAATTTATGATAGTAATTTATCAATCCCAGGAACGACCTTAATTGTGAAACATTTTCAGGTGCTGGGGCTTTTTTGACCGCTTCAATTTTTTCAGGTGACTTATGCAACCCTTCCTTATTAATTATGTGGCCACAATATGATATTTGTTTCTGGAAAAATTCGCACTTGGGGCGATTTGCTCGTAGGCCCCGTTCTCTCAACCTAGTGAGCACCTGCTCCAAATTGGCAAGTTGCTCGTTGTCGATTTCTCCTGTTACAAGGATGTCTTCTAGGTAGCATTGAGTCCCCGGAATCCGTTGGAGGACTTGCTCCATAGCTCTTTGCCAGATAGCTGGAGCTGATGCTACTCCGAAAACCCGTCGATTGTACTTGTACAGGGCTTTGTGTGTATTTATCGTGAGATACTTTATAGAGGCCTCTTCAACCTCCATCTGTAGATATGCCTGTACCAAGTCAATTTTGGTGAAACGTTTCCCTCCGGATAGTGAGGCGAAAATATCTTCTATCCTCGGAAGAGGAAAATGTACCGTGTGATGGACCAGGTTTACAGTCACCTTGAAGTCTCCTCAGATGCGAATTTTTCTCTGTTCTTCAGATTTATCATTATTCCATGTTTTCTTCATGACCGGGACGATGGGTGTTGCCCACTCGCTCCAATCTATCTTGGAGAATACGCCTGTCTTTTCCAAATTCTCCAGCTCTGCCTCGAATGCTGGACGAATTGCGTATGGCACAGGCCTTGTCTTAAAAAACTTGGGAATTGCCGCATCTTTCACTTTTATTGAGGCGGTGATGCCTTTCAAGGTTCCTGGTTTCTATTGAAACTCTTCCTTGGCGTTGGCCAAGATGTCTTTTAATCGTTCAGGTATGATGTCATCATCATTTTTTCTCTTACTGGTCACCGTCAGTGACTGAATGGAGTGCCAGTCTAAACGTATCTTCCTGATCCATTCACGTCACAACAGCGGTGGACCACCATCTTGTAGAACGTATAAATTGCAACTTCTGTATTTTCTTGCCGTTGTATACAACACGCACCCTTATTTTTCCTTTGGGGTATACTTCCTGCCCTGTATATGTTTTCAAGATAATGGATGTGTCTTTTAAAGGTATATGCGGAAATAACCGCTCGTTACCCATCGATTTATGACGGTCAGAGCTGATCCTGTATCTGGCTCCATTTTAACTGGGGACCCTGCTATCGTGAGGGTAACCCAAATGATCTGGTAATCTTCTTTGGCAATTACATAATATAATTTGAGACAGCTTAGTCTCTTGTTTCTGGAGTCGCTATCGCTCTTCTGGTCTTCGGAGCTACTGTCCGTCATCATTTGTATCTTTCTGTACTTATCTTTATTGATTTTTATTTTCCTGTCCGTGGATTTTATTTGTCCAGATCGGCATAGCCGTGCAATGTGTCCAATCTTTCCGCATTGCCTGCATGCTTTGTCCTTGGACCAGCAGTCCCTCTGGTCATGGGTGGATCTGCCGCAGCGCTAACATCTCTCGAAACCCTGTGTCATTTCATGGGTGCCGAAGTCCTGTGTCTTTTGCTGTATCTCTGCATCTCCTCTTGTGGCTGATTCGTATGATACAGCCATACTGAAAGCGTTGTCCAGTGTCAATTCTTTCTCAGAAAGCAGCCTTTTCTGTGTTCCTTCACTTAGGAGACTGCAGACGAATTTGTCTCGAAGATAATCTGCCAGTCCTGCCCCGAATTGGCAGTGCTTTGATAGCTTTCTTAATTCGGTGAGGCAATCAGCGTTACTTTCATTCTTGTGCTGATTCCTCTTGAAGAATTTGAATCATTCCACTATCAGCAGCGGTGTTGGGTTTAAGTGCTCCTGTTGGGTATCAACAATTTCTTTATAATTCTTGTCCTTTGGCTTGGCTGGGGTGATTAAGTTTCGTAACAGCCCGAATGTCTTTGCGCCCATTAGATTTAGAAGTACTGACGCCTTTTTATTATTTTCTATTCCATTTGCTGTGCAATATACCTCAACTCTTTCCACATATGTGGTCCAATCCTCTATATCATTATCAAAAGCATCAATATTGCCAGCCTTAGGCATCCTGGAAAAAAATGGCGCTTCCCGCGCTTTCCTTTCTTTCCTGCAGAAAAAATAAGGCGCTCCCAGCGCTTTCCCACCGCTGCTGCTGCTGACAACGCTGTACTCCGCGTTTTTTTTTAATTTTTTAATTTTATTTACAGGTGGAGACTCGTTCCCGCCGGACTCTCTGGGACTTTTCCCCCCCTGTCTGTTTCTGCTTGCCTCCGCCTTCGCTGCTCGGCCTCGCTGCAGAGCCAGCCGATGGAGCCCCAGCCCGCCACCCAGGAAGGATTATTGCAGTACCTGCCACCAGCTCGGCCAGCTGGTGAAACCACAGTTTTTGTTTTTTTCTTGCTTTTCTTCGACTTTGGACGTCTGAGGATTCGATGCCCTTGAGGTGCTGCCGAATTGCAGGTAAGTCCGTTTCCAATTCGTCGCCACTGTTGTATCCATGTGTTAATAGAGACACTGAAGGCAGGAGTTAGCTTCACAGGTGTTTACTGAAAAAAGTCTGGGGGTGAAATAACTGATACAACACAATATACAGGCTTATATAGCCCGAGTGGCCATTAATGGCATTACAGTGCACAGGGGGCTCTTAAAGGGACATACACTACACAGCGAGTATAAGCCCAATCGACCAAATCTCTCCTCATATGTCATTCTTGCCATCCCAGGTATAAGCCTGGTGAATCTTCGCTGAACTCCCTTCATGGCAAGAACATCCTTCCTCAGATAAGGCGACCAAAACTGCACACAATACTCAAGATGTGGTCTCACCAAGGCCCTGTACAACTGCAGCAAGACATCATTATTCCTGTACTCAAACCCTCTCGCTACAAAGGCCAACATACCACTTGCCTTCTTAACCGCCTGCTGCACCTGCATGCTTACCTTCAGCGACTGGTGCTCAAGGACACCCAGGTCTCGTTGCACTTCCCCTTCTCCCAATCTATTGCCATTCAGATAATAATCTGCCTTCCTGCTTTTGACACCAAAGCAGATAACCAAGCATTTATCCACGTTATATTGCATCTACCATGCTTCTGCCCATTCACCCAACCTGTCCAAATCATCCTGGACCTTCTCGGCATTCTCCTCACAGCACACACGCCCACCCAGTTTTGTGTCATCTGCAAACTTGGAGATATTACATCTATTTCCCTTGTCTAGATCATTAATATATATATTGTGAATAATAATAATAATAATAATAATAATTCAACGTTATTGTCATTGTACTAAGCACAAGTACATGAACAACGAAATGTGATCTTGCAAGCTCCCATGAGTCCAGTGGAAATAACATTAACATTAAACGTAAATAGCACCGTCCTGGGAGAAGCAAAGACGCTGCGTCTGTGTGCGCCACCATTCCATTTCCACCATTCCTCCTGTCCGACAATCTTCAGCCCAACGCCCGGGCCTGCTCACCAGCTGCCCCTCCCAGGGCTCCTTCCGTGACCTTCTCACCAACCGCCCCTCCTCGGGGCTCCTTCCGTGACCTTCTCACCAACCGCCCCTCCTCGGGGCTCCTTCCGTGACCTTCTCACCAACCGCCCCTCCTCGGGGCTCCTTTCGTGACTTTCTGCACCTGGTCTTCCCTGATGGTCACCTCTAACCAGGTGCTAACCAGGCCTGGCTCTGCTTAGCTTCCAAGCCTTGCCAGTGACCCTGTCCCTAGTCCCAGGAACGGGGCTAGTCCCAGGAACAGGGCTGGGGTCCAAGGACCGTTCCCTGTGGTACCCCACTAGTCACTGCCTGCCACTTGGAAAAAGACCAGTTTATTCCAGCTCTTTGCTTTCTGTCAGCCAACCAGTTCTCTATCCAAGTCAATAACTTGCCCCCAATCCCATGTGTTTACAAGCTAATCTCTTATGCGGGACCTTATCGAAAGCCTTTTGAAAGTCCAAATGCACCACATCCACTGGTTCTCCCTTATCCATTTTACCAGTTACATCCTCAAAAAATTCCATTAGATTAGTCAAGCACGATTTACCTTTTGTAAATCCATGATGAATTTGTCCGATCCTGTTGCTGTTTTCAAGTTCTCTGCTTTTACATCTTTTATAATGGACACCAGCATTTTCCCCAATACCGATGTCAGGCTTACCAGTCTGCAATTCCTCCTTTTCTCTCCATCAGCTTTTTTGAACTGTGGGGTAACATTAGCTACCCTCCAATCCATGGGTACTGTTCCAGATTCCATCGAATGTTGGAAGATGATCAGCAATGCATCTGCTATTCCTTGGGCCACTTCCTTAGGTACCCAAGGATGTAGATTATCAGGCCCTGGGGATCTATCGGCCTTCAATCCCGTCTATTTCCCGAACACCATTTCGCTAAAAAGACTGATTTCTTTCAGTTCATCCCTTTTTCAGACCCTATGTTCCCCGACATCTCTGGGAGGTTATTTGTGTCCTCCTTTGTGATGGCAGAACCAAAACATGGATTTAATCTGTTGTCATTATAAATTTCCCTGATTCTGACTGGAAGGGACCTACGCTAGACTTCACCAATCTTATTCTCTTCACATATCTATAAAAGCTCTTACAGTCAGTTTTTATGTTCCCTTCAAGCTTACTCTCATACATTATTTTCCCCGACTTAATTAATCCCTTTGTCCTCTTTTGTTGAATCCTAAACTGCTCCCAATCCTCAGGTTTACTGCTTTTCCTGGCCAATTTATATGACCTCTCCTTGGATCTTATGATAACCCTAATTTCCCTTGTTAGCCAAGGTTGAGCCACCTTTTTTTTATTTTTATGCCAAACTGGGATGAACAAATTCTGTAGTTCATCCATGCAGCCTTTGAATATTTGGTATTGCATTTCCACCGTCAACACTTTGAGTGACTTTCCGCAAGCAATCTTACCCAAATCGCGCCTCATACCATCGTAGTTTCCTTTATTTTAATTCCGGAACCTAGTCTCTGATTCAACTATTTCACTCTCCATCTTAATGAAGAATTCTATCATATAATGATCGCCCCGACCCAAGGGGCCTCGTAAAACAAAATTGCTAATCAATCCTTTCTCATTACATAATACCTTGTCCAAGATGGCCTGGTCTCCAGTTGGTTCCTCAACATAATGCTCCAGGAAAGCTTTGCGTAAACACTCCAGGAATTCCTCCTCCACTGTATTGTTACTAATTTGGTTAGCCCAATCTATATGTTGACTAAAGTCACCCATGATGGCTTCTGTGCCCTTATTGCACGCTTCACTAACTTCACGTTTAATGCCATCCGCAACCTCTGCATTACTGTTTGGAGGTCTATATACCACTCCCACTAAAGTTTTCTGCCCCTTGGTATTTCTCTCTTCTACCCATACAGATTCCACATCATCAGAGCTAATATCAATCCGTACAATTGGGCGAATCCCCTCTTTAAACAGCAATTTATGCAGTGGCGGTGGACTTGCGGGAAACTCGGCGTCGAGGCTATAAAGAGGTGGCAGAGACCAGGTAGGCCTCAGAGCGGCGGCAGCGGACCTGTGGGAAACTCAGCGGCGAGACTATAAAGAGGCAGCAGAGACCAGGTAGGCCTCAGAGTGGCGGCGGTGGACCTGCGGCAAACTCGGTGGCGAGTCTATAAGGAGGCGGCAGGGACCAGGTAGGCCTCAGGGTGATGGCGGTAGACCTGTGGGAAACTCGGCGGCGAGGCTATAAAGTGGTGGCAGAGACCAGGTAGGCCTACCAATCTCAGAGAGAGGGAGAGAAGTAAAAAGTAATGGAAGTGTGACGTCACCAGAAAGCAGGTAAATGATTGGTTGGTGAGTATTTCTCTCTTTTTTAAACTTTAACTCTGTGGTTTATAGTTTCTAAGCTCTCTGTGGTGTAGCGGGGATTGTTTGTAAAACAAGGCCCTTAAATATATCATTTAAATGTCGTGTAATTGGTGGGAGTGATTGGTTTTATTTAATTTTGAATTAATTAAAGGGAACGTCATGACAGGAGAGCCCGGCCTGGTGGTATGCTCCTCCTGCGCTATGTGGGAACTCAGGGACTCTTCCTGTGTCCCTGACAACCATGTGTGCAGGAAGTGTATGCAGCTGCAGCTACAGGCAGAACGCATTGCGGCGCTGGAGCTGCGATTGGATAAATACTGGAACATTCGCGATGCTGACAACATGGTGGGAATCACGTTTAAGCAGTTGGTCACACCGCAGGCAAAGTTTGCACAGGCAGAAACGGAGTGGGTGACCAACAGGCAGAGTAGTAGGCGCAGGCAGCTAGTGCAGGGGTCCCTTGTGGCCGTCCCCCTCTCAAACAGATATACCACTTTGGATACTGACAGCGGGGATGGGTTACCAGGGGTAGGCAGCATCAGCCAACTTCGTGGCACCTGGGGTGGTCCTGCAGCACACGACGGGAGGAAAAAGAATGGGAGAGCTATAGAGATAGGGGTTTCTATTGTAAGTGGAATAGATAGGCGTTTCTGCGGCCGCAAACGAGACTCCAAGATGGTGTGTTGCCTCCCTGGTGCAAGGGTCAAGCGTGTCTCAGAGCGGCTGCAGAACATTTTGGAAGGGGAGGGTGAACGGCCAGTTGTCGTGGTGCATATAGGTACCAACGATATAGCTGAAAACCTGGATGAGGTCATAAAAGCTGAATATAGGGAGTTAGGAGGTAAATGATAAAATAGGACCACAAAGTTAATAATCACAGGATTGCTACAAGTGCCACGTTCTAGTCAGAGTAGAAATGGAAGGATATTTCAGTTGAATACGTGGCAAGAGCAATGGTGCAAGGGGGAGGGATTCAAATTCCTGGGATATTGGAACCAGTTCTTGGGAATGTGGGAACAGTACAAAATGGACGGTTTGCACCTGGGCAGGGCCGCGAACGATGTCCTAGAGGGAGTGTTTGCTAGTGCTCTGTGGAAGGGTTTAAACTAAAATGGCAGGGGGTTGGAAACCTGAGCGGGGAGACAAAGGAAAGGGAAACAAGGATAAATGCAAATGACAGGCTGGAGAAAAACAAAAGTGGCAGAGAGAGAAATCAAGTGTTTAAATCAAACATGGCCACAATAAATAATAACTCTATAAGATCTAAGATCGTTAAAAAAATAAGCCTGAAGGCTTTGTGTCTTAATGCTCGGAGCATTCGTAAAAAGGTGGATGAATTAGCTGGAGAAGTAGAGGCAAACGAATATGATATGATTGGGATTACGGAAACATGGCTCCAGGGCGGCCAAGGCTGGGAACTCAACATCCAGGGGTATTCAATAGTCAGGAAAGATAGGCCAAAATGAAAGGGAGGTGTGGTAGCATTGAAACATAGAAACACAGAAGATAGGAGCAGGAATAGACCATTCGGCCCCTCGATCCTGCTCCAACATTCACTGTGATCATGGCTGATCATCCTTGATCCTTGCACCAGGGAGGCAACATACCATCCTGGAGTCTCGTTTGCAGCCGCAGAAACGCATATCTATTCCACATACAATAGAGTCCCCTATGACTATTGCTCTCCCGCTCTGTTTCCTCCCCTGCTGTGCAGCAGAACCACCCATGGTGCCAGGAAGTTGGCTACTGCTGCCCTCCCCCGATGAACCATCTGCCCCAACAATATTCAAATTGGTATAGCTGTTTGAGAGGGGGATGGAAACAGGGGACCTCAGCACTACCTGCCTGCGCCTACTAACCTGCCTGGCGGTCAGCCATTCCCTTCCTGCCTGTGCAGTCTGTATCTGCGGTGTGACCAACTCCCTAAACGTGCTATCCACGATGTGCTCAGCATCGCAAATGGTCCAGTATGTATCTATCAGTGCTGCAAAGCGCTCTGCCATAAACTGCAGCTGGATACACTTCCCACACACATGGCCATCAGGGACACAATAAGTGATTTCCCAGGAGGATCATGCCAAGGGGTCGAGCTCCGCTGCCATGACTTACCCTTTAAATAATTCAAATTAAAGTAACTTAAATCAATACCACTAATGGCACTACAATTAAATGATATAATCAAGGGCCCTTGTTTACTAGCACTCTCCGCTACACAACAGAGAATCTAGAAACTATAAACCAAAAAATTAAGTTTGGCAAAAAGCGAGAAAGAGAGAAATACTCAGTCTTCAAGCATAACCCTGCACTTCACGTTGCTTGCTGCTGTCGCTCCGCCTTGGGAACTTTAACTCGGGCGTCTTTGCATGGGAGTTCGTCTTAGGGGAGTGGGAGCGAGTGGGGCCTTGGGGAAGAATTCCTCCGCCTCCTGGCCAACATACAGTGCTGTGATGGCAAGTACAATGTCCCCAAGCTGTCTGGGCCGCACTTCATTTGCCGATTTTCCAGAAGCCAGAGTTAATCGTGTAACACAGTTTAGATCAAATCCTCAGCAATGGTATCCTGCTCCGACTTACTCCACGTGTAATCGAACTGGAATTCCGCCCTTCATGTTATGGATCCACCAAGGATTTCAGATATCTCCGAGATATTCAGCGTTCCTCCAACCACTGCTCTCATCGTATCTTGAGATCCATCCTGAACGCCATGCAGTGCCACATGAACAATCTCGACCTCTGTCTTCAGCAGCACCGACTGATTTATCTCAGAGCTGTCCTGGTCCGCAGCTTCATTTCATCCTTCGCTTCATCCGCTGCTTTAAAAAAAAACTGTTTTTCTTCCTTTCAGGTGTCAAGAAATTTCAGCTTCAACAACTCATGGACACCACGCCCCTCCGGAAACTTCTACCCTTCACTTTCCTCTGATCCCATCCCTTCTTCCAATCTCACCCCTGCCCTGTTTACCCTATCCCCTCTGACGTTCCCCCCTCTGTCTCTGAACGATCAGTCCTCAGCAAAAGCCTCAGCTTCTTCCTCTTACACCCGCACCTCAATGAATTTCGAACTTGGCACGGCGCTGAGCCTTCATCTCCGTGCCCAACTTTGGGGCCAGCAGTCTTCCCCCCGCAAACCTTACCCTTTCTCCTGCTTTCGGAATTCTCATTCTAATTAGACACCCCCCTCTGGCCTCTAATCCTATCTAATTATTTTAATTGCAAACTGCCGGCGTGACATTGGCCGTCTCAATTACTCTGCGCCCCTCACCCACTCCATTCTAGCTCCCTTTGAACGGGCAGCACTCCATTCTCTCAGATCCAACCCCGACAATGTCACTAAACCTGCTGACAATGGTGGTGCTGTTGTTGTTTGGCGAACCTACTTCTACATAGTGGTGCCTGAATGGCAAATCTCGACACGTCCTCCTAGCTTTGCCTGGACCAGGACCCCACTAGATAATATCAAGCAACCGCTTCCAAGACTGTTACTGGCCTCATCTCCTCTGGAGATCTTCCCTCCACCGCCGCCAACGTCATAGTTCCTCAAACCAGCACAGCCCGCTTCTACCTCCTTCCCAAGATCCTCAAACTGGACTGCACCGGTAGACCCATCGTTTCAGCCTGTATTTGCCCCACGGAACTTATCTCTTCCTATCAAGAATCTATTTTTATCCCCTTGTCCATTCGCTTCCACCCTAAATCCACAATCTACCGACGCCTTCCGCCATGTAATCAGTTTCAAATTACCTGACCCCAACCGTCTCCTTTTCACTTTGGACGTCCAGTCCCTCTACAGCTTCACCTCCCAACAGGATGGCATTCGGGCTCTCTGCTTCTTCCCTGAACAGAGACCCAACAAGTTCCCATCCATCACCACACTCCTCCGCCTGGCTGCACTTGTTCTCACATTGACCAACTTCTCCTTGGACTCCACTCACTTGCTCCAAATTAAAGGTGTTGCTATGGGAGCCCGCACGGGTCCTACCTATGCTTGCCTTTACAAGTGATATCTGGAGCATTCTTTGTTCCAGTCCTACTCAGATCCCCTTCCTCACCTCTTTTTCCGGTACATTGATGACTTTATTAGTGCCAATTTCCTGCTCTCGCCCTGAACTAGAAATGTTCATTCACTTTGCTGATAATTTCCACCCTTCCGTCACATTCACATGGTCCAGCTCTGACACTTCCCTTCTCTTCCTCGACTTCTCTGTCTCCATCTCTGGTGATAGGCTATTGACAAATATTCACTATAAGCCAACAGACCCCCACAGCTACCTGGACTACACTTGCTCCCACCACTCTTCCTGTTAGGACTCTTTTCCATTCTCCACAGCAATTGCTCTGATGATGCCACATTCCGCACCAGTGCTTCCAACATTTCTTCCTTTTTCCTCAAACGAGGATTTCCCTCTACTGCGGTTGACACTGCCCGTGACCGAGTCCATTCCTTTTCCCGCACTTCTGCCCTCACCCCTGCCCGTCTCTCCCGGAAGCACCATAGGTTTTCCCTTTACCTCAACTCTCATGCCACCATCCGGCACATTCAATGGATCATCCTCCGCCATTTCCGCAGCTTCCAGCGTGTTCTCACCACCAAACACATATTCCGCTCACCTCCGCTTTCAGCATTCGGAAGGGACCAGTCCCTCCAAGGCACCCTGGTCCACTCCTCTATCACCCCCAGCACCCCTTCCCCTTCGCCTGGCACATTCACGTGCAAGCGCAGAAGATGCAACACATTCCCTTTTACCTCCTCACAGCCCACTGTCCAGGGCATCAAACACTCCTTCCAGGTAAAACAGCAAATTCCTTGTACTTCTTGCAATTTAGTGCACTCTATTCGCTGCTCATGATGTAATCTCCTCTACACGGAGGAGACCAAATGCAGATTGGTAACTGCTTTGTGGAACAACACCAAATAGTCCATAAGGGGGACCCCGAGCTTCCGGACACCTCTCACTTTAATTCTCCGCTCCACTGCCACCCTGGCCTCTCCGTCCCTGGCCTCTGACACTGTTCCAATGAAGCTCATAGTAAGCTCGAGGAACATTACCTCATCTTTCAATTAGGCATTTTACAGCCTTCCGGACTCAACATCGAGTTTAACAATTTCAGATCATAACCTCTGCCCCTATCTTTTTTTCATTACTTTTTTCTCTCTCTCTTACATGGTAGCTGTCGATCATTCTGCCATTGCCATTCACATTTCATTTAGAGCCATCTTTTGTTTCTTAACTTGTCTCATTACCATCTACTTTTGCCTTGCACTATCATCCTTTTGTCTCTTAATCTCTCCTGCCTTCCATCCTATCACAGTCCTTCCCTTTTGTTCTTTCCTCCCCTTCAGCCTTTCCCTGCTTCCACACGTGCTTATAAACCTGTTCCATCTTCAACTTTTCCCAGTTCTGACGAAGGGTCATTGAGTTGAAAAGTTAACTCTGCTTCTCTCTCCTTACATGCTGGCTGGCCTGCTGAGTATTTCCAGCATTTCCTGTTTTTATTTCAATCAGAGTCTGTCAGCCTCATTAAAATATTCAAATTGCCAACCCGCCTTCTGGAAGTTGTTAGCAGTTTGGCCCCTGTCCCGACTCCATTATACCGGGAAGGGGGATGGTTAGGGTTGGGAAGATATACATTTTTTAAAATTTAACCTCTGACCCACCCACAACCCACCGACTGTTGCGGGCTAACATCCAGCCCTTCCTGTCTGGCCTCAGGTACGGATAATGTTTGATCAATAATTTCGAGTCGGTTTTCCCTTCCCTTTTTTGCAGTTAATTTAGTGGTGGTTGTGATCCTGTCCCGGGGAAAGTGCGGACTCTCCACCTGCACCACTCGCTACCTAGTAGCCATGGCAGCGGCGGATCAACTGGTAATTATCACTGATGTCATATTATTTCCAGGGATTTTTCCTCGACATCACCCCTGTGTGCAGTGATATCATTGTCTTGTCTCGTGCAGCCACAGAGTGTTCTGTCTGGTACACCATCACTTTCTCCTTTGATAGATTTCTGGCTATTTGTTGGCAAAAGCTCAAAGCAAAATATTGCAGCGAGTAAACTGCGGCTGTCGTTCTAGCAACAACCTGCAGTCTGCACTGATTCAAAAACGTTCCCTTCTACTTTAAATTTGTACCTGGAGCTATAATTGACAATGTACCGCGGCTCTGTACTGTAAAGCCAAGCTACTTTATTCTTCCCGGATGGGTGGGATTTGACTGGTTTAATACGGTTTTAACCCCATTGCTTCCATTCGCTTTAATTTTGTTGCACAACGCTCTAAAAGTCAGGCACATTTTAGTGGCCAGTCGAATCTGTAAGGGACTGAGGGGTGAGAGCAAGGGAGAGAATCGCAGTGACCCAGAGATGGAGTGCAGAAGGAAGTCTGTGATTTTGCTCTTCACCATATCTGGCAGCTTCATACTTCTGTGGTTGGTATATGTTATAAATTTCTTATATTATAGCATTACAGGAAATAATACCAGTTTATACAATAATTCTTTACCTATCTTTCGACAATTCGGATTTATGCTGCGGTGTTAATTTGCAGCACAGACATATTTATTTATGGGGTGACCCAGTCCGGGTTCAGAGAGCAGTTCAAGAGCGCGATGAAATATCCGCTTACCTCAATTATTCAAATAATTAAGAATCAGAACAACTGAGCGCAGCCCAGAGGCGGGTCCGTGTTTCCAGTCCATGAATGTAATGCTTAGCCACAGACATCGAGCAACTGAATTATATCAGGAGCTGCTCGTGATCTAAAAATACAACCAACAGCAGGCAAGCACTGTGTTTAGGACACAGCACTATTTCTGACTGGCAGTTCCCACATTGTCTTTCCGGGCAGTTTGTTGCATTCAGTCTGAGATCAGCTATTTAGTGCCGCAATTCAGATGATTATATTTCATAGAATATTCAGCATATATATAGGCCATTCATCTCAACTATTCTCTGATATTAATGTTCCACACTTGTCTCCATTTGCATCAATCTCATCCCTGCCTTTCAGCTTATCTTTCTGTTACCTTTTCTCTCATATATGCGTCTAGTTTCCTTTAGATAGAATTAGGTCTCTAACTCGCACCAAATCCCGATAACCCACCACCCCTGTGGTTGCTGGCCACATTGGCTCCCTGTTCGGCAACGCCTTTATTTTAAAATTATTATCCTTGTTTTCAATCTCTACATGGCCTCCCTGTCTCTGTAACCACCACCAGCTCTACGTCCGCAGTCGCGCCCCGACCCACGCCGAGATTTCTGCAGTCCTCCAAATCTGGCACCTTGCTCATTCACATCCCCCTTGAACTCCACCATTAGCGGAAGTGCTTCCAGCTGCCTGGGCCCGGAGTTCTGGAATCCTCTTCATAAACCTCTCTCCCTCCCTAACTCTCTCCCATCCTTTAACATGCTCCTCAAAGATTACCTATTCGTCCAAGTTTTTGGTCATCTGCCCTAATATTTCCACTGCTGCTCGGTGTCAATTGTTGTTTGTTGATGCTCCTGTGAAGCACCTTGGTATATTATACTACGTTAAAGGCGCTATATAAATACAAGCTGTTCCTTTTATAGTAAAATAATGCACTTTCTGCAGTGCTTCTATGTCCTTTTTAAAGTATGGATCCATAACTCTAAGCGTGAGTTGACCAGGGTCCTCAACAAATTGAACACAAATGTCAAATTACTTACAGCACAGAGACAGGCCATTCGGCCCCAAAAGTCCATGTCGGTGTTGATGCTCCAGATAACCCTGCGCCCACCATCCTTCTTCCACCCAGTCAAAATATCCTTCTATTCCTTTCAGCTTCATCTGCTTAACTCGTTTCCACTTCAATTCATCCAAGCTCTTTGCATTCATTACTGCTTATGGTAGCGAGTACACATTCTGACAAATCAATATGTAAATAATTTTCTCCTGAACTTTTAACTGGGTTTATTGGTGACAATTATATATCTACGGCCCAGAATTCGGTTCTCTCCCGCTAGTGGAATTATCTTCTCTCCATCTATCCTATCAAGCCTTTTCAGATATCCAAAGACCTCTATCAGGTTACGCCTCAGTCTTCTCTTTTCGACAGAAAAGAGCCCCAGCGTGTTCAATCGTTCCTGGTATGTATAACCTCTCTGTCCTGATATCATTCTAGTAAATCCTTTTTGCATCTTCTCCAGTGAATCTGTGCCCATTTTATAGGCTGGACACGAAAAATGTCCACAGGGCTCCAATTGCGGTCTAACCAATGTTCTATATAAGTTAACATAAACTATCTGCATTACTATTCTATCACTCTTTAAATTAATCCTAGTGTTTTATTTGTCTTTTATGGCCTTATCAACCTGCATCGCGAATGTTAGTGATTAGTGTATCTCTTAAATCTCATCCCTCTGTTCCTCAATCCCATTGAGACACTTATTTCCCAAGAAGTATGTGATCGCCATAATCTCCCTATTAAAATGCAGTACCTCTTATTTCTCTATTTAGAAGTTAATTTGCCAATTACACGCCCACTCTGCAGGCTTAATAACGTCTTCCTGTATTCCGTCGCAGCCCTCCTCTGTATTAACTATAAACCCCCAACTTGAAATTGCTCTTCTGACACCCGAGTCCAAATTGTTTCTGTGAATGGTGAACCAGAGTGGTCCCAGTATACATATTTTGGAACACCGCTTCTCATTGTTTGCCAACTTCACTACTTTTGAAATATATTGCCTTACAAATAAACCCCAGTACATTACTAGCATTTTAATTGCTTTGATGACCTGTGATACTGATTTCAATTATTTGTACACCTGTATCCATAAATCACTTTGCTCTTCTGCCCCATTCAGTTTATTAGTTTCTAAGGTTCAGGTGATCAATGTATCATGTAATGATATAGCGCAGCAGGAGGCCATTCGGCCCATTGAGCCTGTGATGGCTTTTTGGTAGAGCTACCCAATTTATCCAACTCCTCTGCTCTTACCCCGGTATTTCTTTTACTTTAATATATTTTCCAAATCCCATTTGAATGTTAATATTGAATCTGCTTCCACCTCCCTTTCAGGCCGTGTATTCCAGATCACACGAACTCGCTGTTTAAAGACAGAGCTTCCTCATGTCGTCTCTGGTTCATTTGACACCCACATTGAATCTGTGTCCTCTGGTTACCGTACCATCTGCCACTGGAAACAGTTGCTCCTTATTTACTCTATCAAAACCAGTCAGGACTTTGTACACTTATATCAAACCTCCTATTAAACTTCTCTTCCCAAAGGAGATCAACTCCAGCTTCTCCAGTCTCTCCACATAATTGAAGTCCCTCATCCCTGGTACCATTCTAGTGACTTTCGTCTGCTCATGCTCCAAAGTCTTGACATCATTCCTAAAGTGTGGTGCCCAGAATTGAACACATTCCTCCAGCTGAAGCCTAACCAGTGCATTATAAAGTTTTTGCACGAATTCCTTGCTTTTATAATGTATCGCTCTATTAATAAAGCCAAAGATCCCAAATGCTTTTTAAAAGCCTTCTCAACGTGTCCTGCCTCCTTCACAGATGTGTTTATATAAACACCCAGGCCTCTCTGTTCATGCACTCCGTTTGAAATTGTACATTTAGTTCATATTGCCTCTGTTCATTATTCCTACAAAAATACATCACTTCACAATTCTCTGTGATAAATTTAATCTGCCATGTGTTTGCACATTTTACTCCGAGTTCGGGTTATGTTATAAGCGAAGTGATTGGATTTGGAAAGAAACTCCATCGGGGAAGTGCAGCATCAGACCAGGGACTTCTCTGAAGCTCTCGGGCCCTCCAGCCTGAGGAACATTTTATGAGGGTCAAGACGCAGCCCAATTTGCTGTGGATTTAGGGTCCGTTTTAAGTGGTACTGAGCTTTTATTTTGTTGATGCCAAATATACCAGCAAACTGAGTAAGCAGGTAACTGTATATGCAGGAATGAGGGTCAGTTAGAAGGTGTTACATGAATGTGTTTTAACCGAAGATTAGCCATGATTTATTGAATGGTGGAGCAGTCACGAAGGGGCGAATGGCCTTCTCCTGCTCCTATTTCTTATGTACTTATTTTGACCAGTCAGTCTTTGTAAAGCTCATGTCTGTTGCTATTGTCCTCATAGTGTACTATAATTCCGAGTTTCGCATCAACTGCAAACTATAAAATGATGTCATGTATACCCAAACCTAGCTTATTAATATGCATCCAAAAGAGCAGTAGAACTAATAGCGACCCCTGGTGTACACCACTGTATGCCTTCCTCCAGTCAGATAAACAACCCGTCACCACTACTCTCTGCTTTCTGTCACTTAGCCACATTTATATCCATGCTGCCCTGTCCCTTTAATCTCATGGGCGACAATTTATTCAACAAATCTATTCTATGCTACTTCGTCAAACACATTTTGAAAATCCATCTACACAACATCAACCACATTACACTCATGATGTTACTATTTTTCTATCAATTCGCATTCATCTATTTTAATGTTCACTTACCACTTAACAGCACAGTCTGCAAGTTTGCTAATGTCTATTGTGAGATGTAATTTAAGGGAATACCTCCTCAGTATTTCAAGCGAGGCATCAGTTGTATTAAATAAAAGCAATAATAATAAATAAAGGCTGATACATACAACTGTGTGAGGTTTTGGAATTTTATCAGAAAATCTGTAGATTTAATGCATACTAAGCTACTTGCTTCTCACGTTGTATTTTGCTTTTCGAAGATGTGGCTGAAATTATTATTTATTTCAACAAAGAGAATTCCAGTTAATATCCTCAGCTGCACCCCACCCCAACTAATATGCTCAGCTCCACCCACCCCACCTCACATCCTCAGCGCCTTCCCCTCCTCCTAATATCCTCAGCTCCTCCACAGCCCACCTAAAACCCTCAGCTCCACCCATCCCCAACAATTATGCTCAGATCCTGCCCACCACACCTAATATCGTCATTGCATTATCCACCTCCTAATAACCTCAGCTCCTCCCCACGACAGCTAATAACCTCAGCACTTTCCGCATTTCCTAATATCCTCAGCTCCTCCCCATCCCACCTCTTATCGTCAGTGCCTTACCCAACACCTAATATCCTCAGGGCCTCCCCACCCGACCTAATAACCTCAGCGCCTTCCGCAATTCCTAATATCCTCATCTCCTCCACAACCCATCTAATATCCTCATCTCCTCCCCATCCCACCTAATACCCTCAGCTCCCTCCCCACCCCACCCGATATCCTCAGCTCCTGCCCACCCCACCTAATATCCTCAGCTGCTCCTCACCCCAGCTAATGCCCTCAGCTCCTCGCCACTTCACCTAATATGCTCAGCTCCCTCCCCACCTCCTAATGTCCTCAGCTCCTCTTCACCCCACCTAATAGCCTCAGCTCATCCCCATCCCACCTAACAACCTCAGCTCCTTCCACACCTCCTAATATCCTCTGCTCCTCCCAACCACACCTAATCTCCTCAGCTCCTCCCCAATCCACCTAATATCCGCAGCTCTTCCCATTCCACTTAATAAGCTCAGCTCTCTCCCCACCTCCTATTATCCTCTGCTCCTAACCAACCCACCTAATATACTCATCTCCTCCCCACCTAATATCCTCAGCTCCTCCCCACCAAATATCCTCAGCTCTTTCCCCCTCCTAATATCCTCTGCTGCACACCACCCCAACTACCAGCCTCAAATCCACCACCCTGGTAATATCCTCAGCTACTGCCCATCCTACCTAGTATCTGTTAAGTCTGTGTGTTCCAGTTATATTTAAGGTCAATTACTGACACAGACTACAAGAATAACTTTTCAATATATCTTTAATATTCGGAGGTTAGGGCTATACTACCCAGCAAATTACTACACAGCACTTATATACCGGTGTGGTCACCACCGGTATTACCGTATACAGCAGCCAGAGAAAGTAGTACATCTCTTAAGGTGGAACAGGTTTAAGTTCTCTTAAGGTGGAACTAGTTACATACGCCACAATCCTCCCTTTTTAGCTTAACAGTTATATCCCCATTTAACATAACATAATAACATATATACATATACAACTTCATGTCGAAACAGTTCAAAGGTTCAGTCTCTCAGGAGGCCTCCTGATTCGAGTTGGATAACGCCTTTCAGGGGTCTCTGATTCTTGTTGCTGAGGTGACTCCTCTAGTTGGTCTCTTATGTCTTGGACATCATCATCAGGTACATTCACTGCCGAGGTAGATGCTTCAGGTTCACTAACTTCTTCCACGGTTGTCTCTGTCGTAACCATGGGTTCGACCCTTGTTCTCGATTCTACCAGTTGGTCAGCATGACGCCGTGTTACATTTTTACCAACATCTACCGTGTACATCAGGGGTCCTTGTCTGGCCCGAATTGTTCCGGATTGCCATTTCTCGTTTCCATAGTCCCTGGCCAACACTGGTTGTCCTACCTCGAAACTCCGAGTGGTCTTGTTATTTATATGCTGGAACTGTTTGTTTTCAACTTCCCTCCGCACATTTGGTTTTAACAAGTCCAACCTGGACCGCAACCTTCTGTTATAAAACATCATGGCAGGATGTGCAGGTTAGGTTGATTGGCTATGATAAATTGACCCTTAGTGTTACGGGGATTAAATATGTGGGGTTACGGGGATAGGGTGGGATATGTGTTGGTGTAGGGGTTATGGGGATCGGGTGGGATATGTGTCGGTGCAGGCTCGATGGGCCTAAATGGCCTCTATCTGCACTGTGGGGTTTCTGTGTGATTCTGTGTGTGTGACTTTGGTTTGTCACTGCATGAGCGGCGTTTCGATATGCCAGTAGAAACTTGTCCACCTTATGTTGTAGTGGAATCTGATCTTCGCTCATGGCCATTATGGCCTTTTTGAATGTTTGTACAAATCTCTCAGCCAACCCATTTGTAGCCGGATGATATGGGGCAGAGGTATAATGTTTCACCCCATTCTTCTTTAAGAATTTTTGGAATTCTTCTGACACGAACTGTGGTCCGTTGTCGGAACATATTTGTTCTGGCAATCCGTTCCTTGCGAATATCGTTCTTAACACCGCAATTGTCTTTTCTGAAGTAGTGGAAGTCATCTTGATCACTTCTGGCCATTTAGAATGAGCGTCCCCCGCAATTAGAAACATGGAGTCCATGAATGGACCAGCAAAGTCAATATGTTCGCGTTGCCATGGGGCTGAAGGCCATTCCCATGGATGCAGCAGTGCAATCGGAGGTGCATTTTGCACTTTTTGGCACCCTGAGCAGCTTTTCGTCAGCTCCTCTATCTGTTGGTCGATACCCAGCCACCACACATAAGCCCTAGCAAGGCTTTTCATCTTGACTCCCCACAGATGACCTTCATGCAGCTCCTTTAGAACTCTTTCCCTTAACTTAGGAGGAATAATCACTCTCGTTCCATACATCAATGTTCCTTGACAGACGGGCAGCTGGTCTCGTCTTGCCGAGAATGCCGGTAACAGAGAATCACCATGTGCTGGCCATCCCTTCACTGTCACCTGGTAGACTCGGGACAGTGTCGGGTCGTTCCTGGTTTCTCTTTCAATACTTGCATTGGTGACTGGTAAACACTCGATGATGGTCGAGTGAAATAACTCAACAGGGTCAACCTTCGTTGTCTCCTCTTCTGCAGGTAGTGGCAGGCACGACAGTCCATCAGCATTACCATGCTGCTTTGTACCTTTGAATTCTATCTGATATTGATGTGCCCCTAGGAAAAGGGACCATCTCTGGAGTCTCTGTGCTGTCATCACCGACACACCCTTCTTAGGGTTAAAAATGGATACCAACGGCTGATGATCTGTCAGAAGCGTAAACTTTTGGCCCTGCAGGTAATGATTAAGCTTATTTACTCCCCACACAAGTCTGAGAGCCTCCCTATCTATCTGAGCATAGTTGCGCTCAGCGGAGGTCAATGATCTGGATGACAACGCGACTGGCCTCTCCGTGCCATTTGGCAACTTGTGTGAGAGTACTGCCCCAATACCATATGGAGAAGCGTCACAAGCCAAACGAATAGGCAGTGTTGGGTTGAAGTGAGCCAACACTTCCTCTGAGGTTATCAATTCCTTGCTTTTGCGAAAGGCCTTCTTACAGTCCTCGCTCCACTCCCATGGTACTCCCTTCTGCAAAAGAGCGTTCAGCGGGTGCAGTACCGTGGATAAATTTGGCAGAAACTTATGGTAATAGTTAATCAATCCTAGGAACGAACTCAACTGAGATACATCAACCGGAGCGGGAGCCTTCACAACCGCTTCGATCTTGTCAGGAGACTTATGAAGTCCCTTCTGGTCAATGACATGGCCACAGTACGAGATCCGCTTCTGAAAGAACTCACATGTCTGCCGATTAACTCGAAGTCCATATTCTTTCAATCTGATGAGCACCAGTTCCAAATTTGCGAGGTGTTCCTCGTCACCATCTCCTGTAAACAGAATATCGTCCAGGTAACATTGTGAGCCTGGAATTCCCTGTAATACCTGCTCCATGGCCCTCTGCCAAATTGCTGGAGCCGATGCCACTCCAAAAACCAGTCTATTATACCGGTACAAGCCTCTATGCATGTTGATCGTGAGGTACTGGCGTGACTCTTCCTCAACTTCCATCTGTAAGTACGCCTGCACCAGGTCTATCTTGGTGAAGTGTTTCCCGCCCGACAATGAAGCGAAGATATCCTCAATCCATGGAAGTGGATACTGCACCGTGTGAATCACCGGATTAACAGTGATCTTGAAATCTTCACGGATGC
Source organism: Somniosus microcephalus (assembly GCF_052327205.1). NCBI lineage: Eukaryota > Metazoa > Chordata > Chondrichthyes > Squaliformes > Somniosidae > Somniosus > Somniosus microcephalus. Next base: position 31,715,291 of record NW_028225183.1, read on the forward strand.
GAACCTTCCATGGTTCTCCCGGCTTGTTGCTCGAAGGATGTTTCATCACGGGAACAATGGGCGTAGCCCACTCACTCCAGTCTACCTTAGACAGTGCTCCTGAACGTTCTAGCGCTTCCAGCTCCGCTTCCACAGCAGGTCGTATCGCATAGGGTACCCGTCTGGCTTTGAAAAATTTTGGTTGTGCATGTTCTTCAATCTTGATGTTTGCCGTAATTCCTCTCAGTGTTCCCAGTCCCTGCTGGGACACCTCTTTAGCATCGTCCAATAATCTGGACAATCGTTTAGGTTTGACATCTGTTTCCCTGGCATCTACCGTTAGTGCTTTTAAGGAATGCCAGTCCATATTCATTTTTCTAATCCACTCCCGTCCCGGTGTTGGTGGACCTCCTACAGGTAGCACATATAAGTCCATTCCTCGGCTTTCTTTGCCCTTGTGGACCACCTTTACCTCTATCTTTCCGATGGGGTATACTCTTTGCCCCGTGTATGTTTTCAATACAATCTCCTTATCCCGTAGGGGAATATGTTGGAAAAACCTTTTGTAATCTTTCTTATTCATGACCGTCAATGCCGATCCAGTGTCCAATTCCATCTTCACTTGGACTCCTGCTATCTGAAGTGTGACCCAAATTGTCTGGAGGTCTGCTTCCTTACCAACGTTGTGTACTCATAAGCTAACCAGTTCATTACTGCTGGCGTCTGAATCTGACTTCTGTTCGTTCGAACTGTTCTCTGTCACCTTGTGTACCTTTCTGTACTTTCCCTGCGGTGACTTTTTGTTGCTGGTCTTCTCTTCTGACTGGCATACTTTAGCTGTGTGACCAAGCCTGCCACATTTTCTGCATTCCTTATTTTTGAACCAGCACTGGTTCTGATCGTGCATTGTCTTTCCACAACGATAACATTTTACTGTACCCAAGACCATTTGATTTGTGCTGAGTTCCGGTGACCGTAGCTGCATTACCGCCGTGCCTCTCGCTGCGGCTTTGTGCGATGCTGACATAGCGACAGCTTTATCAAGCGTCAGCTCATTCTCCTCAAGCAGTCGCTTTTGTGTCTCCTCTTTTAACAATCCACACACAAATTTATCTCTTAGCGCATCTGTTAATCCTGTTCCAAACTGACAGTACTTTGCTAGCTTACGCAATTCAATTAAAAATTCAGCATTGCTTTCATCTTTCAGCTGCTTTCTGCTGTAAAATTTAAATTGTTCCGCTAGTATCAGCGGCGTGGGGCTTAAATGATTTTTCAGGACGGTAACAATATCCGCAAAAGTCTTATCCGTCAGTTTCTCTGGTGATAGAAGGTGTTTCAATTGCCCGTATGTCTTCACACCCATTAAGTTTAATAAGGTTAGTGCTTTCTCCCCATCTGGTATCTTATTTGCTCTACAATAAACTTCTATGCGTTCTACATACGTGGTCCAATCTTCGATGTCGCTATCAAAAGTATTAATGTTCCCATGTTTAGGCATCTTTGCAATTTCTTTTCTTTTTCAAAATGGCCGCTTCCCACGCTTGGCGGTCTTTCCCGTGCTCATCTTCTTCACCCACTGGCTGCAATGCCGATTGCTGTGCTGCTGCCGGTCTCGCCTCCCCAGTGGTTAACAACTCCCCCGACGCTGCTTCTACTCCACCGCCGTTCCCGTGGGCATTCACGCTTCCCTGCCGTCGCGCCTCGCAGCCCTTCTTGCAGCCTGGTTATGTGCACCTGCTGCGTTTGAATTCACCGCGGCTCTCGCACCTTCAGCTGCCCCAGTCGCTGCGCCTTTCGGCCCGAATGCGGCCCGGCCCTTTTCACCGGCCGCAGTCGATTTCACTGCCCCCTTTCCTCCGTCTTCCCTCCCCTTCACTACAGCCAACGCGGCCGACTTCCGCTGATTGGCTTACCCACCACGGTGGTAGATGGAAGATAGCTGTCTGCCACTGATGGGCGCTTCGAGTTCAGAATTTCTCTTCTTCACTCCGGGTCCTCGATGCCTCCCGCGCGACGTGCTGTTCAGCAGGATGATAAAGGTGGATGCCTCTTCTCAATGCCCGTTCTGAGGACGAAGCTGCCGTGGATGTAAACTGCCACAGGGTAAGATTGGACTCGTCGCCACTGTTAAATCTGTTAGTTCCAGTTATATTTAAAGTCAATTACTGACACAGACTAAAAGAATAACGTTTCAATAGGTCTTTACTATTCGGAGGTTAGGGCTGTACTACCCAGCAAATTACTACACAGCACTTATATACCGGTGTGGTCACCACCGGTATTACCGTATACAGCAGCCAGAGAAAGTAGTACATCTCTTAAGGTGGAACAGGTTTAAGTTCTCTTAAGGTGGAACAAGTTACATACACCACAATATCCTCAGCTCCTTCCCACCCAAACTAATATCCTCAGCTCCTCCCCACCCGAACTAATATCCTCAGCTCCCTTCCCACTCACAAAATGTCCTCAGCTCCTCCCCAATCCAGCTAATATCCTCAGCTCTACCCCATCCCACATAATAACCTCAGCTTCCACCCCACCTCCAAATATCCTCTGCTCCTCCCAACCCCACCTATTCTCCTCAGCTCCTCCCCAATCCACCTAATATCCTCAGCTCTTACCCATCCCACCTAATAACCTCAGCTCTCTCCCCACCTCCTATTATCCTCTGCTCCTACCCAACATACCTAATATACTCATCGCCTCCCCACCTAATATCATCAGCTCCTCCCCACCAAATATCCCCTCCTAATATCCTCAGCTGCGCACCACCCCAACTAACCGCCTCAAATCCTCCACCCCCGTAATATCCTCAGCAACTGCCCATTCTACCTAATATCCTCAGCTCCTCCCCACCCAACCGAATATCCTCAGCTCCTCCCCACCCAACCTAATATCCTCAGCTCCCTCCCCACTCACAAAATGTCCTCAACTCCTCCCCAATCCAGCTAATATCCTCAGCTCTTCCCCATCCCACATAATAACCTCAGCTCCCTCCCCAGATCCGAATATCCTCTGCTCCTCCCCAACCCACCTAATATCCTCAGCTCTTCCCCACCTAATATCCTCAGCTCCTTCCCCCTCCTAATATCCTCTGCTGCTCACCACTCCAACTAACCGTCTCAACTCCTCCACCCCCGTAATATCCTCAGTTCTTGCCCATCCTACCTAATATCCTCAGCTCCTCCCCGCCCTACCTAATAGCATCAGCTCCAACATTCAGCAGATGTGGTTGATGATGTTTGGCTGCTAAGCCGGGACATGGGTGTCTGTCTGATCACGGTGTGGCTAAACAGTTTCTGGCTCCAGCTCCGCTTCATTCTCAGGGTAATGGGGAATTTATGTGTCCGTTAGATTTTGAAACAAATAATTCGCACAACGTTTGCTGAAGAATTTCTAATTAATCTTGAATGTAGAAGTTTAGCTGATTAGGCTGGTAACTTTTCTTTCTCCACAATCTCAGATTTGGAAATTTAATGTTTTATTCAAAGGAAAATGAGTGTCTTTCCCCAGCTCAGGACATCGCAAGAGAGCAGGGCGGGACAGGGGGCCTGAATGTTACTGCTTGTTGCCGCCTCACTTACACCGGCAGTGGGTGATTGGAGAGAGCAGGGCGGGACAGGGGGCCAGAATGTTGATGCTTGTCGCCGCCTCACTCACTCCGGCAGTGGGTGATTGGAGAGAGCAGGGCGGGACAGGGGGCCTGAATGTTGCTGCTTGTCCCCGCCTCACTCACTCCAGCAGCGGGTGTTTGGAGAGAGCGGGGCGGGACAGGGGGTCTGAATGTGGCTGCTTGTCGCCGCCTCACTCACTCCGGCAGTGGGTGATTGGAGAGAGCGGGGTGGGACAGGGGGCCTGAATGCTGCTGCTTGTCCCCGCCTCACTCCCTCCGGCAGTGGGTGATTGGAGAGCGCGGGGCATGACAGGGGATTGAATGTTGATGCTTGTCCCCACCTCACTCACTCTGGCAGCGGGTGTTTGGAGAGAGCGGGACGGGACAGGGGGCCTGAATGTTGATGCTTGTCCCCGCTTCACTCACTCCGGCAGTGGGTGATTGGAGAGTGCGGGGTGGGACAGGGGGCCTGAATGCTGCTGCTTGTCCCCACCTCACTCCCTCCGGCAGTGGGTGATTGGAGAGCGCGGGGCATGACAGGGGATTGAATGTTGATGCTTGTCCCCACCTCACTCACTCTGGCAGCGGGTGTTTGGAGAGCGGGACGGGACAGGGGGCCTGAATGTTGATGCTTGTCCCCGCTTCTCTCACTCTGGCAGTGGGTGATTGGAGAGTGCGGGGTGGGACAGGGGGCCTGAATGTTGCTGCTTGTCCCCGCCTCACTCACTCCGGCAGTGGGTGATTGGAGAGAGCTGGGCGGGACAGGGGGCCTGAATGTTGCTGCTTGTCCCCGCCTCACTCACTCCGGCAGTGGGTGATTGGAGAGAGCAGGGCGGGACAGGGGACCTGAATGTTGCTGCTTGTCCCCACCTCACTCACTCCGGCAGTGTGTGATTGGAGAGAGCGGGGGGGCGGGACAGGGGACCTGAATGTTGCTGCTTGTCCCCACCTCACTCACTCCGGCAGTGTGTGATTGGAGAGAGCGGGGCGGGACAGTGGGCCTGAATGTTGCTGCTTGTCCCACCTCACTCACTCCGGCAGTGGGTGATTGGAGAGAGCGGGGCGGGACAGGGGGCCTGAATGTTGCTGCTTGTCCCCACCTCACTCACTCCGGCAGTGGGTGATTGGAGAGAGCGGGGCGGGACAGGGGGCCTGAATGTTGCTGCTTGTCCCCACCTCACTCACTCCGGCAGTGGGTGATTGGAGAGAGCGGGGCGTGACAGGGGGCCTGAATGTTGCTGCTTGTCCCCGCCTCACTCACTCCGGCAGTGGGTGATTGGAGAGAGCGGGGCGGGACAGGGGGCCTGAATGTTGCTGCTTGTCCCCGCCTCACTCACTCCGGCAGTGGGTGATTGGAGAGAGCGGGGCAGGACAGGGGACCTGAATGTTGCTGCTTGTCCCACCTCACTCACTCCGGCAGTGGATGATTGGAGAGAGCGGGGCGGGACAGGGGACCTGAATGTTGCTGCTTGTCCCACCTCACTCACTCCGGCAGTGTGTGATTGGAGAGAGCGGGGGGGGACAGGGGGCCTGAATGTTGCTGCTTGTCCCACCTCACTCACTCCGGCAGTGGGTGATTGGAGAGAGCGGGGCGGGACAGGGGGCCTGAATGTTGATGCTTGTCCCACCTCACTCACTCCGGCAGTGGGTGATTGGAGAGAGCGGGGCGGGACAGGGGGCCTGAATGTTGATGCTTGTCCCCGCCTCACTCACTCCAGCAGTGTGTGATTGGAGAGAGCGCGGGGGGGGGGACAGGGGGCCTGAATGTTGCTGCTTGTCCCCGCCTCACTCACTCCGGCAGTGGGTGATTGGAGATATCTTTGTTTCCATTTCCAAAATGCGTGCACTTAAGTAATGCAGCTCATGTGAACTTGTAGATGCCGATAATGAAGCTGTGTGATGCGAGAGAGCGAACCCCCACCGCTCGCTGGGAGCCAAACCGTTCCTCACACTCACAGAATCACGAAATCATAGGAATCTGCAGCACAGTCTGGGGACTTTCGGCCCATCGTGTCTGCCCCACGGCCATTGACAGCATTTACTGTCCTCTTTTGACTGGAACATTCAACTGCGTTTCTGGAGCCACCATCAGTAATGTTCATCTGCCTAAATGTTCTGGGATTTAATGATCCATAAACCAGAGCCTGAAACCGCACAGATATAGAACTGCGTCCGATGTTTGGGCCCAGGCTGTACTGAGGTCTGGAGCCGAGGGGTCCTGGTGGAACACAAACTTAACATCAGTGAGCTGGTTATTTGCGATTAAATGCAGCTTGATAGCAGTGTCGGCGGCACCTTCCATCAGATGATTGAGAGTAGGCTGACGGGCTGGTAACTGGCTGGATTGGATTCATCCTGCTTTTTGTAGACAGGGCATACCTGGGCAGTTTTCCAGATTGTCGAATAGATGCCAGTGTTGTAGCTGTACTGGACCAGCTTGGTTAGAAGCATGGCTAGATCTGTAGCACCAGTCTTCATCACAAGAACCGGGATGTTATCGGGGCCGATATCCTTTGCTGTATCCAGTGCGCTCAGCCGTTTCGTGATATCAGATGGAGTGAGTCGAATTGGCTGAAGACTGGCTACTGTGATGGTGGGAACCTCAGGAATATGCTGATAAGGATCATCCTCTCGGCACTTCTGGCTGAAGTTGGTTCCAAATGCTTCAGCCTTGCCTTTGCCATTGAGGATGGGAATATTCATGGAGCTAGCTCCTACCACGAGTTGTTTAATGGTCCACCACCATTCACGACTGGATGTGGCTGGACTGCAGAGCTTTGATCTGATCCATTGATTTATGATCGATAAACGTTTCTAAAGTATGCTGCTCCCCCTTTTTTAGCATGCATGTCGTTCTGTGTTGCATCTTCCCCAGGTTGGCATCTCATTAATAGGTACGCCTGGTGTTGCTCCTGGCTTGCTCTTCTCCATTCCTTATTGAACCAGGGTTGATCCACTGGCTTGATGGTAATGGTAGAGTGAGGGATATGCCGGGACATGAGATTATAGAACGTGGTGCAATGCCGAAGACGTCCAGTTTCAAGCTGTGATATCTGTTCTGAACCCGATAGTTTCATGCTTACTATTACCGATGCTAGTTTTTTTTATTCCAGGTTGACTTAATTAACTGAATTAACAGACACCAGCTGCCGTGGTTTGATTTGAACTCAGGGCTCTGGATCATTAGTCCATGCCTCTGGATTACTAGCCCATTGACACTACAACTATGCTGCCATGCCCTGAGAATGTGCAGCACTGTTGGAGTCTCATTACAAAGGGAGCTTTGCATTTTCGGAGGGGTAGTACTGTGGGAGCGCTGCACAGTTGGAGGGGCAATTCGAGGGACAGCTGCACTGTTAGAGTGGCAGTACTCAGGGAGCGTTGCATTTTCAGATGGGCAGTGCCGAGGGACTGCTGCAATGTCAGAGTGGCATTACTCAGGGAGCACGGCCCTATCGGAGGGACAGTACTGAGGGAGCACTGCTCTGTCGGAGGGGCAGTACTGAGGGAGCACTGTGCTGTCTTTGTGATGGTACTGAGGGAGTGCTTCACTGTCGGACGGACATTACCGAGGGAGCGCTGCACTGTTGAATGGATAGTACTGAGGGAATGCTGCACTGTCGGAGGGACAGTTCTGTGGGAGCGCAATACTGTCAGATAGATAGCACTGACAGAGTGCTGCACGGTCGGAGTGGCAGTACTGAGGGAGGGCTGCACTGTCGGAGGGAATGGACTGAGGGAGCGCTGCACTGTGGCAGGGACAGTACTGAGGGAGCACTGCACTGTCAGAAGGACACTACTGAGGGAGCGCTGCACTGTTTCAGGGACGGTACTGACGGAGTGCTGCACTGTCAGAGGGGAAGTACTAAGGGAGCATTGTACTGATGGGGAGGCAGTACTGAGGGAGCGTTGAAAATTCAGAGGTGCCATCTTTCGAATGAGATGTTAACTGATATGCCTTCACAGGTGTACATAAAAAATCGTATGGCCACTATTTCGAAGAAGATCAGCAGAGTTCTCCCAGATGTCCTGGGCTGATATTTCTTCCTCAACCAACATCAGACCTGGATAGATTTTATGGTCATTAACTGTGTGCAGCGAGTTGTTGTGAACTGGATGGCTGTGTCGAAATTTGCGGAGGAATTAGATTGAATAATAACTTGCAAAATGGAATTGGAGCAATACTTGAAAGTAAAAAGAAATACTCGGCTCTGGGGAAAGAGCAGGGGCAGTGGGAAAATTAAGTCACTTTTTCAAGGAGCCGTCACAGGCAAGACGGCCTTTCTGTACGCAGTCTCATACTATTATAATATTTCACTAGAGCTATGAAGAGGATTAACATTAGTAAATAGGAGAGATGCTGAAACAGACTGGAATAATACAAAAGCAGGACACAATGTCGGGGAGGGGACAATTTTAACTTGGAGGGATAGTGTAAAGCGGGCGAGGTTGAATTCGCTGCAGATTATACACCCCACCAGATTTCCCTCCTCCTCTCACCAGATTTTTGCATCGAAATCTTGAAATACTTTTTGGAAAAGTTTTGGCGCCCGCCTGGAACTTATGGGAGTTATCTTCACATCTAGTGTCCTGATAGATCATCTATCAGAGCCCCTCTTATTTCCCAATCCCCTTTGTGGCGTCCATTGCTTCCACTTCCAGCTGTTACCAGTTGGAGCGGGTTGTCGACCGAGGCTAGAAGACAAAAAGTGTTTGTGCACAGCCCATCCCCCACATGACACCAAGGCACCATCTCACCTGAATCTCGCGAGATCGCTTTGGAGTCTGCAATGGAGCGAAAGAGCTTAGTTACTAATGGAAAAGGAGCTGTAAGCATCGGCCAATCGCTTGTAATTATGTTGAAATTGGACATGGGGAAGGGAAATGGGAGGATTCGCTGGTGGTGCCCGAGATGGGACAAGCCTGTTATTCAGGTTTATTAGCAACTACATCAACAACAATTATGAAATAGTGCCTTTCACGTAGTAAAATATCCCAAAGGCGCTTCACAGCAGTATTAAAGGAAATACATTTGACACCGTTCCACATAGGGAGAAATTGGGGCAGATAACCAAAAGCTTGGTCAAAGAGGGATGTGCTAAGGAGCGTTTTCCAGGAAGAAAGTGAGGCGGAGAGGTTTAGGCAGGGAATTCCAGAGCTTTGGGTCTCGGCAACAGCAGGCACGGCCAACAATGGTTCAGCAGATTGTAAGAAACATTTAATCCTAAAGATTGATGCATGTTATGAGATGTTTAACATTTCTGTTTAAATTGTTCGGCATCCCCGCTGACTGACCACCCTGAAAGAATTCCAATCACATCAGATAATTAATGAAAGAGACGTTAGGTCAACACAAGCACAAGCGAGCCCATCAAACAGACATAGCAATACTGATGAGGGCGTCAGCAGGGAACCAGCCAGCCGAAGCATCAAAACATCTTTGACCATAATAAAACTTTTCACCAGCTCCTAGCTAACACCAAACAGGGCCATACCGAAAGCCCGAATGTCTTTTGCCCATAAACTCCGTGACATCTTCCAGCACACCAGTGGTGGTGCAGGGGATGACGTCAATAACCCGGGCTTCAAAAGCTTCTTTTTTAACTGTCTCTATGTCTCCAAAGACTCGCCGTGGGAACAAGTATGCACTGATGCCAGGATTGCGTGGGAGCACACCCCTGCCAATATTCCTAGGACACATGCCAAGGTTGTAGCAGAGCCCGTTGAGGACCCGCTCCCTAAGCTAAAGTCAGGGTCATCTAAGACTACAGCGAAAAGTGCTTTGGTCACTGCTATCTCTTCGACCATCGAGGCCACTATGCCCGTCAATGCAACAATGGACACAACCCCGCAGACAGGCAGGCTCCGACTCACTCGACCGACGACTAGACAAGATGGAGGCAGCATTAGGGTATTTTACCATCGGCCAGGGAACCCGATCGGTCGCTGCAGAACCCGAGTCAATGGAATCATTTCCACTTCCTCTCTGATTCCTGCAGGCCCATTAGGGGGAGGCAACCTCCCCTGTCCGATACCATGGTGGTGGGAGACCGGTAGTCCACATTGTTGGCTACAGACACCATCAACAATTGATGTTGGTCCACTCCAGCTCCTCCACTACCAACATTGGCAACACCGACCCTGCTCCTACGAAGGGCCTGCACAAGGTTCCATCAGCTTCGACAGTTGGACACAGACGACCATACGGGGCCCGTTCCTTTAGCATTAGGCATGGACGGGGTTCAGGTCACTGTCCTGTCTCGCATCTATATGTCTATGTGCAATGGGCAGGGACTGCTGGGTGGCGATGTGCTCAACAGGCAACGAGTGGTGACTGATTAGGCCAAAAACTGTATCTGATGGAAGATTAGAACGGACCCCCTATCTGACACACATTCAATATCCACGATTATTAAACAAAGGGGTAGAAACCAGCCACCTCCGATGGCCCGGAGGTACAGGCGGTCCGAGAAACTGTCCCGTGCCCATTTGTACTGCAGAAACCGATTGGGGAAGGATGACTGAGCCCGACAAGATCAATGGACCGGTACGTATTCCTGTAAACCAATCCTCGTATCCTGCCAGGAGTGGACCACATACTCTAGCCACAATCGAGTCATTGTTAAAGCAGGGTGTTGGTCGCCAAGGCACATTTACAACCTACTCTACAGTTTGGCCGGTTGGAAACCGGAGGACAGCTGGAGACTAACTATCAGGAGGAGGATCGAGTGGAGCATAAACACCAGCATGGAACTTTTGGGCTGAAATTAAATGTCAGTGCTGTCAATACTTTGTAATACTTTATTATACGATCTCCTCCCGGGATCTGTCAGAGAACTTCCTGCACTAATCACGTGGCACACAAACTGTGGCTGTCAATCACACACGCTCCTAGAAACTTTCAGGGAATTCCAGCCTTTAAACCGCAAAGCAACGTTGTTGTTGTTCTTTCTGATTGATAATATGTGATAGCACATCGCACTCATTACATTGGCAGCTGCAGACTGTAGGCAGAAATACCTGCAGGCAGTTCCCTGCGGGTTCCCCGGCAGCGAGTATGTGATTGACAGCTGAAGTCTGCATGCAGAAATAACTGGAGAGATGTTGAGAATGTCAAGTAGAGGTGGGGCGCAGTTGGGAATATTAGATGTTTTGTGGAGGAGCTGAGGATGTTTGGTTTCGGCGGGATGTGGAGAGGAAATTTGCTGTGGGTGGTGATGATCTGTGGATAGGTGGGGTATTGAAAATCATAGGAGGATTGTTTGGGTAGGGTGGAGAGGAGCTGCGGATATTTACTTGGTGTGGGCAGGAGCTGAGGATGTGTAGTAGGGATTATTAATTTCTAAAATTAAATGAAATAAGACTCAATAAAGATGGCACAGCAGGCGATTTGTTGCGACTGCAGGATGTGGGAGCTCCTGGACGCCAGTTTGCTCCAGAATGAACACATCTACAGTAAGTGTCTGCAGCTCGGGGTGCTTCGGCTCAGAGTTTATGAGTTGGAGGCCGAGCTGCCAAAACTGCGATGCATCAGGGAGGGGGATTGTTAGCTGTACACTTTATTCCAGGAGGTAGTCACACCCCTTCCGATAGGGTCTTCTGATTTGGTCAGTGGTCAGAGACAGGAGAATGTGACTGCGGGTGAGGCAGGCATGGGGACCCAGGAGGTGGAGGAGCCTCAGCCTTTTCAATTGTCCAACAGATTTGAGCTTCTTACGGCCTGTATGCATGAAAGCGGTGGCTGCACATTGGATGAGCAAACTGACCATGGCACCGAGGTAGAGGAAGCCGTTCAGGCAGGGGTCTTAATCGGAATGTAGTGGCAATAGATTGGGAGAAGGGGAAGTGCAAAGAGAACATTCGCTGGAGGTAAGCATGCAGGTGCAGCAGGCGGTGAAGAAGGCAAATGTTATGTTGGCCTTCATACCAAAAGGGTTTGAGTACAGGAGCAAGGATGTCCTGCAGCAGTTGTACAGGGCCTTGGTGAGACCACACCTTGAGTACTGTGTGCAGTTTTGGTTACCTTATCTGAGAAAGAATGTCCTTGCCATGGAAGAAGTTCAGCGAAGATTCACAAGGCTGATACCTGGGATGGCAGGAATGACGTATGAGGAGAGATTGGGTCGACTGGGCTTATACTCGCTGGAGTTTAGAAGGATTAGAGGGGATCTCATCGAAACTTATAAAATTCTGACAGGTCTGGACAAACTAGATGCAGGTAGAATGTTCCCGATAGTCGGAGAGTCCAGAACCAGGGGTCATAGTCTAAGGATAAGGGGTCAGCCAATTAGGACAGAGATGAGGAAGAATCTCTTCACCCAGGGATTGGTGAACCTGTGGAATTCTCTACCACAGAAGGCGGTTGAGGCCAAGTCTTTAAATATATTCAAGAGGGAGTTAGACATATTTCTTAGAGCTAACGGTATCAAGGGATATGGGGAGAAGGCAGGTACGGGGTACTGAGTTTGGATGATCAGCCATGATCTCATCGAATGGTGGAGCAGGATCGAGGGGCCGAATGACCTACTCCTTCTCCTATCTTCTATGTTTCTATGTGTCTGTGTTTCTTAGTCAGGGGGAAAAATCAGATGGGAAAAGGTGGCCCAGATGAGGAGTTCAGAGAATGTTTCCGAGATAGTTTCTTAGAACAGCACGTTCTGGACCCAACCAGAGAGCAGGCTATACTAGACCTGGTATTGTGCAACGAGAACGGATTAATTAATGACCTCATAGTGAAGGCGCCCGTAGGTAGCAGCGATCGTAATATGATTGAATTTTACATTCAGTTTGAGGAGAGAAGAGTGGGTCCAAGAATAACATTTTAAAATTAAATAAGGACTTTTAGGAGGGCATGAAAGCTGAAATGGCTAATTAAGTTAAGATATAGGTAAATAGATTTGCAGTGACAGGCATTTAAGGCGATATTTCAGAATAAACAGAATATATACATTCCAAAGAGAAAGAGCAATTCCAATGGGATGATCCACCATCCGTGGTTAGCTAAAAAGTTAAAGATAGTATCAATCTTTAAGAACAAACATATAATTGCGTAATGAAGTCTGGCAGGTCTGAAGATTGGACAGAATATAAAAAAAAAGCAAAGACTGACTGAAAGATTAATAAGGAGAGAAGAAGTAGAGTTTGCGAGAAAGCTAGCTAGAAATTTAAAATCAGATAGTAAGATTTTCTATACATATTTAAAAAGGAAAATTATTAACAAGGTGAGCATTGATTCTATAGAAAGTGAGTCTGGGGAATTAGTAATGGAAAATAAGGGGATGGCCATTGAATTGAACAGGTATTTTGCATCGGTTATCACTATATAGGATACAGGTAACATCCCAGAAAGAGCAGTAAATCAGGAAATAGAAGGGAGGGAGGAACACGGAAATTATAATCACTGGGGAAGTGGTACTAAGCAAATTGTTGGAGCAGCGGGCTGACAAGTCCCCGGGTCATGATGGACTTCATTCTAGGGTCTTAAAATAAATTGATAGTGAGATAGCTGATGCTTAATATTTAATTTACCAGAATTCCCTAGATTCGGGGAAGGTTCCATTAGAGTGGAAAATAACGACGAAACCCTCGTTTATTCAACAAGGGAGGGAGTCAGAAAGCAGGAAAATAAGGCCAGTTAGCTTATCATCTGTCATAGAGAAGATGTTAGAAGTTATTATGAAAGACGTTACAGCAGGGCACTTTGAAAAGTTCAAGGTAATCAGGCAGAGTCAATATGGTTTTGTGAAAGTGAAATCATGTTTAACCAATTTTTTGGACTTCTTACACGAATTACATGTGTTGTGGATAAAGGGGAACCGGTGGATGTACTGTGCTTAAATTACCAGAAGGCATTTGATAAGTTGTCACATCAAAGGTTATTGTGGAAAATAACAGCTCATGGTGTAGCGGGTATCATATTGGCATAGATAGAAGATTGGCTAACAGAGTGTAGGCATAAATGGGTCATTTTCTGGTTTGCAAGATGTAACGAGTGGTGTGAAATAGGGATCAGTTCTGGGGCCTCAACATTTTATAATTTATATAAATGACTTGGATGAAGGGTACGAAGTTATGGCCGATAAATTTGCTGATGAAACAAAGATAGGCAGGGAAGTAAATTGTGAAGAGGTCATACGGAGACTACAAAGGGATATAGATAGGTGAAGTGAGTGGGAAAGGATCTGGCAAATGATGTATAACGTGGAAAAGTGTGAAATGGTCCATTCTGAAAGAACAGAAAAAAATAGCATATTATCTAAATGGTGAGAGATTGTAGAGTTCTGAGATGCAGAGGGATCTGGGAGTCCTAGTGCATGATTCGCAAATTGTTAGTATGCAGGTACAGCAAGTAACGAGGAAATCAAATAGAATGTTATCATTTATTGCGAGGGAAATTGAATACAAAAGTTGGGAGGTTAAGCTCCATTTATATGGGGCATTGGTGAGACCACATCTGCAGTACTGTGTACAGTATTGGTCTTATTTAAGGAAGGATGTAAATGCTTTGGAAACAGTTCAGAGAAGGAATACTGGAGCAATACCTGAAATGAGCGGGTTTTCTTATGAGGAAAGTTTGGACAGCCTAGACATGTAACCACTGGAGTTTTGAAGAGTAAGTGTTGACTTGATTGAAACATATAAGATCCTGAGGGGTCTTGGAAGGGTGGATGTGGAGAGGCTGTTTTCTCTTGTGGGTTAATCTGGAAGTAGGGGTCACTGTTTAAAAATAAGTGGTCGCCCATTTAAGACAGAGATGAGGAGAATTTCTTTCTCACAGAAGGTCGTGAGGCTTTGGTATACTCTTCATCAGAGGGCGGTGTAAGCAGAGTCTTTGAATATTTTTAAGGCAGAGGTAGATAGATTCTTTATAAGCAAGGACGAGAAAGGGTATCGGGCATAGGCTTGAATGTGGAGGAATCAGATCATCCATGATCTTATTGAATTCCGGAGCAGGCTCGAGGGGCCGAGATATGTACTCCTGTTCCAATTTGAATGTTCATATGTTCGTATTTGATAAGGTAGATGTAGACAAGTTGTTTCCACTTGCGATTGAAAACAGAACTATGAAGCCATAAGTATAAGATAGTCATTGCTCAATCCAATACGGAATACAGGAGAAAAGGCTTTTCACACAGATTTGTAAGAATTTGGAACGCCCTACAAGGAATAGTTGAGGCATCTAAGATTGATGTATTTCAGGGGTAACTAGATAACCTCATGATGTAGTAAAGAATAGAAGGGTGTATTTACCGTCTGGAGCATCAAAACCAGTTTGGCCGAATGATCAGTTTCTGCACTGTAAGTACTTTATTATAGGTTATAACTTATGTAATACTTTGTAATAAGGGGTCTAAAACTAACACAGTACCTCAAAATAATAGAATACCTCAAACTAATACAGATGCCCAGTTTAATACAGCCCCTCAAACTGAGTCAGCACATCATACTAACAGATATCCTCAAACTAATACAGCCCCTCAAACTAATACAGACACTGGAGCTAACACAGCCCCTCAAGCTAATACAGACCTTCAACCTAATAAATTCCCTGAAACTAATACAGTTCCTCAAACTAATACAGCTCCTCAAACTAATACAGCCCCTCAAATTAAAATAGAACCTCAAACTAATACAGCTCCTCAAATTAAGACAGCCCCTCAAACTTATAATGCCCCTCAAGCTAAAACAGTACTTCAAACTAATGCAGCTCCTCAAACTAATACAGCCCCTCAAACTAAAGCAGTACCTCAATCTAATGCAGGTCCTCAAACTTATACAGCTCCTCAAACTAATACAGATCCTCAAACTAAAGCAGTACCTCAAGCTTCTACAGCCCCTCAAAATAATAAAGCCCCTCAACATAATACAGCCCCTCAAACTAAAACAGTATTTCAAATTAATACAGCTCCTCAAACGAATACAGCTGCTCAAACTAATACTACCCCTCAAACTAAAATACTACCTTAAACTAATACAGGTCCTCAAAGTAATAAAGCTCCTAAACTAATACAGGTCCTCAAAATTTTAGGCCCTCAACCTAATACAGCTCCTCAAACTAAAACAGATCGTCAAACATTTACAGCCTCTCAAACTAACACAGAACCTTAAATTAATACAGCCCCTCAAACTAACACAGCACCTCCACCGAATACAGCACCTCAAACTAATATAGCTCCTCAAACTAATACAGCTCCTCAAATTAGTACAATCTCTAAAAGCAATGCAGCTCTCAAATTAACCTCCATCCCTCAAAATAATACAAACCCTCAAACCAACCACAGCCCCTCAAACTAGTATAGCTCCTCAAACTAATTCAGCTCCTCAAACTAATACAGATCCTCAAACTTATACAGCACCTCAAACCATCACAGAACCTTAAATTAATACAGCCCCTCAATCTAAAACAGCACCTCGCAGGAATACTGCACCACAAACTAACACAGCTCCTCAAACTAATACAGCCCCTCAAACTACTACAATCCCTCAAACCAATAGAGCGCCTTAAAGTAACCACTGCCCCTCAAACTAATGCAGCCCCGCCAACTAACTACAACCCCTAAACCTAAAAGAGCTCCTCAAACTAACACAGCCCCTCAAACTAATACAGCTCCGCAAACTAACACAACTCCTCAGACTAATACAACTCCTCAAACTAATACAGCATCTCAAACTCATACAGCTCCTGAAACTAAAAGAGCTCCACAAACTATTACAGCTCCTCAAACGGTTACAACCCCTCAAACTGGTACAGCCCATCAACCTAATAGAGCCCCTCAAACTAAAGCAGCACCACAAACTAATACAGCTCCACAAACTAATACAGCACCTCAAACGTTTACAACCCCTCAAACTGGTACAGCCCATCAACCTAATAGAGCCCCTCAAACTAAAGCAGTACCACAAACTAATACAGCTCCACAAACTAATACAGCTCCTCAAACTAGTACAGATCCTCAAACTTATACAGCCACTTAAACTAAAACGGAACCTTACATTAATACAGCCCCTCAAACTAACACAGCAATTCAAACGAATACAGCAACTCAAACTAACACAGCTCCTCAAACTAATACAGCCCATCAATCTAATACAATCCCTCAAACCAATACAGCTCCTCAAACTAACCACAGCCCCTCAAACTAATACAGCTCCTCAATCTAATACAGCTCCTGAAAGTAATACAGCCCCTCAATCTACTACCACCCCTCAAACTAACACTGCTCCTCAAACTAATACATCCCATCAAACTACTACAATCCCTCAAACCAATACAGCTCTTCAAACTAACCACAGCCCCTAAAAACTAATAGAGCTCCTCAAACTAATACAGCACCTCAAACTAATATAGCGCCTCCATCTAATACAGCCACTCAATCTAATACAGACCCACAAACAGCTACAACCCCTCAAACTAATAGAGCTTCTCAAACTACAACAGTCCCCCAAACTAATACAGCTCCTAAAACTACTACAACCCCTCAAACTAACACAGCCCCTGAAACTAATACAGCTCCTCAAATTACAAATCTCCTCAAAAATAATACAGCTTCTCTAACTAATACTGCTACTCAAACTGATACAGCTGCTCAAACTAATACAGCCCCTCAAACTAATATAACTCCTCAAACCAGCAAAGCTCCTCAAACTAATACAGCCCCTCAAACTAACACAGGCTCTCAAAATAATACAGCCCCTCAAACTAATACAGCTCCTCAAACTAACACAGCACCTCAAAATCCTACAGCCCCTGATACTAATACATTCCCTGAAACGAACGCAACCCCTGAAACTAATACAGCAAATCAAATGAATACATCACCTCAAACTAATACTGTACCTTAAAATAATGCTGATCGATATCATCCAGGACAAAGCAGCCTGTTTGCTCTTTTGATTCAACAAATTGACTGTAAAGCAGCCCGCTAGATCGGCAGCCAATTCATCACCTGATACATTTTCTCCCACTACCACCGGCGCAGCATGGCTGCAATGCACACAATCTAAAAGATGCACTGCAGCAAATCGCCAACACTGCTGCAACACCATCTCCAAACCCAGGAAGACTACCAACTAGTTCCTTAACAATCTAATGCAGATAGAAACCATTCATCTCAAAGCATCCCGCTTAATCGGCAGCCCATTCACCACCTGAAATATAACGTGGCTGCAATGTATAAAATCTAAAAGGTGCACAACAGGAGCTCGACCATACTGCTGCGATTGTAGATCACAAACCCCCGAAGTCTACCAGCTCGAAGAACAAGTGCAGCGGGCGCACAGAAATACCACCAACTCCAAGTTATGCTTCTAGTCACACACTATCCTGACTTAAAATGTATCGCCATTCCTTCATCGTCACTGTTTCGAAATCCTGGAACTCCCTCCCTATCAGCACAGTGGCAGTGATTGAAAACGGCAGCTTAACACCACCTTGTCAACTAGGGATGAGAAATAAATGCTGGGCCTTGCCAGAGACGCCCGCATCCCGTGAACGATTGAATTAAAAAACTGACCAGTTGCCAACAAACTGACTGAAAATCCAGAAACTATCTAAATGACCACTACCCGAGCTTGCCACCAGAAACTGACCAACTGACCAACTGACCACTACCTGACAGCCCCACAGGTGTTGATCAAGAGGTGGCACGACTCTGGCGAACCACTGCCCCCATCAAATGATGGGCTATATATATTAAGGAGATAGGGACAGATCAGGCCCTATTAGACCATAAACTGCCAGAGCTCCCCACGTTTACAGAGTGTGTACTCCCACTGCTTTCTGGGGATTTCTTCATATCTTTCATTCCCATCCTACAGGGGCCAATATTCGGCAGAGGTAACTTATCAAAAATGAGTAAAGTTGTCCTGTGGGCTAATAGTTAGCGGGATTTGAAGCACATTGTTTATTTTGCCTGCAACAAAATCCTTCTTTGTACTCTAACCGTGCCTTTCTCGGACATGCTGTGCCCCCAGGAGGGAATATGGCTTCAGAATCAATTTGATTTTATTGGACTCTTGCACAGTCCAAGCATGGGTTACCAGTATTGCTTCGTGGTTATTGACGGATTCGCAAAGTGGATCAAGGCAATCAGGTAAAGCAAGCATGCTGGTACAGCAAGCAATAAGGAAGGCAAATGTCATGTTGGCCATGATTGCAAGGGGGTTGGAGTGTAAGAGTAAGGAAGTCTTGCGGCAATTTTACAGGACCTTCGTGAGACCACACCTGGGGTAGAGTGCACAGTTTCCTTCTCCTTATATAAGGAAGGATATACGTGGCTTGGAGGCCATGCAACGAAGTTTCATCAGATTGATTTCTGGGAGGAGAGGGCTGTCCTATGATGAAAGATTGTGTAGATTGTTCCTATACTTTCTGGAGTTTTAAAGAATGAGAGGTGATCTCATTGAAACATACAAGATTCTGAAGGGGTTTGACAATGTAGATGCTGAGGTTTTTTCCCCTGGCTGGCGTGCATAGAACAAGGGGCTTAATCTCAGGCTAAAAGGTAGGCCTTTTAAGACTGAGATGAGGAGTAATTTTTTCACTCAGAGCGTTGTGAATCTTTCAAATTCCCTGCCGCAGAGAGCTGTGAATGCTGAGTATATGAATCTATTCAAGGCTCAGATATATATATTTTTGGACTCTACGTGCATCAAAGTATATGGTGATTGGGCGGGATAGTGGAGTTGAGATCGATGATCAGACATGATCTTATTGACTTGAGGAGCAGGATCAACGAACACTATGTCCTACTCCTGCTCTTATTTCTTATATTAATGGGCCAGTAATTCCGGTCCCAACGAGTGAGTATGGACGGTGTACTCACACGTGGGCCCATTGGAAGTGCCGGATTTCAGCATGCACAGCGCATGCGCAGGAAACCAGCATTTCCTCCAAGGGGTTCAGAGGTCCAACGCGTGCACGCACGACTCTGCCTGCACGTGTTGTACTTCCTTCTGTTTGACAGGTTTGCCCGTGTGCAAGGGCCAGAACTTTTTAGACATATAAAAAGGAGGTGTAAGGACTTGATTCTTGAAGGTAAGTGGTCTGTTATTTAAAATTATAACATTTTTCCACAGCTTTATTGTGTTTAAGGACTTTACAGTAAGGTAAGTTTATATTTAGACCCGATTTCTTAAAAAATTATCTTTTTCAAAAGTTCGATTAATTGTTTAAAATAGTTTATTAAAGTTATTTATAGTTTATTTAATTATTGGGATGTTTTTTATAATTTTATTTGAAGTTAAACTAGTCTTTTGGGCGCCCATACTTTTCATGAGTTTGACAGTTCTTACTATCAAACTCATGAATGAAATTTCCCATCCCCTGATAGGCTGCACAGTGCTCACCTGATCCAAGCCGGCACATCGCACTAACTACGCCGCTGGATCAGGCAAGCACATCGCGCCGACGTCTGACCCGGGCCAGTGACAGGAATTCCAAGCAGTCCCAGGCTTCAGATGTCGGCGCGCCGGGTGAGTGCACATCGGGGGCTTGCACAAGCGGCAAGCCCCCGATCCTAATTTCTGGGCCCTTATGTTCTTAATCCCGTGCAGAACTAACACGGTGCACACTGCAGCACGCTTGGAACTGAGTGAGGTGATCATTGGGTGGGGATTTTCATTACAGGTGCATTGTGATCCAGGGTCTCATTTCAAAGGGAACATTGTTTACAGAATTTACAGGAAGTGATGCAATTTACACAAACAAGGCATGCATCTCATCGTCCTCATTCATCACGGGTGGTCGAAAGTGGAAATATGACTTTGAAACCGAGCCAACTATGCTGCTAATGTGCTTACTGGCTATGCGTTTTTTCCCACTCTCTTCTACAGGGCTGTCACTAAATCAAGAAATAACTGTACCACTACTGCTTAGCCCAGGACATCTTTTGCTCCCTGCAGAAATATCATTGATGCACGGAGCAATTAGAGACACGTGGTTGGCAAAGAAGATGAACCACGCACAAATCACTAATCAGTATATGGCCCAAAAGATTGGGAAAGCTAAAATCAGCTTAAGAAGTACTTCGATAAAATGTTTACAGCTTTTGACTAGGAAGTCGGTGATACTGTCATGGTGCCCGTCCATTGGAAAAATGGATAATTGTTTCTGCACATAAACCGCGAGGACCATTGTCCAATTGTGGCTATTGGAATTAAATAATTTAAAATGGCTAATTAACTGCTCTGAAGATTTCAATGACTAGAACTCGATCTCATCTCATCTCACCTCACCAACTGAACCGTGCCTGTGTAACTCAAACGATGGTCTAGCTTTCCAACTTAAGACTTGGGTTGAAAAACCACAATGTGGATCATCCCCGGATAAAAATAAATGATGATTAAAACCGGGTAAACTCTATTAACGGGAGCCAATCCACAACCCCAGTTTCAAGCTGGGGGCAAGATTAAATTATAGTCAAATTTAACCTGATCTTAACCAAAATCTTGATCATTAGTATTATTGTAAAATTATTCTGCAGTATTATTTAGTAGTGTTTGTGATATTGGCTCCCATTTAAACAGCGCCTCGATTTACAAATTCTCATCGGTGTTTTCAACTCCCTCCATGGCCTTGCCCCAGCCTACCTTTGTAATCTCCACCAGCCTCACTACCACCGAGATCTCTGTGCTCCTCTAATTCTGCCCACTTGAGCACCTGCAGTATTAATCGCTCAACCATTGGTGGCCGTGCCTTCTGTTGCCTGGGCCCTAAACTCTGGAATTCCCTGCCTAAACCTCTCTGCCTCGCTACATCTCCTTCCTCTATAAAGACGCTCCTTAAAATCTATCTGTTTGACGAAGCATTTCGCCATCTGCCCTTATTCATCCTTATGTGGTTCGGTGTCAAATGTGTTGTCTTATAATACTCCTGTGAAGCGCTTTGGGTCATTTTACCACTTTAAGGCGGTATATAAATTCAAGCTGTTTTTGTTACAATATTTGATATAATTTACACTTACATTTACAGTGACATATTATTTCCAAAGGGCGATGCTATAGCGCGCCCTCCCTTCAATATTAAATTATATTAAGTAAAATTAAATGAAGTTGTAGCCAATAAATACAAAGCTGCATCAGACAGCTTTCGAACGACACAGGTTAACACGGCCATAAAAAGCAAACCAAACACTCGGATTTATTTCCAGAGGGTTAGAATTAAAAAATATTGAGGATATTCTAAATATTATTGAACCCTGGTTAGTCCACACTTGGAGTCCAGTGCACAGTTATGGTCGCCATATTATAAAGTAATATAGAGCTACTAGGCAGGGTGAAAACATAATTAAAAGGATGATAAAATAAATGCGTGTTTATACCTATCAGGAAAGGATGAACAGGCTGGGTCTACTTTCTCTTGAAAAACATGTCTGAGGGATGAGCTAATAGAGGTACTTAAAATTATCAATTATTTTGATAGAGTTTGCTTCCACTTGAGGGGAACAGGAAAACTAGTGGCCATCAAAATCAGATTGTCACCAAAAACTCAAATGAGGTATTAAGAAGAAACGTCTTTACCCAGAGAATGCTGAGAATTTGGAACACGCTATGACAGGGAGCGGTTGACGCAAATAGTATCGATGCTTTTAAGGGGATGCTGGATAAATTTATGCTGGAGAAGGGAATATATGTCTTTGCTGATAGGGGTGGATGAGGAAAGACGGGAGTGGCCCGAGTTGAGCATAAACGATGGCACAGGCCGGACGGGCCGAATGTCCTGTTTCTGTGCTGCATATCCTATGTAACCCTATGTAATCCTATGTAAAACTCGTTAAACACTGACGAATCAGCCGAACGTCAGTGGTGCCGAATGTTTTCCAGACCTTAATCCCCGATAAATTCAATTGTGGTTCGGCAAAACAAGGGTTAATAAATGTCAGGAGGATATCTTGATAAACAACAGAAACCCAAAAGTGAAGATAACTTCAGAAGACAACATCGATGCTTTAAATTCAAATCGTGTCTGACAAAATGAGTTGTGTTGTTGGATGAAGTAATGGAGAGATTCGATTGAGGATAGTGTGGTTGATGTTGTATATATGAACTTTCTAAAGTTCTTTGATATAGTATCCACATAATAGATCTATCAGAAATATTGAAGCTCATGAGATTAAACAGGCATCTGCAGGGTGGATACATAATTGGCTGAGGAACAGAAAGGAGGAACTGGATGTGAACAAGTAAACAAAATGCTGGAAATACTTAGCAGGTCAGTCAGCCTCTGTGGAGAGGGAAATAGAGTTAAGGTTTCAGGTCGATGACCTTTCATCGGAAGTGCTCGTCAGTAGCTGTGAACAGTTGTTTTTCAGACAGGATGGAAGTATGCATTGGTGATCCCCAGGAGTTGGTTTTGGGACAACTACACTTTTTGATATATATTTCAATGAACTGGTACAAACGGGTGCAGGAACGGTGAGGCACTACGGGTTCACATACCCAAATCCTTGAAGTTGGCAGAACAAGCTGCTAAGATACACGGGATCCAACAATTAATCAACAGATGCACAAAGGGCAAACTCAATGAAATCTTTATGAATCAGAGTTTATGCTTCAGCTGGCATACTGTGACCAATTCTGGACACCAGACATTATGAAGGATGTCCTGGATAAGAAAGGGTGTAGTATAGATTGACTTGAATTTTACAATATATGAAAGTGTTCAATTAGATGGAGAGACCAGAGCAGAGAACAATAAGGGTAGATTTTTAAGAGGTGTTCAAAATTATGAGGGGTTTTGAAAAGAGTAATTAGGAAGCAACTATTTCCATCGGAAAAATGGTCGGTAGCAAGGCAGGAAATTAGGATTCCACTCAGAGTAACCAAGTCTGCAAAGGGCTGTTCATCGCCAGCACTGAGGGTGTTTGAAGAACGCAGCGAGAGGAGCGGCACAGTGAGCTGCTAAATATCCACATTCAGAGGCAGGAAACCACGGATAGAAAACAGGACTGTGAAAGAAGCGCAGAGCTAAATGAAAGGCATGCAGAATGTGCACGGTGCATTATAGTAGTTCTGCCATATTAATAATGACGAATGCCCCGCCGTCCCGGTGGTTTAATGGACATGCTGCAGGATAACAAGTCTGCAGCGTAAAAAAGGGCTCGTGTGCTACCTTGCTGGTTTAATATACACAGCACATGTACACAATTCAGTAGTATTAGTAATGGCGATTGTCCGCCCTCTGGTGGTTAAATGTACACAGTTTTTGTTAAAAGGGCTGCAGAAAAGTAAAGCCTGCTGTACACCCCCGCTTGATTTAAATCATTCGGTGCTTTTTTGCAGATCTGCATGAAAGTTAAGAGCGAGTGGGAGCCCCCTGGTGGTTTAATGTACAGATCAGTCATGTCAGTAAGGGCGAGTGAGTGCACTCTGCAATTTTAATTCGCACTGTGCATGCTTTTAGGTCTGTAGTACAGAAGTATGATTAAGTGAGCATGTGCACACACTTGGTGATTTAATACGTTAGGTGAGGTGCTTTCATACGAAGGTAAGATGAAGGAGCAGGAGTAATTCAATTGGCCCCTCGAGCCTGCTCTGCCATTCCATAAGATAATGGCTGATTTGATCTTGGGCTCAACTCCACTTCCCTGTCCGCTCACCATAACCCTTGACTCCCTTACCATTAAAAAACCTGTCTATCTCCAACTTAAATATTTTCAATGACCGAGCCTCCACAAATCTCTGGGGAGGAGAACTTCAAATATTCACGACCACCTGAGAGAAGAAATTCCTCCTCATTTCCGATTTTAAAGGGTCCCCCTATATTCTAAAATTATGCCCACTAGTTCCAGATTCCCCCACGAGGGGACACATCCTCTCTGCATCTACCTTGTCGAGCCCCTTCAGAATCTTATATGTTTCAATAAGATCCCCTCTCATTCTTCTAAATTCCAATGAATATATTTCCATCCTGCTGAAACTTTCTCCCACCGGTACGATTATCAGTTAGCGGATTAACATAGAAACATAGAAGAAAGAAGCAGGTGTAGCCCATTCGGCCCGTCGAGCCTATTCTGCCATTTAATGAGATCATGGCTGATCATCCAAATTCAGTACCCTGTCCCTGCTTTCTCCCCATATCTCTTGACCCCTTTAGCCTTAAGAAATATATCTGACTCCTTCTTGAATGTATTTAATGAATTGGCCTCAACTGCCTGCTGTGGTAGAGAATTCCACAGGTTCACCACTTTCTGGGTGAAGTAATTCCTCCTCATCTCTGTCCTAAATGGCTTACCCCTTATCTTTAGAATGTGACCCCTGGTTCTGGATTCCCCCGTTTCAGGAACATCCTTACTGCCTCTAGCCTGTCTAGTCCTGTTAGAATTTTATAAGTTTCAAAGATTTCCCCTCACATTCTTCTAAACTCTTCATACGTCATTCCTGCCATCCCAGGTATCAGTCTGTTGAATCTTCGGCTGCACTCCCTCCATGGCAAGAACATCCTTCCCCAGATAAGGCGACCAAAACTGCACACAATACTCAAGGTGTGGTCTCACCAAGGCTCTGTACAACTGCAGGAAGGCATCCTTGCTCCTGTATTCGAATCCTATCACTATGAACGCCAACATACCATTTGCCTTCTTAACCGCCTGCTGCACCTGCATGATTACTTTCAGCGACTGGTGCACAAATACACCCAGGTCTCGTTGCACTTCCTCTTTTCCCAATCTATTGCCGTTCAGATAATAATCTGCCTTCCTGTTTTTGGCACCAAAGTGGATAACGTCTCATTTATCCACGTTATACTGCATCTGACCTGCATCTGCCAATCACCCAACCTGTCCGAATCATACTGGAGTTTGTCAGCATCTTCCGCACAGCACACATCCCTACCCAGCTTTGTGTCATCTGCAAACTTGGAGATATTACACCCAGTTCCCTCGACTAGATCATTTATATATATGATTAATAGCTGGGGTCCTAGCACTGATCCCTGCGTTAGCCCACTAGTCATTGCCTGCCACTCGGTAAAGACTCGTTTATTCAATTTCTTTGCTTCCTGACTACCAACCAGTTCTCTATCCAAGTCAGTACTTTGCCCCCAATCCCTTATGCTTTAACTTTGCACGCTAATCTCTTATGCAGGACCTTATTGAAAGCCTTCTGAATGTCCAAATACACTACATCCACAGGTTCTCCCTTATCTCTTCTACCAGTTACATCCTCAAAAAATTCCATTAGATTAGTCAAGCACGATTTACCTTTTGAAAATTCATGTTGACTTTTTCCGATCCTGTCACTGTTTTCCAAGTGCTCTGCTGTTTCATCTTTTATAATGGACTCTAGAATTTCCCCACTACCCATATCAGGCTTACCAGTCTATAGTTCCTCGTTTCCTCTCTACCACCTTCTTTGAATAACGGGGTAACATTAGCTACCCTCCAGTCCATGGGAACTGTTCCACAGTCTTTAGAATTGTGGAAGATGAGCAGCAATGCATCTACTATTTCTAGGGCCACTTCCTTAAGTACACTAGGATGTAGATTATCAGTCCCTGGGGAATTATCGGCCTTCAATCCCGTCAATTTCCCGAACACCATGTCCATACAAATACTAATTTATTTCAGTTCCTGCCTCTCATTGGACCCTATGTTTCCCGATATCTCTGGGAGATTATCTGTGTCCTCCTTTGTGAAGACAGAAACAGAGTATGAATTTAATTGGCCTGATATTTCTTTACTCCACATTATAATTCCCCTGACTCTGACTGCAATGGACCTACGCTTGACTTCACCAATCTTGTTCTCTTCACATATCTAAAGAAGCTTTCAGAGGCAGTTTCTATATTAACTGAAAGCTTACTCTCATAATCTATTTTCCCCCTCTTAATTAATCCCTTTGTCGTTCTTTGCTGGATGCTAAACTTCTCCCAACCCTCACGTTTGCTGCTTTTTCTGGCCATTTTATGTCCTCTCCTTGGCTCCTATGCTACCCATAATTTCCCTTGTTAGCCACGGTTGAGTCACATTTTTGTTTTATTTTTATGCCAAACAGAGATGAACAAATTTTGGAGTTCTTCCATGCAATCTTTAAATATTTACCATTGCCTATCCACCATCAACATTTTAAGTAACATTCCAAAATCCATCCAATCCAACTCGCGCCTCATACCATCATAGTTTAATTTATTTAAATTAGCACCCTAGTCTCTGAGTCAACTACTTCACTCTCCATCTTCATGATGAATTCTATCATATTGTGATCGCTCCTCCCCAAGGGGCCTCGCACAACAACTTCGTAATTAATCCTTTCTCATTATATATTACCCAGTCTAAAATGGCCTGAACTCTTGATTGATTTGTCGACATCTTGATCCAGGAATCCATCCCGTATACCCTCCAGGAATTCCTCCTCCACAGTTTTGTTAGTAATTTGGTTATCGCAGTCTATATGTAGATTATAGTCACCCATGATAACTGCTGTGCCCTTAATGCACGCGCCTCTAATTTCCCATTTAATGCCATCCCCAACCTCCGCATTACTGTTTGGCAGTCTGTATACAACTCCCACTAACATTTTCTGCCCCTTGGTATTTCTCAGCTGTACCCATACAGGTTCCACATCATCAGAGCTAACATCCTTCCTTAATATTGCGTTAATTTCGTCTTTAACGAACAATGCTACCCCACCTCTTTTTCCGTTTTACCTGTTCTTCCTGAATATTGCATACCCCTTGATGTTGAGTTCACAGCCTTGGTCAACTTGGAGCCATGTTTCTGTAAACCCAATCATATCATAGCCTGTTACACCTATTTGCACAGCTAATTTATCCACCTTATTATGAATGCTTCTCGCATTACGAGACAAAACATTCAGGCTTGTTTTTAAAACACTCTTAGACCTCTTAGCGTTATTATTTACTGTGGCCATGTTTGATTTAAATCCTGGATTTCTCGGACTGCCACTTTTGCTTCTATCCTTCCTGTAATATGCTTCTATCCTTTTTTCCCTTTCGTCTGTCTCCCTGCAAAGGTTCCCGTAATCCCTTCCATTTTAGTTGAAACCCTCCCCAACAGCACCAGCAAACACTCCCCCAAGGACATCGGTCTGAGTCCTGCCCAGGTGCAGACCGTCCAGTTTGTACTGGCCCCACATCCCTCGGAACAAATTCCAATGTCCCAGGAATTTGAAACCCTCCAACATGCACCATTCCTCTAGCCACGTATTCATCTGAAATATCCTTCTATTTCTACTCTGACTAGCACGTGGCACTGGTAGCAATCCTGAGATTACTACATTGGAGGTCCTATTTTTTAATTTACCTCCTAACTCCCTATATTCAGCTTTTAGGACCTCATCCCGGTTATTACCTATATCGTTGGTACCTGTATGCATCAAGACAACCGGTTGTTCACCCTCCTCTTCCAAAATATTCTGCAGCCGCTCTGAGAGATCTTTGACCCTTGTACCAGGAAGGCAAAATACCATCCTGGACTCTCGGTTGCGGCCGCAGAAACTACGATCTAATCCTCTAACAATATAATCCGCTATTATTATAGCTCGCCCGCTCTTTTCCCCCCGTCCTGTGCACCAGAACCACCCACATTGCCATGAAGTTGGCTGCACTGCCTTCCCCCGATAAGCCATCTCCCCCAGTAATATCCAAACCGGTATATCTGTTTGAGAGTGGGGTGGCCACAGGGGACCCCTGCACTACCTGCCTGTGCCTACTACTCTGTCTGGTTTTCACCCATTTCCTTCCTGCCTGTGCAGAATTTATGTGTGGTGTGACCAACTGATTAAAGGTGATATCCACGACGTACTCAGCATTGCAAGTGCTCCAGTATGTATCCAATCGCAGATCCAGCGCCGCAATGCGGTCTGTCAATAGCTGCAGCTGGATACAATTCCAATACACATGCTTGTGAGGGGCACAGGAAGTGTCCCTGATTTCCCAAATAGCGCAGGAGGAACATGCCATGGGGCCGAGCTGTCCTGCCATGAATTACCTTTTAATTGATTCATATTAAATTAAATCAAATCAATACCACTAATAACGCAAAAATTAAATGATGTACTCAAGCGCCCTTGTTTATTAGCACTCCCTGTTACACAACAGAGACCTTAGCATCTATAAACCACAAAATTAGGACCTTTTAAACATTATACGCTATTAACTTTAACTGTCAAACTATAGAGTAGTAAACATACTCACATGACCATACTCACCCAATCCGCTGCTACCCCTGCCCGGTGTCACTTTATGTATTGTGACGTCACTCTTGCATTCTCCCTCGCAGATCCGCCGCTGCTCGACTGGGCCTGAAAATCACCAACCTTTATTTTCATCCACAGCCACTTTTCCATTGCAGGCCCGCCGCTCCCGCTGCTGCCGCGTCTTATCCCTTGATGCCCTTACTAGTTAGAAATATATCAACTTCTGTTTCAAATACACCCAATGATTGAGCCTCCAAAGCCCTTGCTGGTGGAGAATTCCAAAGATTCACAACCCTCTGTGTAAATAAATGTCTTCTCATCTCAGTCCTGCATGGCCTCCGCTTTATCTTGAGGCTGTGGCACCTGGTTCTAGACTCCCCAGCCAAGGGATAATTTCTCCCAACATCCACCCTATCATGCCCTGTAATCATTTTGTATGTTTCAATGAGATCTCCTCTCATTCTTCTGAATTCGAGAGAATACAGGCCTAGTTTAATCAATCTCTTCTCATACGACAGTCCCGCCATCCCAGGAATCAAACTCATGACATTTTTTTGCAGTCCCGCTGTGGCAAGTATGTCCTTCCTTAGGTAAGGAGACCAAAGTTGTACACAGTACACCAGGACTGGTCTCACCTAAGCCCAATATAATTGGAATAAGACTTCTTTACTGCTGTACTCAAATCCACCGCTGCCGCCTCGCTGCTCCTCCTGGGTCCGCAGCACCACCGCCGCTGCTGCAGTGGGCCCTACCTCCGCTTCGGGCTAACATTATACCACCACTGCCGCCTCTCTGCACCTCCCAGGTCTGCACAGCTGCCGCCACTGCTTGATTTCAAATTGCATTAATTGAGTGCCTTTCACAGCCACCGGAAGTCTCAAATCAATTTACCGCCAAAGATGTACATTTGAAGTGGAATCGCTGTTGTAAAGTGGGAAACACAGCAGCCAATTTGCTC
This sequence comes from Somniosus microcephalus, assembly GCF_052327205.1. Lineage (NCBI taxonomy): Eukaryota > Metazoa > Chordata > Chondrichthyes > Squaliformes > Somniosidae > Somniosus > Somniosus microcephalus. Next base: position 31,744,996 of record NW_028225183.1, read on the forward strand.
ACAGCAAGATCCCACAATCAGCAATGACAAAATGATCTGTTTTTGTTATGTTGGTTGAGGGATAAATATTGGCCTGGACATCGGCGATATCTCCCCTGCTCTTCTTCATAATAGTGCCCTGGGATCTTTTATGTCCACGTGAGAGAGCAGTCAATTTAACGTGTCATCCGAAAGTCGGCGCATCCGACAGTGCAGCACTCACTCAGTACTGCACTGGCGTGTCAGCCCAGCTTTTTTACGTGCTCACATCCCTGGACTGGAACTTGAACCCAAAACCTTCTTGACTCAGAAGCGATTGTGGTACCAACTGAGCCACAGCTGACACTGTAGGGGAAAGTTAAACTCGCCAAAGCTCAGAATATTGCTTGAACAATGAGTGGGAAGATCAGAACATATGAGACACGCAGTCTGAAAGTGCTGACCCGAAGTGAGATCAGCTAATTCACAGATTGCAGATTATTTCTGTGCTCGAGTGGCAATCCAATTTCACAGACGTGAAATCCACTCCTTAAGGCCAATAAGCGAATCATTAACGTACAAATTGCAGGTAACCCGGATTACTCATTAAAATACAATTCCAACATTTAATTAATCTAATAAAACGGAGGTTCCCAAATTGTGGGAGCTGAGACGAGTGTAATCAGGATGAGAGAGGAGGATGGACTGAGATAAAACGAAGGGCCAATTTCCACACTTCCAAGGCCAACATATCCTTCCGAAGTGGTGGTATCCAGAACTGTAGGCAGTACCCCAGAGGTATTCTAAATAGGGCTTTGTATAGCTGTAGCAAAACTTCCTCCATGTAATATTCCAGCCGTCTGGTTATAAAAGCTAACAATCGATTGGCATCTGTGTTTGTTTTGTACCGGACTACTATATTTCAGCTCTTATAGACTCATCTTTTGCTTCTTTACTTCTCCCATTACCACTCGCTTTGCCTCGCACCATCATCCCTCTGTCATTCAATCTCTCCTCCCTTCCCCATCACAGGACTTTTCTTTAGTTCATTCCTCCCATTTCCCCCCGCTTTCCCTGACTCCTGTGCTTCCTTAAAAAACCTGTTGCATCGGCAACATTTTCCGGTCCTGATGAAAAGTTAATCGAGCTGAAACTTTAACTCTGTTTCTTTCTCCCCCGGATGCTGACTGACCTGCTGAGTATTTCAAGCATTTTCTGTTTTTATTTCATAACTACAACAATACAAAGAATTTAAATTCTGCACTAAATTTTAGTGATCTATGTACGTGGATCCGTCAAACCATTTCCACCTCCAATGTTACTAGCTTTCCACCATTTAATTAATACTTGGATCTATCCTGTTCTTGGACCAAAATAGATATCTTCACACTTAATATATGTAGCACAAAGGTATGGTGTTGTTATATCAGCTGATGAATCAGTACTCTTTCATGTTGAACCCCTTTGGAACAAGAATTGAGAGTAGCAAGGGCACAGAATGTACGCTGGGTGGGGGACTTCCACGTCCATCACCAAAAGTGGCTCGGTAGCACCACTAGTGACCGAGCTGGCCGAGTGCTTAAGGACATAACTGCCAGGCTGGACCTGCGATACGTGCTGAAAGAATCAACACGAGGGAAAAACCTACTAGACCTCATCCTCACCAATCTACCTGTCGCAAGTGCATCTGTCCATGAGCGTATTGGTAGCAGTGTCCATCGCACAGACATTTAGGAGACAAAATCCCGCCTTCATCGTGAGATTTTCTCCATCGTGTTGTGTGGCACTACCACCGTGCTAAATGGGACAGATTCAGAACAGATCTAGCAGCTCCACACTGGACACCCACGCTGTGGGCCATCAGCAGCAGAATTGTATTCCACCACAATCAGTAACCTCATGGCCCGGCATATCCCTCACTCTACAATTAAACCAAGCCAGGGGGCCAACCCTGGTTCAATAATGAGTGGAAGAGCATGGCAGGAGCAGCATCAGGCGTATCTAACAATGAGTTGCCAATCTGGGGAAGCTGCAATACAGGACTACATGAATGCTGAAAAGCGGAAGCAACATGTAAGATATAGGGCTTGGCGATCCCAAAATAAATGTATCAGATCAAAGCTCTACAGTCCTGTCACATCCATTCGTGAAGGGTAATGGACACTTGAAAAACTAACGGGAGGAGGAGGCTCAATTAGTTTCCCCATCCTTAATGAAGGTGGGGCCCAGCACTGGACTGCAAAAGACAAGGCTGAAGCGTTTGCAATAATCTTCAGCCAAAAGTGCCGAGTGGATGATCCATATCGGCCTCCTCCTAAGGTCCCCAGAATCACAGAAGCCAGTCTTCAGCCAATTCGATTCGCTCCAAGTAACATCAAGAAACGGCTGAGCCCACTGGATACAGCAAAGGCTATGGGCCCCGACAACATCCCGGCTATCGTGCTGAAGACTTGAGCTCCAAAATTGGCCGTGACTCCAGTACAGCTACAAAATTGGCACATATCGGACAATGTGGAACACTGCCATAAATATAAATGCCATTTAGCCTTGCCCTACTCCCTTCTGCCGTTACATATTTGCTCTGCCTTCCTGTCTGACTTACTTGTTCCTCTCTATTTGGCTGTACATCACCCCCTATTATAGCTCCACTCTGTAACCCATCCCCCTGCCAAGTTAGTTTAAACCCCCCCGAACAGTACTAGCAAACCACCCCGCAAGGATATTTCTCCCGTTCTGGTTCAGGTGCAACCCGTCCGACTTGTACAAGTCCGACCTTCCCCAGAATCAGGCTCAGTGATCCAGGAAGCTAAAGCCCTCCCTCCTGCACCAACTCTGTAGCCACGCATTCATCTGCTCTGCCCTCCAATTCCTATACTCACTAGCACGTGGCACCGGGAGTAATCCAGATTACAACCTTTGAGGTCCTGCTCTTTAGTCTGCTAACTAGCTCTCTAAATTCTTGCTGCAGGACCTCATCCCTCTTCCTACCCATGTCATTGGTCCCAATGTGAACCACGACCTCTGACTGTTCACCCTCCCCCGTCAGAGTGCCCTGCAGCCTTTCAGTGACATGCTTGACCCTGGCACCAGGGTGGCAACAAACCATCCTGCAGTCATGGCTACGGCCACATAAACGCCTATCTGTTCCCCTTACGATAGAACCCCCTACCGCTATTGCTCTCCCACTATTTTTCCTCCCTTCCTGAGCAGCAGAAGCACCCCTGGTGCCAGGAAGTTGGCTGCTGCTGCTTTCCTCTGGTAAGTCAACCCCCTCAGCAGTATCCAAATCGGTATACCTGTTTGAGAGGGGGATGTCTACAGGGAACCCCTGCACTACCTGCCTGCTTCTACTGCTCCGCCTGATGGTCACCCATTTCCCTTCTGCCTGTGCAGCCCTTACCTGCGGTGTGACCAACTCACTAAACGTGTTACTCACGACCCTCTCAGCATCGTGAATGCTCCAAAACTCATCCATGTGCAGCTCCAGCGCCGCAATGCGGTCTACCAGTAGCTGCAGCTGGATACATTTCTGGCACACATGGTCGTCATGGACACAGGCAGCGTCACTGAATTCCCACATAGAACAAGAGGAGCATAACACGGGGCTGGGCTCTCCTGACATGACTTACCCTTTAACGAATTTAAATTAATTCAATACCACCAATTAAAGATATACACTAGGGCCTAATCTCTTCATGTTCCCCCTTGTCATGCTCCCCCTCCGCTGTCTCTCTATTAGTGTATGCCTCTTTCCTTACCCTCGATTTACCCCTTATTTGTTATTCTTCCATGGTATTCCATTAGTGTGTATCTTGCTCTTGAGTTTTAATGTAATATAATTTTCATGGACTCTACATCATTGTTTGCCTATATTGTTGTCTAGTTTATTTTCTCAATTTCTATTCTCAGCCTCTCAATATCGAATTTTCTCCAAAATATTAACTTCCTCTTCTTCTTACTTATATCCTTCTCAATTATTACCGTAAAGCATATTATATTATGGTCAGTATTACCTAGACGTTCCTCCATTTTTACTTATTTTATCTGCTCTGGTTCATTCCCCATTGCTAGGTCCAGTAGCGAGCCCCCCTTGTCGGGCTTCTTATGTATTGAGTGAGAAAGGAGCACAGTACACATTGTAGGAACTCCATTCCCTTAACCTTTTTACGTACCTCTTCAGGCACTCTCCTTCCTCCACCTCTCTTCTATTATTACGTGGTATGAAGTCTAAACCTATTAAAATGATTGACCATTGATTTTTTTTTCTCTATCCACATGGATTCTATTTCTGACTTACTGACAGCTGCAATACTTTTTTAATTGCTGATTTTATGATTTCCCTAATGAGTACAGCCACTCCGCCCCACCTTATCCATCTCGATCTTTTCTAAATATGTTTTAACCTCTAATGTTTAATTCCCAGACCTGATTTGTATGTAACTGTGTCTCAGTCTTATCTACTATATCTGCTGCTTTGCAACGTATTGTTGCCTCCTGTTCTACTGTTTTATTACAAACACCGTGTACATAGCTGTACAGACAGTTTCACCCACTGTTAATAGTAGTTCCATTCACTTTAGATTAAACATCTTTTTACACTCTTGTTCTCTAATTCTCTCTATTCCCAGTCCAGCTATGTCGAACCTAAGTTTAGTCTTTTCTATGTTCTTCTTTTCTCTTTCTTTTATATTTAGACTGCTTTACTGTCTTGTAGATCCCTTGTTATAAATGCTTCGTGCATTCAGTAGAGACGAATTAGTTTTAACTTTTAACCATTATCCCTACTTTTACATTAATCGCTGATGCACTACTACTTTAAATTCTCCGTCCTTTCCTCTCAAACTCTGCTTATTTTTATCCAAGTCGCTACGCTGCACAATTGCCTTGACTTTTTTCTTTAGGGTTCAAGATTTCTCCTCACCTGAACCCTTTCCATCTTTTTTAGTTTAAATCCCGATCTACAGCCCCGGTTACTCGACTTGTCAGGACACTGGTCCCGGCCCAGTGGTGCACGTCCCAAGGGAAGAGATCCATCTTTCGCTAGTCCTGGAATCAGTGCTCCTTGAATCCAAACCCCTTTATCCCAGACCACTCTTTGAGCGAAGCATTAAACCTCTGTCTCTTTGTCCCTATGCCAGTTTATGCTTGTCTCTGGTAAGAAGACAGCGATTATTACCTTCGAGTTTTTATGGTTTAATTTGGACTCTAGCTCCTGAAAACCTTTCGGCAGAATCTCATTCCTAGTTCTACCTATGTTGTCTTTATTCCTCTCCAATTGTTTCCAACAGGGGTTTAACATTTACAACCCGGCAGTGCATTGGCATCACCCCCATATCAAAGGAGTATTCAAAGATTGTGGCTAGACGTTGTTTTCTTTCCACTGGTTTTCCCCTCAGCAAACTAGGATGCATTCCAGCAGCAGCGGGTAATGCGTCATAGTTTGATTGCTGACAAACTTTTAATTAACTCCTCAATATATTTTGTCCAGTCCAATTTCTCTGAACCCTACTCATTTATCCTAAGATTGGCTGCACCCACATCTCTAGTGCAAACAGATGCAACCTATCGTTTAATACCACAGCCTTGCCCTCTGCCTTCACAGGAAGATTGCCTTTTTGTTCCCTAATTGGCCCCACCCTTCTTTCAACGACCATTGTAATCTTTTTATGTTTATAAATGTATTTAGTGTTCCCCTTTATGTGACCCGCCAATAATTTCACATACATCTCATTACATCTCTCCTTACTTTTTCAATTCTACTCTGCAATTTCTATATTCGGATTGGCTCTGTAATGCATTATGAACCAGATGTTTAGCATAACCTCTCTTTTTCTATTATATTTTAATCTTTATATCCTAAGTCATTCAGGGAGATCTGGCTTTGAATGCACTTCCTTTTCCACTCATGATAATGCGTCTGGACTCTACACAAACTATCGGCTCCTTGAACGCTTCCCATTGCTCATTTAATGATTTACCTGATGAGGGTATCCATGATTCCAATATTTGATTTCAATCCAGCTGGGCCAGGCCCCTTTTCAACACACTAAACTTAGCCCTGCTCCCGTTGGATAACGTCACCTTTGAGTTTTCCTATTTTTTCAGCAAAATTCTCCTGTGCACATGTTAGGAATACCTCCCACTCATTGACCGACACTCTGCTTTATTGTCAGTCTATGTTATGATAATTAAAGTTCCCCATTATTACAATTCTATATTATTAACATTTTCGTGAAATTTGCTTGCATATTTTCTCTTCCATTTCGTTCGCAGTAGTTGGGGCTCTGCAGTTTAAACCCGAAAGTCTAACAACGCTCTGCTGCCCTCTTATTTGTAACAATGTAGATTCTACATGTGAAACTTCAAGCACTTTATCCAGTTCCCGGGATGTAACAGAACCTTTCATCTATAATGCAACTCTATATAATATTCCTTCCCTAACCCTCCTGATTACATTGTAGTCATCCAAACATACGAATTAGGAGCAGGAGTCGGCCACTCCGCCCCTCGAGCCTGCTCCGCCATTCAATAAGATCATGGCTGATTTGATTACTCCACTTTCCCCCATACCCCCGATACACTTTCACCCCCTTGCGTATCAAGAATCTATCCACCTCTGCCGTAAAAATATTCAAAGAATCTGCTTCCACCACCCTCTGAGGAAAATCGTTCCAAAGATTGAGGACATTCTGTGAGAAAGTAATTCTCCTCATCTCTGTCTTAATTGCCGACCACTATATATTTAAACAGTGACCCCTACTTCTAGATTCTCCCACAAGAGGAAACACCCTCTCCACATCCACCCTGTCATGACCCCTCAGGATCTTACATTTTTCAATCAAGGCACCTCTTACTCTTCTAACCTTCAGCAGATACAAGCCTAGTCTTTCCATATTGAAGAATGTTACATAGCCATTCCTCTCCTTGGTGGCGATGGGGCGCCGTTACTGCTGCTGTATCATAAGCCAATGTGCAGCTTGTCAACATCATTTCTCGCATTCTGTGAATTTATGCCCCAGCAACCGATATCCACCTGATGCTGCTTTGCATTCCCGGACTACAACTTAATTTAATTTAATATAATTCAATGTAATGTGTATGGGAGGGAGCATTAAATCATCAACCTTTGGAAATATGATGACACTGTAATTGTAAGTCTAAGTTTTATCAAATATTAAAACAACAACAGCTTGAATGTGTATACTGCCTTAAAGTAGGAAAACATCACAATGCGCTTCACAGGAGTATAATAATACAGAACATTTGACACCGAACCACATAAGGAGGAATTAGGGCAGGTGGCGAAAAGTTTGGTCAAACAGATAGATTTTAAGGAGCGTATTAAAGGAGGAAAGAGGGGCGAACAGGTTTAGGCAGGGAATTTCAGCTTAGGACATGGCAACAGAAGGCATGGTCATCACTGGTTGGGCGATGAATACTGCGGATGCACAAGAGGGCAGCGTTAGAGGAGCGCAGAGAACTCGGGTGGTTGTGAGGCTGGAGGCGATTACAAAGATAGGGAGGGAGGAGAACCTGGAGAGAGTTGAAAACAAGGATGAACATTTTGAAGTGGAGGCTTTCTTTAAATTTAAGCCAGTAACACAATCCCTATAAAGTAAATCTGTAGACTAATTTTACATTGACAGTGTTTGATCAAGAGTCTTGGGATGAACAGATTACATTTGACAAGATTTTAATCCTGCCCCCAGCTTGAAATTGGGGTGATGGATTGGTTCCTGTAAATAGAGTTTACCCGGTTTTAATATCCACATGTGTTTATCTGGGGATGATCCACAAATTGAGTTTTCACCCCGGGTAGTAAGTCTAAAAACTAGATCATGATATGTGTTACACAGGCACAGGCCAGTTATTGAGGTTATAAGATGAAATAAACTTCTAATGTTTGAAATCTTATGATCATTTAATTAGCTTAACAATTACAACGAAGGGCTATTTCATCACATTCTTCAATTGCTGCCAGAACTTATTCTGGGTCACAGCATAAATACAAATGTTTGCGCAGCAACTCAGGAGCTAGAGCATGATACCCTACTCTCATACAAATTTGCGTAGCCGACGAGACAGATACCGCAATTACCACATCGGCTTCCACAGCGAATATATGAGAAGCACCGCCCATAGCACTATGATATTCTCCGATATAACAAGAAGAAACGTGATGGATTTCCTTCGGCTCACCATCTCCAAGTGTCTGGAACTCTCCCCGGAGCTGTGAGCCCGAAGCCTCCTGATGGCTCCGCTGGCCACTGAAATGTGTCTGACGGTTAAAGCATTGAGCAGCAGAATCAGAACGAATGAGACTCCCGGGGTTAGAATATAATGAAGGGTTTCAATTATTACCCCCACCTGTGAGAATAGTGAATTACTTCTTACTATACAAAACCAGGGATAATTAAATAGAAGATATACACTCGTATACAGAAAGTACCAGAAAATGTTCTTCAAACAAAACAAAACAGTCACTGTTGCAAGCACCAGAGACACCGTTTTAATGGTGCAATAATTCGTTTTCAGCTCCTGGCAACAAATGGCCATGCCTCGGTCAATGGTGAAAGTGAAGGTGAACCAGACAGAGCATTCTGTGGCTGCATAAAGCAGTACGGCGTGAATGTTACACAAGGGTCATGCCACAGAGTCATAAACTGGAGCCAATACACAATGGACATCTGTCTCAGTATCATATCGAGGATGACGAGCAGCAGATCTGCTGCAGCCAGGGCCACCAGGTAGTGAGTGACACATTTGGAGAGACGCACTTCCCCCGAGACAGGATTGCAATATTCACTAATTTCGCTTTGAGCAAGAGAAATGAAAACTCTAATTATGCATCACAATGGGAGCAAGAGCAGCATTTTGATTAAGTTCAATCATCCCAGTTTGTTGATGTGCCAGTCAGTCACTGTTCCTTGACCTAAATATTGTCTAGTCACCGTAGATTAGCAAGGAGAACAACAGCTGAGATTCCTTTACCTTATTACTAAAATGTCCCAGTGTTATGCAGTCAAAACCGTAATAAGTTTCCTGCTTCCGGTCTTGGCAGGGCGAGAGAAAGGGGAAGAGAGAAAGTGGGAGAGAGATCACAGAGAGAAGGGGGATCGAGAGCATAGGGAGGGAGTGCAAATGGGAGGCAAAGAGAGGGGAGAGGGTGAGAGCTGGGAAGTGAGTGAGGCCGTGAGAGAGAGAAAGAGAGAGAGAGACAAATGGAGAGAGAGAGAGAGAGAGAAAGAGAGAGAAGGAGTAACAGAGAGAAATGTAGAATAATTGACTCGGTAAAGTGAAATCCCCATTTGGAAATCCTGCTCCATGTATGACATACGCTAATAAGCTGGAGAAAGAGAGACGTGGCCACTGTGGGACTGTTGAAGTGCACCGTCAGAATGCACCAATGTGCAGGAAGAGTGAAGAGTATCATCAACGCCATAAAGTAATCAGTGATGCGAAATGGCATCGGAGAATCTGAACCAGTCTGGAGACAATACATTTACGAAGAGCAGTACACACTTAAACTACATCAAATGTGTAATCATGGGAATGTTAATAACAGCATCTACTTTATTTCAAATGCTAATTGAAAGATGTTAGGAAGAGTGGTATATATTATAACATCAGAAGTGGGGATGAACCCTGATGATTGGAAAGGTGTTGAGCTACTTTCGGCACTCCTCAGATAATAAAGAAGACCGTGCCCGCAAGCAGTAAAACCTGGATAACATTCAGACTTGAGCTGATATGTGGCAAGTAAGATGGAGCCACATAAGTGCCAGGGAATGATCCCCAGAACTTCGGGTCTCCACGGGTGAGAACGCACGGGGTACTCACCCGTAGGCCTGATGGAAGTGCCGGTTTTCTGCATGCACTGTGCATGCACGGGAAACCGGTACTTCCGTTCTTCTGAACCAAAAGGTTCAGAGGTCGAATGCATGCACGGGGGAGGCTGCACCTGTGCATGGAACTTCGTTTTTTTTTACAGGTTTTTATGTGAGGGTAAGTCTGCAGAATTTTGAAATATAAAAAGCAGGTGTAAGGCCTGCTTTTTACAAGGTAAGTGGTTAATTATTATAATTAAAACATTTCTTCCACATTTTTTTTATTTTTAAATACTGTAAAGCAAGGTACGTTTATTTTTAGCCCCGTTAGAATATAAAATTATTTTTTTAAATGCAAATTATTGTTTACAATGGTCACTTCATTTAATTTATAGTTTATTTAAAAAATGTGATGTTTTTTTAAATTTATTTGAAGGTTTACTGCTATTTTGGGGCCGTAGTATTTAAAAGTCTTGACAGCACTTCCTGTCAGACTTATGAATGGCTCATTCCCTGCTCCGATTGGCTGCCCATGGCCCACGTGATCCCAGGGGACGCATCGAACTAACTGCGCCCCTGGAGTATGCAAGCACTGCACGCCGGCAGTTGGACCAGGCCCCGGATCAGAATTCCATGGTCCCCACAGCTCAACTGCCGGCGTGCAAGGTAATTGCAGGTTGGGGGCTTGCACCCGCGGGAAGCACTCAACCCGAATTTCTGGACCATTATCTCCAATAAGAGAGCGTCTAACCACCTGCCCTTGACATTCAATGGAAGTAGCATCGTAGAGCCCGCTGCTATCAACATCCTGCGGGGCCGCAATTGAGCAGAAATTTAACTGGAACAGCCATAGAAATGCTGTGGCTAAAATACTCTCCACTTACTGGATGACTGCAGCCCCAATAACACTGAGGAAGTTGTTGAGTCTGTGTGTCCCATGTTATACTTATTATAAATCACTGGACACAGACAACAAGATTAACTTTAACAGGTCTTTACTATTTGGAGGTCACGGCTGAACTGCCCAGCAGATCACTACACAACGTTTATATACCGGTGTGGTCACCACCAGTATTACAGTATACAGCAGCCAAGAGAAAGTAGTACATCTCTTAAGGTAGTTCTCTTAAGGTGGAACAGGTTACATACACCACAATCCTCCCTTTTTAGCTTAACAGTATATATTTAACATAACATAATAACATATATATATATATATACACAACTTCATGCAAAACAGTTCAAAGATTCAGTCTCTGAGGAGGCCTCCTGATCCGAGTTGGATAACGCCTTTCAGGGGTCTCTGATTCTCGTTGCTGGGGTGACTTATCTAGTTGATCTCTTATGGATTGGACATCATCATCAGGTACATTCACTTCTGAGGTAGATGCTTCAGGTTCACTAACTTCTTCCATGGTTGTCTCTGCCGTAACCATGGGTTCGACGCTTGTTCTCGATTCTACCAGTTGGTCAGCATGACGTCGTGTTACACTTTCACCAATATCTACCGTGTACATCAGGGGTCCTTGTCTGGCCCGAATTGTTCCAGATTGCCATTTCTCATTTTTATAGTCCCGGGCTAACACTGGTTGTCCTATTTCGAAACTCCGAGTGGTCTTGTTATTTATATGCTGGAACTGTTTGTTTTCAACTTCCCTCCGCACATTTGGTTTTAACAAGTCCAACCTGGACCGCAACCTCCTGTTATAGAACATCATGGCAGGACTTTGGTTTGTCACTGCATGAGTGGCGTTTCGATATGCCAGTAGGAAATTGTCCACCTTGTGTTGTAGTGGAATCTGATCTTCGCTCATGGCCTTTATTGCTTTTTTGAACGTTTGTACAAATCTCTCAGCCAACCCGTTTGTAGCCGGATGATATGGGGCAGAGGTATAATGTTTCACCCCATTCTTCTTCATGAATTTCTGGAATTCTTCTGACACGAACTACGGTCCGTTGTCTGAACATATTTGTTCTGGCAATCCATTTCTTGCAAATATCGTTCTTAGCACCGCGATCGTCTTTTCCGAGGTAGTGGTAGTCATCTTAATCACTTCTGGTCATTTAGAATGTGCGTCCACCGCAATTAAAAACATGGAGTCCATGAATGGACCAGCAAATTCAATATGTACACGTTGCCATGGGGTTGAAGGCCATTCCCATGGATGCAGCGGTGCAATCGGAGGTGCATTTTGAACTTTTTGGCACCCAGAGCAGCTTTTCGTCAGATCCTCTATCTGTTGGTCGATACCCGGCCACCACACATAAGCCCTAGCAAGGCTTTTCATCTTGACACCCCCCAGATGACCTTCATGCAGTTCCTTTAGAAATCTCTCTCTTAACTTAGGAGGAATAATCACCCTTGTTCCATACATCAATGTTCCTTGACAGACGGACAGCTGTTCTCATCTTGCTGAGAATGCCGGTAACAGTGGATCACCATGTGCTGGCCATCCCTTCACTGTCAATTCGTAGACCCGGGGCAGTGTCGGGTCGTTCCTGGTTTCTCTTTCAATACTTGCATTGGTGACTGGTAAACATTCGATGATGGTCGAGTGAAATAACTCAACAGGGTCAACCGTCGGTGCCTCCTCCGCTGTAGGTAGTGGCAGGCGCGACAGCCCATCAGCATTACCATGTTGCTTTGTACCTTTGAATTCAATCTGATATTGATGTGCCCCTAGGAAAAGGGACCATCTCTGGAGCCTCTGTGCTGTCATTACCGAAACACCCTTCTTAGGGTTAAAAATGGATACCAACGGCTGGTGGTCTGTCAGTAGCGTAAACCTTTGGCCCTGAAGTTAATGATTAAACTTCTTTACTCCCCACACAAGGCTGAGAGCCTCCCTATCTATCTGAGCATAGTTGCGCTCAGCGGAGGTCAATGATCTGGATGCGAACGCGACTGGCCTCTCCAAGCCATTTGGCAAATTGTGTGAGAGTACTGCCCCAATACCATATGGAGAAGCGTCACAAGCGAACCGAATAGGCAGCGTTGGGTTGAAGTGAGCCAACACTTCCTCTGAGGTGATCAATGCCTTGCTTTTGCAAAAGGCCCCCTTACAGTCCTTGCTCCACTTCCATGGTACTCCCTTCTGCAGAAGAGCGTTCAGCGGGTGCAGCACCGTGGATAAATTTGGCAGAAACTTATGTTAATAGTTAATCAACCCTAGGAATGACCTCAACTGGGACACATTATCCAGAGCGGGAGCCTTTACAACAGCTTCGATCTTGTCAGGAGACTTATGAAGCCCCTCCAGGTAAATGACATGACCACAGTACGAGATCCGCTTCTGAAAGAACTCACATTTCTGTTGATTAACTCGAAGTCCATATTCTTTCAATCTGGTGAGCACCAGTTCCAAATTTGCAAGGTGTTCCTCATCATCATCTCCTGTAATCAGAATATCGTCCAGGTAACATTGTGTGCCTGGAATTCCCTGTAATACCTGCTCCATGGCCCTCTGCCAAATTGCTGGAGCCGATTCCACTCCAAAAACCAGTCTATTTTACCGATACAAGCCTCTATGCATGTTGATCGTGAGATACTAGCGTGACTCTTCCTCAACTTCCATCTGTAAGTACGCCTGCGCCAGGTCTATCTTGGTGAAGTGTTTCCCATCAGACAATGAAGCGAAGATATCCTCAAGCCGCGGAAGCGGATATTGCACCGTGTGAAGCACCGGATTAACAGTGATCTTGAAATCTCCACAGATGCGAACCTTCCCCGGTTCCCCCGGCTTGTTGCTCGATGAACGCTTCATGACGGGAACAATGGGCCTGGCCCACTCACTCCAGTTCACCTTAGACAGTACTCCTGAACGTTCTAGCCCTTCCAGCTCAGCTTCCACAGCAGGTCGTATCGCATAATGTACCGGTCTGGCTTTGAAAAATTTCGGGTTTGCATGTTCTTCAACCTTGATGTTTGCCGTAATTCCTCTCAGTGTTCCCGGTCCCTGTTGGAACACCTCTTTAGCATCGTCCAATATTCTGGACAATCGTTTAGGTTTGACATTTTTTTACCGGAATCTACCGTTAGTGCTTTTAAGGAATGCCAGTCCATATTTATTCTCCTGATCCACTCCCATCCCAGTAGTGGTGGACCTCCCTCAGGTAGCACATATAAGTCCATTCCTCGGCTTTCTTTGCCCTTGTGGACCAACTTTACCTTTATCTTTCCGATGGGGTATATTCTTTGCCCCGTGTATGTTTTCAATACAATCTCCGTATCCCGTAGGGGAATATGTGGGAATAACCTTTTGTAGTCTTGCTTATTCATGACCGTCAATGCCGATCCAGTGTCCAATTCCATCTTCACTGTGACCCAGATAGTTTGGAGGTCTGCTTCATTACCCACATTGTGTACTCTTAGACAACCCAGTTCCTTACTGCTGGAGTCTGAATCTGACTTCTGTTCATCCGAACTGTTCTCTGTCACCTTGTGTATCTTTCTGCACTTTTCCTGCGGTGACTTTTTGTTGCTGTTCTTCTTTCCTGACCGGCATACTTTAGCTATGTGACCAAGCCTGCCACATTTTCTGCATTCGTGATTTTTGAACCAGCACTGGTTCTGATCGTGCGTTGTCTTTCCACAACGATAACACTTTACTGCACCCAAGGCCATTTGGTTGGTGCTGAGTTCCAATGACCTTAGCTGCATTTCCGCAGTGCCTCTCGCTGCGGCTTCGTGCGATGGTGCAATAGTGACAGCTTTACCAAGCGTAAGATCATTCTCCTCTAGCAGTCGCTTTTGTGTTCCTTCTTTTAACAATCCACACACAAATTTATCTCTCAGCGCATCTGCTAGTCCTGTTCCAAACTGATAGTACTTTGATAGCTTACGCAGTTCAATTAAGAATTCAGCCTTGCTTTCTTCTTTCAGCTGCGTTCTTCTGTAAAATTTAAATCGTTCTGCTATCAGCAGCGGCGTGGGGTTTAAATGATTTTTCAGGACAGTAACAATATTCGTGAAAGTCTGATCCGCCGGTTTATCTGGTGATACAAGGTGCTTCAATAGCCCGTACGTCTTCGCACCCATTGAGCTTAATAAGGTTAGTGCTTTCTTATCATCTGGTACCTCATTTGCTTTACAATAAACTTCCATGCGTTCTACATACGTGGCCCAATCTTCGACATCGCTATCAAATGCATTGATGTTACCATGTTTAGGCATCCTTGCAAGATTCTTTAAATTTTCTTTTTCCCAAAATGGCGGCTTCCCGCGTTTTTCTTCTTCCCCCGCCTACTAAATTGGCGGCTTCCCGCGCTTGGCGGTTTTTCCCGCGCTCGTCTTCTTCCCTCGCCGACTACAATGGCGGCTTCCCGCGTTTGCCTTCTTCCCCCACTGGCTGCAATGGCGATTGCCATGCTGCTGCAGTTCTCGCCTCCCCAGCGGTTCTCAATTCCACGAATCTGCTTTTTGCTCCCCCGCGGTTCCCACGGGCATTCACGCTTCCCCTGCTGTTGCGCCTTTCAGCCCCGCTTGCAGTCCGGTCCTTTACACCGGCTGTGGTTGAGTTCTCCGTGGTTCTCGTGGCCTTAACGCTGCCCCAGTCGCTGCGCCTCTCAGCCCCGATTGCAGCCCGGCCCTTTTCACCGGCCGCGGTCGAGTTCTCCACCCTTTTTCCTCCGTTTTCCCTCCCCTACTCCACAGCCAACGCGACTGACTTTCTGCTCGTGTCGCTGATCGGCTTACCCACCACCGTGGTAGAAGGGATGATCACTGCATGTCGCTGATGGAGGGCTTCGTGGTCAGAATTTTTCTTTTTCCCAGGTTCTCGATGCCTCCTGTGCGATGTGGTGCTCAGCAGCATGATGAGGGCGGATGCCTCTTCTCAATGCCCGTTCTGAGGACGAAGCTGTCTTGGATGTAAAACTGCCGCAGGGTAAGATCGGACTCGTCACCACTGTTGAGTCTGTGTGTCCCAGTTATGCTTATTATAAATCACTGGACACAGACAACAAGAATAACTTTAACAGGTCTTTACTATTCGGAGGTCAGGGCTGAACTGCCCAGCAAATCACTACACAACGTTTATATACCGGTGCGGTCACCACCGGTATTACAGTATACAGCAGCCAAGAGAAAGTAGTACATTTCTTAAGGTAGTTCTCTTAAGGTGGAACAGGTTACATACACCACAGAAGTTCAAAACCATCTAGCACATATCAGCCCTCTTGATTGGCACCGCATCCACCACCTTAGGCATTCACTCCCCCCACCATCAGTGCACTGTGGCAGCAGTCTGTACCATCTACAAGATGCATTGTAGCAACTCACTCAGTTTCTCCGATAGCATTTGCCAAACACACGACCTGTGCTTTCTAGAATCGCAAGGCCAGCAGGCACATGGGAACAGTATCAGCTCCAAGATCCCTTCCAAGTCAAACTCCATCCTGACTCAGAAATATATCTCCGTTCCTTCATGTTCGGTGTGTCAACAGCCTGGAACTCCCTCCCTAACAGCACTGTGTGAGTGTGTTCACTACATGCACAGCAGCGGTTTAAAGGTAGATCACTACCACCATCTCAAGGGGCAATTGGGGATGGACAATAAATGTTGGCCTTGCTAGCGATGCCCTAATCCCATGAACGAATAAAAAAATAAGTTTGATAAATAAACAGTGTATAAAAGAAAGTAATTTCCTTTGTTCAAATAGTCAGACAGGGCCATGAAGAGGTTCGCGTGTCCTATC
This sequence comes from Somniosus microcephalus, assembly GCF_052327205.1. NCBI lineage: Eukaryota > Metazoa > Chordata > Chondrichthyes > Squaliformes > Somniosidae > Somniosus > Somniosus microcephalus. The sequence goes on from NW_028225183.1 coordinate 31,761,477, forward strand.
TGTGCATACACTCCACTTGTTAATTGCTTTCTATGTGAAGTTCAAGAATACTATGATTATAACCAGAAGATTGAACTCGGTACGACTCAAGTAAACAAATGCTGTCACGATTCCACTGCAAGGGAGAAAAACTGAGAAGCCGATGATCGTGATTCATTGAAATGAAATCACGGAATAAGCAACTGGTGAAACAGTCACATAGTGGATGCGCAGAGCATCAGCAGAGGCACGGGCAATACGCTAAGAACTTTAATTGTCCGTCATCATCACTCAAATAATAAAGATATCACATTTGAAAATGTTTGTTCAATTGTTGGTTGGATATAAGTCAGATTCTGTGATTATATAGAATTACTCACTGGGAAAACTGTTAGCAGCGAGGATTGGATGGTGAATCTTCTGTACAGTATAAAGACCATAGAGTATTCTGTCTTCATTTGATTGACATCTTTCCATTAGTTCGGGTTCACTGAGAAACGGTGATAGCAGTGTATGTGGGAGTCAATGATTCAACCGAGACTGAGGTAAGACAGGGAAGCACCCTCTGATCTATACCAGAGAGCAAATCTGCCACTGGAGCTTTGCTGTTAGTGGCGACTGATATTAATCACAGTCAGTGAACAAACAGCTCATTTGCAAATTGCAGGTAATTTCCGTGCTCGAGTGACTCTGTCATTTCACAGAAGTGAAATCCACGCCTTCATGCTATTAACAAACATGTTCACTTGGACACTTTCAGCCCAATAATCTTAAATAATGGAACTTGGTTAACTAAAGATTGCATAGACAGAAAGAAAGAAAGAAAGACTCGCATTGAGAGAGCCCATGTGTCGACCACCAGACGTCTAAAAGCGCTTTACAGCCAATGGAGTACATATGAAGTGGAGTCGCTGTTGTAAAGTGGGAAAGGCCGCAGCCAATTTGCTCACAGCGAGATCCCACAAACAGCAATGTGATAATGACCAGATAATCAGTTTGTGTTATGTTGGTTGAGGATAACTTTTGTGCCCAGGACCCCTGGGATAACTCCCCTACTCTTCTTCGAAATAGCTCCATGGAATCTTTTACGTGCACTTAAGGTAGCAGTCGGTTTAATGTCTCATCCGAAAGAAGGCACATCCGGCAGTGCAGCACTCCCTTAGTACTGCACTGGAGTGTCAACCCAGCTTTTTTACGTACTCAAGGTCCCTGGCATGGAACGTGAACCCACAACCTTCTTGACTGTGGCGAGTGTGCTACCAACTGAGCCACAGCTGACACTGGAGAGGAAAGTTAAAATCCCCAAAGCTCAGAATTTTGTTTGAACAACTTGCAGCAAGAACAGAATATATGAGATCCGCAGTCTTAAAGTGCTGGTGCGAAGTGACAACAGCTCATTTGCAAATTGCAGGTTATTTCCGTGCTCGAGTGACACTGTCATTTCACAGAAGTGAAATCCACTCCTTCATGCTATTAACGAATCATGATCGTACCAATTGCAGGTAACCCACATTATTCATTAAACTACAAAACCATCATTTAATCTAATGTGTTGGTGGTTTGCACACTGTTAGGGATGAGACGAGAGAGATCAGAGGCCGAGAGGAGGATGGAGTGGGTAGAGCCAAGGCCAATATATCCTTCTGAAGGAGCGGTGTCCAGGAATGTACGCAGTATTCCACAGATATTCTAAATATGGCTATGTATAGCTGTAGCAAAACTTCCTTCCTGCAATATTCCAGCCGTCTAGGTATAAAAACTAACACTCCATTGGCATTTGTGTTTATTTTGTACCTGACTACTACATTTCAGCTCTTCGAGATCCTGCTTTTGCTTCTTTACTTGTCGCATTACCACCCACGTTGCCTCGCACCATCATCCCTCTGTCATTCAAGCTCTTCTGCCTTCCCCCCATCGCAGTCCTTTTCTTTAGTTCATTCCTCCCATCCCTCCCTTTCCCTGACCCCTGCGCTTCCTTAAAAAGCCTGTTGCATCGGCAAAATTATACGGTGCTGATGAAAGGTCATCGCTCTCCCTCAGATGCTGCCTGACCTGCTGAGTATTTCCAGCATTTGCTGTTTTTATTTCAGATATAAATCAATCCTCAGCATTTCACTTTTTTACTACATTTTAGGGATCTGTGTACTAGGATCCCTTAATCCCTTTGGACCTCCAATGTTCCTAGCTTTCCACCACTTAAATAATACTTGGATCTATCATTTGTATTGGTCCACCCTGGATATCTTCACACTTATTATAAGCACCACAAAAGTATGATTTTTTTATATAAACCTTGGGTGTGTATAGTGGGTGTGGCGTAGGATTGTGCAAGTTATTCCCAAAGTGTGGAATGTGATTCTATGATTTTGATGTTGTGTGTGATTCCGTTGAAATGTTTAAGTTTCAAATGGAAGGGAGTGCATGTTGAATTAATGTATTATACATTTTATTAGTATCTGTCTGCTAGTTACCTCGAGGGATCTTAATTACATATCAATATATTTGTCTCCAACTTTTATTTTAATATATACTTTTTTGTAGCTTTCTGTTCGTTATCAATGTACTTGTATTTGTGTTTTATTTACAATGCATTTCTCTATCTCTATATCAGTTGTAATTGCATGTGTGTGCATGCCAGTTATGATCGAATGGCAGAACAGCTGAAGAGCCTACACCTGTTCCTCTGTTACTCTCTGCGTCAGTAATGAATGTGTCTTTGTTTTACTCTATGCTTTTTGAATTTACTTGTGGGTATCTCTGTGGTATGCATCAATATATTGGTAAGCGGCTGTTTTATCTTTTAAATGTATGTGTGTTGTAGTTGTGTTTGCTTAAGTCTGTGTTTTCTTTAGAAGTAACATACATATATATATAAATTTAATTTCGTAGTTCCTCTTTTCCTTCCTAATTGTTTATTAGTCTATCCTAATCTCTTACTATTCTCCCTGGTCATGCTCTCTCCCGCTGCCCCTGTATTAATTTATGCATTCTTCCTTACCCTCAATTTACCCGTTATTTATTTATTCCTCAGAAACATCTACAGATAAAATAGACTTGAATACGTGCACACAAAATACATTGATGGCGAACACTGATGCTCCAACAATACGCTTATAAGTAGGAAAATACGAAGAGGAGGAGGTCATTCAGCCGCTCCAGCCTGTTCCGCCATTCTAGGAGATCAAGGCTGCTCTGTAACTTAACTCCATTTAACCTCCTTTGCCCCATATCCCTTTAAGCCTTCAGTTTGCAAAGCATCTAGCAATCTCTGATTCAACATTAACAAAAGGTCGAATGTCACCTGCCGTTGCGGAAGCGAATTCCTAACTTCCAACAGCCTCTGCATGTAGAAGTATTTGCAAATTTCACTCCTGAATGGTCTGGCTCTTATTTTCAGAATATGCCTCTTAGTCCTAGAATCCCCAACCTGCGGAAATAGTTTCTCTCTAGCTACCATTAATATATTCATAACTTCACATCCAATCAACATTTCACCTTCTAAATTGTACGGAATACAATCCCACATTGCATAATCTCTCCTCGTAATTTAACACTTGGAGTGCATGAATCATTCTGTTCAATTAAGCTGCACTGTCTTCAAGGTCAATCGCCCGGAAATTCGGGTTGGGGGGCTTCCCGCTGGTGCAAGCCACCGACCTGCCCTTACCTAAAGCGTAGGCCGTTGAGCTGTGGGCCTGCATGGAATTCCGATCCTGGGCCTCCTCCAACTGCCGGTGCGCAGTGCTTGCGTATCCCAGGGGCGCAGTTACTTCGATGCGTCCCCTTGTATCACGTCGGCCATGGAGAGCCAATGGTAGCAGGAATTGCTTCATTCATAAGTTTGACAGGAAGACATGTCAAACCGATAAATACCATAACCCCAAAACATCACTAAAACTTCAAATAAATGTTTAAATAAAATCACATTGTTAAATAAACTATAAATTACATGAAATAATAATAATAATAATCATCATAATCAACTTTATTGTCATTGTTAGTGCACAGGTGCAGTACAACGAAATGTAGGCTTGCGGCTCCCGAGAGTGTACATTTAAATTAAGACATTTAAACATTCAGCATACATTTTGCTTGTAATACATTAACATAAACATAACAGATGTGCAGGCTTTAGAGTTTATTTGTGGAGTTCAGTAGGATAACAGCCCTGGGAAAGAAGCTGTTCCTAAATCTGGTCATACGGGTGTGAATGCATCTGTATCTTCTCCCAGATGGCAGGAGGGCGAACAGACTGTGGCTGGGGTGGGTAGGGTCTTTGATGATGGACCGTGACCTCCATTAACAGCGTTTCTGGTATATGTGCTCTATGGTCGGTAGCCGGGTGCCGGTAATGCATTGGGCAGTTTTGAATACTCGCTGCAGGGCTTTCTGGTCATAATAGCTACAGCTGCCATACCATACTGTGATACAGTTCCTCAGGATGCTCTCTATTGTTGAGTGGTAAAGGTTAGAGAGGATCAGGGGTGACAGTTTCCATCCCTTCAGCCTCCTTAGGAAATATAGGCGCTGCTGGGGATTCTTCACCAGAGAGGAGGTATTGAGGGACCAGGAGAGGTCTTCCGTGATGTGGACTCCGAGGAACTTAAAGCTGTCCACCCTTTCCACCACAGCCCCATTGATGTGGATGGGGGTGTGACTTCCGCCTTTAGACTTCCTGAAGTTCACAATGATTTCTTTGGTTTTCTTGATGTTAAGGGCCAGGTTGTTATCGGCGCACCACTTCACGAGATGCTGGACCTCCTCCCTGTAGGCTGACTCATCGTTGTTGGTGATCTGGCATACTACCGTGGTATCTTCCGCAAACTTGATGATGGTGTTGGAACCATGAACAGCCACACAGTCGTGGGTGAAGAGGGAGTAGAGGAGGGGGCTCAGCACACATCCTTGTGGGGCCCCCGTGTTCAGGGTCAGGGGGGGGAGGTGTGGTTACCTAATTTGACAGACTGGGGTCTGTTTGTTAGGAAGTCCAGGGTCCAGTTGCAGAGGGAAGTGTTCAGGCCTAGAGTGTGGAGTTTGGTGGCCAGCTTTTTGGGGACAATAGTGTTGAATGCTGAGATGTAGTCTTTGAACAGCATTCTGATGTAGGTCTCTTTACCATCTAAGTGATTCAGTGCAGAGTGTAGAGCAGTTGTGAATGCATCCTCCGTTGATCTGTTTGCACGATAGGCAAACTGGTGTTGGTCGAGATTGGCGGGAACACTGGCTTTGATGTGAGCCAGGACCAGTCTCTCGAAACACTTCATTATGATGGGTGTGAGTGTGACAGGACGATAGTCGTTCAGGCACGTCTCAGCCGTTTGTTTTGGCACAGGAATAATGGTAGCGGTTTGAAGCATGTAGGGACTACTGCCTGGGCCAATGACAGATTGAAGATGGCGGTGAAGACATCAGCCAGCTGATCAGCACATCTATTTCAATAACTATTTCAAACTTGAATTTATATTTTTGAAAAAATTAATTACATTTTCTAATGGGGCTACAAATAAACTTACCTTTCTTTAAAGTATTTAAAAAAAATAAATCTGTTCAAAAAATGTATTAGTTTACATTAGTTCACCACTTACCTTGTTAAAAGCAAGCTTTCTGCCTGCTTTTTAAAAGTGTAACTCCTGGAGACGTAACCTCCTGGAAAAACCTGCAAAAAAAACGTAAGTTCAATGCGCACGCACTGCCTCTCTGTCACACGCTTTCGACTTCTGAACCCCTTCTTTCAGGGGAACCGAAGTGCATGCACGAAACCGGCACATTTATTGTGATCAGAGGTGACTGCCCCATGCGTACACACCCGTGGAGACCCGAATTTCTGGGCCAATATGTCTTCCTAAGTTGTGGTGCCCTTTGATTCTCGAAGGACTCTTTCTGAAAGGTATTATTGCGAAGAGCTGTTCTATTGGAGAGTGATTTAGCTCAGTTATTTAGTTGCTTAAAGCGACTATCTAGTAAGGAGGAAATCCTACCAGCAGAGCAATACTTTTATTTATATTGGCCTGGAAATTGCAGTCGTAGTTTTACCGCCTGCACACGCCTCTGAACCGAAAGTTACCTATGAACTTACATTGTGTCTCCGGAGATTCGGACTGTTCCCGTCCTGGGCATGCCGGCATACACCTTCGTAAAGACCCACGGATCCCAGGTGTGCATGCGGGATCACGTGGGCCAGGCCAAGCAATGACAAATGTGGTTTCCTATTATGCTTATGGAGATTCCATTTACGTATGGAATGCCCATTAGCTTTGTAGAAATCACCGAATAAATCAAATTTCACACAACATAAATAAAAATAAATTACCACAGCTTCATAATTCATTAATATGCCTTTAATTGAACATTTTAAATAACAAAAAATATTTTTTTTAAATAAATGTAAATATTTTTGTTCGGGACAAAATTAGCCACATTTCATTTTAAAGTAAATGAACATATAAATCTATTTTATACATTTAGTTTAACACTTATTATAAGCCTTATGCTGATACGGAGAAAAGGCAGGAGTGTGGGACTAGCTGAAGTTCCCTGGCAGTGAGCCGGCAGGAGGTCGACCGGCCGAATGGCCTCCTTCTTTGCTGTAACCATTCTATGATTCTATGAAGTGAAGGCCTTACGCCTGCTTTTACCAAGCCCAGTGTTTGTGGGTATTTGCTGGGCGGTAGTTGGTTAAATAGCCCAAACCTTCGCCTTTTCAGGTTTACAACATTTGACTTTTGTCTTTTGTAATTAGGACAGTAAAGTACCTGCCTTAAAATGCCACACTCAGGGATTCAGTTTGCTGTTTTGTACTCTGAACAACACTTACTTTTGCATAATGTGTCGAACCAAACAGGGATCGAAAGGCTAGGTTAATGAGTGCGAAGAGTAGCTGAAGGTATCACCGCAGCTCGACACGTGGATTATAGCAGGAATGTCTGAGAGGGTCCAATGGGATTGGGGAGTGAGGATGGTGGAATCACATCGGGCTAACCCGGGATTCCACTCAGAAAAACAATGTCTGAAAAGGCCTGAGTACCTCCCACACTGAGAGTACTTGAGGAAAACAGCGAGTGCGGCACAGAGAGTAAGGAAATATGCCACTCAAGGGCTGGAAACTGGGCAAAAACGCTAGCAGTGGAATCAGCACTGGGCTGAATGGAAGGGGATACAGAAATTGCACGGGGCATGTTAGCTGTTCTGATGGATCACAAATGGCGAGTGAGCGCCGCCAGGTGGTAAATATGCATGGTGCATGTCAACAGCTCTTTTTATTTTTATTTACTTATTCACATTATTTGGGTGACACTGGCAAGGCTGGCATTTGTTGCCAAAGCTTTCTTGCCTTTGTTCATCTTATAGATGGTATACACTGTAGCCACACCATGCCGGGCGTGGAGGCAGTGAATGAGTAATGTGGTAGATGGGTTGCCGATCAAACATTATTGCAGGTCTGCAATATAAGTAATTGCGAATGAGTGCCCCCTGGTGATTTACTGTAAAGGGTGCCTGTTTCCTTTTCTGCAGTATAAGTGACGGCTGGTATGCGGCCCCTGGTCATATAATGTATACGGTGCATGCCAGCCATTCTTTCGTGATTACCTTGTATTTCTTTCAATTTAGTATCCAGTATTCGCTGCTCAGGGTGTGGTCTCTTCAACACTGGGGGACCAAATGTTGATTGGGTAATCGCTTTGTGCAACACCTCCATTCCGTTTGCAAGTATGACTCTGAGCTTCCGGTCGCCTGTCATTTTATTTTGCTCAGCCACTCCCAATCTGACCTCTCTGTCCTTGGCCAGCTACACTGATCGAATGAAGCTCAGCAGAAGCTCGAGGAACAGCACATCATCTTTCGATTGGGCAATATACAGCCTTCCAGGCTCAAAGTTGAGTTTAACAATTTCTGATCATAAAAACTGCTCCAATTTTTTTAGACTGCAGCTGTTGTTAATGATTCTGCTATTGCCATTTAGGCCTCCTCTGGAGGCTTTTGTTCTATGCTCCCATATCCCTGGCTCTGTACATGCTTAAGACATGTTATATCCCTAACGTTTTCACATTTTGATGAAAAGTCATCGACCTGAAACATTAAATATGTTTCCCTCGCGACGTTCCAGCAATTTCCATTTTTATTTCAGATTTCTATAAAAACGATAAATGTTGCATTCATGTTTACAGAAGTATTAGAAATGGCAAGTGTGTGCCGTGGGAATTTTTATGTGTAAGGTGCATGTTAGCAGGTCTGTGGTTCAAGTAATGCAAGCTTGCCCCATCTGCTGATCTAATGTGTGCGTGCAGTTAACAGGTCTATAAGTAATGTTGAGTGTGAGCCCCTGCTGCTCTAATGTGCATGGCGCACGTTAGCGGGCCTGTAGTTTTATTAACGCGAGTTTGCGCTACCTGCTGGTCATATGTGCGTGGTGCAGTTAACAGGACTGCAGTGTATGTAATGCTGGGTGTGCGCCCCCTGCTGGTCTAATGTACACGGTGCCTGTTAGCAGGTCTGCAGCATAAGTAACAGCGAGTTTGCGCAACCTGCTGGTGTATGTTAGCCGGTCTGCAGTACAAGTGAGGCTGCTCGGCGCCCACTGGTTATTTAATGCAGAAACTGCGATGCATTCAACCGTCAACATGCTTGTTCGATATTTAGTTACTTTTTTAATTAAATGTTTATGAAGACATTAATTTCCTGACACTGAAATAATTCAACTCAGAGGGAAAAATGATCAATTCTTACAGCCGCAAATTTATTCTGTGGGTGGAAGGAATGCCAACGGGGTTGCCGATTGCTGGTGAATACGTAATTAGCTTTTCTTTCATTGAAGCAAAGTGTGGTGAAATTTTATCTTTTCTCAATTGATAGACTGTATTTTAAGTTTATCGTTTAAAATGCTCTCTAGTTATGACACCAGAGCTCTGTCTGAGGAGCTGCGGTGTGTAACAGGGTCAGCACTGAATGCAGGATGTTCTCTGACAGTCTCTCTCTCTCTCTCTCTGATGGGTGGGGTTGTGTGGGCGTGGAGGGTTGAATGACAGCTGAAGGCTGGGGTTAATTCAATGTAGAATGTTCCTTCCTAACGTGTTTATGATCGACAGCTGCACACCACTGCTTTGTCTCAAAGCGCATTAAGTTAATCAGTCCTGGTTCCTTCTGTGTCTGTTGAAAGGGATTTGTTGTCAGTGTCATATGATTCTGTACCTGTTTGAAGTGTTTTGCCTCGGTCCTGCTCGTTCAGAGCCTCTTGAAAGGGGTGTATCTGTCCTGGATCATTCTGCAGCTGCTCAAAATGTGTTTGCTCTGTGTCCCCGATCATTCAGTCCCGGAACATAAGAACAGAAGAATTATGAGTAAGAATAGGTAATACGGCCCATCAAACCTGCTGGGACATTCATTGAGATTATGGCTGAACTGCTACATCAACTTCATTCCCCCCTCCCATATCCAGAGCCCTTGCTTCTCCATTGCCCCAAAATCTATCGATCTCAGTCTTGACTATACTCGTCGACTGAGCATCCACAGTTCTCTGTGGTTGTGAATTCAAATGATATACAACCCTCTGAGTGAAGAAATGTCTCCAGATCTCAGGCCTTAATGGCTGACCCTTTCACCTGGGACAAAGGCTTGTAGTTCTAAACTCTCCAGCCAGGGGATGCAGCCGCTCACCTTCTACCCTGTAAAACCCTCTAAGAAAGTTATACCTTGTCATGAGATCACTTCTAATTCTTCTAAAGTCCAGAGCGTATGGGCCCTTTCAACTCAATCTCTCCTCATAGGAGAGCCTTCTCATCTCTGGAATCAATCTAGCGAAGCTTCTTTGCAGCCCCTCCAAGGCAATTATGCCCTTCCTTAGGAAACCGACCAACATTGTACACAGTACGCCAGGTGTGGTCTCACTAAAGTCCTAATATATTTGCAGCAATACTTCCTTACTCTTATACTCCAACCCACTTGCAATCAAGGCTAACATACCATTTCTGTTCCTAATTGCTGGCTGTTCCTGCATTTTAACTTTCTGTGATTTGTATACAAGGACCCGCAAATCCCTCTGAATAGCAACACTCACTAGTCTCTCATCTTTGAAAAAAAGGTGAACATTGCATTCTTCCTACCAAAGTGGATAAGTTCACACTCACGCATTATACTCCATCTGTCAATTGTTTGCCCAATCGCTTAACTGGTCTATAAGTCCTATTGCAGCCTCGTTATCTTCGCCTCAAACCTTATTTTCCCACCGAGCTTTGTATCGTCAGAAAACTTGGATAGATTACACTCGGCCGCTCATCTAAGTAATTGATATAGATAGTAAATAGCTGAGGGTCAAGAACTGATCTTTCAGCACTTCATTCGTTACAACCAGCCATTACAATAATGACACATTTATTCCTGCCCTGTGCTTTCTGTCTGTTAGCCAATCCTCAAAACATACTAATATATTAAACCCAAACCCATGCGCACTAAACTTATTTAACAACCTCTTGCATGGCACCTTATCGAATGCTTTATGAAAATCCAAATATACTATGTCTACTGGTTCCCCCTTATCCACCCTGCTAATTCAACGCTCAAAAACTCTAACTGATTTGTCAAACACGATTTTGCTTCAATAAAACAGTGTTGATTCTGCCTAATAATAATAATAATTAATAATAATCAACATTATTGTCATTGTTAGTGCACAAGTGCAGAACTCATATTCTGATTTTCCAACTGCCTTGTTCCCACGTCCTTAGCAATAGATTTTAGCATTTTCCAGATGGCTGATGTCAGGATAACTAAACTCTAGTTTCCTGTTTTCCCTGACCATCCTTTCTTGAACAGCGAGGTAACATTTCCTGCCTTCCAATGCTGGGGCACCTTAATCTGGGGATTTCTAGAAGATCCAAACCATCCTCTGCTAACAGTTGCTTCGTGTGTCAGATGTGCCTCAGCTGGTAGCACTCTCGCATCTGAGTCAGAATGTTGTTGGTTCATAGTCCCACTCCAGAGACTTGAGGACAAAAATCTAGGCTGTACCTCCAGTGCGATACTGAGGGAATGCTGCACTTTCGGAAGTGCCGTCTTTCGAATGAGATTTAAACAGTTGGCCCCGTCTCTTTCGCTCAGTTGGATGTAAAAGATATAATCCCATTGTTTCGAAGAAGGGGAATTATCCCCAGTGTCCGCACCAATCATCTCTACAACAGATGACCTAGTCATTATCACATGGCAGTTTGTGGAAACTTGTTGTGCGCAACTTGGCCATTGTTTTTCCAACAAGTGGCTACACCTCAAAAAGTACTTAATTTGCTTTAAAGTGCTATTGCACTATATCTGACGTCACTCGCTTTAAAACCAAAGGATGTAGGCCATCAGGTGCAAGCGATATGTCTGCTTTTAAACCTATTAATTTCTCCATTACTTTTACTTTAATATTATTAATTCCTTTATGTTCCTCATGCTCATTAGACCTTTGGTTCCCCACAAATTCTGGTCTGTTATTTGCACCTTCTACTGTGAAGACATGCAAAATAATTGTTTAACTTCTTTGCAATTACCTTTTCCCCCATATAAATTCTGCTCTCTCTGCCTCTGAGGGACCCGCGTTTACCTGTGCTAATCGCTTCATTTTTACATAATTTAAAAGCTTATAATTTGATTTTATATTTCTCTCCAGTTGTCTCTCAATTTCTATTTTATCCCTCTTTATCAATGTCTTGATCACCCTATGCTGAAATTTAAACATCTCCTAATCCATAGGATTACTATTCGTTTTGGCAACATTGTAAGACTCTTCTTTTAACCTAATACTATCCTTGACTTCTCTAGTTAGTCATGTTTGGAGAACATTTCCAGTGGAGTGTTTTTATTAAGCTATGGAAGTTATATTCCTTGAGAATACTGAATTGTTCACTTAAATGTTTGCTATTGCCTTTTTACCATCATATGTTTTAATCCAATTTATCCATCCATCTTAGCCAAGTCACCTCTCATATCCCTGTAATTGGATTTGTTTACATTAATGACCCAAGTGTCTGACTGAACCACATCATTCACAAATTAAAAATGAAATTTTATCATGTTATGTTCTCTCTTACCCAGATGATCCTTTACTATAATATTATAATTAACTCTGTTTCAATACACAATATGAAATCGAAAATATCTTGTTCCCCCGTTGGCTCAAAATATTATTCTAGACAACTGTCTCGAAGCATTACGTATACTCGTCCTCCAAAACCTTCTGCCAATTTTGTTTGCAGTCTATATGAACTTAAAGTCCCCGTGTTTTTTGCATTATGCTTGATATATGCTGCACTAATTTCCTGATTTCTACACTGGCCAACACAATGATTACAATTTTCGATCCTATTAACTAGTGTTTTCTGCCCTTTGTTATTTCTTAGCTCCACCCATACTGGTTCTACATTTTGATTTTTTGGTCTATATCTTCTCTCGTAACTGCCGTTCTCTCGCCCTCTTTAATTAGGGCTACCCGCCTCCTTTTCCATTATGCCTTACGTTTCAAAACGTCAAGCACTGAGCAATATTTTGTGCACAACCTTGGTCACCCTGAAACCACGTCTCAGTAATGGCTTCTGGATCAAACGTATTTATCTCTATTTGTGCCGTTAATGTATCTCTCTTGTTAGGAAAGTTTCGTGCATTCAGATAGAGTGCCTTTAATATTAACTGCTCTACAACCTGACTTTTCCCTTTGGATTATAAATTTTCCCTTACCGGAACCGAGCCTCCCCCTTATTAGGAATTGTTCTCCTTGTAGCAGCGAAGGTAAAGAGGTGTTCTAATTCATGATGGTTCTGTAAGAGTAAATGAGGAGAATTTTTTTCCAGTGACAGAAGGTTTGGTAAACAAAGGACACAGATTTAAGATGATTGGTAAAAGAACCAGAAGAGACATGTAGAAATATGTTTTAAGCAGAGAGTTGTTATGATGTGGAATGTGTGGATTAAGCAGATTCAGTAGTAACTTTCATAATAGAATTGGACAAAGACTTGAAGGGAAAATGTACATGACTATGGGGAAAGAGCAAAGGATCAGTACTAACTGGATAGCTTCACCAAAAGGCGTCACAGGCACTCTCTCTCTCAATCAAACAATGCTCGGGGATCCCGAATGTCTGCAGCAGGTGAACTGCAGTTTAATCATTTAACGTCCTGCGGCAGCCAGCACACAGCATAGGTAAACCTCCCCATTCCTTGTCAGGACATGTCATCCCTCTCCATTCGGGACTAAACTTGCAGGGCTACCGGGACTGCAGTGGGTAACAGCCAGCCAATGGATCTCCTGTCACTGAGGTATTAATCCCTGGAAAATCAGACTCTAAATGTGGATGAGGCGGAACGGTATCGAGGGGCACAGTATCACAAATCATTGAAAGTAACAGCGTAGGTTAACAAGACCATAAATAGTGCAAACCAAGCACTGGGGTTCATCTCTCTCTCTCTCTCCCTCTCTCTCTCTCTCTCTCTCTCTCTCTCTCTCTCTCTCTCTCGAGGAATAGAATTCAAAATCACAGATGTCATGTTAAATTTATATAGAACCACGGTTAGATGGCACTTAGAATATTGTGCACAGTTCTGCTCTCTACATTACAAAAGATATATAGAGAAGAAGTGAGGAAGGAGCAAAGAATGGTAGTGGATCATTAAACAACGAACGGGAGGAGGAGACTCCATGAATATCCCCATCCTCAATGAGGATGGAGCCCAGCAGGTGAGTTCAAAAGACAAGGCTGAAGCGTTTGCAGCAATCTTCAGCCAGAAGTGCCAAGTGGATTGCCCATATCTGCCTACACAAGAGGTCACCACCATCACAGGAGCCAATCTTCAGACAATTCGATTTACTTCACGTGATATCATGAAACAGCTGAGCGCACTGGATTCAGCAAAGGCTATTGGCCCCGACATCATCCCGGCTATCGTGCTGAAGACATGTACTCCAGAACTAGCCGCGGCTCTAGCCAAGCTGTTCCAGTACAGCTACAGCACTGGCATCTATCCGACAATGTGGAAAACTGCCCAGGTATGTCCTGTCCTCAAGAAGCAGGAAAAATGCAACCCGGCAATTACCGCCCCATCAGTCAACTCTCAATCGTCAGCAAAGTGATGGAAGGTGTCATTGACAGTACTATCAAGCGGCACTTACTCACCAATAACGTGCTCACGAAAGCACAGTTCAGGTTCTGACAAGACCAGCCTACTCCCGACCTCATTGCAGCATTAGTCCAAACATTGTCAACGGAGCTGAATTCCAGAGACGAGGTGAGAGTGACTGCCCTTGACATCAACGCAGCATTTGAACGAGTGCGGCATGAAGGTGCCCTCGTCAAACTGAAGACCATGATTCAGATATCAGTGGACAAAAGCTCCTTTGCCTTGCCTAGCAGAAAGGAAGGTGGCTGTGTAGTTGAAGGTCACTCATCACAGGCCCAGGACACCGCTGCAGGAGTTCATCAGGGCAGAGCTCTAGGCCCTACCATCTTCAGCTGCTTCATCAATGACCTTCCCTCCAACATAAGGTCAGAAATGGGGATGTTCGCTGATAACTGAAGAGTGTTGAACACCATCCCAACTCCTCAGATATTGAAGAATTCCACGCCCGCATGCAACAAGACCTGGACGAAGTTCAGGCTTCGGCTGAAAGGTGGCAGGTAACATTAGCTCTGTAGAAGTGCCCGGCAATGAATATCTCCAAAAAGCTGGAGTCAAACCACCTCCCCTTGATATTCAACGGTATTGACATCGCCAAACCACCCACCATCAATTTCCTGCGGTTCACCATTGACCAGAATATTAACTGGACCAGCCACATAAATACTGTGACAAGAAGGGCAGGTCAGAGGCTATATATTCTGTGGCGAATGTCTCACTTCCTGACCCCCAAATCCTTTCCACCACCTACAAGGCACAAGTAAGGAGTGTGAAGGAATACTCTCCACATGCCTGGTTGAGTGCAGCTGCAACAACATTCAGGAAGCTCTACCCCATCTAGGACAAAGCAGCCCACTTGTTTGAAACGCCATCCACCACCTGAAACATTCACTCACTCCACCAGCGGCATACCGTGGCTGCAGCGTTTATCATCTACAAGATGCACTGCAGCAACTCACCAAGGCTTCTTGGGCAGCACCTCCCCAACCCCCGATCTCTTCCACCTAGAAGGATAGAGGCAGCAGTCGTATGGGAACACGACCTCCTCCAAGATCCCCTCCAAGTCAAACATCATCCTGACTTAGAATTATATCGCCGATCCTTCATCGTTGCTGGGTCATTATCATGGAACTGCCTACCTAACAATACTGTGAGAGTACCTTCAGCACATGGACTGCAACGGTACAAAAAGGCACTAGCCACCGCCTTCTCAAGGGCGTTGAGGGATGGGCATTAAATGCTGCCCTTGCCAGCGACGCCCACATCCCAGAAAAGAATAAAAAAAAGAAGTTTAAGAAGGATGAAACCAGAACTGAGAGGGTATAAATTTTAGAAAATAATTTACAGGCTGGCTTTCTTTTCTATGGAAACATGGAGGTTGAGGGTTGATAGGATAGAGATCTTAAAATTACGAAGTGATTTTGGTATTTCAAAATAAAGAGCAGATCTGCGTCGAGCAATGTTCAAACCATCGCGCCTAAATCCCACTGGACTTCGAGATCAACGCCTCAACCAATCAGATAACGCATTTGAAAATGTATCTCTTTTACAAAAGATACAGATACAGAATGATCAATCGTAGACTCATAGAGTCATCGACTGGTTAGAGCATAAAACGAGGCCATTCGGCCCATCTAGCCCGTGCTGGCTTCCTGCAAGTTCACTTCAACAAGTCCCACTCCCCCGACCTTTTCCCATAGACCTGCAATTCTTGTTCCTTCAGTTAATTATCCAAATTCCTTTTGAAAGTCACGATTGAATCTGCCTCCACCCCCATTTCAGGCAGTGCTTTCCAGATCCTAACCACACGCTGCATAAAAAGTTTTTCCTCATGTCGCCTTTGGCTCTTCTGCCAATCACCATAAATCTCTTTCCTCTGGTAATTGACCCTTCTGCCAATGGGAACAGTTTCTCTCGATCTACTTTGTCCAGACCCCTCATGATGTTGAAATGGCCCGGGAATGACATGATCCGTATTAACAGCACATCCCTTTTAAAAAGACACAGCATGAGCCGGAAGTGAGAGCACATCCCTTTTAAACAGACACAGAATGATCATGGACCTACAGCACATCCCTTTTAAAACGAAACAGAATGACCTGGGACTGACAGCACACCGCTTTTACACAGATACAGAATAATTCACATTTTTACTGTGACAAGCAAGTCCTTTGCATTTTTCAGTCCAAAAAACTTTTAGCTGGGATCATCCTGCATTTGATGAACCACAAACAGCCTTCAGTAGTCAATCAAGATACAGACCTGCTAACATGCACTGTGCACATTAACCCACCTGGGCGCACTGTCGCCATTCCTAACACTGCAGGCCTGCTAAGAAGCAGCGTGCACATTCAACCTCCAGGTGGGCTACATTCGCCATCACTTTTAAAGTATAATTATATTCTTGGCGATTTTTGTTAAATATTTATATTTTATTCCCCTTATACCCTGGTCTAGCAAAAGTCTATCGATCTCAGATACACAATTATTAATTGATCTAACGTAAACTGCCTTTTGTGTGAGTGAGTTTCACACTTCGACCTCCCTTTGTATTAAGAAATGTTTCCTAATTTCTCTCCTGAACGGCCTGGATCCGATTTAAAAGTTATATCCCCCTGTCATGTGTGCTGTTACAGTCGCCACACAATAGGAAGGATGTGATTACGTTAGAGAGGGTGCAGAGGAGATTTACCAGGATCTTACCTGGGCTGGAGCGCTTCAGCTATGAAGAGAGACTGGACAGGCTGGGTTGTTTTCCTTGGAGCAGGGAAGGCTAAGGGGGGTCCTGATTGAGGTGTACAAATTGATGAGGGGCATAGATAGGGTAGATAGAAAGGAACGTTTCCCTTTAGTTGCGGGGTCAATAACCAGGGGGCATAGTTTCAATGTAAGCGGCAGAAGGTTCAGAGGGGATTTGAGGGAAAACTTTTTCCCCGAGAGGGTGGTTGGAATCTGGAACTCACTGCCTGAAAGGGTGGTAGAGGAAGGATGCTTCACAACATTCAAGAAGCATTTAGATGAGCACTTGAAACGCCATAGCATACAAGACTACGGACCAAGTGTTGAAAAATGTGATTGGAATAGATAGCACTTGATAGCCAGCGCAGACACCATCGGCCAAAGGGTCTCTTTCTGTGCTGTATAACTCTGTGACTCTATGACTCCTAGAGAACACTACCAGCGGAAAGCATTTCTCTATATCTACTCTAGCAATTCCTTACAAAATCCTAAAATTTAGAATCTGCCCACATGGCAGTTTGGTAAGGCAGGTCCATGGGAGCTAAGAGAAAGTGCCAAGTAGGATTGGTTCATTGGCACGGAGCAAAGCGTAATGGTCGATGGCTGTTTTTGTGTCTGGAAGGCTGCTCCATTGAGGTTCCGCAGGGCTCAGTATTCGCCCCTTTACTTTTCGTGCTATACATCGGTGACTTAGACTTCAATGCAGGCGGCATGTTAATGACGTTTGCAGAAGTTATAAGGAATGACCATGTGGTTGATAGTGAGGTAGAAAGCTGTAGACTGCAGCATAATATCAAAGAACTGGTCAGGTGGGCAGAACATTGGCAAATGGAATTCAATCCATACAAGTATGAGATAATGCATTTGGAGAGGGTGAGCAGAGAAAGGAATACACGTTAAATTGTAGGATATTGAGAAGTGAAGAAGAACAGAGGGACATTGGAGAGCATGTCCACTGATCCATGAAGTAATCAGTACAGGTAGATCATTTGGAAACGACGGCAATAGCAAAAGACTGCGGATGTTGGAATAGAAACATAGAAACATAGAAGATAGGAGCAGGAGTAGGCCATTCGGCCCCTCGACCCAGCTCCGCCATTCAGTGAGATCATGGCTGATCATTCAAATTCAGTACCCTTTCCCAGCCTTCTCCCCATATCCCTTGATCCCTTTAGCCTTAAGAAATATATCCAACTCTTTCTTGAATATATTTAATGAACTGGCCTCCACCGCCCTCTGTGGCAGAGAATTCCACAGGTTCACCACTGGGTGAAGAAATTCCTCCTCATTTCAGTCCTAAATGGCTTACCCCTTATACTTAGACTATGACCCCTGGTTCTGGTCTCCCCGGCCATCAGAAACATCCTTCCTGTATCTAGTCTATCCAAGCCTGACAGAATTTTATAGGTTTCGATGAGATCCCCTGTCAATCTTCTAAACTCCAGTGAGTATAAGCCCAATCGGCACAATCTCTCCTCATACGTCATTCCTGCCATCCCAGGTTTCAGCCTGGTGAATCTTCGCTGCACTCCTTCCATGGCAAGAACCTCCTTCCTCAGGTAAGGCGACCAAAACTGTAAACAATATTCAAGGTGTGGTATCACCAAGGCCCTGTACAACTGTAGCAAGACATGCCTGTTCCTGTACTCGGACCCTCTTGCTACGAAGGTCAACATACCATTTGCTTTCTTAACCGCATGCTGCACCTGAAAGCTTACCTTCAGTGACTGGCGCACAAGAACACCCAGGTCTCTTTGCACTTCCCCTTCTCCCAATCTATTGACATTCAAATAATAATCTGCCTTCCTGTTTTTGCCACCAAAGCGGATAACCTTACATTTATCCATATTATAGTGCATTTGTCATGTTTCTGCCCAATCACCCAATCTGTCCAAATCGTACTGGAGTTTGACGACATCCTCCTCACAGCTTACCCTCCCACCCAGCTTTGTGTCGTCTGCAAATTTGGAGATACTACATCCAATTCCCTCGTCTAGATCATTAATATATATTTTGAACAGCTGGGGTCCTAGGACCGATCCTTGCTGTACCCCACTTTTCACTGCCTGCCACTCGGAAAATGACCCGTTTATTCCAACTCTTTGCTTTCTGTCCGCCAACCAGTTCTCTATCCAAGTCAATACCTTGCCCCCAATCCCATGTGCCTTAAATTTGCACGCTAATCTCTTATGTGGGACATTATCGAAAGCCTTCTGAAAGTCCAAATACACCACATCCACTGTTTCTCCTTTATCTATTTTACCAGATACAACCTCAAAAAATTCCAGTAGATTAGTCAAGCATGATTTACCTTTTGTAAATCCATGTTGACTTTGTCCGATCCTGTCACTGCTTTCCAAGTGCTCTGCTACTACATCTTTTATTATAGACTCTAGCATTTTACCCACTGCCGATATCAGGCTTACCGGTCTATAATTTCCCGCTTTTTCTCTACCAACTTTTTTGAATAGTGCGGTAATATTAGCTGCCCTTCAATCCATGTGTACTGTTCCAGATTCTATCGAGTTCTGGAAGATGACCAGCAATGCATCTACTATTTCCAGGGCAACTTCCTTAGGTACCCTGGAATGTAGATTATCAGGCCCTGGGGATTTATCAACCTTCAGTCCCATCAATTTTCCTAATACCATTTCCCTCCAAATACTGATTTCTTTGAGTTCCACCCTTTCATCAGGCCCTATGTTCCCTGGCATCTCTGGGAGGTTATTTGTGTCCTCCTTTGTGAAGACAGAACCAAAGTATGTATTTAGTTGCTCTGCCTTTTCTTTGTTTCCCATTATAAATTTCCCTGATTCTGACTGCAAGTGATGTACGCTTGACTTCACCAATCTTTTTCTCTTCACATATCTATAAAAGCTTTTACAGTCAGTTTTTATGTTCCCTGATAGCTTACTCTCATATTCTATTTTCCCTTTCTTAATTTCCCCTATTCCTCCTTTGTTTAATCCTAAACTGCTCCCAATCCTCAGGATTGTTGCTTTTTCTGGCCAATTTATATGTCCTCTCCTTGGATCTTATGCTATCCCTAATTTCCCTTGTTAACCACGGTTGAATCACCTTTTTTGTTTTACTTTTGTGTCAAACTGGGATGAACAAATTCTGTAGCTCATCCATTCGGTCTTTGCATGTTTCCCATTGCCTATCCACCGTCAACCCTTTGAGTGCCATTTCCCAATCAATCCTACCCAACTCGCTCCTCAGACCATTGTTGTTTCCTTTATTTAAATTGAAGACCCCAGTCTCTGAGTCAACTACTTCATTCTCCATCTTAATGAAGAATTCGATCATATTATGATCGTTCCGACCCAAGGGGCCTCGTACAACAAGATTGCTAATTAATCCTTTCTCGTTACATAATACCCAGTCTAAGATGGCCTGATCTCTGGTTGGTTCCTTGACATATTGGTCCAGGAAACCATCCCGTAAACACTCTAGGAATTCCTCCTCCACAGTCATAGATTCATAGAGTCATAGAGTTTTACAGCACAGAAAGAGGCCCTTTGGCCCATCGTGTCTGCGCCGCCCATCCATCCACTTAGCTTCAGCACTCTCTTGCTCCACATCCCACTTCACAATCACATTCATGCACCCTTAACCATTCCCTCTCCCTCTATGCTCATATTCACATAACTGTTCCACCATGCAGCCCTCAGACTGCCTCTCACTCTGATGCTGGAACGGAACTGACAACACACAGGGAGGGCCCTTGGGTTGCAGCATCACACCATCTTTTTCTCCTTCTAAGTATCTATGCTATGCAATCTTTACACTCACTCCTGCACTCCCACTCAAACTCCACTTGTCTCCCTCGCTGCAGGTAAAGAGAGCTCACAATAGGAGAGAGTGAGCGAGGACTGGAGGAGGACCACACTCAATCGCCCACGTGACCCCCTGGGAGGAAGCAGCGCTGGAGATTTTTGGGGCTGACGTGGCTGCGGAAGCTGGGGAAGGAGAGACAGGGGCAAGCCCGCAAGTTGCTGACAGAATAGTTTCCCATCTCTATCATTGTCATAGCATGAGTCGCTGATATGTTTCTGAAGCTACATCATTTGGACGTATGAGCATCTGCCAAATCCAAAGTGCAAGTAGCCTTGGCATCAAATCTCTAACTCTTTCCTTTACTCCCCCACAGGACCAGACAGAGCCCCCATCCCCACTGTCGAGGAGGAAGAGGCTGTGCAGCCAGACTCCTCAGAGGAAGCTCCAATCAGCAGATGGTGGAGACAGGGACAGCAGTGGAGAGTCCTCGTTGGAGGGCGCAGTCCTCTACCAGCTCAGCTCAGCTGCATGTCGACCCTATGCATCTGGGTCCATCTGCAAGAGAGGAGGTGATGGATCTCCATGCACAGATGCAGGAGTCTCTGGCAGGTTTTTTCCCCAGAGTCGCTGCGAGTGTGGAGTGAATGTAAGAGTCCATGGCGAGCATGAGCAGAGCCTTAGTGGAGTAATTGGCACATGAAAGCATCACCGTGGAAAGGATAGCTACCTCCATGGTAAGGCTGGCTACCGCCGAGGAGAAGAGGGCTGCGGCCGAGGAGAGGAGGGCTGCAGCCGAGGAGAGGAGGGCTGCGGCCGAGGGGAAGAGGGCTGCAGCCGAGGAGAGGAGGGCTCCGGCCATGGAGGAGCTTAGTCGCCATGGTATCGAAAACATGGTGAAGTGCACAGAATAGAATGACATCCCTTGAGGAGCGATGGGCATCTATTGAGCACCGAAACCAGGCGTTCATGGAAGTCCCTCTGAGCAGGACTTCCAGTGCAGATACGGGTCCCAATGGTACCCCTGATGTGCAGCAAGGTGCTCTCCAGCAACTTGCAGGCGCTGAGGGGAAGCTAACCCATGAGAGGGAGGTTGTTGGCACACCTCAAAGAAGTGGGGGCTTCTCTCCACGCTCTCACACTTCCATGCCACTTCAGAGCCCTCGGTCAGAGCCCCGCTGGAGTCCAAACCCAAGTGAGATTGGAGTCTCAACCTCTGCATAGCCGCAGGAGCAGCAGACTCCTGACGAGTCCTCACAGTCTCGCGACCCCTGAGGACGCCCGTCAAAGGTGTCGAGACAGGAGCAGCAGAAACATGTGCAAGGGGCCTCCAAATGGGCTGAAGCCACAGGGGTACCACTACGTAGGACCGCGCGTAAGAGAAAAATAAAGCACCACTGATCACCAGGGTAGTCACTTGGGTGAAAAGTCTTGTATATAGTTTTAATGCCATCAGTTTCTTGTACATAAGAATCTGGTGGCAAATGCTGCAGTTGCGGCGTCTGTCATTTGGAAAATGGGGATTTCAGATTGAGGTCATAGGATTAGTTGCAGATGTCAGCAAGCTGGTCAAATAGGTAGAAATGCGCAGGGATGGGCCACTGTCCATGGTCAGTTAAGTAGCAGCGAGACTACAGTGTTTAATGTTCCAGGCTACACAAATCTGGCCAGGATGAGTGCGTTCCTTGCATTCCACCCAGCAATGTTCTCGCGCACTGGTGCCGCAGGTTGATGGGCCTCTGCAGGATGTTCGTTTCCGTCCTCCTCCCCCTCCTCCTCCTCAGCATCATCCTCAGCATCATCCTCATCCGAGGCAGCTCTGTGAGGAGCCTTTTTGTCCTGTGGAATCGGCAAGCCACGACGCTGTGCCATGTTGTGAAGCACACAGCATACCACGACAATTTTGGAGACCCTGGCTGCGGAGTACTCTAGGGCTCCACCTGACCTATCGAGGCATCTGAAGCGCATCTTTCACAATCCGATGGCTTGCTCGAAAATGTATCTGGTGGAAATGTGGCTGGAGTTGTAGTGCTCCTCAGCTTTGTTGGCTGGTCTCTTCAACGGCGTCATTATCCAAGTCCTCCGGCGATAGCCATTGTCTCCAAGGAGCCATCCCTGAATGTCGTTTGACGGACTGAATAGCGGAGGCACAGTAGACTGGCGCAGTATGAGGGAGTCATGGCAGCTGCCAGGGTACTTGGCATAAACGTGCGAAATCTCCTTCTTGTGGTCACACACCAGCTGAACGTTAAGGGAGTGGAAGCACTTGCGGTTGACAAGAACTCCTGGATTGCGATGGGGTGCCCTAAGGTCCACATGTGTGCAGTCAATGACGCCCTGCAACCATGGAAAGTCTGCCAGCTGAGCTAATCCAAGCACCCACGCCCTCACACTTGCTCAAAATGGATATGATTGTTCGCGAGGTAAAAGAGGGCATTGGTGACCTGTTTGATGCAAGTGTGTGCGGCCACCTGGGAGATGCCAGTGACGTCTGCTGCTGATCCCTGGAACGAGCCTGATATATAAAGGTTGAGTGCGGTGTTGACTTTGATGGCCACTGATAAGGAGTGTCGACCTGGTGCTCTGGGCTCCAGGTCTTGCTGTATCATTGCGCAGATGTCAGTCACTACCTCTCGCGAACTTTGGAACCGCCTTTGGCACTGCTGCTCAGTCATGTTGAGGTAGCACACTCTGTGTCTGTACACTCTATTTGGGGGGTATCTCCTGCACCGACGGCCTCCCATGCACTGGCCCCTTCTGGACTGTGCTACCTCAGGTTGGTGAGCCACAGCCTGTTGCTCCTGCTGGTGCTGCTTTTGCTGGTGCTGCTGTTGCTGGTGCTGCAGCTGCTGGTGCTGCTGTTGTTGTTGGATATCCTCTGCTGTTGGAGATCGTCTAATGCCAAGAATGGAAGGAACAAAAGGCCTCACATGCTTCTGGCAGATGCCTCTGCTGAGGAAGCGCTGAGCGAGAGTGGTGAGAGTGGCTTACCAGGAGCTCACACTGCAGAAGTGTGTGAGGCTCCAACATTCCACATCTGTGCCTAAGCCGTCAATAAGTTGCCCCAAGCCTGGAGCAACAAGTTCCTGCAGCCTAACAATGCTGTCTGATTAAATCTCTTCATTCCTGATTGACCTGCAGCTGAAAGTAAGCAAGCCAACATTATTCACGCCAGGTTTCATCAGCGGTTTTCCACCAGGCGTGGTTTATGTGGGGAAAGTCTGAAAATTGCAAGGGGCCATTAATATTGGATTAAAGCTGCCAGTTATTGCTCATTAGGCTCCCGACGACCAGTCCCGCCGGCTGCGGGCGGGACTGATTCGGGTCGCGCTGAAACACCAGGGCGAAATTCGGGCGGGGTGTGGAATCAGGCGGGGGTCGCAACCCCCTATTTCTATGATTTTCAGCCCCCGCCCATCTGACAACCCGCCCGAAGGCTCCACGAAAATCGGGGCCCAAGTACATTATCTCCAGCCAAATCCCAGAACTAGTTGTAAGGAGCAATTCAGTGTCCCCAATTTAAGCTGTTTTAACACAAGTTGACAAGTTGGTTATAGGTCCATTTTAGTTTAGTACAATCTGAATATTCTGAATGATGATTATTTTAAATTTCGGCCTGGGCAGAAATCTGGCTGAAGCGGACTGTGCGCCAGTCATACACCCCGCCCGAATTTCCCTTTTCTTTGACTAGAATGAGAAAGGCAATTGGGCATAGTGTAAAATATGCCACTGCCAATCACTAGGATTAACTAAAGCTGGAGGAAATTTCAGTAAAATCATAGAATTATTGAATTGTTTCCTATTTTCTGAATACTAATTGATAAAATACCAACACTGTTGAATCAGCCGCCTATTGTTTCTAGACTCTCTACAATCAGAGTCAGTTGGGCAGTGGCAGTATTTGGATTGTGGGTCAGATTTCTGTTCCTGTAGATGAAACCTACTCTCACAACCTCTTAGACGCAGCAACAGATATAAATGTTTTCTTTAAATCTATTTTATAATAGGGTAGAAAGAACGACTTGAATAGTTGGTGTGTAACTCACGCTAAGTTGTCAGTTGTATATCGGCAAGTCGGAACACGATGATCACTTTGAATGTGTTTGTATTACAGTGCAGAGTGCTCTATGGTTGGAGACTGTTAGTGGAGGATTACAGAGCTCCATCCAGGGGCCGCCCATAGCATCGGAATCTGTCACTTGTTCCATTCAATGATAGAAGAATCTAAAGTGATCTTTACCTCAGCCGAAATTAAATACATTTTGTGTTATATAAAAATGGAAGAAAATCGATACCCAGGGCTGATGTCCACAAGTTTAATCATTGCACAAATACATCAATCATAAATATTAACCATTTATTTGTTATAACAAAAGTAATATAAAACAGCGGAAGAAAAACAAACCGTAAGGAGTGAAAGATGCAGGAGCACATGATTTTAATTCATGACACGTTACAGAATAGGTTGAGCGTTGCACTCATCGGCAGTTAGTGTTAGAGGTGTGAGGAATCAGATACAGTGTTTAAACACTCGCCTATGTCAGCAGAAACCTGGTACTCCAGACTGTGTCGCTCTTAACGATGGACCGCAGGAAGTGAGGCCTCGGTCTGAGTGTCTTAGAACAGGAAATGCTGCCGCTGATCAGTGAGTGTGTCAGAATGCTTCGGCTTTCAAATGGCCTGGGTATCATTTTCCCCAGTCCCGGAATTCCGCCCAACCAACAAGTTAGGGGAGTAAAAGACAACACCAAGTCCGTCAGCCCCAAAAGATCAGTTCACTCGACAACTCTTCAAAAAATAACATCAAATGTTGGAACACAAGTCAGTGCAAATCGGACATTGAGTCTGTTCCAAGCAACATCCATGTGCATTAATGCCCAAACAGCCATATATTACAACATATTTTATTGTGTTTAATTTAATTGTATCTTCAAATTGACTTTAAGCTGCCATCGTGATGTTGACTCTGTTTAATTTAGATGTAACAATTTACATTCATAACAACAGTGTCATGGTTTGTAGCGAGTTGCAGGGCTGGGTGTAAGTTTAGCAAATGTGGCACTAAGGAAGGGGACAGACAGATTGTTGGAAGCGGATCTGGGATCTTGCAGTAACGTTGGGAGATGTGGGCTCACAGTGAAACGCTCAGACTGCAAAAAACGACCAAAAGTGGCGTGAGCCATCTGCAATGCCTTGTCTCGCAATAACCACTAAAAGTGAAATAAGTGAGAAATAGTTTATATTCCCAATAAGAGTCAGTTTAGTGAATCGGAAACACATAACAGTGTTTTTATTTAAGGTTAGTGGATCAAGTGAAGCGCATCAATTTCTGTATACAATCATCACAGTACTTACTAAATATAATAAGCGACACTGCTGGTGAAGACGAGGTCCTGCAAACACTGTATGTACTTATTCACACGTGGTCTAGAGCTGTTGAGTAAACTACCTATCGAAAGTGGTTAACTTTCCAGCAGACTAAGCAATTACTCTTCATCTAGCCTCAACAAATCTATGACTCACCGCAGCACGGTAGCATAGTGGTTAGCACTGTTTCCTCACAGTACCAAGGACCCGGGTTCGAATCCAGCCTCTGGTGACTGTCTGTGTGGAGTTTGCACATTCTCCCTGTGTTTGCGTGGGTTTTCTCCGGGTGCTCCGGTTTCCTCCCACAGTCCAAAGACGTGCGGGTTAGAATGATTGGCTATGATAAATTGACCCTTAGTGTTAAGGGGATTAAATACGTGCGGTTACGGAGATCGGGTGGGATATGTGTTGGTGCAGGCTCGATAGGCTGAAATGGCCTCTATGATCTGTGATTTCTGTGAATTTAGAACCTTAGACTGTTGCCCCTGTTGTAATTAATGTTGTAATCAGTTTCCTTTGATGCTGATTTACAGTGAGACACCGAATTCCCTGTGCAGCGTTTGCTACTTAATCTTGTGAGGAGACTCTATCCATTAATGATGTCCTACTTAATGGATGGATAGCTCTGATTACATTTATCATGTGCCCAACTTTAACTTTAGGATGTCTTCGTTTACCATGAAACAGCGTTGAGTACATGGCTTCTTCCTTGATCGGTTCACTCTGCAGCTTAAGGAATTTGTAATGGAGGGTCAGTAAATTAAATTAACATTGATCCGAACAGGGTTAAATGTAAGAGATTCCGGGAACCGAGCATGATTCATTCCTAGACCTACACTGGGTGGAAACAACTCAGCCAATTCCTCAGTAAAGAAATAAAGGAGGGAAATAAGGATTCGTCTGATTACTCAGCATATATCTGTCTGATACAAAAACACAGCTTTCCAACATTGGATCTCCAGCCCTTGGGAAAATACTTGAATGCACAGCATGGGAATTACCGTGCATTTAGATGCTTTGTATGGGCCCTTGAACACTACACAGGGAGAATCCTTTGGTTGTACTTTAATAGAACGCATATAACTGAATTGCTAGCATTAGATTTGTTAAATATGGGACTGAACAAAATCATGTTAAATAATAGAGTTCTTTTTCATGCCTCCTAAACTGCAGTATATGTATTGAGAGGAGAACCCATTTTAATAGTGTGTTTCTGATGTCCGTCGCTGCTTTCAGGATAACTTGCTTGTTAAGTTCTTTCTAAATCTTGAATGGCAAAATCCCAACGTCGACCTTCCTCAGTTTAAATCCATGTTTGCCTTTGCTACGCAGCACCTGGAGATTGAGTTTGTTTACAACAGGGTAGATTGGAATCCTATCAAACTGCAATGTCTTTCTGTGACACAAACTTCGATAATATAATTAGAACGTCACTGGCAGATATGTAGGTTTGCTATGAATGACACTCCTGGTAATTCAATAAAAAAACAACATAATACAGTTACCCAATGAGCTGAACTGTACCGCTCACCATCCCTCCTGACTTCTAATTTCACTTTTTCAATTTGTAGATGTTTATGATTGAACTCGTTGCTACGAGGAATGATTTGAGCAAAGAAATTCGTACTTTCTCCTCATAACCTTAAAGCAGACATTAGATGGCTTGTAGATAGCCTCTTTTCTGAAGGTAGAAAGTAAGACTTCCTAAAATTTCATCAAAACTACATTTGTGAATTCCCGGCAGCTTTGTTCCTGAGCTGTGTGACATACAATATGCAGGAATATCCTTCCCATGATTAAGTTACCAGAAGTGAACACACAGTCCAAACGGCGTGAGAACAAACCTTCATGTAAAATTAATAATACATTTGATTTGAACTCTATATTTCTGATATTCAAGGAGCTATTCTCGAACAAAGAGGAGATCTGGAACTGGCAGTGTGCGGGAAAATGTGGGACTGGGATCTGGCAGAGTGTGGGATTCGACAGAAAGAAAAGGTACCAGGGGAGCGGGGGTGATGATGAGAAGGAGAGCGGGAAATATTGAGAAAATCAATAGATGGAGACAGCTCCACTGTGAATTCATAAAATAGCAATTCTATTAGTTTTCAGCTTGTAAATAATCGATCGGTGAAATAATATTCGATAAAATCGTGAAAGGAAGAACTGGATCCATTTCAAAGCTGAATAAAACTGTGTTTTGCTTAATATTGATTGTTGGTTGTACATAAAAATTGAAGAATAATCTTATAAACTGAGCATGAAAGTGATCAAGTTAAAACTGAAGTGAGCCGGATGTGAGGTCTTGGGCGGAGAGTCGACCACAGCGGGTGAATGACCTAAAATTAGCGACATGGCCAGAAGCAAGGGGAGTTCTCCTTAGAGCAGAAAAGGTTAAGGGGAGATTTGCTGAAGGTGTTTAAAGTTAGGACTGGTTTCAGTATATAAGGAGAAATTACTTTCACTGGCAGTAGGCTCGGTAAACAGAGGATACAGAATTAAGTTAACTGGAAGAACCCTGGGGGAATTAGGATATTTTTTAACGCAGTGATTTATAATGATCTGGGATGGACTGCCTAAAAGATTGATGGAAGCAGATTCAATAAAAAAGAAAGACATGCGTTTCTATAGCGCCTTTCACTACCCCAGGCCGCCCTAAATTGCATTACAGCCAATGAGGTACTTTTGAAGTGGAGACACTTTTATAATGTTGGAAAGACAGCGCTCAATTTCTTCAGAGTAGGTACCACAGACAGCAATGTATATGAGGACCAGTTTCTCTGATTTAGTGAGGGATAAATATTGTCCAGGACAGCGGGGAGAACTCCGCTGCCCGTCTTCGAAATAAAGACACAGCATCTTTTACCTACACCAGCGAGGACAGAAGTGGCCTTGGTCACGTCTCACACAAAAGCCTACACCTCCGACAGTGCAACACCACGTCAGTATTGCACTGAGGTGTCAGCAGAGAGTTTGGATCCAAGATTCTGGAGCGGGACTTTAACTACGCCCCCCTCGGCCATGTGACTCAGACAAAGTGCGCCCACCAAGCCACTGCTAACATCTTTATAAAATACTATCTTTCAAAAGCGAATAGAATTCATACTTGAACAACTAAAAGTTTGATCAGCCGTGATCTCATTGAATAGCGGAACAGGCTCGAGGGGCTAAATAACCTTCTCCTTTTCCTATGGTCCTATGTCTGATGGCCTTTAGGGGGAGAGTAGGGGAGTTGGACTAATTGGCTGCCTATTTCAAAGAGCCAACAGAGGCACAACAGGCCGTATGGCTTCTGTCTCTGCTCTATGATTCTACATGTATTGCGTTGCACGTGATTTTCCTACCATTAATATTAAAGGAATGAAAGCTGAGGAAGCGCATCCGCAATTTGCTCAAGAACCACCCTCTGTGCGTGTGGGACTCCATCGGTGGTGTGTGGAATTAAAATGTATTTATAAATTTATGGATAAAGGCAAAGATTTTTCAGAATATAATGCATTGAGCAGGTAGATAATGAGATTTAATAAGACTGTTTAATTAATGTCCGGAGCAGAGCACGAGTGAATCATCGAAGAAGTGATTCTTGGAACGGCAGTAATAAGGAGATTTTCAAATGTAATTCAAACTCATAAAATGTGAATGTGGAATTGAGAGACACAGACACCGCGAGATAAAGGAATGTGGACTGACAGAACTGAAGCTTTACTGACACTGCTGCAAGTTTCCTCAATTAAAGAAGATTCCTGAGGAACCGACAGCGGCTGAAATGACTCTAGTGTTTAAAATAAGGCCAGGAGAAATATACTGGGTGAACACCTGGTAGCGGAGCAATATAGAAACATAGAAGATAGAAGCAGGAGTAGGACACTCGGCCCCTCGAGCCTGTTCCAACATTTAATGAGATCATGGCTGATCATCCAAATTCAGTACCCTGACCCTACTTTCTCCCCATATCCCTTCATCCCTTTAGCATTAAGAAATATATCCAACTCCTTCTTGAATATATTTAATGAATTGACCTCAACTGCCTTCTGTGGTATGAATTCCACAGGTTCACCTCTAACTGGGTGAAGAAATCCCTCCTCCTCTCAGTCCTAAATGTCTTACCCCTTATCCTTAGACTATGACACCTGGCTGTGGACTCCCCCATCATCGGGATGATCCTTCCTGCATCTAGTCTGTCTAGTCCTGGTAGAATTTTATAAGTTTCAATGAAATCCCCTCCCATTCTTCTACACTCTAGCGAATATAAGCCTAATCGACTCCATCTCTCCTCATACTTCAGGTATCAGGCTGGTGAATCTTCACTGTACTCTCTCGATGGCAAGATCATCTATCCTCAGATAATGTGAGCAAAACTGCACACAATACTCAAGGTGTGGTCTCACCAAGGCCCTGTACAACTGTAGCAATACATCCTTGCTCCTGTACTCGAATCCTCTCGCTATTAAGACCAGCATTCCATTTGCCTTCATTAAGATGGAGA
Organism: Somniosus microcephalus; assembly: GCF_052327205.1. Lineage (NCBI taxonomy): Eukaryota > Metazoa > Chordata > Chondrichthyes > Squaliformes > Somniosidae > Somniosus > Somniosus microcephalus. The sequence goes on from NW_028225183.1 coordinate 31,791,963, forward strand.
GTGAAGTATTGGACTCAGAGACTCGGGCCCTGAATTTAAGTAAAGTAAACCACGATGGTATGAGGCACGAGTTGGCTAGCATGGATTGGGGAACGTTACTTAAATGATTGACGATGGATAGGCAATGGCAAATATTTAACGATCGCATGGATCAACTACAGAATTTGTTCATCCTTCTTTGGCCTAAAAATAAAACAAAGAAGGTAACTCAACCGTGACTAACAAGGGAAATTAGGGATAGCATAATGTGCAACGAGAGGACATATAAATTGGCCAGAAAAAGAAGCAACCCTGAGGATTGGGAGCAGTTTAGGATTAAGCCAAGGAGGGAAATGGGATTTATTAAGCGGAGGAAAACAAAGTATGAGAGTAAGCTTGCAAGGAACATAAAAATTGACTAAAATCTTCTGTAGATTTGTGAAGAGAAAAAAGTTGGTGAAGTCAAGCTTAGGTCCCTTGCAGTCAGAAGCAGGGGAATTTATAATGGGGAACAAAGAAATGGCATTCCAATTAAATACATACTTTGTTTCTTCTTCACAAAGGAGGACACAAATAACCTCCCAGAGATGTGGGAGAACATATGTCTATTCAGAGGGAGGAACTGAAAGAAGTCATTATTTTTAGGGAAACGGTGTTAGTGAAATTGACGGGATTGACGGCCGATAAATCCCCAGGGCCTGATAAACTACATTATAGGCTAGTTAAGGAAGTGGCCCTAGAAATAATAGAGGCTTTGCTGATTATCTTCCAAAATTCTAAAGACTCTGGAACAGTTCCCATGGATTGGAGGGTAGCTAAAGTAAACCCACTATTCAAAAAAAATGGTAGAGGGAAAATGGGAAATTACAGACCGGTAAGCCTGACATCAGTATTGTGGCAAATGCTAGAGTCCATTATAAAAGATGTAATAGCAGAGCACTTGGAAAACAGTGACAGGATCGGACAAGGTCACCATGGATTTACAAAAGGTAAATCGTTCTAGATTAATCTACTGGAATTTTTTGAGGATGTAACTTGCAGAATAGATAAGGTAGAACCAGTGGATGTGGTGTGTTTGGACTTTCAGAAGGCTTTTGAAAAGGTCCCGCATCAGAGACTAGCCTGTAAAGTTAAAGCACATGGAACGGGGGGCAAGGTACTGACTTGGATAGAGAACTGGTTGGCAGACAGGAAGCAAAGAGTTGGAGTAAACGGTCCCTTATCTATTCTACCAGTTACATCCTCAAAAAATTCCAGTGGATTAGTCAAGCATGATTTATCTTTTGTAAATCCATGTTGACTTTGTCCGATCCTGTCACTGTTTTCCAAGTGCTCTGCTATTACATTTTTATAATGGTCTTTATTATTTTTCCCCACGGCCGATGTCAGGCTTACCGGTCTATAATTCCCCGTTTTCTCTCTACCAACTTTATAGATAGTGGGTTTAAATTAGCTATCCTCCAATCCATGCGAACTGTACCCGAATCTATAGAATTTTGGATGATGACCAGCAATGCATCTACTATTTCTAGGGCCACTTCCTTACGTACCCTAGCATGTAGGTTATCAGGCCCTGGGGATTTATTGGCCTTCAATCCCGTCAATTTCCCTAACTCCATTTCCCTACAAATACTGATTTCATTCAATTCCTCCCGCTCATCAGGCCCTATGTTCCCCAACACCTCTGGGAAGTTATTTGTGACCTACTTTGTGAAGACAGAACCAAAGTATGTTTTTAATTGGTCTCCCTTTCTTTGTGCCACATTATAAATTACCCTGAATCTGACTGCAAGGGAACAACGCTTGCCTTCACCAATCTTTTCTCTTCACATATCTATAGAAGCTTTTACAGTCAGTTTAATGTTCCCTGAAGCTTACTCTCATAATCTATTTCCCCCCTCTTAATCAATCCGTTTGTCCTCCTTGTATGCACCCTAAACTGCTCCCAATCCTCAGGTTTGATGCTTTTTTGTTCCTTTGTATTCTATGTCATATTGGTGTACCCATAGGAAAAGGTACCACCTCTGTAGCCTTTGCGCTGTCATAATGGGAACGCCCTTTTTAGGGTTGAATATGGAGACGAGGGGTTGATGGTCAGTCAACAAGGTAAATTTTTGTCCGTGTTGGTAATGGTGGAATTTCTTCACCCCCCACACCAGGCTGAGGGCCTCCCTGTCGATCTGGGCATAGTTACGCTCAGCTGAGTTCAATGAGCATGACGCAAAAGCTATCGGCCGCTCTGAGCCATCAGGCAATTTATGCAATAATACCGCTCCCACGCTGTAAGGGGATGCATCGCACACCAGTCTGATTGGCAGTGATGGGTTGTAATGAGCCAGCAGTTCCTTGGACGTGATCAAGCCTTTTGTAGCAGTGCGTTAAGAGGGTGCAGAACCGTTGAGAAGTTGGGTAAAAATTTATGATACTTATTTATTAATCCCAGGAACGACCTTAATTGTGAGACATTTTCAGGCGCTGGGGCTTTTACGACCGCTTCAATTTTTTCAGTTGATTTATGCAACCCTTCTTCGTTAATGACATGGGAACAATATGATACTTGCTACTGGAAAAATTCGCACTTGGAGTGCTTTGTTCGTAGGCCCCGTTCTCTCAGCCTCGTGAGCACCTGCTCCAAATTGGCAAGGTGCTCGTTGTCATTTTCTCCTGTTACAAGGATGTCGTCTAGGTAGCATTGAGTCCCCGGAATCCCTTGCAGTACTTGCTCCATAGCTCTTTGCCAGATAGCTGGAGCTGAGGCTACTCCGAAAACCAGCCGATTGTACTGGTACAGGCCTTTGTGTGTGTTTATCGTGAGATACGTTTTAGAGGTCTCCTCAACCTCCATCTGTAGATATGCCTGTGCCAAGTCAATTTTGGTGAAACGTTTCCCTCCGGATAGTGAGTCGAAAATATCTTCTATCCTCGGAAGAGGATACTGTACCGTATGAAGAACCGGGTTTACAGTCACCTTGAATTACCCACAGATGCGAATTTTTCTTTGTTCTTCAGATATATCATTATTCAACGCTTTCTTCATGACCGGAATGATGGGAGTTGCCCACTCGCTCCAATCTACCTTGGATAACACGCCTGCTTTTTCCAAATTATCCAGCTCTGCCTCCACTGCTGGACGAATTGTGTATGGCACCGGCCTTGCCTTAAAAAACTTGGGAATTGCCGCATCTTCCACTTTTATTGAGGCGGTGGCACCTTTCAGGGTTCCTAGTTCCTGTTGAAACAGCTCTTTGGCGTTAGACAAGATTTCTATTAATCGTCCAGGTATGACGTCATCATCATTCTTTTCTTACTGGTCACCGTCAGTGCCTGAATGAAGTGCCAGTCCAAACGCATCTTTCTGATCCATTCATGTCCCAACAACGGTGGACCACCATCTTGCAGAACGTATAAATACAACTTCTGTATTTCCTTGCCGTTGTATACAACAAGCACCCTTATTTTCCCTCTGGGGTATACTTTCTGCCCCATACATGTCTTCAAGATAATGGATGTGTCTTTCAAAGGTATATGCGGAAATAGCCGCTCGTAATCCCGTCGACTTATGATGGTCAGAGCTGATCCTGTATCTAGCTACATTTTAACTGGGGATCCCGCTGTTGTGATGGTAACCCAAATGGTCTGGTAATGTTCTTTGGCAATTACATTATGTAATTTGAGACAGTTTAGTCTCTTGTTTCCTGAATCGCTATCGCTCTTCTGGTCTTCGGAGCTACTGCCCGTCATCATTTGTACCTTCCTGTACTTTTCCTTATTGACCTTTTTACTGTCAGCGGATTTTTTTCCAGATCGGCATACACGTGCAATGTGTCCCATCTTTCCGCATTGCCTGCATGCTTTGTCCTTGAACCAGCAGTCCCTCTGGTCATGGGTGGATCTGCCGCAGCGATAACATTTCTCAAAACCCCGTGTCATTTCATGGGTGCTGAAGTCCTGTGGCTTTTGCTGTATCTCTGCAGCTCCTCTTGCTGCTGCTTCGTATGATACAGCCACAGTGAAAGCCTTGTCCAGTGTCAAATCTTTCTCAGAAAGTAGTCTTTTCTGTGTTCCTTCGCTTAGGAGACCACAGACGAATTTGTCTCGTAGAGAATCTGCCAGTTATGCTCCGAATTGGCAGTGCTTTGACAGCTTTCGTAATTCGGTGAGGTAATCAGCGTTGCTTTCATTTTTGTGCTGATTCCTCCTGAAGAATTTGAATCGCTCCGCTATCAGCAGTGGTGTTGGGTTTAAGTGCTCCTGTAGGGTATCAACAATCTCCTTAAAATTCTTGTCCATCGGTTTGGCTGGAGTGATCAAGTTTCGTAACGGCCCGTATGTCCTTGCGCCCATCAGATTTAGAAGTACCGATGTCTTTTTATCATCCGCTACTTCATTCGCCTTGCAATATACCTCCACTCTTTCCACATATGTGGTCCAATCCTCTATAGCACTATCGAAAGCAGTAATATTGCCAGTCCTGGGCATTCTGAAAATCAAAATTGGTGCCTTCCGCGCTTTCCCTTCTTCCCTGCCGAGTCAAGTTGGCGCCTCCCGCGCTTTCCCGCCGCTGCCGCTGCTGCCAACGCTGTTCTCCGCGGTTTTATTTACATATATATTTTTAAACTGTTTCTCCGTCACTTGGAGAATCGTTCCCGTCGGACTCTCTGGGACTTTCCCCTCCCTCTGCTTGGTCCGTACGCCGACCTGCTTTGCAGCGCCAGCCGTGTCCTGAGTGCTCCACCCTCTGTCTCTGTTTGTTTCTGCCTTCAGACTCGCTACCCGGCCGCGCTGCAGAGCTACCCGATCGAGCCCCAGCCCGCCACCCAGGAAGGATCAGTGCACTATCTGCCACCAGCCCGTTTAGATGGTGAAACCACAGTTTTTTTATCTTCGACCTTCGTCTGAGGAATCGAACTCCTTGAGGTGCTGCCGAATTGCAGGTAAGTTCGTTTCTAACTCATCGCCACTGTTGTATCCGTGTGTTAATGAAGACACGGAAAGCAGGAGTTGATTTAACAAGTGTTTACTGAACAAAGTCTGGAGGTGAACTAAACTATACAAGACGCTATACAGGCTTATATACCCGAGTGGTCACTACCAGTACTACAGTACACAGGGGCTTCAAAAAAACATAGCTCCTTTTAAAGGTACATACACCACAGAAACCCTTCGAGTAGGAACAGTACAAGCATTAGCAGTTTTAACCACTTGTATTGCAATTTGTTTCGCCCAAGTCTGTTTACATTTCCTGCATGTCATACATAACAAGGTCAGGACAATTAATAACCGCACCACGACTAATACATGCGAAATCAGTCGGATCCATGGATGTATCTGTATATTTAGTCCTCCGTCCCAAATGTCATCCACCCATGTGGTCACACTGCTCACGTCGATGTCTTTCATCAAATCCGTTTTCCATTGTTATAGAGTATAGTGCACCTTTTGTGATAGCCATATCTCCATCCGCAACTGCCTCATTTGTTCATGCAGTGGGGTCTAGGATACCCAAATATGTTGATGTATCTCTATATTCCATACTTGATGTCTTCAGATACTTCAAGGGTATTAAACTGGTGTATGACCACCCACTCATCGTGTCCAATCCCTACCGGAACTGCTGGTGTGAAGCAGAACTCTGGACTGGGTATGTTGCAAGTTAGATGGCTATACAAGCTTCTCCAGGTTGGCCGTTACACAGTATTTGCCTTTGCCGCTTTATGATACATAAGTGGGCTTTGAGGCTGCGTCCAATGCCTTCAGGGTGCAGTAAATCTCCATGACTGTGTTATTGAAAAGACATTGGCTTGCGGGCTTTGGCTGATTGAGGTAGTCAAAGGCGCCAATACTCGTGGATCTCTCTGGACATGCTGGGCCACCACCAGGTGTCAGCTATAATGTAAGATAACATACACCCTCACAAATGTGCGGGCTCTTGGTAAGATTGTATCAGGGCATGTCGAATCCAAGTCGCAACCACGTAATGTGTCGTGTGATGCCTAATCCCATTAGGGTCTTTGTACGCTCCCTCACGCAACCAAAACCGTATATTCTCAGGGGACTCGGAAAGATACGCGGTTAGGAGCGCATTATTCTGTAAATCGTCGGCCAGGGAAGCCTCTTCAGTTCGTACTACTTCCTTAGGACTAAGGGCCATCACAGGGAGAGGCAACGCGGCCCGTCGGGTGGCCAAATCGATGGCTTACCTACCCTGGATTTCCAGGGTCTCCCCTGCCTTGAAGGTGCGAATCTTGACAACCACCCCCAACGTTGAGCCGTCCACTGACTGTAGGGGTTCGGCAATTGTGGAAGCATGTTTTGTAGTGTTGCCTAATGTAGTCAATTATCCCCGTCGCTGCCACAGGCAGGAGTAATCATTGACGACAGAGTAGGTATATTGGCTGTCTGTATAAATATTGGCGGTTGTTCCTTCTGCCAATTGAAGGGCTCCAGTGGTGATTTCCGCCAGCTGGTCTCCTCCCATTCCCAGGGCCCCTTGGGTGAGGGTCTGTACTGACGGACCAACTACTGCACAGCCGGTGACCCATCGGCCCTCGTGGTAATAACTGGGCCCATCCACTTACATCTCTAATCCGGCCTCGGCTATGGGTTCGGTTAGGAGAGATCCCTGACTAACGAGATTTAAGATAGTTGGGCAGTCATAGAGGTTCCCTTCCTTGATTAGGAAGGATGCTGGGTTCGTTTGAGGGTCGGTTACCACCTCGATCCGAAACCCCCTAGCCAATCAACAAGCCTCCAATTTCGTACGTTTCTGGTTGGAAATATTTTTCTGGCTACATGCAAGAAATTTCACGAGGCTGTGGCGGCCTTGAAGGATTACCTTCCCGTGAACTACCATGGACTCTATTGCTTCTACCACTCAGGCTGTACAATCAGTGACTGCCGGGCACGAGGCCTGTCCCATCATGGAGGATGCTATCGGGCAGGAGTAATATTCTACCGGTCATATTGCATCATTCTGGGATTGTCCCACTACCGTACTATACGCCCGATTGCCCACCCATTCCACAGTTGGATTGCTTTAGCTGGGTCCGGGAGAACCAGGGCAGGTGCGTTGGCCAAAGTGATTTTGACCATCTCAAAGGTTTCGACTGCCTCTGGTATCCAATTCAGCCTTCCTTCTGCCAGAGGCCCTCCCTTTAGGAGGTCGTTTAGAGGGCTTGCCAATTCAGTGAAGTCGGCTACGTAGGTACATGTGGTGATTATTCCTTGATTAGTAAAAGTATTTTGATTCGTTGTTTGTTAACTGCCTTGGGATATGTGCTGTAATCTCATTGGTAGTTGATGATCACATGATGTGTTGTGGCTACCTTAAATTCAGTCCTTTTCTAGCTTTAGTTGGGACTGGATGTAGAAAGATATGCTGCCGATTTTAAAGTTAATAAAGCCTAACTTTGGAAGGCAAATCTATTCTTTATTTCAATTTATTAACTTTAAGTTAGAATGGAGCGATATCTTCAACCAGAACGATTCAAGGCTGACCCCAATTCTGCTGGAGTGGATGATAAATGGAAACATTGGCATTGTACATTTAAAAACTTTTTGGGCGTGTTGGATCAAGAGGCTTTAAATAAGCTGAATATGCTGATCAACTACATTGACCCGGATGTATATAAATATATTTTGCACTGTAAAACATATGAAGAGGCTACTTCTACATTGGAAAAGATTTTTGTTAAACCAAAGAATGAGGTATTTGCACGTCATCTTCTATCTGCCCGTAGGCAGCAGGTGGGAGAATCTTTGGATTCTTATTTACAAGCACTTCGGTGCGACGGCTGAAGACTATAAGGACGAATCGGTACGGGATGCTTTTATTAATGGATTACTGTCTAGATCAATTCGTCAGCGGTTGTTAGAAAATAAGACTCTGGATCTTAAAAGTGCTTTTGAGCAAGCTTCTACATTGGATATAGCTCAGAGAAGTTCGGATTCTTATGCTCTTTTTAATCGGCCTGCGACTATGGTTTCGGCAGTTTCGTATGAAAAGGAATTATGTGGACTTAATGGGAGTGGTTTACTAGATTTTGAAACAGTTTCTACTTCGGCGGCCGTTGCCTCTAGGATTCAGAAGTGTTATTTTTGTGGGAATGTCCGGCACCCTCGTCTGAAGTGTCCTGCTCGGGAGGCTGTGTGTAGTAAATGCGGCAAGAGAGGTCATTATGCACGTGTGTGCAAATCATCAGGTTCAATTACCTTCCCTTCTCCTGGTGTTGGAGGGATCTTCCTCCACTACCTCTTCTTTGACTATTCAGCCTTTAGATAGGGCGTTTATTGCATCAATTTCTGCTGCATTTGCTCATGGCCTAAACAAAGCTATAGTTACGGCTCAAGTTAATGGGTTGGAAGTGAAGGCCCTTATAGATACGGGCAGTACTGAGAGTTTTATAAGTCTTCAGTTTGCGAAGGAGAAGCATTTGAAAATTTCGCCTGTTACGTATCAGGTGTGTATGGCTCAGACGACCCTTACTTCACAAATAGCTGGTTGTTGCTTTGTGAAAATGGCTCTTCTAGGTAATACGTATACTGACATACGCCTGTCTGTTTTGCCTAATCTCTGTGCGGATATTTTGATTGGACATGATGTGCTTCAGTTACACGAGTCTCTTAGTCTTTCATTTGGAGGGACTAAGCCACCTTTATCTATTTGTGGATTAACCTCTTTATCTATTCCTCCATTATCACTTTTTTCCAATTTGATGTCGGATTGTAAGCCAATTGCTACCAAGTCAAGAAAATATAGTAGTCAGGATAGAGAATTTATTAATTCTGAAGTTCAACGTCTCTTACTGGAAGGAATCATTGAACCTAGTTGTTCGCCTTGGCGAGCACAGGTAGTTGTCACGACTAACGAGAGACACAAGAAACGAATGGTGATAGACTATTCCCAAACTATTAATAGGTATACTCAATTAGATGCGTACCCTTTGCCTAAGATTGATGAGCTTATCAATAAAGTATCTCAGTATAAAATTTTTAGCACTATTGATTTAAAGAGTGCTTATCATCAGATTCCTATTGTTAAGAAGGATCAACCATATACGGCCTTTGAGGCTGGTGGAAAGCTGTATCAGTTTTGCCGAATACCATTTGGTGTTACTAATGGTGTTGCTTGTTTTCAACGGGCAATGGATGCTTTTATAAGTGATAACTCCCTCTCTGACACCTTTTCATACTTAGGTGACATCACAGTGTGTGGCAAATCAAGGGTGGAGCAAGATTCTAATTTAAAAAGATTCCTTCAAGCTGCGGAAAAAGTTGGTTTAACTTTTAACAAAGGGAAATGTGTCTTTTCGACTACTGAGGTAAATATATTGGGGTATATTATTTCGGGAAATAAGATTAAACCAGATCCAGAACGTCTGCGACCATTGATCGATTTACCTTGTCCAACTCATTCTAAGGCTTTGCAACGAGTTGTTGGACTGTTTTCTTATTATTCTAATTGGATTGCAAGTTTTTCACGGAAGATCCGGCCTCTTATTCGGGTTACAACATATCCTCTATCATGGGAGGCCAGGACATGTTTTGAGAATTTTAAAAAGGATATTTTAGGAGCAGTTGTGCATTCCATTGATGAGCAGGTTCCCTTTGAGATTGAGACGGATGCTTCGGATTTTGCAATTGGGGCTACTTTGAACCAAAATGGAAGACCTGTGGCCTTTTTCTCACGTACTTTTAATAATAGTGAAAAAAGACATTCCTCAATAGAAAAAGAGGCATACGCAATAGTAGAAGCATTGCGTAAATGGAGACATTATTTATCGGGGCGACATTTCACGTTGGTAACTGACCAAAAATCTGTGTCCTTTATGTTTGATGTTAAACATTTTGGAAAGATTAAAAATGATAAAATAATGAGATGGAGGATTGAGTTGGCATGTTCCCATTTTGACATAGTTTATCATCCGGGGAAGGATAATGTTGCTGCTGATGCACTGTCGAGGGCTTATTGTTCGGTGATTCACGGAGATACGCTTATTAATCTTCACAATGCCTTATGTCATCCTGGGGTTACGAGGATGATACACTTTGTACGCAGTAGGAACTTGCCTTTTTCAGTTGAAGATGTCAAGTGGATGGCTTCATCATGTTCTATCTGTGCTCGGTGTAAACCGAATTTCTTTAAGCCTCAACGAGCACATCTTATAAAGGCTACTTCTCCTTTTGAACGTTTGAGTGTTGATTTTAAGGGACCTCTTCCTTCAACTACTCAAAACCGATATATATTTACTGTTGTGGATGAGTTTTCATGGTTCCCTTTTGCTTTTCCTTGTGCAGATGTATCAGCTGCTACAGTTATTAAATGTTTGACTCAACTTTTTGTCATCTTTGGGATGCCTGTGTATATCCATTCGGATCAGGGAAGTTCTTTTATGTCTTCCCAGTTGAAGGAATACCTTCAGAGTCGGGGAATTTCTACTAGACGAACTACCCCGTTTAATCCCCAGGGTAATGGACAGTGCGAACGATACAATGGGGTGATCTGGAAGGCAGTTATGTTGGCGTTGACATCCCGGAACCTTAAGAATACACAGTGGGAAATGGTACTGCCTGATGCCCTGCATTCCATTAGATCATTGCTTTCAACGGCTACTAATGTGACCCCCCATGAAAGGCTCTTTAACTATCCACGGCGATCTACTACGGGATATTCGGTACCTTCATGGCTTACTATGCAGGGACCTGTGTTGCTTCGACGCCATGTTAGATTGTCAAAATATGACCCCTTGGTGGAGGAGGTGGAGCTGTTGGAGGCAAATTCCCAATATGCTCATATTCGATTCCAAGATGGGAAAGAAAGTACTGTTTCAATTAAAGACTTGGCTCCTTGTGGGGGCCAGCCCTCTTCTGAGGATAATAATAATGGTCATGATTCGGATAATGTGGATGCTGCTACAGATACAACGAATATTTACAATCCGATTGAAGATAATCATATTTCTATTAGTCAGCCTTTGATAGATGTTTATGACCGTCCCAGTGCATCTTCTGATGGGATTTCTAATCCGGAAACCGTTGAAAATCGGGATATGGATAGCCTTCCTGTTGAAGATACTTCTGTGCCTTCTGGCGTGGGAGGGCAAGGAATTTCACCAAGGTTAAGAAGGTCGACACGAACAAGATATCCGGTGGACCGATTGAAAATGGACTTTTAAATTGATAGTAATGTTTTAAAAATTGTTGAAATATTATAGTATATTGTTTTAGTTGAGAGATACTTAATACTTATGTGTAATGTTATTATTTGTTGTTGTTCATTTAGTATTGTGTTATGTAAATAGTTTTATTCTCGTGCATAGTTTAGTTGTAAATAATTAATTGTAAATTGTAAAAGTTATTAGGTTAGAGTATATTTTAAAGGAGGGGTGAATGTGGTGATTATTCCTTGATTAGTAAAAGTATTGTGATTCGTTGTTTGTTAACTGCCTTGGGATATGTGTTGTAATCTCATTGGTAGTTGATGATCACATGATGTGTTGTGGCTACCTTACATTCAGTCCTTTTCTAGCTTTAGTTGGGACTGGATATAGAAGGATATGCTGCCGATTTTAAAGTTAATAAAGCCTAACTTTGGAAGGCAAATCTATTCTTTATTTCAGTACAGCAATAGTTAACAATCCCATCATGCTTCACAATCAGAGACAGTGATGGGTCGCGGCATCTGCAAGAGTGCTTGAACCCTTTCGGGGGACAGGGTCCTACCCTCTGGGGAGATGACCTGACCAAGTTAGATAACCCGAGGAAGCCCAATTTGAGCTTTGATCGGATTCAGTTTGAACCCACAGAGCTAAAGTCTCCATGACACACACGTCAGGGCGTCCAGATGAGCTGAGGGTGAAGGACTACAAATGCGAATGTCATCTACATATTGAAGACTGGCAGAATCTTGCATTCGGGTATATGCTAATGCTGGCTGGAGAGCCTTTTGCAGGCTCTAATGAAAAATAGTTGCAACATTGTGAAATCCCTGAATTTACTGGGTCCAAGTATATTGGGTGGACCGGACAGTGAAAGCGAAATACTCTTGGGACCCGGGATCCAAAGGACATGTCCAACATCCGTTTTGGTTGTCCCGTGCCATGAATATGGACAGGGCTGGGTGGAGGCCGATTAAAATAGTGGTGGGATTGGCCACTAAGGCATGGAGCTTGCGAGTCACCCGATTCAGAGCCATATATTGAATGTTCGTTCTCCAGGATCCATCTGGTTTCTGCACTCTCCATACTGGGGAATTGGTACGGGACCGAGTCCTTGTCACTACACCAGTTTCTAAAAAGCCCACTACTAAGATATCAATGGCCTGCTGAGCTTCTGATTGGAGAGGGTATTGTCGGTGGGCCTCTTGGTAGGGACTCATGCGCGCTTAACCGGGTAGAGGGCTTGTACTCTGCATTGCCAGGCTTTATATTCCTGGAAGGGAAATCAGCCGCTTGCGGCCCCCCTTCTTCCAATAGTTGATCCCTTAGGAGAAAATTTGCCTCTATCTGATGGAGGATGTCCATACCTAAGAACAGGACCTCACTGTTGGGACGCACCCACAGGGTGACCCACCAAGTATGACCTACTGGTGGCAGTTGCAGGAGATGTGGAACACTCCAATGGAGGACCACTCTTTCTCCACTATCCCCAGTTATCTGAATGCTTTGATCTATGGTGGGAAACTCTGTGTCGGTTATTGACACCGAGGCCCCCGTGTCTAAATGGGCACAGAAGTGCTTCAATTAGTTTACAAGATAAGTTCCATATAACAAAAGAAATAAGATATTCCATATAATTTATCAAATCATAATTTTCCTTCTGTCAAACTGGGGAAGTAATAAATTACAATTAAAAAATTACATTTAATAATGTCCAATATCTTTAAAATTCATGCTAAAGTTGTTGCTCGGTGATCTTAAACAACTGTCAGTGGAAAGGGTTAACTCCTTTGCAAGTTTTTAAGAAGGTGGAGCGAAACATTGTCAGGCACATGCAATTGCCTCACATCAGGTAAATTTAAAAAAACAATTCCCGATCGAAAAGACAGTTGTGTTTTCACACCTTAACTAAATATGAACAGAAAAGATAAAACCAAACAAAATGGCACATTCTTGCAGAAAACAGTGAATTACGTCATATTTCTTATTGTCCTTTCTTCAGATATCTTTCCAAAATACTGTAAAAACATTGAATATAACTGGAGAAAAAATTGTTTTTCAAATTTAAACAAATCAAATCAAAATGCTTTGGAAAATTTCACCATAGCAACCGTGACTGCAAGGTTAAATCTTACACTGAAACTTAGTCTTTTGTTAAACAAACCTTTTTGTTGCTCTTCTCAGTTTTTACACACCAGTTTAACTTAAATTGTAGTAGTTTTTTTCAATTCTGTGGGTACAATCTTATTCGCACATTCTTAAAAATTCCAAAATCCAAGACAAGACAAAAGTGTTAAACGCTTTTAACACAGAGAAGTGGGAGGAGCTAAAACAAACGTAACAGAATCTTTCTTTTAAAGACAGACTTTCAGACAAAAGAAATACTGTAACTTCTTAAACATTCATAGTCAGGAAGGCTTTCACAATTTAACGTACAGTTTCGCACAAACTGAAATACCAGCATTTTTTATGGTTCCTTTCACTCAGCAAATCTTGTGTTTTATTTGTCTTGGCACAGATGTTAATAACTTCCATGTCGGTAAAACATTATTTTTTTTTCTCTTTTTAAACCAGAGTCTCAGCAGATATTCCTGGCTTTCCAACTCCCTGTTTCTTTTCCCTGCCTTTGATGAGATTTCAAATTGTTTAGCCTGCAAATCTGATCTTTATCCTTCTTTATCTCTCCCTCTCTCTCCTGGACTTTATGCTTAACCACCTGACTATGTTTCTCTCTTAAACCTTTGAGTTTTTTTCTGAGACAGACTTTCCGGAATAAAGTTTCACACTTTTTCAAAGGGGACTCGGTTTCCTTTGATTAACAGTTCTGTCAATAATACTTGCACTTCCTCCACACAGGCGCCTCTGTCTAACTTACACGTATATGCATTAACACAACGGCTACTACCGTGCAATTTACGGGCTCTCCCCATTCCCCGCGGGGCTTATCCCTCCTCAAGAGCAGCAGCTGATCAGGAAGCTACTTTCGATCTCCAATCTATTACACAAAACTAGCCACTTTTTCTTGTCGCATCTTATTGTTACGTATATTCTTATACTCTATCTTATACTTTATTGGCACAAACGTACCACCTTGTGCTCTAAACCAGAAAAATACATTTATTTATGCCTAATCGATTCCGTCATTCCGTGGTCTCCATGAGGAATAATTTACTATGTGGTAATTTAATACTGACTGGTATTAACACGGCTTTTAGCCCCCCACCCCCTCCCTGGACTGGTGAACGAACGAGTTCTTGTTCCTCCGAGAAGCCTTACTCTGACTTTTTCCCTTAGGACACGACACGGTTCACGCCTCAGCCGTCAATTCCAGTGCTTAACTCCAATGGTCCTTACCTGCTGTATCCCACTTCTGACACCAACAGTTAGATACGAAATTGGAGAAATCACAGACGGAGACAGAATTGAGGACAAGTACAGAATTTATTAACAACTAGGAGAAGTTGTGCACAGGGGAGAGTCACTCAGCTTCCTCAAGCTAAAGGTGCACTCTAAAGGGATGAGCAGTTGTTCATTCAATTTATACAATTCTATAAGCAATGCCCGCCTACTACAAAATGGGGGCGTGCATGTACAAACAGTTTCACAACAGTTACTCTTTTTTGGTTTATGTGGTTAATCACTCAACTGTCGGGCCCAGCCCTTGATCTCGGGTATCCTCTGACGATGCCAGTCACAGATGTTTGGTTTCATCCTAATCCCCACATTCCTGGTGTTATCTCTTCCCCTTTGTCGGCATAGTTTATTGTTTGAGAAAATATCTTTTATCCTTAACTATCGAACAAGCAGGGTGACTACAAGGCCACCGTGATTCATGTATTCTGCGACTAGTAAAATGTTGGTTGTTTACTTGTATCCTTATCTCTTGGGAGGACAGGCTGTGTTTAGACAATTGCTCTACTGAGGCTGACAACACCCATTTCGAAGTTTGATTAGTGAAGTGGCGTCTTGCAGTCTGCAAATGTGCTTGATTCCTTGCATTGTTCGATTCCCTTATGACTTCTATTTGTCTTTAGATGCTTGATATTCGACCACGCTTGCATTTCTGCTTACTTTCCCCAGCTGCATGTTGTCAGTCTCTGTTTTAAGAATTAAAACCCATCTTTGAATCTAACAGCTATTTCATACAATTCCCTTCCTTGAGAGGATTAACATAGTCAAGTATCCCAGAATTCATTGGGAAGAAGCTGGACATTTCACCACCCTCTTGGATTTATTGGTTACTATCTAATATTCATGGATTTTAGATTTGCACTCCCACTCAAGTGGAAACATTTTCTCTAAATCTACCCTATAAAGCCCTTTCATAATCTTAAAGATCTCTATCAGGTCACCTCTCAGCCTTTTGTTTTCTACTGTAAAGATATCCAGCCTGTTCAGCATTTCCTGACAGTTTTAACCTCTGAGTTCTAGGTTATCCTTGTAAATAATTTTTTTCACGTTCTTTTGTGCCTCTATATCATTTTTATAATATGGAGACCAGAAATGTGCACAGTACTCCACGTGTCGTCCAAAAAACGAACTGCAGCCTGGTGGTATTACTGCACTATCTATGTTCCTGATTTCCAATTTTACCCCAACATGACTGAGTTACTAAGGCGAGTCAGCTCTTCCCAAAAACCAAGGAGTGCGTTACCATTGCCAATATAGAACCTCCATCAATAGCAGATGGTTACAATTGACGGATATTAGAGCAGGTGAGTGAAGGGGAACAGAGATTTATTATACGCATATTCAACGTTCTTGGTATATGCAAAAAATCAGCCATCTTTCAATGTAACATTGTTTAAAATTCATAGAGTGCACCTCTGCGGTCAGCTCCTCTCTGTACATATTAATCGTGGACACATAGGCTGACTCTTTTCTGTCAGCGACACCATTACTCATAGAGTCATAGAATGATACAACTGTCCAATTATTCTCTTTGCCTCAGCTTTGGAATCCTGCCTAAAGTGTGATGCCCCGCATTAGACACAAAACTCCATAACGTCCACACTGTTGTACTATGTGCCTCTAGTGATAGAGGGCGATGCCCTGCATTAGACACAATACTCCATACCGTCCTTACTGTTGTACTCTGTACCTCTAGTTATAGAGTGTATGCCCCGCATTAGACACAATACGGCATAACGTCCTTACTGTTGTACTCTGTACCTCTCGTGATAGAGGGTGATGCCCTGCATTAGACACAACACTCCATACCGTCCTTACTGTTGTATTCTGCGCCTCCAGTGATTGAGCTTTTGACAAGCTTTCTCACTCATTCCCGCCAGCCTCACAGACTTCTTTACATAGACGCCACGTCTCTTGCTTCATCCATCCCGTATAATATTACACCTTGTAGTTTATATTTTCTCTCCACATTCTTCCTACCGATATTCTTCACGTCACACTTCTCTGTGTTAAATTTAATCTGCAAGGAATCTCCCCAATTTAACAGTTGTCTCTGTCCAACTCACGTGTTTTACTATCATCCTCAGTGCTCCCGATATTTACAGGTTCTGTGTGATCTGCACATTTTGCGATTATGTTTTTTCTACACAAGTCCAGACCATTAATATTTTGGATCCCAAAAGTAAGTCTGAATTGCATTGTGAGCCGATTGTCAATACTTGTTCCTTTCGAACCACAGGTCTACTCAAACCAAATATATCAGCGGATTCTAGTGTTGCAGTGAAGGGTGGAAATGTTACCTTTAACTGTACAATCTCCCGGGAGCTTCCTGGCTTCACATTTTACTTATATAAACACGGAGAAAAGAATTACTCGGATGTCCAGCCTGCGGCTGCAGGGAGCATTTCTGTCTCATTCACTATCAATAATATGGATCACGCCGAAGGAGGAAATTACATCTGTCTGTATAAGGGGAATGTGGAGGGAAAAGAGCTAGCATCAGCTCTGAGTGACCCGGTACATATAACTGTAAGAGGTCAGTGAGATTCACACAGTCACTGTGTTTATTTCTGTTCCATTTAGGTTGAATCAGTTGTTTTATTGATCGAATGCAGAAGGAATGAATGAATAAATGAATCGCACACCGAATCAATGACTGTATGAGTAAAATAGTTAAAAATGCAATTGCTCAATGAAACAATTAATGAACCAGTCAGTCATTAGCTGAAACTACATTCAGCTGTATCCAATAAAATGATGTGTTACAGGATTGAAAGTATTTCTCACATCCGATCGCTGCGTGTTTCCCAGTAACACATGTATGTCCAATAAAGTAGATGCTACTTCGTAATTTTCTTCAGAGGGAAGTATTAAAGTGTTGTTAAATATTCATGTCAGCGAACCTCCCTCTCCCAGAACCAGTGTGCAAAAATCAGACAGACGAGATATTGGGAAATTTTTTCTGCATTTAATTTGGTACCTGTTGTTGCAATTTTTCTCGGAATTTTTCTGCCAGGTTACTGCCAGGAAAATGCAGACATTCCTCGCTCTCGCTCTCTGCACTAAATGATTGCAAGATCAGATCCATCCAGTGCAAATGCAACTAATTTCAACAGTTGAAACTGGTATCCTCTTATGCATGTTTCAATCATATTCACAACCTACCCCATAGTATGACAATGTACCAGTAATTTAATGCACGGCTGCGCCTTGCCTTGTAACGGTCAGTTTATTCCCATTCCAGACACAGAGAAAGGGACAAACTCAGACAAATACACTCACTTACACACAATAATCCACACACACACTGACACACACATGCAGACAAAAACACACTCAGATATACACACTGATACAATCATTTGCAAACACACTCACACACATACACAAAAACATATACACACACAAATCATATTCACACACACACTCAGACAGACACACTCGCTCACATGCACAGAGACATACAGGGACACACTCATAAACACAGACACACATAGAAACACACAAACAGACACACACACAGATACACACATACCTAGTCACAAAAACTCTCACACACAGACACACAAACACAGACAGACACACATACACACGCACACACACAAACAGACACAAACACAGACACACACATGCACTCTGTCACTCACAAATACAGACACATTCACACACACACATACACACATACGCACACTCAAAAACACACTCACAAATTTACACTCGCACATGTGCACACACAGATGTGCACACACACACATACACTCATGCTCACACACACACACTCACATGCACAATCACGAACAGACACACACACAAATATGCACACACTCACTCACACACACTCACATAGACACACATACATACACAAACGCACAAACTCACATACACTCTCAGACACACAAACGAAAAAGCTCACACACACTCATTCACACAGACACACACTCACACACACAATCACAAACAGACACACTCACTCACACACACAGACTCACACACACACACACTCACTAACACACACACACACTCACACACAACATTCCGCTCTATCCATATTGTATTCCGCCTGAGATTCCCTGTCTAGCAGATGGAGGAATGAAGATAAATAAACCAGCAGTTGGGGATTCGAACTTACCATATCCCCTGATTATTATGCTGTCTGATGGGTGACAGTGATGTTATTCTGTTGGAAATATCTGCCAACGTGTTTCGAACGGCTTTCGCTCTGTAAATGGCCATGCATTTAGATTGTTTTTAAATCTTTAAATCAAACAAGTAATTAATCAATGAACTTTAAAAGGCAACGGATGCTGCCGTTACAAATACCAAGGATCCAGTGCTTTTGGATTCCACAGTGACAACAACAGCAACAGCTTGCATTAATAAAGAGCCTTTAAAGGAGAAAAGCGACCTAAGGGGCTTCAGAGGAGCAGTTTCAAACACAATTAGAAAGAGCCTCATAAGGAGATATCCGGGCAGGTGATCGGCAGCTTAGTCAAAGAGTTAGTTTTTAACAAGCATTTTTAAATGAGGAGAGAGGGTTAGAGACTTGGAAAGGTTTAGAGAGCGAATTCCGGAAATCAGGGGCCAGGCAGCTGAAGGCATGGCCACCAATAGTGGAGCGAATTATAAAAGGGATCCTCAACAGGCCAGAATTTGAGGAGCACAGAGATCTTGTAATGTTGAAGGGCTGGAGGAGGATAATGGGATAGGAAGCGGTGAGGTGATGGAATGATTTGAACATGAGGATGAGAACTGTAGGGCTTGAGAAAGTTACAGAGATATGGAGGTGTGAGGTCTTGGAGGGATTTGAACAGGAGGATGAAAATTGTAGAGCTGGAGGACGTTACAGAGATAGGGATGGGAGCGAGGGCCATGGAGGGATTGGAAAATATGTTTGAAAATTTTAGTGCTGGGTGATGTTACAGAGATAGGGAGGGGTGAGGTGATGGAGTGATTTGAACACGAAAATTAGAATTGTAGGGCTGGAGAAGGATACAGAGATAGGGAGGGGAAAGGGCTACAGAGGGATGTGAACACGAGGATGAAAATTGTAGGGGCTGGAGGAGTTTACAGAGATAGGGAGGGGCGAGGGCCACAAGGGATTTGAACAGGTGGATGAAAATTGTAGTGGCTAGAAGAGCTTACAGAGATAAGGAGCGGCAAGGGTCATGGAGGGATTTGAGCACAAGGATGAACATTTTTGGGGCTGGAGGAGGTTACAGAGATAGCGATGGGACGAGGACACGGAGGGATTCAAACACGAGGATGAAAATTGTAGGGGCTGGAGGAGGTTACAGAGATAGGAAGAGGATGAGTTCAATGGAAGGATTTGAAATCAAGAATTACCATATATATTCACGGCACTGTCGGACAGAAGCCAAGTCAGATCAGCGAGCCCAAGGGTCAATGGGACTTACTGCCAGATAGGATACAGGCAGCAGAGTTTTGGATGAGCTCAAGTTTATGTTGGGAGAACCACACTTAGAAATGGAAGGCAATTAAAGTCTTTCCCGAGTGCGTCTGCCCCTGATAATTAATGCTGAATGAAAATATCATGATGGATCTGTACTTGCCAGGCAAAGGTTAGATAGGATTACAGACTGACGCTGTGCTTCTGTTTGCAGTGGAAACGGGAGAATTTCCCATTAAAATTCTCTCTTTATATGTTCATCTAGGTTCTTACTTAACGTCCTATTCAATCCCAATTCGATTGTGTCTCGCCACATTTATCCTGCTTTGAACTCTGATTATCCTGGGAATAGAGTGCAAACCGATAAAAGTAAAGCAACATCGTGCAGGTACGTTTGAAGAATTGCTGAAACTGCAATATTTCATACTGGAATAAAGTCAGAAATGAAGTGATTTTGCTTTTCACACCACACTGGAAATAAGTATTGATTTTCACGTTATTAAATGTCGACACTATGACTAAAGTTTGTCTCAATGCTGAAAATCAAGGGCCTTATAATGTTCCTCTTCGACACAAAATGTGCACATTACATCATCATTCATTGGCAGCGCAAGAGGAGAGGCGATAAAAACAATGAAGTTGTGACGTTGGTGGGAACCTAACAAAATGTAGCTGAGGTGTAAATAACTACCGAATTAAATGCATTCAGATTGGTCATTTGGAAATTCCTTTATATTGTCTACACCGATTATATCTGAATCAAAATATCTTTCAGTTTATTGATATTTACCAGTTGTAATTGCTAGTTGCGACAGAACTCGGCGAGATTACACTTCAGCCCCGTTGCCACCAATCATAATGTTCTTTGCTTCCTGTTACATCTATTTGCAAAATTATGCTAAACTCATTTCAAGCCTGTTAATAATAGAAGCATAGAAACTAGGAGCAGGAGTAGGCCATTCGAGCCTGCTCCGCCATTCAACAAGATCATGGCTGATCATCCAAATCCTAGTACCCGGTCTCTACACTGACAGCCATCCCACCCAATCTCTATCCCCTTAACCCCACATATTTAATCCCCCCTAACAATAAGTGCCAATTTTTATCATGGCCAATCAACCTAACCCACACATCTTTGGACTGTGGGAGGAAACCGGAGCACCCGGAGGAAACCCACGCAAACACGGGGAGAATGTGCAAGCTCCACACAGAGAGTCACCCGAGGTCGGATTTGAACCCAGGTCCCTGGCGCTGTGAGGCAACAATGCTAACCACTATGCCACCGTGCCACCATGTGGGTCTCCAGTTATCAAAATGCACCGTTTCAAGATAATAACCACTTCACTGCGAAAGCAGAGTCAACACAGACACAGTAATTGATAGATGACCTTCATCTCTTTCTCCCAATAGAAAGAGCTATCAAGCATTCTACCATTAACTACTATGGCTGGAGTTAATTCAGATAAACACATGCCGAAATAAGTTACTTAACAAGCCAGGAACATAAGCTCGGGAATTGCCTGTGACTTGTCCAAGGTCAATTGATGTATACGGTTTTTACACATTCAAGATTGGGACCTGGTTGAGAAGAGAAATTTGGATCCAGAGCACCACGGACTGGCCGGACTCCACTACTGCATGATTATAAATAACTTCTCTCAGAGTCAGTTTCTGCTTTAAATACAGCCACAAGATGGTGCCCAGAAATCATTACAGCCGTAGGTTTTACAGGATATAGACGCACACACAAAAGTGTTTTAATAATGGTAGTATATGATTAGTGGCGTTGCCCATAATCACTTGTTTAACATAAGTTGTTTAGACATTTTAAGAAAAGTCGATGAAGTCTGGAGTTGGACTTCAGAATTTATTGCAGCGCGCAACACTGTAGCTAGAAATTGTACTTTTCTCATAACAGTTGAATTCGCAAAATTGTATCGGAAATATTGAACTGTTAATTTGCCATAGCATATGACCACAAAATTACCTGAACGAAATGAGTCAACCGGAAATAAGTTATGTGAACCGGAAGTGTACACCAAAGTAATATGTAGTTGTATGTTCGATTAGTGTCATGGAGATATCAGTGACAGTCCAGCACTTGCTGAGCAGCCTTAATGAGACCCATTTACTTTCTCTTTTGGCAGGAGATGTTACTGCAGGAAAACATTCTGTCCAAAGGGGCGACGACGAGACTTCAATCCAGTCAGACCATATTCAAGATGCCATATACCTGTGACATTAATTCTAGATTAGCGTTTGAAAGTACACAAAATCGGCACCACGTGATTTTGATATCAAACGTAGATACAACGAAGTTCTACACCTCTTTCTATCAATAGTTTTTTGTGTGTATGTCATAATCATAATCATAATCATAATCAACATTATTGTCATTGTTAGTGCACAAGTGCAGTACAACGAAATGTAGGCTTGCGGCTCCCGAGAGTGGACATTTAGATAAGACATTTAAACATTCAACATACATTTGGCTTGTAATACATTAACATAAACATAACCATAATAAAGTTCATTGGCAGATGCGCAGGCTTTAGTGTTTATTTGTGGAGTTCAGTAGGATGACAGCCCTGGGAAAGAAGCTGCTCCTAAATCTGGTCGTTCGGTTGCGAATGCATCTGTAGCATCTCCCAGATGGCAGAAATGCGAACAGACTGTGGCTGGGGTGGGTAGGGTCTTTGATGATGGTCCGTGACCTCCATAAACAGCGTTTCTGGTATATGTGCTCTATGGTCGGTAGCCGGGTGCCGGTAATGCATTGGGCAGTTTTGACTACCGCTGCAGGGCTTTCCGGTCATAGTAGCTACAGCTGCCATACCATACTGTGATACAGTTCGTCAGGATGCTCTCTATTGTGCAGCGGTAAAAGTTAGAGAGGATCAGGGGTGACAGGTTACATCCCTTCAGTCTCCTTAGGAAATATAGGCGCTGCTGGGCCTTCTTCACCAGAGAGGAGGTATTGAGTGACCAGGAGAGGTCTTCCGTGATGTGGACTCCGAGGAACTTAAAGCTGTCCACCCTTTCCACCACAGCCCCATGGATGTGGATGGGGGTGTGACTTCCGCCTTTAGACTTCCTGAAGTCCACAATTATTTCTTTGGTTTTCTTGATGTTAAGGGCCAGGTTGTTATCGGCGCACCACTTCACGAGATGCTGGACCTCCTCCCTGTAGGCTGACTCATCGTTGTTGGTGATCTGGCCTACTACCGTGGTATCATCCGCAAACTTGATGATGGTTTTGGAACCATGAACAGCCACACAGTCGTGGGTGAAGAGGGAGTAGAGGAGGGGGCTCAGCGCACATCCTTGTGGGGGCCCCGTGTTCTGGTTCAGGTGGGGGGAGGTGTGGTTACCTAATTTGACAGACTGGGGTCTGTTTGTTAGGAAGTCCAGAGTCCAGTTGCAGAGGGAAGTATTCAGGCCAAGAGTATGGAGTTTGGTGGCCAGCTTGTTGGGGACTATAGTTTTGAATGCTGAGCTGCAGCCTATGAACAGCATTCTGATGTAGGTCTCTTTACCATCTAAGTGATTCAGAGCAGATTGTAGAGCAGTTGTGATTGCATCCTCCGTTGATCTGTTTGCACGATAGGCAAACTGTTGTTGGTCAAGAGAGGCGGTAACACTGGCTTTGATGTGAGCCAGGACCAGTCTCTCGAAACACTTCATTATGATGGGTGTGAGTGTGACAGGTCGATAGTCGTTCAGGCACGTCACAGCCGTTTGCTTTGGCACAGGAATAATGGTAGCGGTCTTGAACCATGTAGGGACTACTGCCTGGGCCAATGACAGATTGAAGATGGCGGTGAAGAGATCAGCCAACTGATCAGCACATTCCTTGAGTACCCGTCCAGGGATGCTATCTGGTCCAATAGCCTTTCATGTGTTCACTCCGCGCAGAACATCCCTTACGTCGGAGTTCGACAGAGAGAGCACCTGATCTGCCGTGGGTGGCAAGGCTTTGGTAGCCGGCTCCCTGTTGTCCCTGTCGAAGCGAGCGTAGAAGTTGTTAAGCTCCTCTGGAAGGGAGGCATCGCTAACCGGGGGACGGGTGTTTATGCTCTTGTAGTCAGTGATGGACTCGATGCCTTGCCACATGCGCCGGGGGTCCGAGTTGTTGTGGAAATGATCCTCTATCCGCAGTGTCTGTTTCCTTTTGGTAGTCCTGATACCCTTTTTTAGGTTGGTACTAGCTGCACTGTCAGCCGCCGCGTCACCAGATTTAAAAGCTGCGTCATGTGCTTTCAACAGCGAGCGGACCTCTCTGTTCATCCAAGGTTTCTGGTTGGGGTATGTCCTGATATTTTTATGGGTCGTGACGAGCTCGACAGAACTGTTAATGTAGAATAGCACTGTTGATGCGTATTCCTCAATGTCATTATGGGCAAACATGCCCCAATCAGTGCATTCGAAGCAATCCTGAAGCTCCGAGACTGCCCCCTCTGGCCATACATTCACTGATCTCACTGATGTTGTCACTCTTTTGATGAGCGGTTTGTATGCCGGGGCTAGAGAGAGACACAGACAGAGTCATAGAGTCATAGATTTAAACAGCACAGAAAGAGGCCCTTCGGCCCAATGCGTCCGCGCCGGCCATCAAGCCCTGTCTAATATAATCCCATTTTCCACCATTTGTTCCGTAGCCTTGTAGGCTATGGCATTTCAAGTGCTCATCAAAATGCTTCTTTTATGTTGTGAGGGTTTCTGCCTCTACCACCCTTTCAGGCAGTGAGTTCCAGATTCCAACCACCCTCTGGGTGAAAAAGCTCTTCCTCAATTCCCATCTAAACCTCTTGCCCCTTACCTTGAATCTATGCCCCCTTGTTATTGACCCCTCTACTAAGGGAAAAAGTTCCTTTCTATCTACCCTATCTATGCCCCTCATAATTTTGTACACCTCAATCAGTTCCCCCCTCAGCCTTCTCTGCTCCAAGGAAAACAACCCCAGCCTGTCCAGTCTTTCTTCATAGCTGAAGCACTCCAGCCCAGGTAACATCCTGATGAATCTCCTCTGAACCCTGTCAAAAGCAATTACACCCTTCCTATAGTATGGCGATCAGAAATGCACACAGTATTCCAGCTGTGGCCTAACCAGCGCTTTGTACAGCTCCATCATAACCTCCCTGCTCCATATGCCTCGGCTAATGAACGCCATTAACCCATATGCCTTTTTAACCATCTTATCCACCTGTTCTGCTGCCTTCGGGGATCTATGTACATGCACACCAAGGTCCCTCTGATCCTCTGTTTTTCCAAGGGTCTTACCATTCATTGTGTATTCCCTTGCCTTGTTAGTCCCTCCAAAATGCATCACCTCACACTTTACAGGGTTAAATTCCATTTCCCACTATTCCGCCCATCTGACCAACCCATCTATATCGTCCTGCAGCCTGAGGCTACCCTCCTCGCTATTTACCACCCCACCAATTTTCGTTTCATCTGCGAATTTTCTGATCATACCTTTTACATTGACATCCAAATCATTAATGTAGACCTCAAACAGCAAGGGACCCAGCACCGATCCCTGCGGTATCCCACTGGGCACAGGATTCCAGTCACAAAAACAACCTTCGACCATCACCCTCTGCCTTCTGCCACTAAGCCAGTTTTGGATCCAATGTGCTCGGGCACCCTGGATGCCATGGGCTCTTACATTCTTTACCAGTGTCCTATGCGGGAATTTATCGAAAGCCTTACTGAAATCCATGTATACTACATCCACTGCACTACCCTCATCCACACACCAATCACCCCCTCGAAAAATTCAATCAATTTGTTCAGACATGATATTCCCTTGACAAAGCCACGCTGACTATCCCTGATTAATCCTTGCCTCTCCAAGTGGAGACTAATTCTGTCCTTCGGAATTTTTTCCAATAATTTCCCTACCACTGGCTCACTGGCCTGTAATTCCCTGGTTTATCCCTACTACCCTTCTTGAATAATGGGACTATCCTCTGGCATGTCCCCTGTGGCCAGAGAGGTTCTGAAAATTTGTGTCAGAGACCCTGCAAACTCTTCCTTTGCCTCACACAGCAGCCTGGGATACATCTCGTCCGGGCCTGGGGATTTATCCACTTTTAAGCCTGTTAAAACCGCTAGTACCTCCTCCCTCTCGATGTTAATATGTTCATCATCTCTTATGATTCACATCCATAACGATGACATAAGATTTTAAAGCATTCACTTTTGCAATTACTCAAATGCAATTTAATTGTTGAAATCTACCTGTGTTATGGATCTGATACTTTCTCTCCCCTTTTGTAGACGGTTGACCATGCCCGAGTTGTTGGAACTGAACCTGCATTAAACTTTATTTGAGTATTACTTCTTTCAATTTGTAACTGAGCTTCACTTGCATATTTTTCAAGAGAAATTTGAGTTGGTCAAATCTAATCTGTCAATTACATATCTTTTGTTCTTGCACACGCAGAGGGACTGCTTTAAGGATTGACAAATAAATAGAGAGAGAGAGACAGAGAGAGAGAGAGAGAGAGACAGACAGGCGGACAGACAGACATAAAGGAATGAGTGAATGAGTGACCTGGGCAGCTGAATACTGTACATTTAACGGGTGATGCTTATCACCTGTAATGACATTTTTGCTGAATATTACTTTCCTCAATAAACTATAAAAATGCATTTTGTGCCGATCCATCGAAAAAACTTGTTGCATTGGTTCATTAAAATATGACGGTGCGCTGCTTTGTGCTGTTTATAATGAAAGGTTTTCCACAATTCTTCATGCTCAGTGCCCCCATTTAACTATTGTATTTCTCCCGCTATTTGTTCATTCGGCATAAAGATTAAAGTTTCTAACCATTGGTAATGAAGGGTCCGAGAGTCACAATTTAACTTTGTAATATTTCACATATACAATAAAAATGTTTCATATGTGTCTTCAAGCAGAACTGTTAATTAAGGATTCAATTCAGAGCTAAACAAATACAATTTCCCAAACACATTCAGTCCGCTTGCTGTATGTACTGGTTATAAAGGTTTGTGAAATAAAACAGCGCTAAATTCACGAAGAATGCAATGTGTATTATGTATTAATGATATGAAAATATGCTCCCTTCATCTGCAGTTAAAGCTTAACAGTTCTAACAATTGTTCAACTATTTCATCAAGAAAATAGCAACTGGATGTGTCGCTAAATGAAACTACAC
This sequence comes from Somniosus microcephalus, assembly GCF_052327205.1. Lineage (NCBI taxonomy): Eukaryota > Metazoa > Chordata > Chondrichthyes > Squaliformes > Somniosidae > Somniosus > Somniosus microcephalus. Next base: position 31,819,100 of record NW_028225183.1, read on the forward strand.
AGAAACGCTAAACCTTCAACTACTAACCAATTCCACTGCAATCACCAGTTCAAACAATTGTCCTGAATTAGGTGATTACCTCGTGCAACCGTGACCTAATGAAAGATGCTCTGCCTGCAATGCTTAAGGTTCAGAAGGTCAGTGACCTCCTGCCTGGGCAGATATTCTGGCAAACGACGTATAAGACATTCACTCGTTCTATGAATTTTAGCATTCCTTTTACCCTCCAGACGTGGTCCTGTTTGATCTTATGCTGGAACAAATGGAGGATGAAAAATCAAACTCAGCCTTTTTTGCCAAAAGTTCCTTTTATTGTGACAATGAGTTTTTCACTCGGTGAAAGTGCTGAAACCAAGAAGGAATGCTGGGTCTTGGTGCAATCGCACTTGATTCTGAGTGTCTTTTATAACTGCAATCCTTTAACTATATTCTTCTTACCACACAGCATTCATTTCGGGATATCTGAGCTCCCAGCCATAGCTTGACATGGTTCCGCAGAGCTGCCGAGTAGGAAAGAGGTTTAAGGGGCAGAAGTGTTCAGATTTTCTTCCACATCTTCATTCACCTATTCCAAATGAACATCATATGTTTTGAATAAATATGTTCCCTGTTGTGTTATTGTGTTATCTGTTGTGTAAGGAAATTCACTGTTCGTAAAGTGTTTACTGTTGTGTCAAGATGTTCCCTGTTGTTCAAAAGGGTTCCTTGTGTTTGAAGTTATTCCCTGTTCTGTAAATGTGTTAACTGTTATGTAAATGTGTTCCCTGTTGTGTAAATATATTTCCAGTGGTGTAAATATGTTTGCTGTTATGTAAAGATGTTGCCAGTTGTGTCAAGGTGTTCGCTGTTGTGTATACATGTTTCCTGCTGTTTAAAGATGTTTCCTGTTGTGTAAATGTTTTCTCTGCTGTATAAAGAAATTAAATGTTGTGTAAAGGGTTCCCCTGTTGACTAAATATGTATTGTGTTATGTAAGGGTGTTCCTGGTGTGTAAAGATGTTCCCTGTTATGTAGAGATGTGCTCTGTTGTGTAAATGTGTTCTCTGTTGTGTAAAGATATTCACTGTTAAATAAAGATGTTTCCTGTTGTGTAAAGGAATTCCTTCGTGTGTAATCAATTTCCTGTTTTGTAAAGGATTTTACTCTTGTGTAAACTTATTTCCTGCTATGGACACATGTTTTCTGCTTTGTAAAGTTGGTGCAAGTAATGTTTAAAGTGTGCTAACAATAATTACGATCTGATTTTGGTTAGCAATAGATGTTTTTCATTGGGTAAATAAGAATGAAATTGCAGAGGATGGCTTTGATCTATCGACCGCTGGGTTACGGGCCCAGCACGATTCCGCTGCGCCACTCAATTATGGTCAGCTAACGATCTTCAGATGCCTGTCAGCGCTGTGTGTTGGCGAGACAATTTTCAGACTCCAGGCTGTATTGAAAGCAATAGCATTGCCCTCAAATAGCCCTTAGTCCCGGACACCGCAACACACGTGTTGGGAGGCACAACCTGATATACAATGTCTGAAGGACACTCAGTATTACACCATCCACAGTGGGACAGACACGGAATGGCACACAGAAAACCAGCAAGGGACTTTTAGGATATAAAATATCACGAGGGAGAGGCAGACTGAAGCAAAATCAGAGATGCGAGAGAGACTGAAGCAAAGATAGTGAAATGGAGACAGAGAGGAAAAGAAAATACGTCCCTTGTTGTGCAAATATATTTCCTGTGGTGTGGAGTTGTTCCAAATTGTTTAAAGATGTTCCCTGTTAAGTAAAGTTTTCCATGTTTTGTAATGTGTTCTCATTAGTGAAATGGATGTTCCTGTTGTATAAACGTGATCCCTCTTGTGAAAATATGTCATCTGTTGTGAAAAGTTATTGCTTTTTGTGTAAATATGTATGCTGTTGTGTAAAGCATTTCTCTGTTGTGTAAAGTTGTTTCTTCTTGTGTAACGCTGTGCCCTGCTGATTAAACGTGTTCGCTGTTGTTTGAACACGTTCACTATTGTGAAAAGATATTCCCCGTTCTTTAAAGTTACTCTCTGTTGTGTAAAGATGCTCCTTATTGTGTAAAGCAGTTCCCTGTTGCTTAAATGTGCTCTGTTGTGTGCTGCTTTTAAAGTTTCGTAAAGCTGTTCCCAGTTGTGTAAAGGTGTTTCCTGTTGTGTAAAGATGCTCTCTCTTGTGTAAACGAGTTCTATTTTCTGTAAGGATGATCCCTCTGGTGTTCTTGTGTGCTCTGTTGTGTGAATGTGTTCCTTGTTGGGAGAAGTAGTTTCAGGTAGTGCAAAGATATTTTCTGTTGTGTAAAGTTGTTGTATGTCAAATGCGTGGTGAAATAAATATAAGTGCGATGTGATTGTGGGTGGCAATCGATGTTTTCCGTTGTTGGTGTAACTAGCAAAAGATAGTTCTGATGCAGCGGAATCTGGGTTATGGGCCCAGGGCGTCTCCAGCTGTGCGGTACTATTTCTCTCCAACTTCCTGGTAATACTGTGAGTTAGCGAGGAAAAAACCAGCCTCCAGTCTGTAATGAAAGCGGCCGCATTGCCTTCAACTATCCTAGAGAACCGGACATAGCAACACACGTGTTGGGAGGCTCACCCTGGATACACAATGTCACAAGGGCACTCAGTTTTACACCAGCCACAATGGGACAGACACAGAATGGCACACAACTAACCAGCAACAGGATTTCTGGACACAAACGGGAGGGATTGAGAAAGACATCGAGGAAACCCAAGAGAGACAGACAAACAGACTGATTAACAAATGGCTGAGGGAAAGAAATAGCATGCGAGGGAGAAAGAGGAAGATTAGACAGACAGGGAAACTGAGATTGAGAGGAAGAGAGAGACTTGTACGAAGATGGTTTCTCCAGTGCAAAGATGTTCCCTGTTTTGTAATGATGTTTCCTGATGTGTAAAAGTTTTCTCTGTTGCCTAAAAATGTTTCCTGCTGTGTAAAGATGTCCTCTGCTCTGGAAAGATGTTCTGTTTCGTGTACAAACTTATCAAAATATAATTGGCCATACGGCCACTCGAGCCTCCTACAACAATGAATAAGATCATGGCTGGTCATCGAGCTCAACTGCACTGTCCCACCCGATCTCCATATCCCTTGATTCTCCTCGAGTCCAAATATCTGTCCATCTCAACCTTGAATATACACAAAGGCTCAGCATTCACAGCCCTCTGGGTCAGAGATTTCCAAAAAATCACATGCGTTTGAATGAAGAAATTCCTCCTCATCTCGTTCTACCCCTTATCCTGGAACTAAGGCCTTTGTACTTGACACGCCGACCATTGGAAGCAACCTCTCAGCATCTAAACTGTCAATTCCCTTCACAATCTTGTATGTTTCATTGAGCTCACCTCTCATGCTTCAAAATCTCTCATCACAGTACAGCTGTCTTGTCCCAGCAATCAATCTCTGAACCATTTTTGCACCGCCTCCAAGGCAAGTATATCCTTCCTTAGATGAGGAGAACAGAACTCTGCACAGTCCAGCATGTGTGGCCTCACCAAGGCCGTGTACAATTGTAGCAAGTCGTCCTTAATTTTATACTCCAAGCCCCTTGCTATAAAGACCAAAATGCCATTTGCCTTCCTTATTTCTTGATGCACCTCCATGCTAGCTTTCTGTGTTTCTTGCACGAGGGCACCCAAATCTATCTGAATACCAACATTTGAAAGATCAGTGATGTAAATTGTAAATAGCTGAGGCGCCAACACTGATCCTTGTGGCACTCCACTAGTTACAGCCTGCCAACCTGGAAATGATCTGTTTATCCCGACTCTCTTATCTGTCCAATAACCAATCTACTGTTCATGCTACTTCATTACCTCAACCCCATGACCCCTAATCTGGTGTAATACACTTTTATGTGACAGCTGATCGATTGCCTTTTGGAAATCAAAATATACTACATCTGCTGGTTCCCCTTTAGCTGCCCTGCTAGTTCCATCCTCTAAAAACTCTAATAAATTTGTCCAACACGATATCCATTTCATAAAACCACGTTGACTATGCCTAATCATGTTATGATTTTCTAAGTGACTTGATACCACTTCCTTAACAAAGCACTCCAGCATTTTCGTGACAACTGATATCAGGCTAACTGGCCTGTAGTTCCTTGGTTTCTCTCTTCCTCCTTTCTTGAATAGCGGTGACACATTTGCGACCTTCCAATCCGGTGGGACAATTCTAGAATCAAGGGAATTTTGGAAGATCAATAACAAAGCATTCACTATCTCTTCAGCCAGCTCGTTTAGAACCCATGGATGTAGGCCGTCAGGAAAGGGGATTTGTCAGCTTTAGTCCCATTAGTTTCTCAACTGCTTTTTCCATACTTATATTAATTTCCTTAAGTTGCTCACCCTTAATAGACCATTGGTTCCCTACCATTGTGGTATGCTTTTTGTGTCTTCTACTGTGAAGGCTGATACAAATATTTATTAACGTTTCTGCCATTTCCGTATTCCCCATAATAATTTCTCCTGTCGTAGCCTCTAAGGGACCAAGGTTTACATTTGCTACATGCTTCCTTTTTATTTACATGTAGATGCTCTTCAAATCAGCTTTTATATCTCCTGCTATATTTCTCTCGTATTTTATCCCGTTTTATCTATTTTGGGTCATCCTTTGCTTGTTTCTGAAATCCCCAATTCTCAGGCTGACTATTATTCTTCACAGCATTATAAGATTCTTCTTTGAATCTAATACTGTCCTTAACTTCTTTTGTTGGCCATGGCTGAATCATTTTTCCCGCGGAGCTTTTTGTTTCTCAATGGAATGTATTGTTGTTGAGAATTATGAAATATTTCTTTAAAGGCTAGCCACTGCTTATCTACGATGTTAGCTTTTAATCTATTTTTTCAATCTACCTTAGCCAACTCGCCCCTCATACCTATATAATAGGCTGTAATTAAGTTTAGCTTTCTAGTACTGGACTTAGGCAAGTCACTCTCAATATGAACGGGAAATTCTATCATATCATGATCACTCTGTCCCAGAGGATCATTTACTGTGAGATTGCTAATTATCTTAGTCCCATTACACAATACGAGATATAAAATAGCCTGTTCCCTGTTTGGTTGCATGAGGTATTTTTCTAGGGAACTTTCCCGAATGCATTCCATGAAAGCGTCCACCAGATTACCTTTGCCAATTGGATTTGGCAAGTCTATATTTAGATGAAAGTCTCCCATGATTATTGAATTACCTTTGCTACTAGCTTCTACTACTTCTTGAATTATATTCTGTCCAGCGGTACAGCGAGTGTTAGGGGACCAACATACTAATCCTAACAGTGTTTTTTGCCCCTTGCTATTCCTTATATCCACCCATACTTATTATTCTCCCTGATCTTCAGAACTGAGATCCTTTCTCTCTACTATGCTTATGTCATCCTTTATTATCCGGGCTACTTCTCGTCCTTATCCATTAGGCCTGTCTTTTAAAAACATCAAGTACCCTTGAACATGTACCTCCCAACCTTGTTCAACTTGGACCCACGTCTCTGTAATGGCTATTAGATCAAAGCCATTTATCACTATTTGTGCCACTAGTTCATCTATCTTGTTATGAATGCTTCGTGCATTCACATAAAGAGCCTTCATTTAATGATTTTGCCATTATTCCCTGCTCTGACCTTATCCTCTGCTTCACTGCTACAGTTAAACTCTTCCGCATCCTGTCGCCTTCTGTGTATTTGTACCTGAATCGCTGCACTGCTCTATTGCCTTGACATTACTCTTTTGATTTCAATTTTTCCCTCGCCTGACCCCTCCCCCTCCTATTTAATTATATTGAAGCCCTATCAAGAGCCCTAGTTATTCGATTCAACAGCATGCTAGTCCCAGCCCGGTTTAAGTGAAGCCCATCCCTACGGAGTAGCTCCCCATTTTCCCCAGTACTGGTGACAGTGTCCCATCAATTGAAACCCGTTCTTCCTACACCACTCTATGATATGCTTGACTCTATGCCATTTTGTAGGTGGCTCAGTTAGTAATCTCGGGATTCTTGACCTTGTGCTTTTTATTATTAATTTAGACCCTCTCTCCTCAAACTCCCTCTGCGGTACATCAGTCTTAGATCTACCTAGTCGTTGGTTCTTACTTGGAGCACGACAATTGGATCCTTCCCCTCCCACTCCAAGTTCTTCTCCAACCATGGGGAGATATCATTGACCCTGGCACCGGGTTTGCAACACAGCCTTCGGGAACCTATTTCACGGCTGCAAAGGACAGCCTCTGTCTCGACAAGGAGGCCATGGTTGTATGCAAATCAGCTACAAGCAGTCGGTGGGTTACAAGGAGGCCATAAATTGCAAGTTCAATACCAAAGCATGGCTCCAGGTAAGGAGCGACCTGCATGAGGAGGCAGAGGATCTCAAAGGTGTAAGGTTTGGAATCAGAGATAAACCGAAGTATAGCCTCTCGAAAGCAAAATTTCGGTTGCAATAGAGAAAGTACCCTAAAGCAGGCTCCTTGCGAAGATTTGGAGTCCCGTATGCTGGAAAGCAGGAATCTGACCTGAACCAGGTGAAAGGGCACACACCCTGTTCCGCTACCTCTAACTTGGTCACGGAATTAATATGCTTCAATTAAAGAGTTAGTATGACACTAGGCCTACAAGTAATTCAAGAATATTGTGAATGATTTCAATACAAGCTTAACTGGCAATGACAGCAGGTTATTTTAAAATAATAATGTTTTTCGTTCATAAGTTATATTAACTATACGTTTGCCAAGTGAAAACGCTACTGGTGATCGTTACAAGTCTAAAACGTTGGTGGAACCAAAAAAAGACATCCTAGCTCCCAGAAAGAACGCGACCTGTCCAATCCAGCAAAATAACCCAACAGTTAAAGACCTAGAAGTAATTGAATCTGGAAATGTTTTATATAAGATGGGCGGTTTGAAATGGAACTGGTTGTGTTAAAGATGAGCTTGAATCTGTCAGCAAGTTTTTGTGAAGAGAGTTCTTCACAATTAATGCGATATTTGTGATGGATGTGGTACAGAAGGGGCAGGGCAACATAGAGGGCAATCAAATCCCTCTGTTTATTCCTGAAGAAAGGCTGAGGAACTGGTTCAAATGAACTACCACAGAGACTGTAATATGATGTGCCAGATGAGAATGGCATTTTTGGTTCTCTGAAATGAAGGCAGGGATGATGAAACCATACCGCTGAGAGTGGCATTTATGTGGTCAGCAAAGATTCGGAGTCAACCTTGAGAAGTGTACTGGATAGTAGAGTCTATCGAAGTGAGCAGAGACTCTGGAAAAGGGCGGCCACATAAACAATATGAAGAATACTCAAGTCATCTGATGAAGCACCGCGGAAATTGAAAAAACTTGACGTAGAATGCAGCGTCATAAACGGGACAACTTGCGCTTGTAGGTGTGAAGTGGTACCAAGACATTCCACTCCAGGCTGCGGGTTTAAAATTGACGAGGAACCTCTCAATTTTAAGATGAGTCAAATACTCTCGGAAGAGGGACGAACTTATATAGTCTACAGAGGCAAGGAAAGATACTGTGAGATCACCAGAGCTACTTTTAAGACTGTTGGATTAGCAAGATGGTTCATTCTGGGCACTGATTCTGTGTGTTTACACATGATAAATAATACTGGTGGCGGCACACCATCATAATGTGACCCACCTACAAGTGAGGAGGTTTTTGAATGAGACGATTGGAGTATCCCTACACCAGCGACATTATTTGCCACCTCTAGCCCTCAGTTTGAAATCCATAATCTACAGGACGAGAGCCTCGCATATGCTGCAAAATAATAAACAAATAGAATCAGCAATTAAGAAGCTCGGAAATCCTGAATGGTGTGGAGTTGCAATGTGATAGAAAATTCCAGATGGGATTGGTGAAATCCCAGATAATATCATTAGGGTAGTGGACATTGCATTATGTCGTGTGAGGAAATCAATGACTGACATAGAAAATATAAGGAAAGGTAAGGAGATAGCAAGTGCACTAAGAGGAAGCCAGGATTATTACAGACAAAGAGGGAAATAAAACACCTTGCTAAGAGGTAAGCTAACCCATTGGGTAAAGTTTTTTAAAAGTAGGGCATGTTGGCGCATGGCACTCGGTTATTCAGCTTCTGAAATATTTAGTTCCTTCGCTATAGGGGGTTGGCTGATGCTGTTGTAATCATTGGAGAGACAGAGGGAGAGAGAGAGAGTGAGAGAGAGGGAGAGAGAGAGAGACGGATTTCCCTTAGCAACAGCTTGTGTTTGCAACCAACCTGCCTTGGATATTTTACCACAGCAAGGCCGCGATGTTTTCCTCTGCTTCTAACGTTGTTGATGTATATTGAAGAAAATGCAGACTTGCCTCTCTGGAGTTTGCAGCAACCAATATTAGGCAATGGCTTTTCCAGTCTGATAAGAAAACCGTGTATAAATATAAGATTTGACCTTTGTTCATGCGGTACGAAAAGGTATAAAAACCGGCGCGAAGACCGAGGCCCGAGACCAGTTCGGGGGCGGCAGCAGAGAGGAGGTGAGCCCTGTATAAAAACCGGCGTGAAGACCGAGGCCCGAGACCAGTTCAGGGGCGGCAGCAGAGCGGAGGTGAGCCCGGCATAAAAACCGGCGTGAAGACCGAGGCACGAGACCAGTTCGGGGGCGGCAGCAGAGAGGAGGTGAGCCCGGTATAAAAACCGGCGTGAAGACCGAGGTCCGAGACCAGTTCGGGGGCGGTAGCAGAGAGGAGGTGAGCCCGGTATAAAAACCAGCGCGAAGACCGAGGCCCGAGACCAGTTCGGGGGTGGCAGCAGAGAGGCGGTGATCCCGGTATAAAAACCGGCGCGAAGACCGAGGCCCGAGACCAGTTCGGGGGCGGCAGCAGAGAGGAGGTGATCCCGGTATAAAAACCGGCGCGAAGACCGAGGCCCGAGACCAGTTCGGGGGCGGCAGCAGAGAGGAGGTGAGCCCGGTCTAAAAACCGGCGCGAAGACAGAGGCCCGAGACCAGTTCGGGGGCGGCAGCAGAGAGGAGGTGAGCCCGGTATAAAAACCGGCGCGGAGACCGAGGCCCGAGACCAGTTCGGGGGCGGCAGCAGAGAGGAGGTGAGCCCGGTATAAAAACCGGCATGAAGACCGAGGCCCGAGACCAGTTCGGGGGCGGCAGCAGAGAGGAGGTGAGCCTTACCAACTCAGCAGCGGGGAGAGAGGTAAAAAGTAATCAGAGTGTGACGTCACCAGGCAGCAGGTAAGTGATTGGTTGGTGAGTATTTCTCTCTTTTCAATACAAGCTTGACTTCTGTGGTGTTAAATTTCTAGGGTCTCTGGTGTCGTGGGGACAGTTGGTAAATAAAGCGCCCTAGATTATACCTGTAACTGGGGTATTGAATAAATTTTTAAATTAATTAAAGGAGTAAGTCATGGCAGGAGAGTTCAGACCCGTGTTATGCTCCTCTTGCTCCATGTGGGAAGTCAGGGACGCTGCCAGTGTCCCTGACGACCATGTGTGCGGGAAATGCATCCAGCTGCAGCTACTTGTAGACCGCATTGCGGCGCTCGAGCTGCGGGTGGATGAATTTTGGAGCATGCGTGATGCTGAGAGGGTCGTGGATAGCACGTTTAGCGAGTTGGTCATGCCTCAGGGTAGGGCTGCACAGGGGGTGACCATCAGGCGGAGCAACAGAGGCAGGCAGGAAGTGCAGGGAACCCCTGCGGACATCCCCCTTTCAAACAAGTATACCAAGTTGGATACTGTTGAGGGGGATGACTCACCAGGGGAAGGCAGCAGCAGCCAGCTTCCTGGCACCAGGGACGCTTCTGCTGCTCAGAAAGGGAGGAAAAAGAGTGGGAGAGCAATAGTGGTAGGGGATTCTATCGTAAGGTGAACAGTAGGCGTTTCTGTGGCCGCAAACGTGACTCCAGGATGGTTTGTTGCCTCCCTGGGGCCAGGGTCTGGGATGTCACTGAGCGGCTACAGGGCATTCTTAAGGGGGAGGGTGAGCAGGCAGAGGTCGTGGTCCACATTGGGACCAACGACATAGGAAGGAAGGGGGATGAGGTCCTGCATCAAGAATTTAGGGAGCTAGGTAACAGATTAAAGAGCAGGACCTCGAAGGTTGTAATCTCTGGATTACTCCCAGTGCCACATGCTAGTAAGTATAGGAATGGGAGGATAGAGCAGATGAATGCGTGGCTAAAGAGTTGGTGTAGGGGGGAGGGTTTTACTTTCCTGGATCACTGGGGCTGCTTCTGGGAAAGGTGGGGTTGTACAAGTCGGACGGGTTGCACCTGAACCAGAGCGGGACAAATATCCTTGCGGGGAGGTTTTCTAGCACTGTTGGGGGGGGGTTTAAACTAACTTGGCAGGGGGATGGGATACAGAGGGGAGCTGAAATAGGGGGTGATGTGCTGCCAAATATAGAGAAAAAAACAAGTCAGCTTGGTAGACAGGGCAAATATATAAGGGCAAGGCTGGATGGCATCTATTTTAATGCAAGGAGTCTTGCAAATAAGGTGGATGAACTGAAGGTGTTGATAAGCACATGGGAGTATGATATTGTTGCTATCACGGAGACATGGTTGAGGGAGGGGCAAGACTGGCAGCTCAATATTCTGGGGTACAGAATCTTCAGGCGAGACAGAGGGGGAGGTATAAGAGGAGGGGGTGTCGCAATATTAATTAAGGAGTCAATTACTGCAGTAAGGAGGGAAGATATATAAGCAGGTTCCTCTAATGAGGCCATATGGGTGGAGCTTAAAAACAAAACGGGGGCAAGCACTTTGCTGGGAGTGTACTATAGGCCTCCAAACAGTCAGGGGGAGATAGAGGAACAGATATGTAGGCAAATCTTAGAGAAATGTGCAAATAATAGGGTAAATATAATGGGGGATTTCAACTTCCCCAATATTAATTGGGATAGTCAGAGTGTGAAAGGCTCAGAGGGAGTAGAATTCTTAAAGTGCATCCAGGAGAGCTTTCTGAGCCAGCATGTAGAAAGTCCTACAAGAGAGGGGCCGGTACTGGACCTAATTCTAGGGAATGTGGCCGGCCAAGTGGAAAAAGTGCTAGTAGGTGAGCACTTTGGTGATAGTGACCATAATATGGTAAGATTTAAGGTGGTCATGGAAAAGGACAGGGATGGGCCGGAAATAAAGGTTCTAAATTGGGGGAAGGCTGATTTTAATAGGATAAGGCAGGATCTGGCCAAAATGGACTGGGATCAGCTACTTGTAGGAAAATCTGCATCGGAGCAATGGGAGGCTTTCAGAAGGGAGATTGAGATCATACAATGGCAACATGTTCCCGTAAAGGTCAAGGGTGGTTCCAAAAACCACAGGGAACCTTGGGTGTCAGGGGATATACGAGAATGGATTAGGAAAAGAAGGAGGGCTTTTGGTAGATACGAAAGTCTAAAGACGGAGGAAGCCTTAGAGGAGTACAAAAAGTGCAGGGGGATACATAAAAAAGGAAATTAGGAGATCAAGGAGGGGCCATGAAATAGCCGTGGCGAGCAAAATAACGGAAAATCCTAAGAAGTTTTATAAGTATATTAAGGGTAAGAGGATAACTAGGGAAAAAATAGGGCCCATTAGGGACAAAAGTGGCAATCTGTGTGTGGAGGCGGAAGATGTAGGAGGGGTTCTAAATGAATTTTTTGCATCTGTTTTCACTATGGAGAAGGACGATGTAGATATAGAAATAGGGCAGGGGGACTGTGATATGGTCGAACATATTAACATCGAGAGGGAGGAGGTATTGGCGGTTTTAGCTGGCCTAAAATTGGATAAATCCCCAGGCCCAGATGAAATGTATCCCAGGCTGCTGTGTGAGGCAAAGGAAGAGATTGCGGGGGCACTAACACATATATTCAGGACCTCTCTGGCCACAGGGGATGTGCCAGAGGACTGGAGAACCGCTAATGTAGTACCATTATTCAAGAAGGGTAGTGGGGAAAAACCGGTGAACTACAGGCCAGTGTGCCTAACATCAGTGGTAGGAAAATTATTGGAAAAAATTCTGAGGGACAAAATTTGTCTCCACTTGGAGAGGCAAGGATTAATCAGGGATAGTCAACATGGCTTTGTCAAGGGAAGATCATGTCTGACTAATTTCATTGAATTTTTTGAGGGGGTGACTAGGTGTGTGGATGAGGGTAACGCAGTAGATGTGGTATACATGGCGTTCAGTAAGGCCTTCGATAAAGTCCCGCACAGGAGACTGGTCAAGAAGGTAAGAGCCCATGGAATCCAGGGTGCCTTGGCAGATTGGATACAAAACTGGCTTAGTGGCAGAAGGCAGAGGGTGATGGTCGAAGGTTGTTTTTGTGACTGGAAGCCTGTGGCCAGTGGGGTACCACAGGGATCGGTGCTGGGTCCCTTGCTGTTTGTGGTCTACATTAATGACTTGGATATGAATGTAAAAGGTATGATCAGTAAGTTCGCGGATGATACAAAAATTGGTACGGTGGTAAATAGCGAGGAGGGTAGCCTCAGTCTGCAGGACGGTATAGATGGGTTGGTCAGATGGGCGGAACACTGGCAAATGGAATTTAACCCGGAAAAGTGCGAGGTGATGCACTTTGGGGGGACTAACAAGGCAAGGGAATACACAATGAATGGAAAGGCCCTAGGCAAGACGGAGGGTCAGAGGGATCTGAGTGTGCAAGTACACAGATCCCTTAAGGCGGTGGAACAGGTGGATAAGGTGGTAAAAAAAGCATATGGGATACTTGCCTTCATTAGCCGAGGCATTGAATATAAGAGCAAGGAGGTTATGATGGAGCTGTATAAAACACTGGTTAGGCCACAGCTGGAATGCTGTGTGCAGTTCTGGTCGCCACACTACAGGAAGGATGTGATCGCGTTAGAGAGGGTGAAGAGGAGGTTCACCAGGATGTTACCGGGGCTGGAGCGCTTCAGCTATGAAGAGAGACTGGGCAGATTGGGTTTGTTTTCCTTGGAGCAGAGGAGGCTGAGGGGGGACAAGATTGAGTTGTACAAAATTATGAGGGGCATAGATAGGATGGATGCTGAGGAGCTTTTTCTCTTAGTAGCGGGGTCAATAACTAGGGGGCATAGATTCAAGGTAAAGGGCGGGAGGTTTAGAGGGGAATTGAGAAAGAACTTTTTCACCCAGAGGGTGGTTGGAGTCTGGAACTCACTGCCTGAAAGGGTTGTGGAGGCAGGAACCCTCACAACATTTAAGAAGCATTTGGATGAGCACTTGAAATGCCATAGCTTACAAGGCTACGGACCAAATGCTGGAATATGGGATTAGATTAGACAGGGCTTGATGGCCGGCGCGGACACGATGGGCCGAAGGGCCTCTATCCGTGCTGTATTACTCTATGACCATGTCTAGGCACACGTGCTCTATCTGTGACAATACTCCTCTGGTAAATTTATTTTAAAGCTGAAATTAAAGAATAGAATGATTATAACCGGACAACTGAATTCGTTATTACTCAAGTGCACAAAGAGAACTTTGTTGAAGTCAACAATTTTTCAATTGACATGGTGTGTGCTTCTGTCAAGCTACTTTGAGTTCTTTATCCTGGAGCTTCAGCAAATCATATAGCCGTCTGGAAAATTGTGGAATAATCCCACCCACACAAAATAGATCGCAAGGCTGTCGTAGCAGCAGGCAGGGGCAGTCACTTGCTCACGTCTACTTTATGTTGATCGAGGCTACGTCGTTCATCCGTGTTGTTAATACCGAGAAAGGGAACAACAGGTTGCAGGTAGTTTGTCTTTCGAGTGTTAATTTTAAGACCAGCCTCTGTCAGCAGCTGCAACAACTAAGAGCAGAAAGAACAGGAGCAGATCTCGGCCATTCGGCCCCTCGAGCCTGCTCCTCCATTCAATAAATCAGGGGGGAACCTCTACATCAAATTTCTTAAAGAAACAGATTGGTGTATAAGAGTAAAGAAGTATTACCGCAATTATGTAGGGCCGTGGTGAGACAACACCTGGGGTAATGTGTACAGCTTTGGTCTCCTTAACTAAAAATAGATACACTTGCCTTAGTGGAAGTGCAGCAAATGTTCGCTGAACTGATTCCTGGGATGAGATGATTTTCCTATGCGGTGATATTTTGTAGAATAGGACTATATTCCATACAGTTTAAAAGAATGAGAGGTGATCTCATTGTAATATATAAAATAATTAATTGCTTGACAGGGTGATGCTGCGAGTATGATTCCCCGAGCTGGCGAGTCAAGAAGCAGGGGTCACAGTCTCATGATAAGCGGATGGCCATTTAGCCATGGTGTGGAGATGCCGGAGTTGGACTGGGGTGGACAAATGTAAGAAATCACACAACACCAGGTTATAGTCCAACAGCTTTATTTGAAATCACAAGCTTTCGGAGCGCTGCTCCTTCTTCAGGTGAAGTGGAGAAATGCATAAAGACACAGCTTATATAGTCAGGGAATCATGTCAGGTGTTTACAGGTAACCTTTCCAACTGCCATTTATCACACCTCGGCAGAGAGATAATCACAGCAGTCAAAGGTTTTGACCCCTTGTGACCCCACCTCATTGTTCTTTGATGTAATGTTTCCCTGACTGACCTGTTTGGACACCATTCACACCTTTGACTGCTGTGATTATCTCTCTGCCGAGGTGTGATAAATGGCAGTTGGAAAGGTTACCTGTAAACACCTGACATGATTCCCTGACTATATAAGCTGTGTCTTTATGCATTTCTCCACTTCACCTGAAGAAGGAGCAGCGCTCCGAAAGCTTGTGATTTCAAATAAAGCTGTTGGACTTTAACCTGGTGTTGTTTGATTTCTTACAGATGGCCATTTAGGACTAAGCTGAGAAGAAAGTTCTTCAATCACACGATTGTGAATCTTTGGAATTCGCTTACCCAGAGGGCTGTGGAAGCTTAGTTGTTGAGCATATTCAAGACTGGGATCGATAGACTTAGGGGACAAAAGAAATCTAGAGAGATCACGATAGGGCAGGAAAGTTGAGTTGATGTAAAAGTTCAACCATGACATTATTTAATTTCAGAGCATAATCTAGGGGTCGTCTGGACTGCAGCTCGTATTCTTTATGTTCTGATGAGAGGAACAGAGAGTTAGAGAGACAGACAAGGAAAGGTCGAGAGACAAGGGGACGGAAATGGAAAAGGAGAAAGACAGAGGAACAGACATGGATAGAGCGAGATACAGTGGGACAGAAATGAAGAGAGTGAGAGAGAAATGAGATATAGGGACAGACGTGCTATGGGAGAAAGAGAATAACAGGGACAGATATGTACGCTACATTCATCCTCCCTAACAAACCACCCCAATCAATTCACTCCATTTAGTTGCTCCTGGGGAAGACGAGGGAAAGGGAATTGGGATGAGATGGCAGGGAGGGAACGGGAGGGCAATGAGGGGGGTGATGGATCTGGAAGGAGTGCGTTCTATGTCCACACTTTGCTCCTTCCAGCTCCAGCGTGCGTGTTTGGTGTGCACTGTGGTTCCAATCGATGTTATTCACTGGGGCATGTTCTTTGCCCCCAAGGGGCTGAAGTGACTAGTTTCTGGGGAACAGTGCGATCAGTGTTTTTTAACTTTTTAGAACAGCAAGGATGCTCACAACAAGGAATTAGAGAGCATCGAAAGTGTATGAAATCAGCAAAAACAAGTCAGTGGGAATATGTCACGTCCCAGCAAAGAGGGACCATGATTTTCCTGGACAATTCAGTTCTGATCCCCCATGGGAAGCCTTGGTTATCATTACTCTGAGCGGGACCCTTCCCATGCAGTAGAGAAGGCAACCAGATTGAACCCAACCTGGAGAAAGACTCAGGGAATAAGATCCAGCCTGCAGTCTACAAGCTGCTCACCTGGGAGAGGCAGGGTACATCAAGTCCCAAACACGTCCCCTTTCTCTCCAGTGAGGGGGCACATCTCCCTCAGACTGTGGTTTTCATTATGTGCTCAGGATCTTTCTTTCTCTCTCAACTTGGCTCTCTCTGTCCTCTGTACATTCTTTGTTTTGTTGTATAGCTGGGATTTGTTTGTACATGCTGTTGCGAAGAGATTCGCCATGTAACCGACTGAGAGTGAGGGATCCAGTATCTCGCTGTTGTTTTTAAGTACTTTGATTTTTTTTGTCCATTTTTTTTCTCCCATTCCTGAGGAATTTTATTTTGTCGAAATGCTGCTATTACACGATGCAGAGAGAGATGAATCGTTGGACGAGGAATCACTAGATAAGAAGTTTTCTCTCCATCATAGACTGGCCGAGGCCATCCCCACAGGCTGCACCAAACATGCACACCTGAGGTTTGTCTCTTTATTAACACTGGTCCTAGTTTTCTCTCTGGAGCCTGGCTTCGGGGCTTTGGCTAAAATGTTCTTGTTAGACTATAATTTCTCGAGCTATTAATAAAAGCGCTGGATTTTCTGTTGGGTATGACAGTGTATGCCATAGTGTGAGGGGGCACCCGAATTGAAAAAACAATGCTTTTCTTAATTAAAAGACATCCATGAACATTAAAAGATTTAATGAGAAGAAATCCTAGCGCATGTTAAAGCTGCAGATTTTTTTCTATAAATAAAGTATATATTTCACAACATTCAGCAGAGTGTGCAGTATTGCAGTAATTTAAATGAATGAATGAAAATCAGTGTTCTGATTGGAGAACCAGGCCCAGGTGATCCCAGGTAAGCTTCTGCACAGGCTGAGTACCTGGGATCTGTGGGCCATTCATTACCCTCCTACTCACAGCGTCAATGCGCAAGTTTAAGCAGGAGGCCCGGCATCAGGTAGATGCCTATACTTTTCGGAGGTAGACCGCCCACCACCAGTTCAATTCAATTACAATTTCAATTCAATTTTATTTGTCATATATGCAGCAGACGTGTGTACTGCACAATGAAATGTTCATTTTTACAAGTCCTCCCAACATTGGAATAAATATGGCATAACAATGATAAAATACTAATAGAAATACAGTAATAATAAAAGAAAACAACAGTAACAAAAAATAATAAATTACACGTTCATGAGTCTTATGGCCAGAGGCTAGAAGCTGTTTCGAAACCTGCTGGTGCGAGACCATACGCTTCGGTATCTCTTACCGGATGGGAGCAGGGCGAAGTGGTTGTGGCTTTGGTGGCTCGTGAATGTATTTATTCTAAGGGCCTTCCTCCAGCTCCTCTTGGGGTAGATATTCTGGACAGCAGGTAGATTAATTCCTATAGTATGTTGTGCAGCTTTCACCACCATCTGTAGAGCCCTGCGGTCTGTGGCAGTGCAGTTGCCATGCCAGATAGTGATGCAGCCGGACAGTATACTCTTGATTGTGCACCGGTTGAAGTTGGTGATAATCTGGGGTGTCATTCCAAATTTCTTCAGTCTCCTGAGGAAGAACAGGCATTGGCATGCCTTCTTCGTTACGACGTCGATGTGATTTGACCATGTTAAGTCCTCCGTAATGAATACACCCAGAAATTTGAAGCTGCTGACCCTCTCCACCTCAGCCCCTTCGATGTAAATTGGGGTGTGTCCCTCCCCCTGCCGCTTCCTGTAGTCCACGATCATCTCCTTTGTTTTGCTGATGTTGAGGGAGAGGTTGTTGTATTTGCATCATTCTGCTAGAGCTCTTACCTCCTCCCTGTATCCTGTCTCGTCTCCATCTGTGATCAGGCCTACAACGGTAGTATCATCAGCAAACTTGATGATGGAGTTGGATTTTTAGCCCATAATATGTTTCAGGGACGTAGCGAAATTTGTGGGGGGTGGGGACAGGTTCCTGGAGCTCCAATTTTCTCCACCCCCACCATCCACCACAGGCTCTTGTGATTGAAACAAGTTAAAGCCTGAGTTTAAAGCAGCATGGTCTGCAATTTTGCAAAACACGGTAAACAGCACTTTACAAACAGGGGCCGTGAGCTCTTTGAACTCCTAAACGTGATCCCGTATAAAGGCTCCGCTATAGTTTCAAAATAAAGCTTGTGTTTCCGGGCAGTTTGTCATCTGGTGGAGAAAGTGCGACCATTTTCTGTCAGTGTCTGGGTCGCCATTTTGTTCTGCATCACTTACTGGAACGCCAGTTTCAGTAAGACACTGGGAGATCATTTTGTTTCGTGTAATAGTGGGATGCCATTTCGATTAAGTTCCTGAGCCGTCATTTCCTTTTGTGGTAGGTAGTGGGACGTCATTTTGCTACATTAATTAGGAAACCATTTTGTTTAAGATACTGCGCCACCATTTTGTATCATGCCGTGTATTGGGACACCATTTTGATTTGTTTCAGATAATAGGACGTTATTTTGAGACCTAGATCTATAAACGGATCATCCGGGTTTAGGAGACAAATTAGAGGAAAACGTATTCAAAATCTGAAAAGCATAACACCAGTTCTAAACAAGAACGAGATCAGGACATAGCTGAACCAAGCTGTCACATTTTATATACACAGCACAGGGCCACGTGTTACAGCGACCGGCCCCTCACTGCGAGAGACACACACTGTATACAGGGACACATAATTACAGAATCTGACTCCTCACTGGGAGAGACACACACTGTACACAGGGACACATAATTACAGAATCCGACTCCTCACTGGGAGAGACACACACTGTACACAGGGACAGATATTTACAGAGTCCGACTCCACACTGGGAGAGGCACACTCTGTAATCAGGGACACATATTTCAGAGTACAACTCCACACTGGGAAAGACACACACTGTACACAGGGACAGATATTTACAGAGTACAACTCCACACTGGGAGAGGCACACTCTGTACACAGGGACACATATTTCAGAGTACAACTCCACACTGGGAAAGACACACACTGTAGTCAGGTCCAACTGTTAAAGAATCCAACTCCTCACTGGGAGACACAGACGGTACACAGGAAGACTTGTTACAAAGTCCGCCTCCTCACTGGGAGAGACACACACTGTACACAGGATTACTTGTTACAGAGTCCGACACCTCACTGGGAGACACTGATTGTACGTAGGAATATTTGTTACAGTGTCCGACTTCACATTGGGAGAGACACAAATTGAAGACAGCGACACTTCTTACACAGTCCGATTCCACACTGGGAGACATGCATACTGTAGACAGGATCATTTGTTACACAGTCCGACTCCTCACTGGGAGAGATACACACTGTACGCAGGAACATTGGTACAGAATCCGACTCCACACTGGATGAGACCAAAACTGTACACAGGGGCACTTGCAATACAGTAGGACTCTTCACTGGGACAGATGCACACTTTACAATGGAACACGTGTTACTTACTCCGTGTCCACACTGGGAGAGCAGCATAAGATACAGAAGAACACTTCTACATATTTCGATTCGTCACTGGGGCAGACACATTCTGTACAGAGGGACTCCAGTGACAAGAGAGCAGAGAGAAAGTCAGAGAGAGAGCCGTCACCTTCAATCGGTGTGCCGACCTTCTTTGTCTCTCTTTAGTTATCAGGTAGACAGCCCACCCCGATTTTAACAGTGCCTGACCAGTGAGTATGGATGATCGTAAAATGCGATGAACTCGCAGTCTAACCTCTTACATCTCCTGACCGCTCCGTGACCAGAATTCACCGATTCGCCTAACCCGGGGGTTTAGACAGAGCTGTGATTTGAAGTGTTATCTCTCTGTTTGCGCTCACAAGGCCAAGCAATGAAGCAGTCTGATTATTTTTTGTACAAGTAGAGTGTTATTTTCTCGATACTGTTCTACTTCTGGACTTGTGGAGAGATGGGCTGGATTCTGTCGTCTCTGCACTGAAGGAGGGTTCTGATCTTTCACCTTCCCTACATACTCTTGGAACCCGAGGAGTTTAGAGGGGAAACTGGAGTTTGAATCTTTGCTAAGTTCCAAAATGGGAGACAGGCAGCGAGGTTCCCCGGGTTGAATATGCACAAATCTTCTCACGATCGTCCAATGTAACCCCCGTATCTGCCTCTCTACATCTTCAACTCGTTCCTCTTACTGCTTCCTCCATAGCGTTATCTACATCCCCAACACTCTGCTTCCACAACTCCGTCTATCTCTCAGCATTTACATCTTTCTACATCACTCACTAACTCGTCTTCCACCCCTCTCTATCAGTTCCTTCATCTCTCTCTACCTTTCCCTCCATCTCTCTCTACAACTTCATCCATCTCTCTCTACCTCTTCCTCCATCTCTCTCTACTTCTCCTTCCTTCTCTCACTACCTCTCCCTCCATGATTCCCTAATCCTGCCTCCATCTCTCTCTACCTCTGTCTCCATCTCTCTCTACCTCTCCCGCCATCGCTCTCACCATATAACTCTACCTCTTTCTGCATCATTATCTAGCACATCCTCCATCTCTCTCTACCAATTTCTCCATCTACCTCTAGCTCTCTCTCCATCGCTATCTCCCTCTTCTACCAGCTCGCACTATATCTTTATCCGCCTGTTTATCCTCTCCATCCATTTCCCTCTACATCTTCCTCCACCTCTCTCTATCTTTTTCTCCACCTATCTCTAGCTCTTTCTCCATCTCTCTATACCACTCCCGCCATCTCTCTCTACCTCTTCCTCCATCTACTTCTTCCTCTTTCTCCATCGCTATCTATCTCTTCCTCCATCTCTGTCCAACTGTTCCTCCACCTGGATCTACCACTGTGTCCATCTCTCTAACTCTTCATTCACCGTTCTGTAACGCTTTGTCCATCTTTCTCTACATCTCCTTCCATCTCTCTTTACCTCACCCTCCATATCGCTCTACCTCTGTTTCCACCTCCCTCTACCTCTTCATCCATCTTTCTGTACCTCTACTTTCTCTCTCTCTATCTTTTACTTAATTTCTCTCAACGTCTCCCTCCATCTCTCTCTAAATTTCTCTCCATCTCTCTCTACCTCTGCCGCATCTATCTCTACCTCTGTTGCCATCTCTCTCTACCTCAGTTATTGAACCCTCTAATAAGGCGAAATGTTAATTTCTATCTGCCCTATCTATGCCCCTTAAATTTGGTACACCTCAATCAGCTGCACCCTCAGCCTTCTCTGCTCTAAGGAAAACAACCCTAGCCTGTCCAGTCCCTCTTCATAGCTGAAGCTCTCCAGCCCAGGTAACATCCTGGTTAATCTCCTCTGCCCCTTTCCGAAGTAATCACATCCTTCCTTTAGTGTGGCGACTAGAACTGCAAAGAGTCTTCCAGCTGTGGCCTAACTAGTGTTTTGTACAGCTCCATCATAACCTCCCTGTTCTTATATTCTATGCCTCGGCTAATGTAAGCAAGTTTCCCATAGTCCTTTTGAACCACCATATTTACCTGTCCTGCAGCCTTCCGGGATGTATGTACATGCACACCAAGGTCTCTCTGATCCTCTGTCCTTCTAAGTGTCCTACCATTCATTGTATACTCCCTTGCTTTGTTAGTCCACCCAAAATTCATCACCTCACACTTTTCAGTGTTAAATTACATTTGCCAATGTTTTGACCATCTAACCAACTCATCCTGTAGCCTGAGGCTTCCCTCCTCGCTATTTATCACTCCAGCAATTCTCGTCTAATCTGCAAACTTACTGATCATACCTCCTACATTCATATCTAAATCATGAATGTACAGTACAAACAGCAAAGGACCCAGCACCGATCCCTGTGTTACACCACTGGACACAGGCTTCCAGTCACAAAAGCAAACTTCGACCATCACCATCTGCCTCCTGCCACTAACCCAATTTTGTATCCAGTGTGCCAAACTGACGTGGATCGCATGGGCTCTTACTTTCTTTACCAGTCTCCCATGTGCGACTTGGTCAAAATCCTGACTTAAGCCCATGTAGAGTACTTCAACTGCACTACCCTCATCCACACACCTATTCACTCCCTCGAGAATTTCAATCAACTTGGTTAGACATGATCTCTTCCTGACAATGCCATGCTGACTATTCTTGATTACTCCTTCCCTCTCCAAGTGGAGACTAATTCTGTCGCTCAGAATTTTTTCAATATTTTCTCCACCACTGATGTTAGGCTCACTGCCCTTTAATTCCCTGTTTTATCCCTACTAACCTTCTTGAATAATGGTAATACGTTATCTATTCTGCAGCCCTCTGGCACCTCTCCTGTGGGCAGAGAGGTTCTGAAAATTTGTGTCAGAGCCCCTGCAACTTCCTGCCTTGCCTCACACCGCAGCCTGGGATACAACTCGTCTGTACCTGGGGAATTAGCCACTTTTAAGGCCGCTAAAATCGCTCGATAATAATTTGTTCAAGTATATCACAATCCCACTGCCTGATAACTATGCCTACATCGACCATCTCCGTAATGAACACCGCTGCAAAATATTCATTTAAATGCTTACCTACATCTTCCAGCTCTACACACAGATTGGCACTTTGGTCCCTAATGGGGTCCTCTCTTTCCAGTTTACATCTTGCCATTAATATATTTATAAAACACCTTGGGATTGTCCTTTACTTTGCCCGCCAGTGTTGTTACATGTCCCCTCTTCGCTTTCCTAATTTATTTTTTAATTAGACCCCTGCCCCTTCTATATTCCTCTAGGGCTTCCATTGTTCTTAGTTCTTTGTACCTCCCAAAAGCCTCCCGTTTTTTCCTAATCCATACCTGTATATCCCTTGACATCCAGGGTTCCTTGGGATTCTTGGTCCCACCCTTGATCTTTGCGGGAACATTTTGGCGTTGTACTCTCTCTATTTACTTTCTGAAATACTCCCACTGCTCTGATGTGGATTTTCCTACAAGTAGCTGATCCCAGTCCACTTTTGCCAGATCCTGCTTTATCTCATTAAAAATGGGCCTTCCCCCAATTTGGAACTTATATTTCTGGTCCATCTTTGTCCTTTTCCATGACTACCTTAAATCTCACCGAATTATGGTCACTGTCACCAACATGCCCTCCTACTTGCACTTCTAACATTTGCCCGGCTACATTCCCTAGAATTAGGTCCAGTGCCGCCCCCTCTTTTGTAGGACTTTCTACATGCTGGCTCAAAAAGCTGTACTGGATGCACTTTTAGAATTCTGCACCCTCTAAGCCTTTCACATTCTGACTATCCCAGTTAATATTCGGGAAGTTGAAATCCCCTCCTATTATTATCCTATTATTTCTACACTTCTCTGAGATTTGCTTACATATCTGTTACTGTATCTCCCCCTGACTGTTTGGGGGCCTGGAGTACATTCCAGCAAAGTGCTTGACCCTTTTTCTTTTTAAGTTCTACCAATATGGCCTAATTGCAGGAAACTGCTAACTCGTCATCAATCCATACAGCAGTAATTGAATCATTGGTTAATATTGCAACACCCCCTCCTCTTTTACTCCCCCCTCTGTCTCGCCTGAAGATTCTATACCCTGCAATATTGAGCTGCCATTCCTGCCCCTCCCTCAAACATGTCTCTGTGATAGCAACAACTTCAATTCATCTGCCTTACTCGCAAGACTCCTTGCTTTAAAATAAATGCCATCCAGCCTTGCCATACTCCGTTGTGCTGTTACATATTACTTCTGCCTTCCGGGCTCACTTGTTTTTTCCTCTATATTTGTCTGTACATCACACCCAACTATAGTTCCACTCAGTATCCCATCCCCGTGGCTCCCAATCCCATCAAGTATGTCGTTAATGAAATCGCTGATTAGTTGAGTTCCCAAAAGTGATCAATCAGAGACACCACTCATCATAATCTGCCAATTAATGTACCTGATCATC
Organism: Somniosus microcephalus; assembly: GCF_052327205.1. Lineage (NCBI taxonomy): Eukaryota > Metazoa > Chordata > Chondrichthyes > Squaliformes > Somniosidae > Somniosus > Somniosus microcephalus. The sequence continues at coordinate 31,842,782 of NW_028225183.1, forward strand.
ATCTGCAAACTTTGTCTCCTGCCGTGCCACCAATTTCCTAACCAGGTTAATAATTTGCCTTCAATTACATGCGTTTCAAATTTAGCCCAATGTCCCATATGCGGGACTTTTTCAAATGTCTTTGCTCCATGTCTACAAGCAAATAATAATTTGTGAACTGGGACTCATAAACCTCTTTGCTCCTCAACAGTTAATAGCTTCCCATTATTTAGAAAATACTCAGAACTATCTTACTTTGTTCCAAAGTGGCTGGTGTCACACTTGCGTACATTGAACTCGATTTGCCTTTGTTTTGCCGGCTTACTGTGTCTGTCTCTGTCCGTTTGGTTACCTCCATTTCCCAACTGCACTACAAGCGGACCGTCTAACTTAGTGCGATCTTCAAAATATGATGTACAGTGCTCCATTGCTCCATCCAAGTCAGTCATAAATACGGTGAACATTTGATGATCTAATACAGATATCTGGGGGACGGCACTTGTCACATCTGACTCCACTGCTAACGAGCGTGTCTTTTGTGGGTGGGTTAATATTTCTGAAGTGATGGTGGTCTGAGGCAGTCAATCCGGATTTGTGCGAGAAATGTGCTGTACAGGTTGGATTATGGACAAGTAAATTGAATTTGTCGGAGATGCAATGATGCACTGCAGCCAATGAAAGTACTTTTGTGAGCTTGGCATTGCAAGAGCCCGGATAGCTCAGTCGGTAGAGCATCAGACTTTTAATCTGAGGGTCCAGGGTTCAAGTCCCTGTTCGGGCGCTGCTTTTAAATCGCGATACTCAACTTTACATTCGCACATTGATCATTTAACAAAGAAAATAACAACAGGAGCAGGCCATTTCATGCCTGGAGCCTTTCTGCCACTTAATTAAATCATCGATCGATATTCCTTTGCTCCAGATCCCTTAATACCTTTGGTTAACAAACATCCGATGTAAGGCTTACTGGTCTATAATTCCCTGCTTTCTCTCTACCCCCCTTTTTAAATATTGGGGTAACATTAGCTACCCTCCAATCCACGGGTACTGTTCCCGAGTCAATGGAGTTCCGGAAGATGATCCTTAGAGCATCTGCTATCTCCAGGGCCACCTCCTTAAGTACCCTAGGATGTAGTTTATCAGGCCCCGGGGATTTGTCGGCCTTCAGTCCCCTCAACTTACCCAACACCATATCCCTAGAGATACTAATTTCTGTCAGCTCCTCCCTCTCATTAGTCCCTATGTTTGCCGATATTCCTGGGAGGTTATTTTTGTCCTCCTTTGTGAATACAGAACCAAAGTATGAGTTTAATTGGTCTGCCATTTCCTTATTCTCCATTATATATTCTCCCGAATCGGACTGCAAGGGACCGACTTGGGATTTTACCAGTCTTTTCCTCCTGATATACCGATAAAAGCTTTTGCAGTCTGTCTTTATGTTTGCTGCAAGTTTACTTTCGTATTCTATTTTCCCCTTCCTGATTAATCCCTTTGTCCTCTTTTGCTGTATCCTGTACTGCCCCCAATCTTCCGGTCTGGTGCTTTTTTTTGCCAGTTGATATGCCCTTTTTTTTGATTTTATGCTGTCCCTAATTTCCCTCGTTATCCACGGTTGAGTCACCTTTTTAGGTTTATTTTTATGCCAAACCGGTATAAACATGTTCTGGAATTCTTCCATTCTATCTTTGAATGCTTGCCATTGTCTATCCACTGTCAATCCCCCCAGAAACACCACCCAATCAATCTTACCCAATTCCCGTCTCATACCCTCGTAATTCCCTTTATTTAAGTTCTGGACCTTAGTCTCTGATTCAATTTCCTCACTCTCCATCTCGACTGAGAGCTCGATCATATTATGATCGCTCTGACCCAAGGGGCCTCGTACAAGAAGATTGCTGATAAGTCCCTTCTCATTGCACAATACCCAGTCTAAAATGGCCTGATCTCGAGTCGGCTCCTCGACATATTGGTCCAGATAACCGTCCCGAAAACATTCCAGGAATTCCTCCTCCTCAGAATTTTTACTAATTTGGGTAGTCCAATCAATATGTAAATTAAAGTCACCCATGATGACAGCTGTGCTCTTATCGCAAGCTTCTCTAATTTCCCTTTTTATGCCTTCCCTCACCTCCATATTACTATTTGGAGGCCTATATATCACACCTACTAACGTTTTCCTCCCCTTGCTATTTCTACCCATACAGATTCCGTTTCATCCGAGTTAATATCCTTCCTTTCCATTGCATTAATCCCCTCCTTTACCAGCAATGCTACCCCACCTCCCCTACCTTTTTGCCGATCCTTCCTAAATATTGTATATCCCTGGATGTTAAGTTCCCAGCCTTGCCCACCCTGCAGCCACGTTTCTGTAATCCCAATCAAATCATACTTGTTTACCTCTATTTCCACAACTAATTCATCCACCTTGTTCCTAATGCTTCTAGCATTAAGATACAAAGCCTTCAGGCTTGCTTTTTTCACACTCTCATTATGAATTAGTTTGGCCCTTTGTGTTTCTCTCCTTTGCTTATTGCTTCTCACCTTTCTACCATCTATTTCTGACTTCATATGACTTCCCTCTTTTCCACTACCTAGGTTCCCATCCCCCTGCCAAATTAGTTTAAATCCTCCCGAACCGCCCTAGAAAATATTACCCCGAGGACATCGGCTCCCTCACAGTTCAGGTGTAGACCGTCCCCTTGGTACAGGTCACTCCTCCCCAAGAACTGGTTCCAATGCCTCAAGAATTTAAATCCCTCTCCCTTGCACCACTGCTCAAGCCACGTATTTAGCTTATCTATCTTACTCTCTCTAAACTTATTAGCTCGTGGCACTGGTAGCAATCCAGAGATTACTACCTTTGAGGTCCTACTTTTCAATTTAGCTCCTAACTCCCTAAATTCAGCTTGTAGGACCTCCTCCCTCTTTTTACCTACATCGTTGGTACCTACATGTACCACGACAACTGGCTGATCCCCCTCCCCCTTCAGAATGCTCTGCACCCGCTCCGAGACATCCTTGACCCTTGCACCAGGGAGGCAACATACCATCTTGGAGTCTCGGTCTCGGCCACAGAAACTCCTATCTATCCGTAAGGCAAAATGCTAGAGTCCATTATTAAGGATAAAATAGCGGAGCACTTGACAAATGGGGAAAGGATCGGACAGAGTCAACATGGATTTACAAAGGGTAAATCGTGTTTGACTAATCTGCTGGAATTTTTTGAGGAAGTAACTGGTAAAATAGATGGGGGAGAGCCAGTGGATGTGGTGTACCTTGACTTCCAGAAAGCCTTCGATAAGGTTCCACACAAAAGATTATCATGCAAAATTAAGGCTCATGGGATTGGGGGCAAAGTATTAACGTGGATAGAGAACTGGCTGGCGGATAGAAAACAGAGAGTTGGAATAAACGGCTCGTTTTCGGAGTGGCAGGCAGTGACCAGCAGGGTGCCGCAAGGATCTGTCCTGGGACCCCAGCTGTTCACAATATATATAAATGATCTGGATCAGGGAATTGGATGCAATATTTCCAAATTCGCTGACGACACTAAACTAGGAGGAGGGGTGGGCTCTGATGAGGATGTCAGGAGGCTACAGTGCGATTTGGACAGGTTGGGGGAATGGGCGGATACGTGGCAGATGCACTATAATGTGGATAAATGCGAGGTTATCCACTTTGGGGGTAAAAACAGGAGGGTAGATTATTATCTAAATGGCAATAGATTGGGAGATGGGGAAGTGCAGAGGGACCTGGGTGTTCTTGTGCACCAGTCACTGAAGGAGAGCATGCAGGTGCAACAGGCGATTAAGAAGGCAAATGGTATGTTGGCCTTCATATCAAGGGGGTTCGAGTATAGGAATAGGGATACCTTACTACAGCTGTACAAGGTGCTGCTAAGACCGCATCTGGAGTATTGTGTACAGTTTTGGTCGCCCCATCTGCGGAAGGATGTTCTTGCCATGGAAAGAGGGCAACGGCGATTCACCAGGCTGATACCTGGAATGGCGGGAATGACCTACGAAGAGAGATTAAATAGTTTGGGCTTGTACTCACTGGAGTTTAGAAGATTGAGAGGGGATCTCATCGAAACATATAAAATTACGGCAGGCCTGGACAGGCTGAATTCAGAGAGAATGTTTCCAATGGCCGGGGAGCACAGAACCAGGGGCCACAGTCTAAAAATAGTGGGCAAATCATTTAAAACAGAGATGAGGAAGAATTTCTTCACTCAAAGAGTGGTGAGCCTGTGGAATTCCCTGCCACAGAGGGCTGTGAAGGCTAATTCAATAAATATTTTCAAGAGAGAATTGGATAAATTTCTGAAGGCTAAGGGGATTAAGGGTTATGGAGAAAAGGCGGGGACGGGGTACTGAACTGTTAAGATCAGCTATGATCTCAGACGAAGATCAGCCATGATCTCATTGAATGGCGGAGCAGGCTCGAAGGGCCGAATGGCCTTCTCCTGTTCCTATCTCTATGTTTCTATCTCTCAATCTCAAGTTTAAAATTGACAATTGGCCCAGCTTTAATTACTGTCTGCGGAAGTGTGTTACAAATTTCTGTCACACAAACTTCTCTCCTGAAACGCTTGGATCTAATTTTGAGGCTATGGCCCCTTCTCCCAGATGGGTCAATCATCAGAAATAGCTTCTCGCTATCTACACTAGAATTTCCTCTTAATATCGTGAATACTTCAATCAAATCACCACTTAAGCTTCTAAATTCCAGGAAAAAGAAACCGAGTTTGTGCAATATCCCGTTGTAATTTGTCCCTTGGACTCTATGTCTCCTTCACTTTTTAAGCCTAATAATACATTCCCAAGCTGTGATGCCGAGAATTGAACACAGTACCGCAGCTGTGGCCTAACCAGTGCTTTGTATAGCTGTGGCATCATTTCACCCTCTTATATTGTAATCCTGCAGATATAAGTATCACTTTTCAATTAGCTTTTTGATTCATTTCTGTACCTGTCCATGACCATTTAATGATATATGTACAGGGACACAAGTCTATTTGGATATCCACTGTTTCCAGCTTAACATTATAAGGAGTGTATTCTAAATACTCCTATAAAGATCGGTAGTGAATCACGTCACACTTGCTAATATTTAAATCAATTTGCCAGAAAATTACACATTCACTTAATCTATGAATATCTGGTCAAATGTCTTGCTTCCATCTCAACTGATTTTCATGCCGCCTATCTTTTTTGTTATCCTCAAACTTCGATGTGTGGCTCTCAAGTAAGTCGTTAATGAAATCGGTGATGAGTTGAGTTCCCAAAAGTGATCAATCAGAGACACCACTCGTCATAATCTGCCAATTAATGTACCTGATCATCATCTGCAAATTTTGTCTCCTGCCGTGCCACCAATTTCCTAACCAGGTTAATAATTTGCCTTCAATTACATGCGTTTCAAATTTAGCCCAATGTCCCATATGCGGGACTTTTTCGAATGCCTTTGCTCCATGTCTACAAGCAAATAATAATTTGTGAACTGGGACTCATAAACCTCTTTGCTCCTCAACAGTTAATAGCTTCCCATTATTTAGAAAATACTCAGAACTATCTTACTTTGTTCCAAAGTGGCTGGTGTCACACTTGCGTACATTGAACTCGATTTGCCTTTGTTTTGCCGGCTTACTCTCTCTGTCCATTTGGTTACCTCCATTTCCCAACTGCACTACAAGCGGACCGTCTAACTTAGTGCGATCTTCAAAATATGATGTACAGTGCTCCATTGCTCCATCCAAGTCAGTCATAAATACGGTGAACATTTGATGATCTAATACAGATATCTGGGGGACGGCACTTGTCACATCTGACTCCGCTGCTAACGAGCGTGTCTTTTGTGGGTGGGTTAATATTTCTGAAGTGATGGTGGTCTGAGGCAGTCAATCCGGATTTGTGGGAGAAATGTGCTGTACAGGTTGGATTATGGACAAGTAAATTGAATTTGTCGGAGATGCAATGATGCACTGCAGCCAATGAAAGTACTTTTGTGAGCTTGGCATTGCAAGAGCCCGGATAGCTCAGTCGGTAGAGCATCAGACATTTAATCTGAGGGTCCAGGGTTCAAGTCCCTGTTCGGGCGCTGCTTTTAAATCGCGATACTCAACTTTACATTTGCACTTTGATCATTTAACAAAGAAAATAACAACAGGAGCAGGCCATTTCATGCCTGGACCCTTTCTGCCATTTAATTAAATCATCGATCGATATCCGTTTGCATTCCTTTGCTCCAGATCCCTTAATACCTTTGGTTAACAAACATCTCTCAATCTGAAGTTTAAAATTGACAATTGGCCCAGCTTTAATTACTGTTTGCGGAAGTGTGTTACAAATTTCTGTCACACAAACTTCTCTCCTGAAACGCTTGGATCTAATTTTGAGGCTATGGCCCCTTCTCCCAGATGGGTCAATCATCAGAAATAGCTTCTCGCTATCTACACTAGCATTTCCTCTTAATATCGTGAATACTTCAATCAAATCACCACTTAAGCTTCTAAATTCCAGGAAAAAAAAAGCGAATTTGTGCAATATCCAGTTGTAATTTGTCCCTTGGACTCTATGTCTCCTTCACTTTTTAAGCCTAATAATACATTCCCAAGCTGTGATGCCGAGAATTGAACACAGTACCGCAGCTGTGGCCTAACCAGTGCTTTGTATAGCTGTGGCATCATTTCACCCTCTTATATTGTAATCCTACAGATATAAGTATCACTTTTCAATTACCTTTTTGATTCATTTCTGTACCTGTCCATGACCATTTAATGATATATGTACCGGGACACAAGTCTATTTGGATATCAACTGTTTCCAGCTTAACATTATAAGGAGTGTATTCTAAATACTCCTATAAAGATCGGTAGTGAATCACGTCACACTTGCTAATATTTAAATCAATTTGCCAGAAAATTACACATTCACTTAATCTATGAATATCTGGTCAAATGTCTTGCTTCCATCTCAACTGATTTTCATGCCGCCTATCTTTTTTGTCATCCTCAAACTTGGATGTGTGGCTCTCAATCCCATCAAGTAAGTCGTTAATGAAATCGGTGATTAGTTGAGTTCCCAAAAGTGATCAATCAGAGACACCACTCGTCATAATCTGCCAATTAATGTACCTGATCATCATCTGCAAACTTTGTCTCCTGCCGTGCCACCAATTTCCTAACCAGGTTAATAATTTGCCTTCAATTACATGCGTTTCAAATTTAGCCCAATATCCCATATGCGGGACTTTTTCAAATGTCTTTGCTCCATGTCTACAAGCAAATAATAGTTTGTGAACTGGGACTCATAAACCTCTTTGCTCCTCAACAGTTAATAGCATCCCATTATTTAGAAAATACTCAGAACTATCTTACTTTGTTCCAAAGTGGCTGGTGTCACACCTGCGTACATTGAACTCGATTTGCCTTTGTTTTGCCGGCTTACTGTGTCTGTCTCTGTCCGTTTGGTTACCTCCATTTCCCAACTGCACTACAAGCGGACCGTCTAACTTAGTGCGATCTTCAAAATATGATGTACAGTGCTCCATCCAAGTCAGTCATAAATACGGTGAACATTTGATGATCTAATACAGATATCTGGGGGACGGCACTTGTCACATCTGAATCCGCTGCTAACGAGCGTGTCTTTTGTGGGTGGGTTAATATTTCTGAAGTGATGGTGGTCTGAGGCAGTCAATCCGGATTTGTGGGAGAAATGTGCTGTACAGGTTGGATTATGGACAAGTAAATTGAATTTGTCGGAGATGCAATGATGCACTGCAGCCAATGAAAGTACTTTTGTGAGCTTGGCATTGCAAGAGCCCGGATAGCTCAGTCGGTAGAGCATCAGACTTTTAATCTGAGGGTCCAGGGTTCAAGTCCCTGTTCGGGCGCTGCTTTTAAATCGCGATACTCAATTTTACATTCGCACTTTGATCATTTAACAAAGAAAATAACGACAGGAGCAGGCCATTTCATGCCTGGAGCCTTTCTGCCATTTAATTAAATCATCGATCGATATCCGTTTGCATTCCTTTGCTCCAGATCCCTTAATACCTTTGGTTAACAAACATCTCTCAATCTCAAGTTTAAAATTGACAATTGGCCCAGCTTTAATTGCTGTTTGCGGAAGTGTGTTACAAATTTCTGTCACACAAACTTCTCTCCTGAAACGCTTGGATCTAATGTTGAGGCTGTGGCCCCTTCTCCCAGATGGGTCAATCATCAGAAATAGCTTCTCGCTATCTACACTAGCATTTCCTCTTAATATCGTGAATACTTCAATCAAATCACCACTTTAGCTTCTAAATTCCAGGAAAAAGAAACCGAGTTTGTGCAATATCCCGTTGTAATTTGTCCCTTGGACTCTATGTCTCCTTCACTTTTTAAGCCTAATAATACATTCCCAAGCTGTGATGCCGAGAATTGAACACAGTACCGCAGCTGTGGCCTAACCAGTGCTTTGTATAGCTGTGGCATCATTTCACCCTCTTATATTGTAATCCTGCAGATATAAGTATCACTTTTCAATTAGCTTTTTGATTCATTTCTGTACCTGTCCATGACCATTTAATGATATATGTACAGGGACACAAGTCTATTTGGATATCCACTGTTTCCAGCTTAACATTATAAGGAGTGTATTCTAAATACTCCTATAAAGATCGGTAGTGAATCACGTCACACTTGCTAATATTTAAATCAATTTGCCAGAAAATTACACATTCACTTAATCTATGAATATCTGGTCAAATGTCTTGCTTCCATCTCAACTGATTTTCATGCCGCCTATCTTTTTTGTCATCCTCAAACTTGGATGTGTGGCTCTCAATCCCATCAAGTTAGTCGTTAATGAAATCGGTGATTAGTTGAGTTCCCAAAAGTGATCAATCAGAGACACCACTCGTCATATTCTGCCAATTAATGTACCTGATCATCATCTGCAAACTTTGTCTCCTGCCGTGCCACCAATTTCTAACCAGGTTAATAATTTGCCTTCAATTACATGCATTTCAAATTTAGAACAATGTCCCATATGCGGGACTTTATCAAATGTCTTTGCTCCATGTCTACAAGCTAATAATAATTTGTGAACTGGGACTCATAAACCTCTTTGCTCCTCAACAGTTAATATTTTCCCATTATTTAGAAAATACTCAGAACTATCTTACTTGGTTCCAAAGTGGCTAGTGTCACACTTGCGTACATTGAACTCGATTTTGCCTTTGTTTTGCCGGCTTACTGTGTCTGTCTCTGTCCATCTGGTTACCTCCATTTCCCAACTGCACTACGAGCGGACCGTCTAACTTGGTGCGATCTTCAAAATATGATCTGCAGTGCTCCATTGCTCCATCCAAGTCAGTCATAAATACGGTGAACAGTTGATCATCTAATACAGATATCTGGTGGACGGTGCTTGTCACATCTAACTCCGCTGCTAACGAGCCTGTCTTTTGTGGGAGGGTTAATATTTCTGAAGTGATGGTGGTCTGAGTCAGTCAATCTGGATTTGTGGGAGAAATGTGCTGTACAGGTTGGATTAATAACAAGTAAATTGAATTTGTTGGAGATGCAATGATGCACTGCAGCCAATGAAAGTACTTTTGTGAGCTTTGAATTGCAAGAGCCCGGATAGCTCAGACTATTAATCTGAGGGTCCAGGGTTCAAGTCCATGTTCGGGCGCTGCCTATAAATGGCGATACTCAACTTTACATTCGCACTTTGATCATTTAACAAAGAAAATAACAACAGGAACAGACCATTTCATGCCTGGAGCCTTTCTGCCATTTAATTAAATCATCGATCGATATCCGTTTGCATTCCTTTGCTCCAGATCCCTTAATACCTTTGGTTAACAAACATCTCTCAATCTCAAGTTTAAAATTGACAATTGGCCCAGCTTTAATTGTTATTTTCGGAAGTATGTTACAAATTTCTGTCACACAAACTTCTCTCCTGAAACGCTTCGATCTAATGTTGAGGCTATGGCACCTTCTCCCAGATGTGTCAATCATCAGAACTAGCTTCTCGCTATCTACACTAGCATTTCCTCTTAATATCGTGAATACTTCAATCAAATCACCACTTAAGCTTCTAAATTCCAGGAAAAAATCCCGAGTTTGTGCAATATCCCGTTGTAATTTGTCCCTTGGACTCTATGTCTCCTTCACTTTTTAAGCCTAATAATACATTCCCAAGCTGTGATGCCAAGAATTGAACACAGTACCGCAGCTGTGGCCTAACCAGTTCTTTGTATAGCTGTGGCATCATTTCACCCTCTTATATTGTAATCCTACAGATATAAGTATCACTTTTCAATTAGCTTTTTGATTCATTTCTGTACCTGTCCATGACCATTTAATGATATATGTACAGGGACACAAGTCTATTTGGATATCAACTGTTTCCAGCTTAACATTATAAGGAGTGTATTCTAAATACTTCTATAAAGATCGGTAGTGAATCACGTCACACTTGCTAATATTTAAATCAATTTGCCAGAAAATTACACATTCACTTAATCTATGAATATCTGGTCAAATGTCTTGCTTCCATCTCAACTGATTTTAATGCCGCCTATCTTTTTTGTCATCCTCAAACTTGGATGTGTGGCTCTCAATCCCATCAAGTAAGTCGTTAATGAAATCGGTGATTAGTTGAGTTCCCAAAAGTGATCAATCAGAGACACCACTCGTCATATTCTGCCATTTAATGTACCTGATCATCATCTGTAAACTTTGTCACCTGTCGTGCCACCAATTTCCTAACGAGGTCAATAATTTGCCTTCAATTACATGCGTTTCAAATTTAGCCCAATGTCCCATCTGCGGGACTTTATCAAATGTCTTTTGCTCCATGTCAACAAGCTAATAATAATTTGTGAACTGGGACTCATAAACCTCATTGCTCCTCAAAAGTTAATAGCTTCCCATTATTTAGAAAATAATCAGAACTATCTTACTTTGTTCCAAAGTGGATGGTGTCACACTTCCGTACAGTGAACTCGATTTGCCTTTGTTTAGCCGGCTTACTGTGTCTGTCTCTGTCCATTTGGTTTCCTCCATTTCCCAACTGCACTACGAGCGGACCGTCTAACTTAGTGCGATCTTCAAAATACGATCTACAGTGCTGCATTGCTCCACCCAAGTCAATCATAAATACGGAGAAAAGTTGATGATCTAATACAGATATCTGAGGGACGGCACTTGTCACATCTGACGCCGCTGCTAACGAGCATGTCTTTTGTGGGTGGGTTAATATTTCTCAAGTGATGGTGTTCTGAGGCAGTCAGTCTGGATTTGTGGCAGAAATGTGCTGTGCAGGCTGGATTATAGAAAAGTAAATTGAATTTGTCGGAGATGCAATGATGCACTGCAGCCAATGAAAGTATTTTTTGATCTTTGAATTGCAAGAGACCGGATAGCTCAGTCGGTAGAGCTTCAGACTTTTAATCTGAGGGTCCAGTATTCAAGTTCCTGTTCAGGTGCTGCTTTCAAATCGCGATACTGAATTTTACAGTCGTGCTTTGATCCTATAACAACAGGAGCAGGCCCTTTACTGCCTGGAGCATTTCTGCCATTTAATTAAATCATCGATCGTCATCCGTTTGCATTCCTTTGCTCCAAATCCCTTAATACCTTTGGTTAACAAACATCTCTCAATCTCAAGTTTAAAATTGACAATTGGCCCAGCTTTAATTGCTGTTTGCGGAAGTGTGTTACAAATTTCTGTAACGCAAACTTCTCTCCTGAAAGGCTTGGATCTAATGTTGAGGCTATGGCCCCTACTCCCAGAGGGGTCAATCATCAGAAATAGCTTCTCGCTGTCTACACTAGCATTTCCACTTAATATCGTGAATACTTCAATCAAATCACCACTTAAGCTTCTAAATTCCAGGGAAAAAAACCCGAGTATGTGCAATATCCCGTTGTAATTTGCCCCTTGGACTCTATGTCTCCTTCTGGTAAATCTACGCTTCACTTTTTAAGCCTAATACTACATTCCTAAGCTGTGATGCCAAGAATTGAACACAGTACCGCAGCTGTGGTCTAACCAGTGCTTTGTATCGCTGTGGCAACATTTCACCCTCTTATATTTTAATCCTACAGATATAAGTATCACTTTTCAATTAGCTTTTTGTATCTTTTCTGCAATGCATTAGTACATTGAGATGGTATATCACTTTGCAATGTAATAGACATTTGCAGTGCAAAAGCACTTTATACTGGAATATCACTTTCTAATATAATATTCCTTTGCAGTGCAATAGAACATTGCAATGGAATATCATTTTGCAATATACAATCATTAGTAATGCAATACGACATTACAATGGAATACCCCTTTAAAATATCGTAGTCATTTGCAATGCAATAGAACATTGCAATGGAATATCGCTTTGCCTTTGTGGTGATTATTCTTTATGTTTAGTAAGAAGTATTGTGATTGCTTGTTTGTTTCCTGCCTTGGGATATATGCTGTAATCTCATTGGTAGTTGATGTCATGTGATTTGTGGTGGCCATCTTAAATTCAGTTCTTTCCAGCCTTTAGTTGGGTCTGGGTGTTGAAGATGTGCTACCAGATTTTTAAGTTAATAAAGCCTAGATTAGAAAGGCAAATCTATTCTTTATTTCAATTTATTAACTTTATGTCAGAATGGAGCGATATCTTCAAACAGAACGATTCAATGCTGACCCTAATTCGGCAGGAGTGGATGATAAATGGAAACATTTGTATTGTACATTTAAAAACTTTTTGGGCGTGTTGGATCAAGAGTCTCTAAATAAGCTGAATATGCTGATCAACTACATTGCTCCGGATGTGTATAAGTATATTTTGGGCTGTAAAACTTACGAAGTGGCTATTTCTACATTGGAAAAGATTTTAGTTAAACCAAAGAATGAGGTATTTGCACGTCACCTTCTATCTGCCCGTAGACAGCAGGTGGGAGAATCTTTGGATACTTATTTACAAGCACTTCGGTGCCTTAGTGTTAACTGTAATTATAAGGCTGTGACGGCTGAAGAATATAAGGAAGAATCGGTACGGGATGCTTTTTTTATTGGATTACTGTCTAGATCAATTCGTCAGCGGTTGTTAGAAAATAAGACTTTGGATCTTAAGAGTGCTTTTGAGCAAGCTTCTACATTGGATGTGGCTCAGAGAAGATCGTATTCTTTTGCTCTTTTTAATCAGCCTGTGACTGTGGTTTCGGCAGTTCCGGATGAAAAGGAATTATGTGAACTTAATAGGAGTGGTTTACTAGATTCTGAAACAGTTTCTACTTCAGCGGCTGTTGCCTCTAGGATTCAGAAGTGTTATCTTTGTGGGAACGTCCGGCACCCTCGTCTGAATTGTCCTGCTCGGGAGGCTGTGTGTAGTAAATGCAGCAAGAGAGGTCATTACGCACGTGTGTGTAAATCATCAGGTTCAATTACCTCCTCTGTGACTATTCAGCCTTTAGATAGGGCGTTTATTGCATCAATTTCTGCTGCATTTGCTCATGGCCTAAACAAAGCTATAGTTACGGCCCAAGTGAATGGGTTGGAAGTGAAGGCCCTTATAGATACGGGCAGTACCGAGAGTTTTATAAGTCTTCAATTTGCAAAGGAGAAGCAATTGAAAATTTCGCCTGTTTCCTATCAGGTGTGTATGGCTCAGACGACTCTCACTTCACAAGTAGCTGGTTGTTGCCTTGTGAAATTGATTCTGATGTACGCCTATCTGTTTTGCCTAATCTCTGTGCAGATATTTTGATTGGTCATGATGTGCTTCAGTTACACGAGGGTCTCAGTCTTTCATTTGGAGGGACTAAGCCACCTTTATCTATTTGTGGATTAACCTCTTTATCCATTTCTCCATGATCACTTTTTTCCAATTTGATGCCGGATTGTAAGCCAATTGCTACCAAGTCAAGAAGGTATAGCAGTCAGGATAGAGAATTTATTAATTCTGAAGTTCAACGTCTCTTATTGGAAGGAATCATTGAACTAGTTGTTCGCCTTGGCGGGCACAGGTAGTTGTCACGACTAACGAGAGACATAAGAAACGAATGGTGATAGACTATTCCCAAACTATTAATAGGTATACTCAATTAGATGCGTACCCTTTGCCTAAGATTGATGAGCTTATCAATAAAGTATCTCAGTATAAGGTTTTTAGCACTATTGACCTAAAGAGTGCTTATCATCAGATTCCTATTGTTAAGAAGGATCAACCATATCCGGCCTTTGAGGCTGGTGGAAAGCTGTATCAGTTTTGCCGAATACCATTTGGTGTTACTGATGGTGTTGCTTGTTTTCAACGGGCAATGGATGCTTTTATAAGTGATAACTCTCTCTCTGACACCTTTTCATATTTAGATGACATCACGGTGTGTGGCAAATGAAGGGTGGAGCATGATTCTAATTTAGAAAGATTCCTTCAAGCTGCGGAAAAAGTTGGTTTAACTTTCAATAAAGAGAAGTGTACCTTTTCGACCACTGAGGTAAATCTACTGGGGTACATTATCTCAGGAAACAAGATTAAACCAGACCCAGAGCGTCTGCGACCATTGATTGATTTACCTTGTCCTACTAATTCTAAGGCTTTGCAACGAGTTGTTGGACTGTTTTCTTACTATTCTAATTGGATTGCAAATTTTTCACAGAAGATCCAGCCTCTTATTCGGGTTACGACATATCCTCTATCATGGGAGGCCAGGACGTGTTTTGATAATTTTAAAAAGGATATCTTTGGAGCAGTTGTGCATTCTATTGATGAGCAGGTTCCTTTTGTGATTGAGACAGACGGTTCTGATTTTGCAATTGGGGCTACTCTGAGATGCGCTATCAATTACTCATAAAAGACTGAGAGTTAAGAGAGTAACTAAAGGCTTTTATTAACAAAAGAATGAAGGTCTGCCTCGAGTGGTCGACCGGTCCAGAATACAAAGGGCTGGGGAGCAGTCACCTTTATACTAGGACTTGTGGGAGGACTCAGCCGAGGCATGTCCAGGCATGTACACAGTGGAATACAAACAGTGGTTTACCACATTCACCCCTTGTTTAAAATTGAGTCCGGCGGGGTGAAGTGTATTAAAAGTTAGTGTATTGGAGTCTCTCCAGAGGTCTTTTCTGCCGCTGTGATCGGCGTGGCGACGGCAGGGGTAGTGGAGCTTCCGGCGTCGAGTCCTGCGTAGGCTGTGGCACCGGCGTGTCGTCCTCGTAGATGTCGAGCGGGTCGCGGGGCCCGGGCCTGCCATCTGCTGGGGCTGGATATCGGATCGTGGGGGGGTGGTAGTGAGTAGTGGGTTACTGCTGCCCCCGAGGGTGCAAGGTCTCTTATGGAGATTGTGTCCTCCCGCCCGTCCGGGTATGCAATGTAAGCATACTGGGGGTTGGCGTGGAGGAGCTCGACCCTCTCGACCAGGGGTACCATTTTATGGGTCCTCACGTGTCTTCTCAGTAGGACCGGCCCTGGGGACGTCAGCCACGGCGGTAGCGATGTCCCCGATGTGGACTTCCTTGGGAAGACAAACATTTTCTCATGAGGGGTGGCGTTAGTGGCAGTGCAGAGCAGTGACCGAATAGAGTGGAGCGCATCGGGGAGCACATCCTGCCAGCGGGAGGTTGGAAGGCCCCTAGACTTTAAGGCTAGCAGGGCGGCCTTCCAAACTGTCGCATTTTCTCTTTCCACCTGTCCGTTCCCCCGGGGGTTGTAACTGGTGGTCCTGCTTGTGGCAATACCCCTAGTTAGCAGGAACTGACGGAGTTCGTCGCTCATAAACGATGAGCCCCGGTCGCTATGGATATAGCTGGGGAAACCGAACAGGGTGAAGAGGTCGTTCAGACATTTAATGACCGTGGCACTGGTCATGTCCGGGCAGGGGATGGCGAACGGGAAACGGGAGTACTCATCAATAATATTGAGGAAGTACACATTGCGGTCGGAGGAGGGGAGAGGCCCTTTAAAATCAACGCTCAGGCGCTCGAAGGGGCGAGTGGCTTTTATCAGGTGGGCCCTGTCTGGTCTATAAAAGTGCGGTTTGCACTCAGCGCAGACTTGGCAGTTCCTGGTCATGGTCCTGACCTCCTCAATAGAGTAAGGCAGGTTGCGGGCCTTGATGAAGTGGAAGAACCTGGTGACCCCCGGGTGGCAGAGGTCATTGTGAAGGGCCCGCAGTCTATCGATCTGCGTGCTGGCGCAGGTGCCACGCGGTAGCGCATCCGGGGGTTCATTGAGCTTCCCGGGCCGGTACAAGATCTCGTAATTGTAGGTGGAAAGTTCGATTCTCCACCTCAAGATCTTGTCATTTTTGATTTTGCCCCTCTGCTTGTTGTTAAACATGAAAGCAACTGAACGCTGGTCAGTGAGCAGGGTAAATCGTTTTCCGGCCAGGTAGTGCCTCCAATGATGCATAGCCTCCACAATCGCCTGGGCCTCCTTCTCAACAGCGGAGTGTCTGGTTGCTGGGCCTTGGAGGGTTCGTGAAAAGAAGGCCATGGGTCTCCCCGCCTGATTGAGGGTAGCGGCCAGGGCAAAGTCGGATGCGTCGCTTTCCACCTGGAAGGGGATGGATTCATCCACTGCGTGCATGGTGGCTTTGGCAATGTCCTCCTTGATATGGTGGAAGGCTAAGCGGGCCTCTGCCATCAAGGGAAAAGAGGTGGACTTGATCAACGGACGGGCCTTGTCCGCATAGTAGGGGACCCACTGGGCGTAATAGGAGAAAAACCCTCGGCACCTCTTCAGGGCCTTGAGGCAGTGGGGCAGTGGGAGTTCCATAAGGGGACGCATCCGATCGGGGTCGGGGCCAATGACTCCGTGTTCCACAACACAGCCAAGGATGGCGAGGCGGTTTGTGCGGAATATGCACTTCTCCTTGTTATATGTCAGGATCAGGAGTTGGGCGGTGCGGAGGAATTTTTCGAGGTTTGCGTCATGGTCCTGCAAGTCACGGCCGCAGATGGTCACATTGTCCAGATATGGGAAAGTGGCCTGCAACGCATTTTGATCTACCATCCGGTCCATCTCCCTTTTGAAGACAGAGACCCCGTTGGTGACGCCAAAGGGAACCCTAAGGAAGTGATAGAGGCGGCCGTTTGCCTCAAAGGCAGTATACTGGCGGTCCTCAGGGCGGATAGGGAGCTGGTGGTACGCTGATTTCAGGTCAATGGTCGAGAAGACGCGGTACTGCGCGATCTGGTTGACCATATCAGCTATGCGGGGGAGTGGATAGGCGTCCAGCAGGGTGTAGCGATTTATTGTCTGGCTGTAGTCGATGACCAGGCGCTGCTTCTCGCCGGTCTTAACGACCATGACCTGGGCTCGGCAGGGTCTGGTGCTGCCCTCAATAATCCCTTCCTTCAGGAGCTGCTCCACTTCGGTTTTAATGAAAACCCTGTCCCCGGCACTGTATCGCCTGCTCTTTGTGGCGATGGGCTTACAGTCGGGGGTGAGGTTAGCAAGCAGTGGGGGAGGGGGGTGACTCTGAGTGTGGAGAGGTGGCATCTGGTGCGCGGCGGGCAATTTGGAAGCTGCTGGCTGCGGACTGTGAGTGGGGGTAGGGGTCCACCGTACGCCATCGTAACACTTTTAAGGTGGCACTGAAAGTCTAACCCCAGCAGGACAGCAGCGCAGAGGTCGGGCAGGACCAGAAGTTTAAAATGATCGTACACAGTCCCGATCGGATTCGGATCAGTGAAGTTCTTTTATGTCTTCCCAGTTGAAGGAATTCCTCCAGAGTCGGGGAATTTCTACTAGCAGAACTACCCCGTATAATCCCCAGGGTAATGGACAGTGCGAATGATACAATGGGGTGATCTGGAAGGCAGTTATGTTGGCTTTGACATCCCGGAACCTTAAGAATACACAGTGGGAAATGGTACTGCCTGACGCCCTGCATTCCATTAGATCATTGCTTTCAATGGCTACTAATGTGACCCCCCATGAAAGGCTCTTTAACTATCCGCAGAGATCTACTACAGGATATTCGGTACCTTCATGGCTTACTATGCAGGGACCTGTGCTGCTTCGATGCCATGTTAGATTGTCAAAATATGATCCTTTAGTGGAGGAGGTGGAGCTGTTGGAGGCAAATTCCCAATATGCTCATATTCGATTCCAAGATGGGAAAGAAAGTACCGTTTCAATTGAAGACTTGGCTCCTTGTGGTGGCCAGCCCTCTTCTGAGGATATTAACAATAGTCATGATTCAGATAATGTGGATGCTGTTACAGATACTACGAATATTTCCAATCCGACTGCAGATAATTATACTTCTATTAGTCAGCCCTCGATGGATGTTCATGACCGTCCCAGTTTACCTCCTGATGGGATTTCTAATCCGGAAACCGTTGAAAATCGGGATATGGATAGCCTTCCTGCAGGAGATACTTCTGTGTCTCCTGGTGTGGGAGGGCAAGGAATTTCACCAAGGTTAAGAAGGTCGACACGAACAAGATATCCGGTCGACCAATTGAAAATGGACTTTTAAATTGATAGTAATGTTTTAAAATTGTTGAAATATTATATTATATTGTTTTAGTTGAGAGATACTTAATACTTATGTGCAATGTTATTATTTGTTGTTGCTCACTTAGTATTGTGTCATGTTGAATAGTTTTATTTTGTCTGTGCATAGTTTTAGTTGTAAATAATTAATTATAAATTGTAAAGGTTATTTAGGTTGGAGTATTTTTTAAAAGGAGTGGTGAATGTGATGATTATTCTTTATGTTTAGTAAGAAGTATTGTGATTGGTTGTTTGCTTCCTGCCTTGAGATATATGCTGTAATCTCATTGGTAGTTGATGTCATGTGATTTGTGGTGGCCATCTTAAATTCAGTTCTTTCCAGCCTTTAGTTGGGACTGGGTGTTGAAGATGTGCTACCGGATTTTTAAGTTAATAAAGCCTAGATTAGAAAGGCAAATCTATTCTTTATTTCAGCCATAGAATCATTATTTGCAACGCAATAGCACATTGCAATGGAATATCACTTTGCAATATAAAAGTCATTTGCAGTGGTACAGAACATTGCAATGGAATATCATTTTGCAATATGACGGTCATTCGCAATGCAATAGGACATTACAATGGAATAACACTTAACAATATCGTAGTCATTTGCAATGCAATAGAACATTGCAATGGAATATCATTTTGCAATATAATAGTGCTTTGTAGTGGAAACTTCCTTTGCAATGGAAGCAGGCTTTGCATTACAATAGTCATTTGCAATGAAATTGCACTTTGCAATGGAATATTCCTTCGTAATATATTATTCATTTGAGGTGCAATAGCAGAAAGCAATGTAATATCACCTTGCAATATAATAGTCGCTTGCAATGCAACAGAACATTGCAATGAAACATCATTTTGAATATAATTGTCATTTGCGATGCAACAGAACAATGCAATTGAATATCCCTTGGCAATATAATAGTGCTTTGGAGTGGAGTCTGCCTTTGCAATGGAATCTGACTTTGCTCTATGTTCGTCACATAACAATCACGTAATCCTTTGCAATGCAGCAAGACATTACAATGGAACATCAATTTTATTGTAATAGACATTTGCAATGCAATAGAACATAGAGATGGAAATTAACTTTGCAATATGATAGACATTTGCAATGCAATAGCACATTGCACTGGCATATCACTTTGCAATATAATTGTAATTTGCCATGCAACAGAACCTTGTAATGGAATCTCATTTTACAATACAACAATCATTAGGAATGCAGTAGGTTATTACAATGGAATACCACTCAAAAATATTGTAGTCATTTGCAATGCAATAGAACATTGCAATGGAATATCGCTTTGCAATAAAATCATCATTTGCGATGCAACAGCACTTTGCAATGGAATATAATAGTCATTTGCCGTGCAATGGAACATTGCAATGGAAAATCATTTTGCAATATACCAGTCATTAGAAATGAAATAGCACATTACAATGGAACACCACTTAACAATATCGTAGTCATTTGTAATGCAATAGAACATTGAAATGGATAATCAATTTACTATAACTGTCATTATCAATGCAACAGGACATTAGAATGGACTATCATTTTGCAATATAACAATCATTTGCAATGAAATAGGACATTACAATGGAACACCACTTGTAGTGTCCGAGTATCAAT
Source organism: Somniosus microcephalus (assembly GCF_052327205.1). Classification (NCBI taxonomy): domain Eukaryota; kingdom Metazoa; phylum Chordata; class Chondrichthyes; order Squaliformes; family Somniosidae; genus Somniosus; species Somniosus microcephalus. The sequence continues at coordinate 31,862,901 of NW_028225183.1, forward strand.
AATACACGGACTGCAGGAGAACAATGAAACAGGTATTTACTGAACAGAGGGTAAACTTAAGACTGACGTACAGAAGCCTGCTATGGCTTTTTATACAGGTGTGGTCACTGCCGGTATTGCAGTATAAATCAGTTCTTCTCTTAAAGGTACATACACAACACCACATAAAAATATCGTCGTCATTTGTAATGCAATATTTCATTGCGATAGTTTATCACTTTGCAATACACTAGTCATTTTCAATGCAGTAGTACATTGCAATGGACTATTATTTTGCAATATAACAATCATTTGCAATGCAATAGGACATTACAATGGAATACCACTTAATAAATGATAGTCATTTGCAATGCAATAGCACATTGCAATGGAATATCAGTTAGCAATATAATTTTCATTTGAAATGCAATGGCACATTGCAATGGAATATCATTTTGGAAAATAAAGTCATTGGCAAGCAGTAGAACATTGCAATGGAAAATCCCGTTATAAAATAATGATCATTTGCAATGCAATAGCACATTGTAATGGAATATCACTTTGCAATATAATCCTAATTTGCAAGGCAATAGATTATTAGGACGGAATATATATTTGCTACATAAAAGTCATTTGCAATGCAATACCACGTTACAATGGAATATCATTTTCAAATCAAATCAAATCAAAATCAAATCAACTTTTATTGTCATTTTATTGTCATTGTTAGTGCACAAGTGCAGTACAACGAAATGTAGGCTTGCAGCTCCCGAGAGTCCTGAGAGTATCCCCAGTATATAATAGTCATTTGCAATGCAATAGAACCTTGGAATGAAATATCACACTGTAATATAAGAATCATTAGCAATGCAATAGGACAGCAAAGTGGCATAGTGGTTTGCCCTGTTGCCTCACAGCGCCAGGGACCTGGGTTCGAATCCTGCCTCGGGTGACTGTCTGTGTGAAGTTTGCACATTCTCCCCATGTTTGTGTGGGGTTTCTCCGGGTGCTCCGGTTTCTTCCCACAGTCCAAAGATGTGTGGATTAGGTTGTATTGGCCATGATAAATTGACCATTAGTGTTAGGGAGATTAAAATATACGGGGATATGTGTTGGTGTAGGGGTTACGGGAATCGGGTGGGATATGGCTTGATGGGCCGAAATGGCGTCTATTTGCATTGTGGGGTTTCTGTGATTACAATGCAATACCATTTTAAGATATCGTAATCATTTGCAATGCAATAGCACGTTGCAATGGAATTTCATTTTGCAATACAATAGTCATTTGCAATGCAAAAAATATTGGAATGGAATATCTGTTGGCAATATCATAGTCATCTGCAATGCAATAGCACATTGTAATGGATTATCGCTACACAATATGATCATCATTTGCAATGCAATAGTACATTGCAATGGAATATCGCTTTGCAATATAACCGTCATATGCAATGCAATAGAATATTGCAATGGAATACCACTTAGCAATATAATTGTCATTTGAAAAGCAATAGAACGTTGAAATGGAATTTCATTTTGGAATATAATAGTCTAGTTCAATGCAATAGAATATTGCAATGGAAATTCCCGTTATAATGTAATAGTCATTTGCAATGCAATATCACATTGTAATGTAATATCGCTTTGCAGTATAACCCCCATTTGCAATGCAATAGCACATTGTAATGGAATATCACTTTGCAATATAATCATAAGTTGCAATGCAATAGAATATTAGGATGTAATATATCTTTGCTGTATATTGAGTTCTTTGCAGCCGAGAGCGAGAGTCCCGAAGGCTGTGTTGAATGCCCGGTGCCAGGGTTAAGGACATCTCCTCTGGACTGGAGAGAAACTTTGAGTGGGAGGGGGAGGATCCAGTTGTCGTGGTCCATGTTGATACCAACGACATAGATAGGAAAAGGAAGGAGGTTCTACTGAGGGAGCTTCAGCAGCTAGGGGCCAAATTAAAAAGCAGAACCACAAGGGTAATAATCTCTTATTACCTGAGCCACGAGCGAATTTGGCTAGGACAAATAAAATTAGAGACTTAAATGCGTGGCTCAAAGACTGGTGTGGGAGAAATGGGTTTTGCTTCCTGGGACACTGGCACTAGTACTGGGGCAGGAGGGAACTGTTCCATTGGGATGGGCTTCACTTGGCCAGTGCTGGGACTAGAGTCCTGGCGGATCATATAACTACGGCTGTAGAGAGGGCTTTAAACTAACTAGTGGGGGGGAGGTTCCTAGAGAGCAAATAATAAAAATGACAACAGAGAAGGTCATAGACTTAGGTAGTAGTGGGGAAATTAAAAACCAGAGCGTGTCAGGAAGGGGCAGAAGGTATGGAGTAAAAGGTAAGGTAATAAAAAGGGCAAAAGCAGGAACTAAGTGTCACAAAACATATTTGAAAGTTCTCTATCTGAATGCACGTAGCATTCGTAACAAAATAGACGAGTTAATGGCACAAATAACTACATATGGGTATGATCTTGTGGCCATTACAGAAAAATGGCTGCAGGTGACAATGCCTGGGAACTAAACATACCAGGTTATTTAACGATCAGGAAGGACAGGCAGGAAGGGAGGGGAGGTGGGGTGGCTATGTTAATAAAGGAAGGAATCACTGTAATACACAGAAATGATATTGGGTCAAAAGATCAGGATAATGAAACAGTTTGGGTGGAGGTAAGGAATAATAAGGGAAAAAAAAACACTAGTGGGCGTAGTCTATAGGCCTTCGAACATTTGCAACTCTGTTGGACGGAGTATCAATCAGGAAATAGTTGAGGCTTGTAATAGGGGAGCATTTATAATTATGGGGTATTTTAACTATCATATTAATTGGACAAATCAAATTGGGCAGGGCTGCCTTGAGGATGAGTTCATTGATTGTATTAGGGATGGGTTTCTTGAGCAGTATGTAACTGAACCGACCAGGGGGCAGGCAACCTTAGATCTGGTCCTGTGTAACGAGACAGGATTAAATAAAAATGTCCTAGTAAAGGATCCCCTTGGAATGAGTGACCATAACATGGTTGAATTCCATATTCAATTAGAGGGTGAAAAGGATGGATCTCAAACAAGCGTGCTAAGCTTGAATAAAGGAGATTATGAAGGTATGAGAGCGGAGTTGAGTCGAGTGGATTGGGAAAATAGATTAAAGGGTAAGACGATACATGATCAGTGGTGTACATTTAAGGAGTTATTTTACAACTTCCAAAAAATATATATTCCACTGAGAAGAGAAGGGAGTAAAAGAAAAGACAGCCATCCGTGGTTAAGTAAAGAAATTAAGGATAGTATTCGACTAAAAACAAGGGCATATAAGGTAGCCAAATCAAGTGGGAGGATAGAGGATTGGGAAAACTTTAAAAGACAGCAAGAAATAACAAAAAGATGGATTAAGAAAGGGAATATAGATAATGAAAGTAAATTAGCAAAAAATATAATAACAGATAGTAAGAGTTTTTATAGTTATATAAAAAGAAAAAGGGTGGCTAAAGTAAATGTTGGTCCCTTAGAGGATGAGACCGGGAAATTAATGGTGGGAAATATGGAGATGGCAAAAACACTGAATGAATATTTTATATCAGTCTTTACAGTAGAAGACACTAAGAATATCCCAACACTGGACAAACAGGGGGCTACAGGGGGGGAGGAGCTAAACACGATCAAAATCACTAAGGAAGTGGTACTCGGTAAAATAATGGGACTCAATGCGGATAAATCACCTGGACCTGATGGCTTACATCCTAGGGTCTTGAGGGAAGTGGCAGTAGGGATTGTGGATGCATTGGTAATAATTTTCCAAAACTCCCTGGACTCGGCAAAGGTCCCGGCAGACTGGAAAACTGCTAATGTAACACCCTTATTTAAAAAGGGCAGTCGACAGAAGGCTGGAATTTATAGACCGGTTAGCCTAACATCTGTGGTAGGTAAAATTTTGGAGTCCATTATTAAGGAGACAGTAACAGGACATTTGGATAATCATAATTTAATTGGACAAAGTCAGCATGGCTTTACGAAGGGGAAGTCATGTTTGACAAATTTGCTGGAGTTCTTTGAGGAAGTAACGTATAGGGTGGATAAAGGGGAACCAATGGACGTAGTGTATTTAGTCTTCCAAAAGGCATTTGACAAGGTGCCACACAAAAGATTATTGCTTAAGATAAAAAATCACGGGATTGGGGGTAATATTCTGGCATGGATAGAGGATTGGCTATCTAACAGAAGGCAGAGAGTTGGGGTAAATGGTTCATTCTCAGACTGGCATTCAGTAACTAGTGGTTTTCTGCAGGGGCCAGTGCTGGGTCCCCAACTCTTTACAATCTAATATAACGATTTGGAGGAGGGGACCGAGTGTAACATATAAAATTTGCAGATGGTGCTAAGATGGGAGTGAAAGTAGTGAGTGAGGAGGACATAAAAAACCTGCAAGGGGACATAGGCAGGCTAAGTAAGTGGGCAGAGATTTGGCAGATGGAATACAATGCTGGAAAGTGTGAGGTTTTGCACTTTGGCAGGAAAAATCGTAGAGCAAGTTATTATCTTAATGGCAAGAAACTGAAAGTACTGAAGTATAAAGGGATCTGGGGGTCCTGGTGCACGAAACTCAAAAGGTTAGTATGCAGGTACAGCAAGTGATTAAGAAGGCCAATGGAATGTTGGCTTTCATTGCTAGGGGGATAGAATATAAAAATAGGGAGGTATTGCTTCAGTTGTACAAGGTATTGGTGAGACCGCACCTGGAATACTGCGTACAGTTTTGGTGTCCATACTTAAGAAAGGACATACTTGCACTCGAGTCAGTCCAAAGAAGGTTCACTCGGTTAATCCCGGGGATGAGGGGATGGACATATGAGGAGAGGTTGAGTAGATTGGGACTCTACTCATTGGAGTTCAGAAGAATGAGAAGCGATCTTATTGAAACATATAAGATTGTGACGGGGTTGGATCGGGTGGATGCGGGGAGGATGTTCCCGATGATGGGTGAAACTAGAACTAGGGGGCATAGTCTTAGAATAAGGGGCTGCTCTTTCAAAACTGAGATGAGGAGGAACTACTTCACTCAGAGGGTGGTAAGTCCATGGAATAGGCTGCCCCAAAAAGCTGTATAAGCTACATCATTACATAAATTTAAAACAGAAATAGACAGTTTCCTAGAAGCAAAGGGAATTAAGGGCTACGGGGAGCGGGCAGGAATTTGGACATGAGTCTAGGTTCGGATCGGTCATGGCCCTGTGGGTAGCGGAGCGGGCCCATGGGCTGTGTAGCCTGATCTGGATCCTAATTTGTGTGTCTAATTCTGTTAGATTCAGGAGATGTTTCTGTGATAGTGGATTGGCGGTTAGGATCAGATCAGCCATGACCTTATTGAAAGGCGGAGCTGGCTCGAGGGGCCGATTGGCCTACTCCTGCTCCTTTTTCTTATGTTCTTCTTATGTTCTTATAATAGTCATATTGCAATGGAATATCATTTTGGAATATAATAGTAATTTGCAATGCAGTAGAACCTTGCAATGGAATATCACATTGCAATATAATAGTCATTTACAATGCAATAGAAGAATGTAATGGGATATCTCTTTGCAATATAATCGTCATGTGCAATGCAATAGCACATTGCAATGGAATATCGCTTTGTAATATAATCGTCATTTGCAATGCAATAGAACATTGCAATGGAATCTCTCTTTGCAATATAATAGTCATTAGCAATGTAAAAGCAAATTGCAATGGAATATCACTTAGCAATGTAATAGTCATTTGAAATGCAATTGCAAATTGCAATGGAATATCATAGTCATTTGCAATGCAATAGAACATTGCAATGGAATATCATTTTGAAATATAACAGTCATTAGCAATGCAATAGGACATTACAATGGAATACCACTTAATGGCCCAGAAATTCGGGTCTCCACGAGTGAGTCCGCACGGGGTACTCACCCGTAGGCCCGATGGAAGTGCCAGTTTCCTGCATGCACTGAGCATGCGCGGGAAACCGGCACTTCCATTCCTCTGAAGGAAGGGGTTCAGAGGTCGAATGCGTGCGCGGGGGAGGCTGCGCGTGCGCATCAAACTTACGTTTTTTTACTCGTTTTCCCTGGGTCGAAAACCTGCAGGATTTAAAAATGTAAAAAGTGGCATAAGGCCTGCTTTTTAAAAGGTAAGTGATGAAAAATTATAATTAAACCTTTTTCCACAGGTTTATTATTTTTAAATACTTTAACGGAAGGTAAGTTTATATTTAGCTCCGTTAGAATATAAAATTACTTTTTTCAAAAATTTAAATTATTGTTTAAAATAGTTATTTCATGTAATTTATAGTTTATTTAAAAAATGAGATGTTTTTTAAAAATGTATTTGAATGTTTAGTGCTATTTTGGCGGCATAGTATTTATAAGTCCTGACAGTTCTTCCTGTCAGATTATGAATGAAGCATTACCTGCTCCGATTGGCTGCCCATGGCCCACGTGATCCCAGGGGATGCATCGAACTAACTGCGAACCTGGGATACGCAAGCCCTGCGCACCGGCTGCTGGACCAGGCCCAGGATCGGAATTCCATGGGGACCCGCAGCTCAACAGCCGGCACACAAGGTAAGTGCACATCGGGGGCTTGCACCCGCGGGAAGCCTCTGACCCGAATTTCTGGGCCATTAATATATCGTAGTCATTTGCAATGCAATTGAACATTGTAATGGAATATTGCTTTGCAATATAAACGTCACTTGCAATGCAATAGTATATTATGATGGAATATATCTTTGCTATATAATAGTCATTTGCAATGCAATAGCACATTGGAATGTAATAAGATTTTGCAATACAACTGTCATTTGAAAAGCAATAGGACATAGCAATGGAATATCACTTTGCAATATCATAGTAATTTGCAATGCAATAGATTACTGCAATGGAATATCGCTTTGCAATTTAACCGTCATTTGAAATGCAATAGAACATTGCAATGGTATATCTCTTTGCAATTTAAATGTCATTTGCAATGCAAAAGCATATTGCAATGGAATATCACTTAGCAATGTAATAATCATTTGAAAAGCAATGGCACAATGCAATGGAATATTAATTTTGAATATAAAGTCATTTGTAGTGCAGTAGAACATTGCAATGGAATATCATTTTGCAATATAACAGTCATTAGCAATGGAATAGGACATTACAATGGAATACAACTTAATATATCGTAGTCATTTGCAATGCAGTAGCATATTGCAATGGAATATCACTTAGCAATATAATTGTCACTTAAAATGCAATAGCACATTGCAATGGAATACCATTTTGGAATAATATAGTCATTTGCAATGCAATAGAACATTGCAATGGAATATCATTTTGAAGTATAGCAGTCATTAGCAATGAAATAGCACATTACAATGGAATACCACTTCAAAATATCGGAGTCATTTGTAATGCAATAGAACATAGCAGTGGAATATCACTTTGCAACATAATAGTCATTTGCAGTGCAAGAGAACATTACAATGCAATATCGATTTTTCAATAAAATCAGCATTGCAATTCAACAGCACATTGTAATGGAATATCACTTAGCAATATAATAGTCATTTGCAGTGCAATAGAACATTGCAATGGGATATCATTTTGCAATATAACAGTCATCAGCAATGCAATAGGACATTAGAATGGAATACCACTTAACAATACCGTAGTCATTTGTAATGAAATAGAGCATTGCGATGGAATATCAATTTGCAATATAATATTCATTTGCAGTGCAATAGGACATGGCAATGGAATGCCAATTAATAATATCGCAGTCATTTGCAATGCAATAGAAAATTTTAGTGGAATATCATTTTTCAATATAACAGTCATTAGCATTGCAATAGGACATTAGAATGGAATAGCACTAACCAATATCGTAGTAATTTGCAATGAAATATATAGCATTGCGATGAAATATCGGTGGCGTCGTGGTTATGTCACTAGATTTGGAAGCCATGAAACTCGATCAAATGCTTTGAGGCATATGGGTTCAAATCCCACCACGGCAGCTGGAGGAATTTAAATTTAATTCTGGAATGAAAATGTTAGACTTAGTAATGGCGACCATGATACCATTGTCGATTGTTGCAAAAACCCATCTGGTTCAGTAATGTCCTTTAGGGAAGAAAATCTGCCGTCCTTACCTGGTCTGGCCCACATGTAACTCCACACCCACAGCAATGTGGTTGACTCTTAATGCCCTCTGAAATGGCCTAGCAAGCCACTCAGCTGTAAACAACTGCTACAAAAAAGAATAAGAATAAAACTGGTTGGACCACCCGGCATCGACTTCGGCACCGGAAACGACAATAACAACGGCAAACCCAGCCCTGTCGACCCTGCAAAGTCCTCCTTACCAACATCTGGGGGCTTGTGCCAAAATTGGGAGAGCTGTCCCACAGACTAGTCAAGCAACAGCCTGACATAGTCATAATTACCGAATTTTACCTTAAAAGCAATGTCCCAGACACCACCATCACCATCGCTGGGTATGCCCTGTCCCACTGGCAGGACAGACCCACCAGAGGTGGTGGCACAGTGGTATACAGTCGGGAGGGAGTAGCCCTGGGAGACCGCAACATTGACTCAGGACCCCATGAGGTCTCATGGCATCAATTCAAACATGGGCAAGGAAACCTCCTGCTAATTACCACCTAACACCCTCCCTCAGCTGATGAATCAGTACTCCTTCATGTTGAAAACCAATTGGAAGAAGGTCTGAGAGTGGCAAGGGCACAAAATATCCTCTGGGTGGGGGACTTCAAAGTCCATCACCAAGAGTGGCTCGGTAGCACCTCAACTGACTGAGCTGGCCGAATCCTAATGGATATAGCTGCCAGACTGGGTCTGCGACAGGTGGTGAGGGAACCAACAAGAGGGAAAAAGCTACTTGAACTCGTCCTCACCAATCAACCTGTTGCAGATGCATCTGTCCATGACAACATTGGTGGAAGTGACCACCGCACACTCCTTGTGGAGACGAAGCCCCGTCATCATGTTGAAGATACCCTCCACCGTGTTGTGTGGCACTACCACCGTGCTAAATGGGACAGATTTCGAACAGATCCGGCAACTCAAAACTGGGCTTCCATGAGGCGCTGTTGGCCATCAGCAGCAGCAGAATTGTAGTCAACCACAATCTGTAACCTCATGGCCCGGAATATCCCTCACTCTACCATTACCATCAAGCCGGGAGATCAACCCTGGTTTAACGAAGAGTACAGGAGAGCATGCCGGGAAAATCACCAGTCACACCGAAAAATGAGGTTGCAACCTGGTGAGGCTACAACACTGGACTACCTGCATGCCCAACAACAGAAGCAACATGCGATAGAAAGAGCTAAGCGATCTCACAACCTTCGGAACAAGTCAAAGCTCCACAGTCTTACCACATCCAGTCGTGAGTGGTGGTGGACAATTAAACAGTTAACAGGAGGAGGAGGCTCCAAAAATATCCCCATCCTCAATGATGGTGGAGCACAGCACGTGAGTGCAAAAGACAAGGCTGAAGCATTTGCAACTATCTTCAGCCAGAAGTGCTGAGTGGATGATCCAACTCGGCCTCCTACTTAGGTCCCCAGCATCACAGATGCCAGTCTTCAGCCCATTCAATCCACTCCACGTGATGTCAAGAAACGGCTGAAGACACTGGACACTGCAAAGGCTATGGGCCCTGACAACATTCCGGCAATAGTACTGAAGACTTGTGCTCCAGAACTAGCTGCGCCCCTAGCCAATCTGTTCCAGTACAGCTACAACACTGGCATCTACCCGGCAATGTGGAAAATTGCCCAAGTATGTCCTGTCTGCAAAAAGCAGGACAAATCCGACCCGGCCAATTATCATCCCATCAGCCTACTCTCAATCATCAGCAAAGTGATGGAAGGTGTCGTCGAAAGTGCTATCAAGCGGCACTTACTCAGCAATAACCTGCTAACTGACGCCCAGTTTGGGTTCCGCCAGGGCCACTCAGCTCCTGATCTCATTACAGCCTTGGTCCAAACATGGACAAAAGAGCTGAACTCAAGAGGTAAGATGAGAGTGACTGCCCTTGACATCAAGGCAGCATTTGATCAAGTGTAGCATCAAGGAGCCCTAGCTAAACTGAAGTCAATGGGAATCATGGGGAAAACTCTCCATTGGTTGGAATCATACCTAGCACAAAGGAAGTTGGCTATGGTTGTTGGAGGTCATTCATCTCAATCACATGACATCACAGCAGGAGTTCCTCGGGGCAGTGTCCTAGGCCCAACCAACTTCAGCTTTTTCATCAATGACCTTCCCTCCATCATAAGGTCAGAAGTGGGGATGTTCGCTGATAATTGCACACTGTTCAGCACCATTCGAGACTCGTCAGATACTGATGCCGTCCGTGTCCATATGCAGCAAGACCTGGACAAAATTCAGACTTGGGCTGACAAGTGGCAAGTAACATTCGCACCACACAAGTGCCAGGCAATGACCATCTCCCCTTGACATTCAATGGCATTACCATTGCTGAATCCCCCCCTATCAACATCCTGGGGGTTACCATTGATCAGAAGCTGAACTGGACCAGCCATATAAATACTGTGGCTGCAAGAGCAGGCTAGAGGCTGGGAATTCTGCGTCGATGTCTCACCTTCTGACTCCCCAAAGCCTTTCCACCATCTGCAAGGCACAAGTCAGGAGTGTGATGGAATACTCTCCACTTGCCTGGATGAGTGCAGCTCCAACAACACTCAGGATAAAGCAGCCCGCTTGATTGGCACTCCATCCACCACCTTCAAAATTCATCCCCTCCACCACCGGTGCACTGTGGCTGCAGTGTGTACCATCTACAAGATGCACTGCAGCAACATGCCAAAGCTCCTTCAACAGCACCTTCCAAACCCGCGACCTGTACCACTTAGAAGGACAAGGGCAGCAGACACATGGAAAGATCACCACCTACAAGCTCCCCTCCAAGCCACACACCATCCTGACTTGGACCTGTATCACCGTTCCTTCACTGTCGCTGGGCAAAATCCTGGAACTCCCTTCCTAACAGCATTGTGGTTGTACCTACACCATAAGGACTGCAGCTGTTCAAGAAGGCGGCTCACCACCATCTTCTCAAGGGCAATTAGGGATTGGCACTACATGCAGGCCTAGCCGGCCAGCGACGCCCACATCCCATCAATGAAATAAATAAAAAAAAGGGTAAACAGCCTGTCAGCATCCGCACAGTCAAGCCCTGAAAGAATATATATGTTCTTCCTTCGTACAGTCTGCTGATTTCATGTCACCACAGAAAACAATGTTTAACTGGATGGACAAGCTGCCACAGATTTCTTCTCCTCCCACATTCTCTGACACGCACGCGGCCGTATAAAGGGACAAAAGCAGCACACGAGAGAAAAGGCGATTAGACTCCCGTCCGTAGTGTCTAATTGCCTCAATTTGGCCGAACGCCATATGAAGCAACAATTTGAATCAAACATTGCACTTCATTTCAGTCTCAAAACGTTAAGCGATCACACACTGAAAACCGCACGCAAAAGGAAAAGGACAAGGCCCGTGACAGTCACTAAAGTGCATTCAAACAGAGCAACCAAATCAGCTCGCTTCAAAGATTTTGTGATTAGAAATTCATACCTCTAGAATTTGGCTGAAAAGAAGAGATTGCAGGGGCTGCTCGCTTCTCGGCCGCAGCGCCGGCGATAGGAACAAATCATCCGCTCAAAACCGAGTCCTTCAACCTGCTGGAGCTGACGCTAGCCGAGCGCTCAATCCTCAGGACCTGATTGGACACATTCAAATGGGGGCGTTCTTGCGCCGCTGTATGTGATTGGTTGGTTGTTGCCACGTGATCAGGGTGCGGAGCGATGCAAGGAAGCTGAAGTTGTCTGGCAATTGTTATTGTTTCAAGGTTTCCGTTCTAATCCATGTAAGTGTAAAACTGAGGAAAGTATACAAAAGTGTTTTCAGAATGGATTATCTACTGTGGCCGATATTCCTGCTGGATTTTCATGGCAAGAAATCTGCACTTGGAATATTGGTATAAGGGAAGTAGAATATCCAGGCTGCCTGGCAGAAGACGGATCGATGAAGCGATTGTTCCCATTGGAAGCAGGAAGGCAGCAGCAGCATGCTCACCACTGTTCCTTTCACGGAATCAAAGACTCCATTTTTATACAATAGATATATTTGTAAAAAGTAAAACCTGGTCACGTCTCTGGATGGGCTCGAGCCACCAATCTTTTAATTAACGGCCGAACGCACTGGCTTATTGCGCAACAGAGACAGATCAAAAGCGCTTTGCAATTGGAATTGGAATTACTTCACAGGAACCCAAGTGCTTATGTAACAGAGCATTCACAGCAGAGGCACCGATTTTGCAGCAAATGAGAAGGTGCTTGGGTCCAATCGACTATCGGGGTAGTCGAGGCCGAGTAGTTAATGCGATGGATTTAAAATCCATTGGGGTTTCCCTCTGCAGATTCGAATCCTGCCGACTACGGAAATGAGGACCTCTTCCCAAGTGACCCGTTTTTACTGCATTTTAACCGCTGCCTTTCGGTTCCTGAGACACATTCAAAGCTACAATCAAACAACGATTCAAGCAGAAAGTTAAACAAGCACTTCACCCCATTATTACATAAAGGCATCATGAGAGGCCTGGGCCACAAGAGAAATACTACATTGTTTAATTCTCTTGAAACCGTGAAAGCAATTTTAACCGTCGAAAATATTTATTTTGCAACCCATTGAAGAAAATGCACGTCGTCCGCGCAGCCATTATCCAGTTCATCCTACTACCTACTGCGATGATTATTAATGAACTAAGCCAGACCAACCACAGTTCTCAACCCCGCCGGCCAAAATCGGTTCTTTACAACATAAGAAAGAGGAGCAGGATTTGGCCATGCGGCACTCGATCCTGCTCCGCCATTCAATAAGAACATGGCTGATCCTCTACCTCAACTGAAAATTACCGACCTAGCCCCATATACCTTGATTTCCGTAATGAAAAATCCATCTCTGTTAGGAATGTACTCAGACTTCCACAGCCCACTGCGGTAGAAGATTCCAAAGACACTCAACCCTTAGAATGAAGCAATTTCTCCTCCTCTCAATCCTAAATGGCTGGCCCCTTATTCTGAAACTTTGACCCCTAGTTCAGGACTCCACAGCAAGGGTAAACAACCTCTAAGCATCGGCTAAGTCAAGCCTGGAAATAATTTACATGTTCTTCCTTCGTCGAGTCTGCTGATTTCATTTCACCACAGAAAACAATGTTTAACTGGATGGACAACCAGCAGGAAATACAATGCAGCCGCAGATCTTTTCTCCAACCACATTCCCTGACACGCACGCGGCCCTGTAAAGAGCAAAAGCAGCACACCAGAGGAAACGCGATTTAAATCCCGTTCGTAGTGTCGAATTGCCTTCATTTGACCAAACGCCATATGGAGCAACAATTTGAATCAGACATTGCATTAAATTTCAGTTTCAAAACGTTAAGCGATCACACAATGCAAACCGTACGCAAAAAGAAAAGCACAAGGCCGGTGCGAGTCACTAAAACACATTCAAATACAGCAGCCAAATCAGTTGTCAAAGATTTTGTGATTACAAATTCATACCTCTAGCATTTGGCTGAAAACAAGAGATTGCAGGGGCTGCTCGCTTCTCGGTCGCGGCCCCAGCGACAGGAAGAAGTCATCCGCTCACAACCGAGTCCTCCAACGTACTGGAGCTGATTGTGACGGAGCAGCTCAATCCTCATGCCCTGATTGGACACACTCAAATGGGGGTGTTCTCTCGCCACTGTAAGAGATTGAATGGTTGTTGACACATGATCAGGGTGTGGGGCGATGCAAGGAAGCTGAAGTTGCCTGGCAATTGTTATTGCTTCAAGCTTTCCATTCTTGTCCATGTAAGTGTAAAACTGTGGAAAGTGTATAAAAGTGGTTTCAGAATGGATGATCTACTGTGGCCGAATTTCCAACTTGATTTTCATGGCAAGAACGCTGCACTTGGAATATTGGTGCAACCGAAGTAGAATATCCAGTCTGCCTGGCAGAAGACTGATCGCTGAAGCGATTGTTCCCATTGGAAGCAGGAAGGCAGCAGCAGTATGCTCACCACTGTCCATTTCACGGAATCAAAGACTCCATTTTTCTACAATAGATATGTTTGCAAAAATTAAAATACGCTTTCGTTCCTGGGTGGGCTCGAACCACCAACCTTTCTAGTTAACAGGCGAACAGCGCTGGCACCATTGCGCCACAGGGACAGACGAAAAATTCTTTGCAATTGCAATTATTCCACAGCCTCCCAAGTGATTATATGGCAGAGCGCTCACAGCAGAGGCACCTATTTTGCAGCAAATGAGAAGCTGCGTGGGTCCAATCCACCGTCAGCGTTCTCATGCCCGAGTGGTTATGGCGATGAACTAAAAATCCAGTTGGGGTTTCCCCGCGCAGGTTCAAATTCTGCCGACTACGGCACCGTGGACGTCGTCCCAAATGATCCGTGTTTACTTAATTCTGTGCCGAGATTCAAAGCTATAATCAAACAACAATTCCAGCAGAAAGTATGACAAGCACATCACGGCATCAATAGAGACCTCGGCCGCAGGCGAATACTATGTTGTTTAATGCTCTTGAAACCGTGAAAGCAATTTTAACCATCGAAAATATTTATTTTGCAACCCATTGAAGAAAATGCACGTCGTCCGCGCAGCCATCTTCCAGTTGAAGCTGCTTCCTACTGCGATGTTTATTTAATGAACTAAGCCAGACGAGCCACTGCTCTCAACCCCGCCGGCCAAGATCGGTACATTAGATCATAAGAAATAGGAGCAGCATTTGGCCATGCGGCACTCGATCCTGCTCCGCCATTCAATAAGATCATGGCTGATCCTCTACCTCAACTGAAAATTACCGACCTAGTCCCATATAGAATGATTTCCGTAATGTAAAAATCCATCTAGGTTAGGAATGTACTCTACGAATGAACAGCCACAGCTCTCTGCTGTAGAGAATCCCAAAGATACACAATCATTAAAATTAAGCAATTTCTCCTCAACTCAATCCTAAATGGCCGGCCCCTTATTCTGAAACTTTGTCCCCTAGATCAGGACTCCACAGCCAGGGTAAATAGCGTCTCAGCATCCGCTCAGTCAAGCACTGAAAGAATTAATATGTTCTGCCTTCGAACAGTTTGCTGATTTCATTTCACCACAGAAAACAACGTTTAAGTGGATGGACAACCAGCAGGAAATAGAATGCAGCCTCAGATTTATTCTCCAACCACATTCTCTGACACACACGCGGCCGTATAAAGGGACAAAAGCAGCACATGAGAGAAAAGGCGAGTTGAATCCAGTTCCTGGTGTCGAATTGCCTCAATTTTGCCGAACGCCATATGAAGCAGCAATTTGAATCAGGCATTGCACTTCGTTTCAGTCTCAAAACGTTAAGCGATCACACACTGCAAACCGCACGCAAAAAGAAAAGCACAAGGCCCGTGAGAGTCACTAAACCGCATTCGAACGTAGCAACCAAAACAGCTCGCTTCAAAGATTTTGCGATTAGAAATTCATACTTCTAGAATTCGGCTGAAAACAAGAGATTGCAGGGGCTGCTCGCTTCTCGGCCGCAGCGCCAGTGACAGGAACAAGTCATCTGCTCACAACCGAGTCCTCCAAACTACTGGAGCTGATTGTGACGGAGCAGCTCAATCTTCAGGCCCTGATTGGACACATTCAAATGGGGAGTTCTCGAGCCGCTGTATGTGATTGGTTGGTTGTTGTCACGTGATCAGGGTGTGGAGCGATGCAAGGGATCTGAAGTTGTCTGGCAATTGTTATTGTTTCAAGCTTTCCGTTCTAATCCATGTAAGTGTATAACTGAGGAAAGTATAGAAAAGTGTTTTCAGAATGGATTATCTACTGTGGCCGATTTTCCTGCTGGATTTTCATGACAAGAACTCTGCACTTGGAATACTGGTATAAGGGAAGTAGAAAATCCAGGCTGCCTGGCAGAAGACTGATCGATGAAGCCATTGTTCCCATTGGAAGCAGGAAGGCAGCAGCAGTTTGCTCACCACTGTTCTTTTCACGGAATCAAAGACCCCATTTATATACAATAGATAGATATGTTTGCAAAAAGTAAAACCTGGTTACGTCTCTGGATGGGCTCGAGCCACCAACCTTTCAATTAACAGCCGAATGCGCTGGCCCATTGCGCCACAGGGACAGCTAAAAAAAACTTTTGCAATTGGAATTATTCCACAGGAACCCAAGTGATTATGTAACAGAGCGTTCACAGCAGAGGCACCGATTTTGCAGCAAAGGTGAAGGTGCGTGGGTCCAACTGCCTAACGGGTAGTCGTGGCCGAGTGGTTAAGATCGATGGACTTGCAAATCCATTGGTGTTTCCCCGCGGAGATTCGATTCTGTTCAACATATGGAAATGAGAACGTCGTCCCATATGACCCGTTTTTACTGCAATTTAACCGCTGCCTTTCGGTTCCCGAGACACAATCAAATCTACAATCAAACAAAGATTCAAGCAGAAAGTAAAACAAGCACTTCACCCCATTATTACATCACGGCATCACGAGAGGCCTAGACCACAGGTGAAATAATACATTGTTTAATGCTCTTGAAACCGTGATAGCAATTTTAACCGTCGAAAATATTTATTTGGTAACCCATTGAAGAAAATGCATGTCGTCCGAGCAGCCATTTTCCAGTTTATGCTACTTCCTACTGCGATGCTTATTAATGAACTAAGCCAGACCGGCCACAGTTCTCAACCCCGCCGGCCAAGATCGGTACATTAGATCAAAAGGAATAGGAGCAGGATTTGGCCATGCGGCCATCGATCCTGCTCCGCCTTTCAATAAGATCGTAGCTGATCCTCTACCTCAACTGAAAATTACCTACCGAACCCCATATACCTTGATTTCCGTAATGTACAAATCCATCTCGGTTATGAATGTACTCAACGACTGAAAAGCCAGAGCCTTCTGCGGTGGAAAATTCAAAAGATACACAACTTTTAGAATGAAGCAATTTCTCCTCATCTCAATCCTAACCGGCCGGCCCCTTATTCTGAAACGTTGACCCCTAGTTCAGGACTCCACAGTCAGGGTACACAATCTCTCAGCATCCGCCCAGTCAAGCACTGAAATAATTTAACTGTTCTACCTTCGTACAATCTGCTGATTTCTTTTCACCACAGCAAACAATGTTTAACTGGATAGACAAGCAGCAGGAAATAGAATGCAGCCGCAGATTTATTCTCCAACCATATTCTCTGACAGGCACGTGGCCGTATAAAGGGACAAAAGCAGCACACGAGAGAAAAGGCAATTTGAATCCCATTCGTAGTGTCGAATTGCCTCAATTTGGCCGAACGCCATATGAAGCAGCAATTTGAATCAGACATTGCACTTCATTTCAGTCTCAAAACGTTAACCGATCACACACTGCAAAAAGAAAAGCACAAGGCCCGTGCGAGTCACTAAACCGCATTCAAACGCAGCAACCAAATCAGCTCGCGTCAAAGATTTTGTGATTGGAAATTCATAACTCTAGCGTTTGGCTTAAAACAAGACATTGCCGCTTCTCGGCCGCGGCGCCAGCGACAGGAACAAGTCAACCGCTCACAACCGAGTCCTCCAACTTACTGGAGCTGATTGTGACGGAGCAGCTCATTCCTCAGGCCCTGAATGGACATATTCAAATGGGGGCGTTCTCGCGCCGCTGTTTTTGATTGAATGGGTGTTGTCACGTGATCAGGGTGCGGGGCGATGCAAGGAAGCTGAAGTTGTCTGGCAATTGCTATTGCTTCAAGCTTTCCGTTCTTATCCATGTAAGTGTAAAACTGAGGAAAGTGTAGAAAAGGTTTTTCAGAATGGATTATCTACTGTGGCCGATTTTCCAACTTGACTTTCATGGCAAGAACGCTGCACTAGTAATATTGGTATAAGGGAAGTAGAATATCCAGGCTGCCTGGCAGAAGACTGATAGATGAAGCGATTGTTCCCATTCTAAGCAGGAAGGCAGCAGCAGCAAGCTCACCACTGTTCCTTTCACGGAATCAAAGATTCCATTTTTATACAATAGATATGTTTGCGAAAACTAAAAGCTACTCACGTCCCTGGGTGGGCTCGAACTAACAACTTTTAAGTTAGCAGCCGAACGTGCTAGCCCATTCCGCCACAGAAACAGAAGAGCAATACTTTGCAATTGGAATTATTCCACAGGAACCCACTGATTATATACCAGATCTTTCACAGCAGAGGCACCCATTTTGCAGCAAATGCGAAGCTGTGTGGCTCTAATCGATCGTCGGGGCTGTCGTGGCCGAGTGGTTCAGGAGATTGACTCATAAATCCGCTGGGACTTCCCCGCGCATGTTCGAATCCCGACCGACTTACCTTCTCACCATAAGCAGAGAAAGAGCCATGATGGGAGAGTCTGTGCGACTTTTTCTCTCTCATGGGTGGAAATAAGGTCATGTGGGGGAGTTTGCTAGACTTACCATCTCACATGGGCCAACCACAAATTAGACTGTAGCAGAGTGAATTTAGGGACCCCCTCCGATCAGAAGCTTAACGGGCAGTTGAGCCAATAATAGCAGACTTATTACAAACCGGTATGGTGACAAAGACCAGCTCCCCGGTATGGCCAGTGCAGAAACCAGATGGATCCCGGAGAATGACCATTGATTATACGGCTCTAAATCGGGTCACTCCCAAGCTCCATGCCTTAGTGGGGAATCCCGCCACTTTTTTATAACGGCCCTCCACCCAGCCCTGTCCATATTCGGCGCTGGACATCCGAAACGGATTTAGGACATGTCCGTTGGCTCCTGGATCCCAAGAGTGTTTCACTTTCACTGTACGGTCCATTCAATATACATGGACCTGTTTGCCTCAGGGATTTCACAATGCCCCTACTATTTTTCACGAGAGCCTGGAAAAGGCTCTCCAGCCGACATTGGCTGATACCCAAATGCAAGATCCTGCCTGTCTTCAATAAGTAGATGACATTCTCATTGGTAGACCCTCGCCCTCAGCGCCTCTGGACGCCCTGATACAATATAACAATAATACTTTATTTCAAATTAACCTATCCAGACAGTGAAAGTTATATTCAGGCAAGGATCAGAGAAGATCCCTTCTGTATAATTAGGTGTTGAGATGGGCTCTGTGTTCAGGATGAGTGTCATATGTGTTTCTATTCCATTAGTCTGAGAACGTGTGATTTGTAGGGCAAATATTCCCTATTATTCTCTGCTATTATAATTATGCCAAATTTCAGGCTCAATGCGGCAGGAATAAGTCAGTTGAGAGAGAGCTAGCAGGAAGCTCAAAATGTGCCGCCTATTCTCAGAATTTTAATACCACAATTGGCTAATTTCTCAAATATTTTCATATGGAAATGATAATTTTTCATTTTTTCTACCGTTGTTTCTTTCTTCCCTCAGGCTCTCTTTCTCTGCTCTCACTGACTCTCTACCGTCGGTTCTCCACAGTTTATTTTTTGTCCTCTTGCACTGTTTTCCTCAGGCTCGCACGCTTTTCTCAGACTTGTATTGCCTTAGTGCCTTTCTCCACCTCAGGACGACCCACAGCGCTTTACAACCAATGAAGTATTTTGAAGTGTTTTTATTTTGCAATGTTGGAAACGCCGCAGCCAATTTGCACAAAAAATCTCCCACAAGCAGCAATGTGATAATGATCAGCTCAACTGTTTTATTCGTGCTGTTGATTTTGGGATAAGTTATGAATTAAATTTACAATCTTTGTGCTCCAACAAACATCTATGTATTAGTGTTGCCCGTTGAACACGTTGCTTCTTCTGATCTAGTGGGTTGCATCAGAAGAGATTTTGCCGTCTACGAATTTAAATTCCTTTTATTTGACCTTTATTTATCAAGACAAAGACACAGTTCAATCATCAGTTACTAGTTTCAAAACCGCGGTTAGTTTATGTGGTAGCCTAGGCGAGCGGTTGAAGGAGCTGGGTTCAGGTTTTTGTCCCTGCGGAAACATGGGTTCCAATCCCACCGCTGCTCGATATTGTGGCTTTTATAAATTTCGCTGCTTCATCCAAAGCAGTTAACCATGCAGACAGGGAGGCTTGTTCGTATCATGTCATTTCTTCATGACTGTCTTTTAGTGGTTGTTAGAAGGCAGATGCGATTTGAAGAATTTCCTCTGGTCCATAATTGGCCTGAGCCCAGCAGCGAACACTAGATACACCGTCACCCAAGAAACTGAATTCAGGCAGTTTTCTCACTCTTCTCCACACCTCACTTCTTCAGATATACAGCACTTTTACATTTGTGTTTCTTCCATTTCTTGCAATCAATCGACCGCGCCCCCCATTGCTGTCACTGTCACACCCACCATCTCTCTGTCATTTCCCCGTTCGCCCTTCAAAACGTTCAGCAGCACCTCCCATTTGCTCCTGTGCTCCAATCCGCTTAATATAACACGAATATATTCTTTCAATCTAACCTATCCAGACATTACATTAAGAAATTGTTAAAAGATGATCCATTCTTCAATGTAAAAAAACTTGGGGGGATCAGGACTCTGTGTTCAGGATGTTATTCAGATGTGTTTTTCATACCATTAGTCTGAAACACTTGTGATTAGGAGGGCAAATATTCCCTATTGCTCTCTCCTCTTATAATTATGGTAAATTTCAGGCTCAGTGCGGCAGATATTTTTATCGCACTTTACGCTTTACTTATAGCAACTTCCTTCTTGCAATAAACACAATAACCTGCAACCCAAATTTCGAATCAATTTATATGCACCAACATAAATTGCAAATGCTGCATACTTGCAGCAGCCTTGCCCTTCCTCTTTCTCTCCACGCATTCCTGCAGCGCCGCCTCTCCAGCACCAGATGGTGCTCTTGTCCTTTACACAACAGGGAATAGCTTCACACAAGAGGGAACACCGTTACACAACACGGAGAACCTTTACACAACAGGAAACATATTACTCAATAGCGGACATCTTTACAAAGCAGACAACATCTCTAAACAACAGGGAAAACCGTTACACAACAGCGAACATTTTTACACAACAGAGAACACGTTTATATAACAGGGGACATCTTTACAATACAGGGAATTTCTTTACACAGCAGAAAGCACCTTCATGCAAGACTTCCTCTTCATCTCAGTCTCCGTTTCCCTGTCTGTCTACATCCCTCTCTGTTTCTCTCGCAGTCTCGGTCTGTCCCTCAGTCTCGGTCTCCCCCTCATGTTATTCAGTCTGTTTGTCTCTCTCTCCTTCTGGTTTCTTCGATGTCTTTCTCTGTCGCTCCCTCTGTGTGGCTAACAAGACCCTTGCTGGTTGTCTGTGTCTGTCCCATTGTGGGTGGTGTAATTCTGAATGTCCTTGTGATATTGTGCAGCCATGTGAGGCTGCCAACACAGTTGCTGCGGGATCCGGGTCTCTGGGCTGTTTGCGGGCCAGGCGATACCTTTCAACACAGCCTGGATACTGTAATTTGTCTCGCTAACACACAGCACTGTGGAGCATCGGATCCTAAACACCAGCCAGGCTCCTGCACCAACCGCTAGCAGAGTGGCGCAGTGGATCATACTGGATTAAATTCCATTAGTCTGCGGAAATTGTGATTAGGAGGTCAAATATCCCATATTATTCTCTCCTCTTCTAATTATGGTAAATTTCAGGCTCAATGCGGCCGGAATAGTTCAGTTCAGAGAGAGCATTTGAGCAAAGATGAAAAGATGACGCCTTTACTCGGAAAGTTATTCCCACAATTGGCAAAATTCTCAAATATTTCCATATGGAATTGATTATTTTTCTTGCTTTCTACCGTTGGTTCTTTCTTCCCTCAGGCTCGTTCTGTCCGCTCTCGCTGATTCTCTGCCGCCGGTTCTCCCACTTTCATTTGTTGTCCTCTTTCACTGTTTCCCCTCAGGCTCGCACGCTCTGCTCAAACTTGTATTACTTTAGCGCCATTCACGACCTGAACACGGCCCAAAGCGCTGTACAGCCAAAGAAGTACTTTAAAGTGTAATTCCTGTTGTAATGCAGGAAAAGCCGCAGCCATTTTGCGCACAGCAAGCTCCGAAAGGCAACAACGTGATAATGACCAGATATCTCAAGTTTTGTTCGTACTGTTGCTTTCGGGATCAATTTTGAATTAAATTTGCAATTGGTGTGTTCAAACATCCATCTATTTATGGGTGTTGCCCTGTGAACAAGTAGTTTCGTCTGATCTAGTGTGTTGCAATATTAGAAGAGAGTTTGCCGTCGACTACTTGAATTTCCTTTGTTACCCTTTGAAACACAATGCCACTTTTGAATCACCAGTCACTAGTTTCAGATGCTGATACTGTCTCTCTGATAGCGTGGCCGAGTGGTGTAATGAAATGGATTTTAAGCTCTGATTTTTTCTGAGGCGAGGCTTCGAATCCCACCGCTGCCAGTTATTGCGGCATTTTTAAATTGTGTTGGTTCACAAAAAGCGTTATATTGTGCAGACTGGCTAGTTTTACCAATATCTATTTCACTTCTTAAACTTTCGATGCCATCATTTCTGTTCACTCTCACGTCTCCACGCGTACTGCATCTCACTTACTCAGATTCCACCACTTTTATCATTTTGTTGCTCCTTGCTGCCACCATCTCACCGCCGCTTCCCTGTTCCCCCTTCCAAACTTACCGGTTGAACAGCACCTCCCATCTGCTCCTGCGCTCCATTCCGATTAATATATCAAGAATATATTCTCAAACTGACACAGAGGGAGTAATAGACTGGATTTTAGCGGTGTTACTGTTCCAGAGAGCAGTAATGTGTTGCACTCTGGTGTTATAGGTGCTTACTCTCTGATCGCCTTCAAGAATGTTGGGGAAACACATGGCAGATGGAAGTTAAGGCAGAAAGGTGTGGCGTAGTATAATTTGTTAGGACGAATGAGGAGAGGCAATATGAATGAAAGCTTATGGGAAGTTGGCTTTATCAATAGAGGAATAGTGAAAAAAGTAAAGAAGTTACGCTAAATCTTCCTAAAACACTGGTTACACTCAGCGGGAGTAATTTGCTGAATTATCGGCATATATTTTGGGAAGGATGGCAAGGCCTTGGAGAGGATGCAGAGGAGATTCCTAGAATGGTACCAAGGTTAAGGGATTTAATTATGTGGAGTGATTGGGGAACCTTGGATTGTTCTCCTTAAAGCAGATACGGTAAAGGGGAGGCTTAATAGAGATATTCAAAAACTTGAGGTGATTAGATAGAAAAGCAGGAAAACTATTTCCTCTGACAAGTGGAATGGTAACCAGAGGTCATAGATGTAATATATTTTGGCGCACAGACGCTTGTTAAGTGCAGGAACATATTACCTAAAAAGGTAGTGGAGTCAGATTCGAAGCAACTTCAAAAGGAAATTGGACATGTTTTTGAATGGAATTAATCTGCAGGCTCGTTGGAAAAACGCTGGGGTGTGAGATGAAATTGGACATCACTTTCAAAGGCATGACAGTCTATGATTTTAACCTCTCCTTAATATCAAATGCCGACATGAGCTCTACTCTCAGTCTACATTTTTCCGAGAAGCAATAGGCCAAATAATTACCAAAGACTTCCATCTCATTTCACATTCCATTTTTCCTGGAGTGACGAGGCCAGAATTCTTCTCTTCACCCACAGTTGCATCAGGTGCTCCTTCTTCAGCACAGACATAGAAAACAAAGGAAGATTAGAAAGAAAAGGCAGCCAGGTCTTCTCTACTACATTACAACAATGCATCAGTTCTGGATGTAGTTCAGTGGTTGAGCGCATACTTCGCATGTATGAGGTCTTGGGTTCAATTCCCAGCATTTCCAAATGTTGTTTCTCACAGCTTCCTTTTCGGCAAAATGTTGTTTTAGGCGTTCCAGAATCTGAGGCCCAGGTTAAACCTTTTTTCCAGTCCTTATAATCTATCGACCGGGCCACGCTTGCTGCCACTCTTGCACCCAACATCTCACAGCCGCTTCCTCGTTCGCCCTTCCAAACTTCCCTGTTGAACAGCGGAGCTCACCTGCTGCTCCGGCCCAATCTGATTAGTGTAACAAAAATATATTCTCAACCTGTCCGATCCAGACAGTGAACGTTACAATAAGACAACGATAAGAGAAGATCCATTCACTATAAACAGGTGGTGAGCTGGAACCTGTGTTCAGGATGAGGGTCAGATTTGTTTTTCATTCCATTTATCTGATGAACTTGTGATTAGGAGTGCAAATATACTCTATTATCTATTGTATAAAAATAGAGCCTTTGATTCCGTGAAATGAACGGTGGTGAGCATACTACTGCTGCCTTCCTGCTTCCAATGGGAACAATCGCTTCAGCGATCAGTCTCCTGCCAGGCAGCCGAGATTTTTTACTTCCCTTATACCAATATTCCAAGTGCAGCGTTCCACAGTTCAGCGTTTAGGGAGTTGATCACACCGCGGGTAAAGGCTGCACAGGCAGGAAGAGAATGGGTGACTTCCAGGCAGAGTAGTAGGCGCATGCAGTTAGTGCAGATGTCCCCTGTGACCAACCCCTTCTCAAAGAGATATACCGCTTTGGATATTGTTGGGGAGGATGGCTTATTAGGGGAAGGAAGCAGCAGCCAACTTCCTGGCACAGATGGTTCTGCTGCACAGGACGGGAGCAAAAAGAGGGGTAGAGCTATATTACTGGGGGATTCTAATTTAAGGCGAATAGAGAGGCGTTTCTGTGGCCGCAAACGTGACTCCGGGATGGTATGTTGCCTCCCTGGTGCAAGGGTCAAAGATGTCTCAGGTTGGCTGTGGAACATTTTGGAAGGGGAGGATGAACAGCCAATTGTCGTGGAGCATATAGGTAACAATTTTATAGGTAAGAACGCGACGAGGTCCAAAAAGCTGAATATAGGGAGTTAGGAGGTAAATAAAAATTGAACCTCAAAGTTAGTAATCTCAGGATTGCTACCAGTGCCACGTGCTAGTCAGAGTAGAAATAGAAGGATATTTCAGATGAATACGTTGCTAGAGGAATGGTGCAAGGGGGAGGGTTGCAAATTCCTGGGACATGGGAATCGGTTCTGGGGGAGGTTGGACCAGTACAATTCAGTACTGTGGTCCACCATAGCAGCCCCGGGCATTAAAACAGAACCTGTAGCAGTCATACAAGAGGCTCGACTCTGTTACAATTATAATGCACCGGGCCACCTGGCTAAGGAATGCACCAGCCGAGAGATGGTTTACTAATTGCGGGCGGACAGTGCTTCAACAGGCCGACTGTTGCCGACAGGGTGGAGGGAGAGAGGGGCAGAGATCGAACCGGCCCGCTTTAGGCCCCCCAGAGAATACCCAAGAGAGGCTTGTCTCACCAAGAGATGGAGGCGTTCCGAGCCGTCCTCGCCAGCTACTAGGACGTGACGGTCTCCACGGCCGGGGAATCGAAGTCCAAACGCCCGTGTCTAAATGTACTGTTAGGAGGCCGGCAGTACTGCGCCATTTTAGGCACGGGGGCATCGGTGTCGATAACTGACACAGAATTTCCCACCTTAGCTCAAAGCATTCAGATAACTGGGGTTAGTGGAGAAAGGGTGATCCTCCATCGGAGTGTTCCACTTCCCCGGCAACTGTCGCTATGAGTTCATACCTGGTGGGTCAAGGCAGAGTCCAAGCCCTCCACCCGGTTAAGTGCACATGGGCGGAGGAAGGACCATTGGGGAGAGTTTGCGAGGCTTACACACTTACATGGGCCACTCACAAATTAGACTGTGGTAGAACAGTGATGGATCCAGTGAGGCTCCACGGTCCCTAACACGAGGCCCACCGACAATCCGCGCTCCGATCAGAAGCTCAACGGACACTAGTGGGTTTTGGCGTCACGAGGCCCAGTACGTGGTTCCTACATCGATTCAAAATGCCCTGATACAATCTTACCACGAGCCCATGCATTTCGGAGAGTATAAGTTATATTAGATTATAGCTGACACCTGGTGGTGTCCCAGCATGGCCAGAAATTTCCACGAGTATGGGCGCCTATGTCTACCTTGCCTCCAAACGGGAATCGGGAGTCACATATGTATACGTAGGGGGCACGCCCGGTGTCCCAGGGGACCCTGGACGCAGTTACAAATGGATTTCAAAGGACCCCTACCCCCCAGCGGCGGGTATAACCATGTCTTTGTAGTCATCGATCTTTTTAACCGTTGGGCCGAGGCTTTCCCCACTAGGAGTAATATAGCCGAAGCAGCTGCGAAAATCGTAGCGGTGGAAGACATTCCCCGATAGGGGGGTGCCTTACCAGATAGATTCCGACCAGGGAACCCACTTCACCGGCAAGGCCATGAAACAGGCTTTAGCCCTCCTGGGTTTTTGACAACTGGTCAACATCCCATCCACAATCCTCAGGAATGGTGGAACGGATGAGCCGCACTTTAATTCAGTCTGTGACTAAGGCCAATTTACAGACCAGAAAGGGGTGGCACGCAGTTATCCCCGCCATTTTTTGTGGCTTACGAGCCACGCCAGCCAAAGGCACTGGCTTAACCGCGTTTGGACTAATGACAGGACGAGCTATGGTGTCACCACATGACGCACCTCGTCAGGGTACGGGGACACGTCCCAATTCCAGACAACTCTCCTGACATATCTATGCCTGATCAGTGAGGCAAATCAGGCCACCCACTTTCGGGTTCAACACTCACAGGAGGCACATGATGCCAAAAGACAAAGGGGAATTTGGGAAGCGCCCCCTCGTGTAGGACAGTGGGTGATAGTTCAGCGACCGGTTCCAGGTACCTTTGAGCCACGGTGGGATCGGCCCTTCCCGAGCCTCCTAAGTACAGGATCCACCGTTTGCCTACAGGAAAAATTGGATGAAAAATGGAGACACTGGAGCCAGAGCAAGCCAGTGATGGAGCCCGGGGAAGAGATTTCCTCATCTCTTGGGGACCCTATGATTAAAAGGAAATAATAACGAGTATTGACCTCTCTTTTCTCCCCTATATTTGATCAGGGCCGGATTTCGAAGAACGAATTCGATTCTTCGGGTCGCTATTTTACCTGTCTCTTTCTTACAGATGAGCGGGCCCGACCTCAGTACTGCCACCACTTCCGGGGATGTCGACCTTTCTGCAGTCCAGTTTTTTGACTTAACCAGAGATCCTGCGAACTCTCACTACTATACGACTCTAACCTTCCTCGGAACTCACCCCTTCACTCTAGAGTTCGCATTATCTCCCTTTTTTCGTAGCACTACCGGACCCCTCGTTATACATCCCAACAGAACTCAGAATCTTTTATTTACCCTACCCCGCACAGAGGAGATAGACCGGTTCCGACACACAGCTGCTCTTTGGGAACTGCTGGTGTCGGGACTGGAGGACGTTCCCGAGGGGATATCCATTCCATTTTATAGGCCCTCCTGCCTCCGAAGGAGGGCAGTGAAACCTGTCTTCACACATTCCCGTCTGATGGCTGCTAACCCTCACCGAATTACGAAAAGTCAAGTAAGTTATATTGAGCCACTGTCACAACGCCACCGCCTCTGCCGCAATGCCAGGTATGCAGTAGCCTTAACACCGCTCTGAGCCTTGCGCCCACGGCTAATAGCAGGCCAGACCGAAAGGGGCTTGGAGGCAGACAGAGGGTGAGAGAGGGAGAGCCTGTTAGTTACCACAAGCTAGTGCCGAGAATGCTAAATGAACTGGACTCCTTATGCATGGCGATGGTATAGAATAACGATGGGGTGGCTTATCTTGGGAATGAGAGGATTACTGTTCAGCCAACAAACAACACCCTCCATGGTGCTGGGGTCCAGCGTCGACCGGCCGGGAGCCCCCTTTTTCTGTGAGATGACTACTGGTCCACACAAAACACACAAGGGGGTCTGTACCAGTAAAATCACAGGAAGGAAGGACAGGATATGCTGCCAGAATAATGCCGGGCGTTGGGACCCCTTATGTACGTACACCCTAGAGATGTGAAACTTTCAGGATTACAGAACAATACGAGGATCCCGGGAAACCTCCTGTGATTGAATGCTACTGGGGTGCCCCACCCACACCTGTGATTGAATGCTACTGGGGTGCCCCACCCACACCCCCACCCCCACTGGCTTCCGTGACACCATCCTCCCCGGAGCGCGGACCACTGACATGCCCCCCCATGACAAAGGGACCTGCTAGTGGGCTGGTGTTCACCCGACCTGGGGATATATTGTATGATAACGTACGTCCTGAATTAGTGTCAGTGGTGCTGAAGCTGGCCAACACCATCCTGCCTGCTTCGTGTTCACTACAAACTCAACAGTTATACCAGCGCCTTCTAACACAGCTATTGAAACAATGCGCGGATCGATATTCAAGGCGATATTCCATTTCAAGATTCGATTATATTGCAAATGACTATTGTATAGCTAAGTGATGCTCCATTGCAAAGTCCTATTGCATTGCAAATGACGATGATGTTGCCAAGCAATATTCCATTGCAATGTGCTTTTGCATTGCAAATGATGATCATATTGCAAAGTGATATTCAATTGCTATGTGCAATTGTATTGCAAATGTCTATTTTATTGGAAAGTGATATTCCATTGCAATGTGCAGTTGCATTGCAAATGACTGTTATACTGCAAAGTGACATTTCATTACAATGTTCTATTGAATTGCAAAATACATTAATATTGCAAACTAAAATTCCATTGTAATATACCATTGCACTGCAATGACTATTCTGTTACAAAGAAATATTCTATTGCAATGTTCCATTGCATTGAAAATGACGATTGTTTTGCAGTGATATTTCATTGCAACGTTCTGTTGTTTTGCAAATGACTACTGTGTTGCCAACTGCACTTCCATTGCAATGTGCTATTGCATTGCAAATGAATATAATATTGCAAGTTAACATTCCATTGCAATGTCTATTGCATTGCAAATGAATATTATATTTGAAAGTGCTATTCCATTGCAATGTTGTATTGCATTGCCAATGACGATCAAAGTACAAAGCAATATTCCATTGCAATGTTCTATTGCATTGCAAATAACTATTATATTGCAAAGCGATATTCCATTGCAATGTTCTACTGCAATGCAATTGGCGATCAAATTGCAAAGCGATATTCCATTGCAATATGCTATTGCATTGCAAATGACTATTATATTTCAAAACTATATTGCATTTCAATGTTATTTTACATTAAATACTATTATATTGCAAAGTGATATTCCATTCGCAATAACTTTTTGCATTACAAATGAATATTATATTGGAAAGTGCTATTCCATTGCAATGTTCTATTGCATTGCAAATGTCAATTATATTGCAAAGTGATATTCTATTGCAATGTGCTATTGCATTGGAATTGAATTATATTGCAAAGTGATCTTGCAATGTGCTATTGCATTGCAAATGACTTATTATGTTGCAAAGCGATATTCCATTGCAATGTTCTACGACATTGAAATCGACGATTATGTTGCAGTGATATTCCATTGCAATGTTACATTGCATTGCAAATTACTATTAAATTGCAGAGCGATATTCCATTGCAATATTCTATTGCATTGCAAATTACTAATATATTGCAAACTGATATTCCATTGCAATGTTCTATTGCTTTGTAAATGACGTTCACATTGCAACGCAATATTCCATTGCAATGTGCTGTGGCATTGCAACTGATTAAAATATTGCAAGGTGATATTCCATGGCAATGTTCTGTTGCATTGCAGATAATGTTTATGTTGCAGTGATAGTCTATTCCATTGTGCTATTGCATTGCAAATGAAAATATTATAAGTTGATAGTCCATTGCAATGTTCCCTTGCATTGCAAATGACTATTATATTGCAAGTTAATCGTCCACTACAATGTCCTATTGCATTGAAAATGACTATTACATTGCCTAAGTAATATTCCATTGCAATGTGGAATTGCCTTGCAAATGACTGTTATATTGCAAAGTGATATTACACTGCAATGATGTATTACATTGCAGATTATTATTATATTGCAAAGTGATATTCCATTGCAAAATTCTACTGCACTGCAAATATCTACTATATTGCCAAGTGATGTTCCATTGCAAAATACTATTGCATTGCAAATTACAATCATATTGCAAACTGATATTGCAATTTTGCATTGCATTGCAATAACTATTATATTGCGAAGATATATTCCATTGCAATGTAATATTGCTTTGCACATGACGATTATATTGCAAACTGATATTCTGTTGCAATGTTCCATGACATTGCAATGACTATTGTATCGCAAATTAAAAATCCATACCAATGTTCTATCACATTGCAATTGACAATAACATTGCAGTCAAATTCCATTGCAATGTTCTATTGCATTGCAAATTCCTATTATATTGCAAAGTGCTTTTCCATTGCAATGATTTGTCCATTGCAAATGATGATCAAGTGCAAGGCGATATTCCATGTCAATGTGCTAATGCATTGCAAGTAACTATTATATTGCGAGGTAATATTCCAGTGCAATGTTCTATTATGTTGCAAATGACTATTGTATTGCAAAGTGATGTTCCATTGCAAAGTCCTATTGCATTGCAAATGACGATCATATTGCTAAGGGATATTCCATTGCAATGTGCTATTTCATTGCAGATGAATATAATATTGCAGGTTAATTTTCCATTGCAATTTTCTATTGCATTGCAAATGACTATTACATTGCAAATTACTATGCTATTGCAATGTTCTATTGCATTGCAAATGACTATTATATTGTAAATTGATACTCCATTGCAATGTTCTATTGCATTGCAAATTACAATCACTTTGCAAGGCAAGATTCCGTTGGAATGTGCTATTGTATTGCATCTGAATATTATATTGCCAAGCGATATTACATTGCAATTTTCTGTTGCATTACAAAGGACTACTAAGTTGCAAAGTGATCTTCCATTGCAATGGCCTATTGCATTTCAAATGGCAATCATGTTGCAGTTTAGTATTCCATTGCAATGTTCTATTGCATTGCAAATGACGATTATATTGTAGTGCCATTCCATTGCAATGTGCAATTGCATTGCAATGACAACAATATTGCAAAGTCATGTTCCATTGCAAAGTCCTGTTGCATTTTAAAAGAATATCATATTGCAAAGCGACATTCCATTGCAATGTTCTATTGCATTGGAAATGACTTGTATATTCAAAAGTTATATTCCAATGCAATTTTAAAGTACACTGCAAATGACGATGTTATTTCAAGTCGATTATGCATTTCAATGCGCTATTGCATTGCAAATGTGCATTATATTTTGAGGTAATATTTCACTGCAATGTTCTATTCCATTGCAATGTCATATTGCATTGCAAATGACAATCATATTGCGAACCATTATTCCATTGCTATGAGCTTTTCGATTGCAAATGAGTATAAAATTTGTTCCAGTCCTACTCAGGTCCCCTCCCTCCCCTCTTTTTCTGATACATCGATGTCTGCATTGGTGCCGTTTCCTGCTCTCGCCCTGAACTAGATAAGTTCATCACTTTACTTCCAATTTCCACCCTTCCCTCACCTTCACATGGTCCATCACCGGCTCTTCCCTTCCCTTCCTTGACTTCTCCCTCTCCATTTCCGGCGATCGGCTTTCAACAAACATCCACTAACAGCCCACCGACTCCCACAGCTACCTGGACTACACTTCCTCCCACCCCGCTTCCTGTAAGTACTCTATTCCATTCTCCCAGTTTCTCTGTCTCCGCCGCATCTGTTCTGACGATGCCACCTTCCATACTAGTGCTTCTGACATGTCTTCCTTTTTCCTCAACCGAGGATTGCCCTCTACCATGGTTTATATGGCCCTTGACCGTGTCCGTTCTATTTCCCGCACTTCTGCTCTCAGCCCTGCACCTCCCTCCCAGAACCACGGTAGGGTTCCCCTTGCCTTAGCTTTCACCCCACCAGCCTCCACATTCAACCGATCATCCTCCGCCATTTCCGCTACCTCCAACGTGATCCCACCACCAAGCACCTCTTCCCCTCACCTCCCCTTTCAGCATTCCGAAGGGACCACTCCCTCCGTGGCACCCTGGTCCACTCCTCAATCACACCCAACAGCCCTGCTCCTTCACCTGGCACCTTCCCGTGCAAGCGCAGGAGCTGCAGCACATGCCCTTTTACCTCCTCCCTTCCCACTGTCCAGGGCCCCAAACACCCCTTCCAGGTGAAACAGCGATTTACTTGTACTTCTTGCAACATACTGTATTCGCTGTTCATGATGCGGTCTCCTCTACATTGGGGAGACCAAATGCAGATTGGGCGACCGCTTTGCAGAACACCTCCGTTCAGTCCATATGGGTGACCTGAGCTTCCGGTTGCCTGTTAATTCAATTCACCGCTTCACTCCCACTCTGATCTCTCTGTCCTCAGGATATATCATTGTTCCAATGAAGCTCAACGTAAGCTCGAGGAACAGCACCTCATCTTTCGATTGGGCACTTTGCAGCCTGCCGGACTCAACATTGAGTTCAACAATTTCAGATAATTAACCCTGCCCCCATTTTTCATGCAGTATGATTTTTGCCATTTCCATTTGCAACATTTTATCTTTCCTGCCTCTTACACAAGTACAGGATGTTCTTTCTATTTCTTCCTCCCCTGCTAACCCTCCCCCCTGTCTCTGTACCTGCTTAATATCTGTTACATCTCCAGCTTTTTCCAGTTCTGATGAAGGGTCCCAGACCTGAAATGTTATCTCTGTTTCTCTCTCCACAGATGCTGCCTGGCCTGCTGAGTATTTCCAGCATTTTCTGTTGTTATTTCAGATTTCCAGCATCCACAGTATTTTGCAAAATTGCCAATTATTATTCCATTGCAATGTTCTATTGCATTGCAAGTGAACATTAAATTGCAAAGTGATATTCCATTGCAACCTGCTATTGCATTGCAAATGACTATTATATTGCAAAGTGATATTCGATTGCGTTGTGCTATTGTATTTCAAATGACTATTATATTGCAAATTTATATGCCAATGCAATTTTATATTGCATTGTAAATGACGACCGTATTGCAAGGAGTTATTCCATTTCAATGTGCTATTGCATTGCAAATGAGTATTATACTGCGAAGTTATGTTCCAATGCAATTTTATATTGCATTGCAAATGGTGATCGTATTGCAAGGTGATATTCCATTTCAATGTGCTATTGCATTGCAAATTACTATGATATTGCAAAGTGATATTCTATTGCAATGTGCTATTAAATTGGAAATGACTATTATATTGCAAAGATATATTCCAATGCAATTTTATATTGCATTGCAAATGTTGATCATATTGCAAGGTGATATTCCATTTCCGTGAGCTATTGCATTGCAAATGACGATAACATTGCAGAGTGATATTACAATGCAATGTGCTATTGCATTGCAAATGACTATTATATTGTGAAGTTATATTCCAATGCAATTTTATCAAATCAAGTCAAATCAACTTTTATTGTCATTGTTAGTGCACAAGTGCAGCACAACGAAATTTAGGCTTGCGGCTCCTGAGAGTGTACATTTAGATTAAGACATTTAAACATTCAACATACATTTGGCTTGAAATACATTAACATAAACATAACTATAATAAAGTGCATTGGCAGATGTGCAGGCTTTAGAGTTTATTTGTGGAGTTCAGTAGGATGACAGCCCTGGGAAAGAAGTTGTTCCTAAATCTGGTCATATGGGTGCGAATGCATCTGTAGCATCTGCCAGATGGCAGGAGGGCGAACAGACTGTGGCTGGGGTGGGTAGGGTCTTTGCTGATGGACCGTGACCTCGGTAAACAGCGTTTCTGGTATATGTGCTCTATGGTCGGTAGCTGGGTGCCGTTAATGCGTTGGGCAGTTTTGACTACCCGCTGCAGGGCTTTCCGGTCATAGTAGCTACAGCTGCCATACCATACTGTGATACAGTTTGTCAGGATGCTCTCTATTGTGTAGCGGTAAAAGTTAGAGAGGATCAGGGGTGACA
Organism: Somniosus microcephalus; assembly: GCF_052327205.1. Taxonomy (NCBI): domain Eukaryota; kingdom Metazoa; phylum Chordata; class Chondrichthyes; order Squaliformes; family Somniosidae; genus Somniosus; species Somniosus microcephalus. Next base: position 31,896,928 of record NW_028225183.1, read on the forward strand.
GGTTACATCCCTTCAGCCTCCTTAGGAAATATAGGCACTGCTGGGCCTTCTTCACCAGAGAGGAGATATTGAGGGACCAGGAGAGGTCTTCCGTGATGTGGACTCCGAGGAACTTAAAGCTGGCCACCATTTCCACCACAGCCCCATTGATGTGGATGGGGGTGTGACTTCCACCTTTAGACATCCTGAAGTCCACAATGCTTTCTTTGGTTTTCTTGATGTTAAGGGCCAGGTTGTTATCGGCGCACCACTTCACGAGATGCTGGACCTCCTCCCTGTAGGCTGACTCATCATTGTTGGAGATCTGGCCTACTCCTGTGGTATCATCCACAACCTTGATGATGGTGTTGGAACCATGAACAGCCACACAATCGTTTGCATTGCATTGCAAAGGTCGATCATATCGCAAGGTGATATTTCATTTCCATGTGCTATTGCATTGCAAATGACTATCATATTGCAGAGTGATATTACAATGCAATGTGCTATTGCATTGCAAATGACTATTATATTGCAATGTGATATTCCACTTCAATATTCTATTGCAGTGCAAATGACGATCATATTACAAAGCGATATTCCATTGCAATATTCTATTGCTTTGCAAATCACGATTTGATTGCATTAATATTCCATTGCAATGCTCTACTTCATTGCAAATTGTACTATATTGAAAAACGATATTCAATTGCAATGTACTATTGCATTGGAAGTGACTATTATATATCAAAATGATATTCCACTGCAATCTTCTACTGTATTTGAAATATCTATTATTTTGGAAGTTAATAGTACGATGCAATGTGCTACTGCATTGCAAATGCATATCATATTGCACAGTGATATTGTATTGCAATGTTCAATTGCATTGCAATGACTATTATCCTGCAAAACCATATACCATTGCAATATCCTATTGCATTGCAAATGAAGGAAGATTATATTGGAGTGATATTCCATTGCAATGTTCTCTCGCATTGCAAATGAGTACTATATTGCAAAGTGATATTCCATTGCAATATCCAATTGCAATGCAAATGATGATCATTTGCAAAGCGATATTCCATTGCAGTTCGCTATTGCAATTCAAATGACTTTTATATTGTGAAGTGATATTCCATTGCAACGTTCTATTGCAATGCAATGTTCTACTGCATTACAAATGACTATTATATTGCAAAGTGATATTCATTGCAATGTTCTGTTGCATTGAAAATGACTACTATGTTGCAAAGTTATACTCCATTGCAATATCTTTTGCATTGCAAATGATGATCATATTGCAAGGAAATAGTCCATTGCAATGTGCTATTGCATTGCAACTGACTTTTATACCGCAGAGTGATATTTCATTGCAATGTTTTTTTGCAGGGCAAATGATGATTATGATGCAAACTGATATTCCAAAGCAATTTTCCATTGCATTGCAATGACTTTTATACTGCAAACTGATATTCCATTGCAATGTGCTATTGCATTGCAAATGACTGTTATATTGCAAGGTGATATTCCATTGCAATGTTCTATTGCATTGCAATTGATGATTATGCTGCATGGATATTCCATTTTTAAGTGTTATTGCATTGCAAGTTGCTATTAAAACACAAAGTGATACTCCATTGCAATGTTCCATTGCATTGCAAATGACGATCAAACTGCAAGGCACTATGCCATTGAAATGTGCTATTGCATTGCCACTGATTATTATATTGCAAGGTGATATTACATTGCAATATTCTATTGCATTGCAAATGACTACTCTATTGCAAAGCGATGTTCCATTGCAAAGTCCTACTGCTTTGCAAATGATGATCATTTGCAATGCGATATTTCATTGCAATGTTCTATTGCATTGCAAATCATTATTATATTGCAAACTGATATACCATTGCAATGTTCTATTGCATTGCAAATGGGTACCATATTGCAAAGTGATATTCCATTGCAATGTAATATTGCAATGCAAATGATCATTTTGCAAAGCGATATTCCATTGCTATATGCTATTTAATTTCAAATGACTATTATATTGCGAAGTGATATTCCATTGCAATGTGCTACTGCACTGCAAATGACTATTATATCGCCAAGTGATTTTCCTTTGCAAAGCTCTGTTGCATTGCAAATGATGATCATATTGCAAAGCAATATTCCATTGCAATCTGCTATTGCATTACAAGTGACGAATATGTTGCAGTGATAATCCATTGCAATGTTCTATTGCACTGCAAATGACTATTACATTGCAAAGTGAAATTCCATTGAAATATGCTATTGCATTGCAAATAATTATTTAAGTGCCAACTGATATTTCATTGCATTGTTCTTTGCATTGCAAATAACGATTATATTGCAAGCTGATATTACATTTCAATGTTCCATTGCATTGCACTGACAATGATATTGCAAAGTGATATTCCACTGCAGTATTCTACTGAATTGCAAGTGACGATTATATTGCAGTGATATTCCATTGCAATGTTCTATTGCATTGAAAATGACTATTTATTGCAAACTGATATTCCAATGCAATGATTCAGTGCATTGCAGTGAATTTTATAAGAAAAGTGATATTCCATTGCAATATTCTATTGCATTGCAAATGGCGATCATATTGCAAACTGATATTCCATTGCAATGTTCCAATGCATTGCAATGACAATTATATTGCAAAGTGAAATTCCATTCCAGTGCTCTATTGAATTGCAAATGACGATGATATTGCAGTGCTATTCCATTGCAATGTGCAGTTGCATTGCCAATGACTACTATGTTGCTAAGTGTTATTCCATTGCAATGTCCTATTCCATTGCAATGTTCTTTCGCATTACAAATCACTATTTCATTGCAATCTGATATTCCATTGCAAAGCTCTATTGCATTGCAAATGACAATTATATGGCAAAATGATATTAATTTGCAAAATTCCATTGCATTTCAATGACTATTATATTGCAAAGTGATATTCTATTGCAATGTGCTATTGCATTGCAAATTACGATTATATTGCAGTGATAATCCATTACAATGTTCTGTTGCATTGCAAATGACTACTATGTTGCAAACTGATAGTCCATTGCAACCTCCTCTTGCATTGCAAAAAAATATAATATTGCAAGTTAAAATTCCATTGCAATGTTCTATTGCATTTGAGGCTTGTAATAAGGGGACATCTACAATTATGGGGGATTTTAACTATCATATTAATTGGACAAATCAAATTGGGCAGTGCTGCCTTGAGGATGAGTTCATTGAGTGTATTAGGGATGGGTTTCTTGAGCAGTATGTAACAGAACCGACCAGGGGGCAAGCAACATTAGCTCTGGTCCTGTGTAATGAGACAGGATTAATTAAAAATGTCCCAAAAAAGATCCCCTTGGAATGAGTGATCATAACATGGTTGAATTCCATATTAAATTAGAGGGTGAGAAGGTTGGATCTCAAACAAGCGTGCTAAGCTTGAATAAATGAGACTATGAAGGTATGAGAGCGGAATTGAGTAGAGTGGATTGGGAAAATAGATTAAAGGGTAAGACGATACATGATCAGTGGTGTACATTTAAGGAGTTATTTTACAACTTCCAAAAAAAAACATATTCCACTGAGAAGAAAAGGGTGTAAAAGAAAAGACAGCCATCCGTGGCTAAGTAAAGACATTAACGATAGTATTCGACTAAAAACAAGGGCATATAAGGTAGCCAAATGTAGCGGGAGGATAGAGTTTGGGAAAACTTTGAAAGACAGAAAAAATAACAAAAAGGTGGATTAAGAAAGGGAATATAGATTATGAAAGTAAATTAGCAAAAAATATAAAAACAGATAGTAAGAATTTTAATAGTTATATAAAAAGAAAAAGGGTGGCTAAAGTAAATGTTGGTCCCTTAGAGGATGAGACCGGGAAATTAATGGTGGGAAATATGGAGATGGCAAAAATACTGAATGAATAATTTGTATCAGTCTTTATAGAAGAAGACACTAATAATATCCCAACACTGGACAAACAGGGGGCTAAAGGGGTGGAGGAGCTAAACACGATCAAAATCACTAAGGAAGTGATACTCGGTAAAATAATGGGACTCAAGGCGGATAAATCACCTGGACCTGATGGCTTACATCCTCGGGTCTTGAGGGAAGTGGCGGTAGGGATTGTGGATGCATTGGTAATAATTTTCCAAAACTCCCTGGACTTGACAAAGGACCCGGCAGACTGGAAAACTGCTAATGTAACACCCTTATTTAAAAAGGGCAGTAGACAGAAGACTGGAAACTATAGAGTGGTTAGCCTAACATCTGTGGTAGGTAAAATTTTGGAGTCCATCATTAAGGAGACAGTAACAGGACATTTGGATAATCATAATTTAATAGGACAAAGTCAGCATGGTTTTATGAAGGGGAATTCATGTTTGACAAAATTGCTGGAGTTCTCTGAGGCAGTAACATATAGGGTGGATAAATGGGAACCAGTGGACGTAGTGAATTTATACTTCCAAAAGGCATTTGACAAGGTGCCACACAAAATATTATTGCTTAAGATAAAAAACCATGGGATTGGGTGTAATATTCTGGCATGGATAGAGGATTGGCTATCTAACAGAAGGCAGAGAGTTGGGATAAATGGTTCATTCTCAGACTGGCAATCATTAACTAGTGGTGTTCCGCAGGGGTCAGTGCTGGGTCCCCAACTCTTTACAATCTATATTAACGAATTGGCGGAGGGGACCGAGTGTAACATATCAAAGTTAGCAGATGATACTAAGATGGGAGGGAAAGTAGAGATTGAGGAGGACATAAAAAACCTGCAAGGAGACATAGACAGGCTAAATAAGTGGGCAGAGATTTGGCAGATGGAATACAATACTGGAAAGTGTGAGGTTATGCACTTTGGCAGGAAAAATCGTAGAGCAAGTTATTATCTTAAATGGCAAGAAACTGGAACGTACTGAAGTACAAAGGGATCTGGGGGTCCTGGTGCACGAAACTCAAAAGATTAGCATGCAGGTGCAACAAGTGATTAAGAAGGTCAAGGGAATGTTGGCTTTCATTGCTAGGGGGATAGAATATAAAAATAGGGAGGTATTGCTTCAGTTGTACAAGGTATTGGTGAGACCGCACCTGGAATACTGCGTACAGTTTTGGTGTCCATATTAAGAAAGGACATACTTGCTGTCGAGTCAGTACAAAGCAGGTTCACTCGCTTAATCCCGTGGATGAGGTGATGGACATATGTGGAGAGGTTGTGTAGATTGGGACTCTACTCATTGGAGTTCAGAAGAATGAGAGGTGATCTTATTGAAACATATAAGATTGTGAAGGGGTTGGATCGGGTGGATGCGGGGAAGATGTTCCCGATGATGGGTGAAACTAGAACTAGGGGGCATAGACTTAGAATAAGGGGCTGCTCTTTCAAAACTGAGACGAGGAAGAACTACTTCACTCAGAGGGTGGTAGGTCCATGAAACACGCTGCCCCAAAAAGCTGTAGAAGCTACATCATTACATAAATTTAAAACAGAAATAGACAGTTTCCTAGAAGTAAAGGGAATTAAGGGTTACGGGGAGCGGGCAGGAATTTGGACAAGAATCTGGATTTGGATCGGTCATGGCCCTTTGGGTAGCGGAGCGGGCCCAGGGGCCGTGTACCCTGATCCTGCTCCTATTTTGTGTGTCTAATTCTGTTAGATTCAGGAGATGGTTCTGTGATAGTGGATTGGCGGTTAGGATCAGATCAGCCATGAACTTATTGAATGGCGGAGCAAGCTCGAGGGGCCGATTGGCCTACTCCTGCTCCTATTTCTTATGTTCTTATGTTCAAATGACAATTATTTTGCAACATGCTAATCCATTGCAATGTTCTACTGCATTGCACATGATGATCATATTGCAAAGCAATATTCCTTTGCAATGCGTTATTGCTTTGAAAATTACTATTATATTGCAAGTCAATAGTCCATTGCAATGTCATATTGCATTGCAAATTACTATTATATTGCAGTGATATTCCATTGCAATGTGCTATTGCATTGCAAATGATGATTATATTGCAAAGTGATATTGCATTGCAATGTTCTATTGCATTGCAAATGATGATCATATTACAAAGCAATATTCCATTGGAATGCTCTATTGCATTGCAATGACTATTATATTACACAGTAATAGCCCATTGCAATGTTCCATTGCTTTGCAATGACTATTATATTGCTATATGATATTTCATTCCAAAATTCTATTGCATTGCAAATGATGATTATATGGCAAAGGGATACTTAATTGCCATGTTCTATTGCATTGCAAATATCAATTATATTGCAAAGTGGTATTCCATTGCAATGTGCTATTGCGTTGCAATTGATGATTATACTGCACGGATATTCCATTTTTAAGTGTTATTGCATTGCAAGTTGCTATTAAAATGCAAAGTGATACTCCATTGCAATGTTCCATAGCATTGCAAATGACGATCAAAATGCAAGGCAATATGCCGTTGCAATGTGCTATTGCATTGCCACTGATTATTATATTGCAAGGTGATATTATATTGCAATGTTCTATTGCATAGCAAATGACTACTTTATTGCAAACCGATATTCCATTGCATAGTCCTACTGCTTTGCAAATGATGATCATGTTGCAATATGATATTTCATTGCAATGTTCTATTGCATTGCAAATCATTATTATATTGCAAACTGATATATCACTGCAATGTTCTATTGCATTGCAAATGGATACTATCTTGCAAATTGATATTCCATTTCAATGTAATATTGCAATGCAAATGATGATCATTTTGCAAAGCGATATTCCATAGCTATGTGCTATTTCATTTCAAATGACTATTATATTGCGAAGCGATATTCCATTGCAATGTGCTACTGCATTACAAGTGACAAATATGTTGCAGTGATAATCCATTGCAATGTTCTATTGCACTGCAAATGACTATTATATTGCAAAGCAAAATTCCATTGAAATGTGCTATTGCATTGCAAATAATTACTTTAGTGCCAACTGATACTTCATTGCAAGGTTCTTTGCATTGCAAATAATGATTATATTGCAAGCTGATATTACATTGCAATGTTCCATTGCATTGCAATGACAATGATATTGCAAAGTGATATTCCACTGCAGTATTCTACTGAATTGCAGGTGGCGATTATATTGCAGTGATAATCCATTGCAATGTTCCAATGCATTGCAATGACAATTATATTGCAAAGTGAAATTCCATTCCAATGCTCTACTGAATTGCAAATGATGATTATATTGCAGTGCTATTCCATTGCAATGTGCAGTTGCATTGCCAATGACTACTATGTTGCTAAGTGTTATTCGATTGCAATGTCCTATTTCATTGCAATGTTCTTTGTCATTGCAAATCACTATTTCATTGTAATCTGATATTCCATTGCAAAGCTCTATTGCATTGCAAATGACGATTATATTGCAAACTGATATTACATTGCAAAATTCCATTGCATTGCAATGACTATTATATTGCAAAGTGATATTCTATTGCAACGTGCTATTGCATTGCAAATGACGATTATATTGCAGTGATTATCCATTACAATGTTCTGTTGCATTGCAAATGACTATTATGTTGCAAACTGATAGTCCATTGCAACCTCCTATTGCACTGCACTAAATATAATATTGCAAGTTAAAATTCCATTGCAATGTTCTATTGCGTTTCAAATGACAATTATTTTGCAACACGCTAATCAGTTGCAATATTCCATTGCATTGCACACGATGATCATATTGCAAAGCGATATTCCATTGCAATGTGTTATTGTTTTGCAAATTACTATTATATTACAAGTTAATAGTCCATTGCAATGTCATATTGCATTGCAAATGACTATTATATTGCAGTGATATTCCATTGCAATGTGTTATTGCATTGCAAATGACGATTATATTGCAAAGTAATTTTGCATTGCAATGTTCTATTGCATTGCAAATGATGATCATATTACAAAGCGATATTCCATTGCAATGTTCTATTGCATTGCATATTACTATTATATTGCAAACCGATATTCCAGTGCAATGTTCCATTGCATTGCAATGACTATTATATTACACAGTAATAGTCCATTGCAATGTTCCATTGCTTTGCAATGAGGATTATATTGCTGAATGATATTTCACTCCAAAATTCTATTGCATTGCAAATGATAATTATATGGCAAAGGGATACCCCATTGCAATGTTCTATTGCATTGCAAATGTAAATTATATTGCAAGGTGATATTCCATTGCAATGTGCTATTGCATTGCAAATTAATTATATTTAAAGTGATATTCCATTCAATGCGCTATTGCTTTACAAACAACTATTACATTGCAAGGTGATATTCCATTGCAACGTGGTATTGCATTGCAAATGAATTATATTGAAAGTGATACTCCATTGCAATGTTCTATTGCATTGCACATGACTACTATATTGCAAAGTTGTATGCAATTCCAAATGAATTATATTGGAAAGTGAGATTTCATTGCAATGTGCTATTACATTGCAAATGAGTATTATATTTCAAGGTGATATTCCACTGCAATTTTCTATTGCATTGCAAATGACGATTACATTGCAGCAATATTCCATTGCAATGTGGCATTGCATTGCAAAAGAATTATACTGCAATATGATATCCAATTGAAATGTTATATTGCATTGCAAATGAATTCTATTTATTAGTTATATTCCATTGCATTATGCTATTGCCTTGCAAATGACTATCATATTGCAAAGCAATATTCCATTGCAATGTTCTATTGCATTGCAAATGACGATTATATTGCAAGCTGATATTTCTTTGCAATGTTCCATTGCATTGCAATGACCAGTATATTGCAAAGCGATACACCATTACTATGTTCTATTGCTTTGCAAATGACGACTGTATTGCAGTGATATTCAATTGTAATGTGCAATTGCACTGCAAGTGACTACTATATTGCTAAGTGATATTGCATTGCAAACGACGATCATATTGCAAAGTGATATTCCATTGCAATATTCTGTTGCATTGCAAGGGACTAATATATTGCAAACTGATTTTCCATTCAAATATTCCATTTCATGTCAATGACTATTATATTGTAAAGTTACATTCCATTGCAATGCTGCATTGCATTGCAAATGGCAATAACATTGTAAACTGATATTCTATTGCAATTTTCCATTTCAATGTAATTACTTTTATATTGCAAATTGCTATTCCATTGCAATGTTCCATTGCATTGCAAATGATGATAATATTGCAGTGATATTGCATTGCAATGCTCTCTTGCAAATTACTATTATATTGCAAAGTGATGTTCCATTGCAAAGTCCTATTTCATTGCAAATGATGATCATATTGCGAACTGATATTCCATTGCCATGTGCCATTGCATTGCAAATGACTATTATATATCAAAGCGGTATTCTGTTGCAATGTGCTACTGCATTGCAAATGACAATCATATTGCAAAGAGATATTACATTGCAACGTCATATAGCATTGCAAATGACTATTACATTGCAAATTGCTGTTCCATTGCAATGTGCTATTGCATTGCAAAGGAATTATACTGAAAAGGGATATTGCACTGCAATGTTCTATTGCTTTGCAAAGGCCGAACATATTACAACGCAAAATCTCATTGCAATGTTCTATTGCATTGCAAATTACTAATACATTGCAAAGTGATATTCCCTTGCAATGTTCCATTGCATTGCAAAGGACGATCACATTGCAAGGCAATATTCCAATGCAATGTGCTATTGTACTGCTACTATTATATAGAAAGGTGATATTCCATTGCAATATTCTATTGCATTGCAAATGACGATTATTTTGCAGTGATGTTCCATTGCAATGTGCAGTTATATTGCACATATATTACATTGCAAAGTGATATTTCATTGCAATGTTCCATTGAATTGCAATGAATTTTCTATTGCAAAGTGATACTCCATTGCAAAGTGCTATTGCATTGAAAGGAATTATATAGCAAAGTGATATTCCATTGCAACGAGCAATTGCTTTGCAAATTACTATTAGAGTGCATAGTGATATTCCATGCAATGTTCTATTGCTTTGCAAACGACTACTCTATTGCAAAGTGCTGTTCCACTGCAATGTCATATTGCATTCCAAATAACGATCATATTGCAAAGTGATCTTCCATTGCAATGCTCTGCTGCATTGCAAATGACTATTATATTCCAAACTGTTATTCGATTGCAATGTTCCATTGCATTGCAATGACTAATAAATTGCCAATTCATATTCCTTGCAATGTTCTATTGCATTGCAAATGATGATAGTATTGCAGTGATATTCCTTTGCGATGTTCTTTTGCACTGCAAACTATGATTATGTTGCAAAGTGATATTCTACTGCAATAATCTATTTCATTGCAAATGACTAGTATATTGCAAAGTGATATTTCATTGCAATGTTATATTGCATTGCAAATGCCGAACATATTGCAAAGCTATATTCCATTGCAATTTTCTATTGCATTGCAGATGGCTATTATATTGCAAGCTTAATTTCCATTGTAATATTGCATTGCATTGCAATGACTATTATATTGCAAAGAAACATTCTATTGCAATGTTCTATTGCATTGCAATGACTATTATAATGCAAAGTGATATTTGATTGCAATGTTTTATTGCATTGCAAATGATGATCATATTACAAAGCGATATTCCATTGCAATGTGTAATTGCTTTGCAAATGACTATTATATTGCAATCTGCTATTCCATTGCAATGTTCAATTGCATTGCAAATTAATTTATTTTGAAAAGTGTTATTCCATTGCAATATCATATTGCATTGCAAATGTTGTTCATATTGCAAAGCATTATTCCATTGCAATGTGCTATTGCATTGAAAATGAATATAATATTGCAAGTTAATATTCCATTGCAATGTTCTATTGCATTGCTAATGACTATTATATTGCAAAGTGATATTCCATTGAAATGTTCCATTGCATGGCAAATGACATTCATATTGCAAACTGATATCCCATTGCAATGTTGCATTGCGTAGCAATGACTATGCTGTTGCAAAGAATCATTCTATCATAGATACATAGATACATAGAAGATAGGAGCAGGAGTAGGCCATTCGGCCCTTCATGCCTGCTCCGCCATTCGATGAGATCATGGCTGATCTTTTAATTCAGTATCCCGTCCCCGCCTTCTCTCCGTAACCCTTACCCCCTTTTGCCCGTAGAAATATATCTAATTCCCTCTTAAATATATTTAATGAGCTGGCGTACACTGCCCTCTGTGGCAATGAGTTCCACAGGTTCACCACTCTCTGAGTGAAGAAATTCCCCCTCATCTCTGTCCTAAATGGTTTAGCCCTTATCCTCAAATTATGTCCTCTAGTTCTGTTCTCACCCGCCAAGGGAAACATTCCTTCTGCATCCAGTCTGTCTAGACCTGTCAGAATTTTATACACTTCTATGAGGTCCCCTCTCAATCTTCTAAACTCCAGTGTGTACATCCCTAAACTACATAGTCTCTCCTCATAGGTCATTCCCGCCATTCCTGGTATCAGCCTGGTGAATCGCCGCTGCACCCCCTCCATGGCAAGAACATCCTTCCTCAGATGAGGCGACCAAAACTGTACACAGTACTCGAGGTGTGGTCTCACCAGTGCCCTGTACAGCTGCAGCAAGGTATCCCTGTTCCTGTATTCTAACCCTTTTGCTATGAAGGCCAGCATACCGTTTGCCTTCTTGACCGCCTGTTGCACCTGCATGCTCGCCTTCAGTGACTGGTGTACAAGAACACCCAGGTCTCTCTGTACTTCCCCCTCTCCCAATCTATTGCCATTTAAATAATAATATGCTATTGCATGGCAAATTGCAATTGTTTTGCAGTGATATTCCATTGCAATGTTCTGTAGCATTGCAAATGACTTTCATATTGCAAAGCGATATTCCATTGCAATATTGTATTATATTGCAAGCTTAATTTCCATTGTAATGTTCCATTGCATTGCATTGACTATTATATTGCAAATAAATATTCCATTGCAATGTGCAATTGCATTACAAATGACTACTGTATTGCTAAGCGATGTTCCATTGCAATGTTCTGTTGCATTGCAAATTATTATTATATCGTAATATGATATTCCATTGCAATGTTCAATTGCATTGCAAATTAATTTCTATTGCAAAGTGATACTTCATTGCACTCTCCTATTGCATTGCAAATGGTGATCATATTGCAAAGCGATAGTCCATTGTAATATGTTATTGCATTGAAAATGAATAAAATATTGCAAGTTAATATTGCAAAGTGATATTTCATTGCAATGTTGTATTGCATTGCAAATTTCTAATATATTGCAAAGTGATGTTCCCTTCCAATGTGCTATTGCATTGCAACTGCCAATAATATTGCAAGTTTATATTCCATTGCAATGCTCTATTGCATTGAAAATGACGTCTATATTGCAGTGATATTCTATTGCAATGTGCCAATTTATTGCAAATGAAAATAATATCACTGGTTGATATTCCATTGCAATGTTGTATTGCATTGCAAATGACGATTATATGGCAAACTGATATTTTATTGCAAGATTTCTTTGCATTGCAATGTTGTACGGCATTGCAAATTACTATTATATTGCAAACTGATATTCCATTGCAATGTTCCATTGGATTGCAATGACTATTATATTGGTAAGTGATATTCCACTGCAATGTTCTATTGCATTGCAAATGATGATTATATTGCAGTGACATTCCATTGCAATGTGCAATTGCATTGCAAATGGCTATTATATTGCAAAATGATGTTGCATTGCAATGTTCTATTGCATTGCAAATGACGTTTCTATTGCAGCGATCTTCTATCGCAATGTACCATTGCACTGCAAATGAAAATATTATTGCCAGTTGATATTCCATTGCAATATTCTATTGCATTGCAAACGACTATTATATTGCAATGTCATATTTCATTGCAATGTGCTATTGCCTTGCAAATGACTATTATAATGCAAAGCGGTATACCATTGCAATGTTCTATTGAGTTGCAAATGACGATTATATTGCAAACTTATATTCCATTGCAAGGTTGATTTGCATTGCAATGACGGTCATATTGCAATGCGATATTCGATTGCAATGTTCTGTTGCAGTGCAAATGTTTTTCATATTGCAAAGTGATATTCCACTGCAATGTCATGTTGCATTGCAAATGGCTATTATATTGCAAACTAATATTCCATTGAACTGTTCCATTGCATTGCAATGACTATTATATTGCAAAGGGATATTCCACTGCCATGTTCTATTGCATTGCAAATGACATAGGCCTAGAAATTCACTTGGTAGTGCCAGCGATTAGCGTCTAAACATCCTGACAATTGGGGCGTTACCCAATTTTTGGGCGGGCACTGTGAATACAGCACCAACTCCCATATTGAGTATGATTTTAGCACTGGCGCTAACACTTTGCGCGCACCCGCGGGTGCAGGCAGATCATGACGTCATTTCTTTGTGCAACACCATTTTTGCACCCTGGACCGGATATTCGGTGGCGCCCGTAACCTTTCCGCCTGGCGCTATTAATGACAGTTGGATGGAGCGTTCCCAGGCCATTCTCGGACTCGGGGCCGCTATTTAAAGGGGACAGCACTAGTATAAAAGCTGCAGCCATTTGGGCTGGCCATCCTAATCATTGCTGGAGTGAGTTGCTGACCTTCTGTTGGACAGTAATTTTCTCATTGAGCCTTCGGAGGCACTGGCACTGGCAGCCTGAGGGCCCGGCTCCTGAGCTGGTGATGCAGCATCTGAAAGCAGGGAGGTGGAAGAGTGGATTTAGCAAAAGGAAAGGTTCACAGCAAGGGATGCCAGATTGTGGCAAGGCTATGACATGGGTCCACAGTGAGAAAGCATGCTGGCAGGGGGAACAAGTAGAAGGAGACAGTTGTAAGAGGTGATAACCTTACCATCGCTTTCAACAATGGGGTCGGTAGCTGCATTGGTTACAGGATCACTCAGACATCCTCCAAGAATCTGGTGGACTCTCTCCTCGAGATCCGTGAGAGTGACCACTTGTGGATGTCCTCCACTGGTGCTAAGGTGGAATTTGCCAATCCTCGCCAGCATGGACTGCAGGGGAAAAGAGGGGAATTTATGTTACCTGATGCCCTCAGTGATCATCACATGCCGCCCATGGTGCAAGAGCCCTTACATGATGCCCTGAGTCAAATGTGCATGTGTTTGCCCAGAAAGGGCCATGGGTGCTTGCTGGCAGATGGCCAATGGGGCACAGGCCACCCTGTAGCCATAAAGTCAGGTGCAAATGAAGGGATGCAGAAGTTTGCAGGAACAACACCTACCCTCACAACCCATGTGAGGTTGTTGAATTTCTTTCTGCATTGGACAGGGCTCCTGGTCACCATGCTGCTGGAGTAGACCCTCTGGCATACATCCCTCCGAGCTCATCGGTAGTCCTTAAGATTCGGCCTCCTGCCATTGCCTGGGTAGAGAACATCTTGCCGGCGCTCCACTGCGGCCACCAATTGCTCCAGAGCCTCATTGATGAAGCGCTCTGCTCTCTGTCTCACCTTCTCCATCTGGTCCAAGTTTTTATCACCAGAGAAGGGCCTGCGCCGATTCTGAGGCCTGCAAGGTGCAGAGTGTCGATGCTGAAGCTGACTGCCCCACCCATTTAAGAGCTAGCCGGCACCTGGAAGTCTCGTGGTCATTGGTAATTGAGTGCAGTTGCGATGAGCCCGTCCACTCCAATATTGGGTTGCGCCGGAAGTTTAGCACCTTAGGAGTCCTGTGCAATGCCTGAATTCACGCCTCAATCATCTTTAGGGGCGATGCAACCCAATATCGCGCCAGGCGGCGATAAATTTCATCTGGCTATAAACTTTGCACAGCGCCAGTTCTAATGCCTCAAGCCAGGCTATACCCAATTTCTAGGCCATAGTATCATACAGACATAGAAGATAGGAGCAGGAGTAGGCCATTCGGCACATTGCAATAGAAGATCACTGCAATATAAATGTCATTTGCAGTGCTAACAAGGAAAGGAAATACAAATTAAATGGTAGGACACTGAGTAGTGTAGCGGAACAAAGGGACCTTGAAGTGCATGTCCACAGATCGCTGAAGGTAACAGGCCAAGTAGATAAGGTGGTTAAGAAGTCATACGGAATGCTTCACTTTATTAGCCATGGCATAGAATGAAAGAACAGATTATGCTTCAATTGTATAAAACACTAGTTAGGACACAGCTAGAGCACTGCGTGCAGTTCTGGTCACCACATTATGAAAAGATGTGATTGCTCTAGAGAGGGTACAGAGGAGATTTACCATGATGTTGCTGGGAGTAGAGAACCTTAGCTGTGAGTAAAGACTGCATAGGCTGGGTCTGTTTTCCTTGGAACAGCGGAGGCTGAGGGGACACCTTATTGAGGTGTATAAAATTCTGAAAGGCATCGATAAAGTGGATAAAAAGGGCCTATTTCCCATAGCAGAGTGGTGAAAAACCAGAGGGCATAGATTTAAAGTAATTGTGGGTAGTTTTAGAGGGGCTTTGAGGGGAAATGTCTTCACCCAGAGTGGCGTGGAAGTCTAAAACTCACTGCCTGAAAGGGTGATATAGGCAGGAACCCTAACCACATTCCAAAAGTACTTGGATTTACACTTGGGAAGCTCTAAGATGCAGGGCTATGGCCCAAGAGGTGGGAAGTGGGATTAGGCCGGATAGTTCTTAGTTGGCCGGCATGGACACAATGAGCCGAAATGACCTCCTTCCATGCTGTAACATTCTTTGATTCTGTGATTCTATGATAGCAATGGAATATCACTTTGCAATATAATAGTCATTTGCAATGCAGCAGCATATTGCAATGGAATATCGATTTGCAATGGAATATCACTTAGCAATATACTAGTCACTTGCAATGCAATAGAACATTGCAATGAAATATTACTGCAATATATTCGTCATTTGCAATGCAATAGAACATTGCAATGGAATATCGCTTTGCAATGTAATAGTCATTTGCAAGGCAATAGGATATTGCAATGGAATATCACTTTTCAAAATAATAGTCATTTGCAATGCAATGGAATATTGCAATGGAATATCAACTGACAATATTATTTTCATTTGCAATGCAATGGCACATTGCAATTGTATATCGCTACAATATCAACGTCATTTGCAATGCAATAGAACATTGCAATGGAAAATCACCTTGCAATACAATAGTCAGTTGCAATGCAATAGCACATTGCATTATCGAACATCACTGCAACATAATCGTCATTTGCAATACAGTAGAACAACACAAAGGAATTTTAACCTTGCAGTATAATAGTCAGTTGCAATGCAATAGCATATTGCAAGGGAATATTGCCTTGCAATATGATGGTCATATGCAATGCGGTAGAAAATTGCAATGGAATAGAGCTTTGCAATAAAATAGTCATTTGGAATGCAATAGCACGTAGCAATGGCATATTGCCTTGCTATGTGTTTGTCATTTGCAATGCAATAGAACATTGCAATTGAATATCATTTTGAGGTATAATAGTCATTTGCAATACAATAGCATATTGCAATGGAATATATCTTTCCAATGAAATCGTCATTTACATTGCAGTAGAACATTGCAATGGAATATCAATTGGCAATATAATAGTCATTTGCAATGCGATAGAACATTGCAATGGAGTACTAACTTGCAATATTATATTCATTTGCAATGCAATAGCACATGGTAATGGAATATCACCTTGCAATATAATAGTCATTTGCAATGCAATTGCACATTTTAATGGAATATCACTGCAGTTTAATCGTCATTTGCAATGCAATACAATATTGCAATAGAGTGTCACTGCAGTTTATTCGTCATTTGCAATGCAATAGAATATCGCGATGAGATATCAGTTCGCAATATAATAGTCATTTGCAATGCTGTACAACACTGCAATGGAATATCACTGCAATATAATTGTGATTGGGCAGATATATGGCAGATGCAGTATAATGTGGATCAATGCGAAGTTATCCACTTTGGTGGCAAAAACAGGAAGGCAGGTTAGTATCTGAACAACAATAGTTTGGGAGAAGGGGAAGTACAACGAGACATGGGTGACCTTGAGCCCCAGTCGCTGAAGGTAAGCATGCAGGTGCAGCAGCTGGTTATGAAAGCAAATGGTAGGTTGGCTTTCTTAGCGAGAGGATTTCAGTACAGGAACAAAGATTTCTTGCTGCAGTTGTACAGGGCCTTGGTGAGACCACACCTTGTGTATTGTGTGCAGTTTTGTTTGCCTTATCTGAGGAAGGATGTTCTTGCCATGGAGGGATTGCAGCAAAGATTAACCAGAATGAGACCTGTGATGGAAGGAATGATGTATGAGGAGAGATTGGGTAGATTGGGCTTATACTAGCTGATGTTCAGAAAATGAGAATGGATCTCATTGAAACATATAACATGTTAACAGGGCTAGACAAACTAGATGCAGGAAGGATGTTACTGATATCGGGGGAGTCCATAACCAGGGGTCACAGTCTAAAGATAAGTGGTATGCCATTTAGGACAGAGACGAAGAGGAATTTCTTCACCCAGATGGTGGTGAACTTGTGGAATTCTCTACATGAGAAGGCAGTTGAGGCCAATGCATTATATGTATTCAAGAAGGAGTTAGATATATTTCTTAAGGCTAAAGGGCTCATGGATATGGGGAGAAGGCAGAGACAGGGTACTGAGTTTGAATAATTTGCCATGATCTCATTGAATGGCGGAGCAGGCTCAAGGGGCCGAATGGCCTACTCCTGTTCCCATCTTCTATGTTTCTACAATTCTATGTCATTTGCAATGCAATAGAACATGGCAGTGGAATAACCCTTTGCAATAAAGTAGTCATTGCAATGCATTGCAATGGGATATTGTATTGCCAATGAACATACTATTGCCAGTTGATATTCCATTGCAGTGTGCTATTTAATTGCAAGTGTCGATTATATTACTGAGTGATATACCACTTCATTGCTCTATTGCATTGCAAATGATGATCATATTGCAAAGTGATATTACATTGCAATGTTCTATGGCATTGCAAATGATTATTTTATTGCAAACTGATATTCCATTGCAATGTTCCATTGCATTGGAATAACTATTATATTGCAAAGTTATATTCCATTGCAATATTATATTGCATTGCAAGGTTGATTATATTGCAAACTCCAAAGCACTATTCATTTGCAAAGGGATATTCAATTGCAATGTTCTATTGCACTGCAAATTATTTTATACTGTAAAGAGATATTCCATTGGAATGTTCTATTAAATATGACTATTATATTGCAAAATGATATTCTATTGCAATGTTGCATTTCATTGCAAACGACTAGTATATTGCAATGTGATATTAGATTGCAATGTGCTATTGATTTGCAATTGACTATTATATTAAAAATGACATTCTATTGCAATGTGCAATTGCCTTGCAAATTACTATTATAATGCAAAATCTGATTCCATTACAAAGACAGATTCCAATCCAAAGCATTATTATATTCAAAATGATATTCCATTGCAATGTGCAATTGCATTGCAAATGAATATTATATTGCAAATTCTGATTCCATTGTGAAGGCAGATTCCAATCCAATGCACTATTATATTGCAAAGTGATATTCCATTGCAATGTGCTATTGCATTGCAAATATCTATTATATTGAAAAGTAATATTCCATTGCAATGTTCTATTGCATTGCACATGACTATTACATTACAAAGTCATATTCTATTGCAATGTTACAATGCATTGCAAATGACTACTATATTGTTAAGTGATATTCCAGTGCAATGATCTATTTCAATGCAAATGACTACGATATTGTTAAGCGATATCACATTGCAATGTTCTATTAGATTGCAATTGAGTATGATATTGTTAAATGATATTCCATTGTAATGTCCTAATGCATTGTGAATGCCTATTATATTGCAAAATGATATTCCATTGCAATGTTATATTGCACTGCAAATGACTATTATATTGCAAATTAATTTAAATTTCAACGTGCTATTGCATTTGAAATGGCTATTATATAGCAGAGATACTCCATTGCAATACTCTACTGCATTGTAAATCACGATTATATTGCAAAGTTAAATTCCATTGCAATGTGCTATTGCATTGCAAATGACGATTATATTGCAAAGCGATATTCCATTACAATGTGCTATTGCATTGCAAAAGACTAGTTTATTGCAAATTGATATTCCATTGCAATGGTTTGTTGCATTACAAATGACTATTATAATGGGAATTCATATTTCATTGCATTGTACAATTGCAATGCAAATGACTATTATATTGCAAATGCAGATTCCACTCCAAAGCAAAATTATATTGCAAAGTGATATTCCATCGCAATGTGCTATTGCATTGCAAATGACTATTATATTGTGAACTGATATTCCATTGCAATGTCCTATTGCATTGCAAATGACGTTTACATTCCAAAGTGACGTTTCATTGAAATGTGCAAATGCAAATGACGATTATATTGCAAAGTGATTTTCCATTGCTTTCTTCTATTGCATTGAATATTGACTATTATATTGCAATGTGATATTAGATTGCAAGGTGCTATTGCATAGAAAATGACTATTATATTCCGTTTTAATGTTCTATTGCATTGCAAATGACTATTATATTCCAAATAGATATTCCATTGCAATATTCTTTTGCATTGCAAATGACGATTACATTGCAATGTCATAGAGTCATAGTCATAGAGTTATAAAGCACAGAAAGAGACCCTTTGACCCATCGCGTCTGCGCCATGAAGCCCTGTCTAATCTAATCACATTTTCCAGCATTTGGTCCATAGCCTTGTATGCTATGGCATTTCAAGTGCTCATCACAATGCTTCTTGTATGTTGTGAGGGTTCCTGCCTCTACCACACTTTCAGGCAGTGAGATCCATATTCCAACCTCCCTCTGGGTGAAAAAGTTCTTCCTCAAATTCCCTCTAAACCTCCTGCCCTTACATTGAATCTATGCCCCCTCGTTATTGAACCCTCTACTAAGGTAAAAAGTTCCTTTCTATCTACCCTATCTATGCCCCTCATAATTTTGTACACCGCAATCAGGTCCCCCCTCAGCCTTCTCTGCTCCAAGGAAAACAACCCCAGCCTGTCCAGTCTTTCTTCATAGCTGAAGCGCTCCAGCCCAGGTGACATCCTGGTGAATCTCCACTGCACCCTCTCCAAAGCAATCACATCCTTCCTATAGCGTGATGATCAGAACTGCACACAGCATTCCAGCTGTGGCCTAACTAGCATATTGTACAGCTCCATCATAACCTCCCTGCTCTTATATTCTATGCCTCGGCTAATGAAGGCAAGTATCCCATATGCCTTTTTAACCATCTTATCCACCTGTTCTGCTGCCTTCAGGGATCTATGTACATGCACACCAAGTTCCCTCTGATCCTCTGTCTTTCCTAGGGTCTTACCATTCATTGTGTTTTCCATTGCCTTGTTACTCCCTCCAAAATGCATCACCTCACACTTTTCAGGTTTACATTCCATTAGCCACTGTTCCGCCCATCTGACAAACACATCTATAACATCCAGCAGACTGAGGCTCCCCTCCTTGCTATTTACCACCCCACCAATTTTCGTGTCATCTGCGAACTTACTGATCATAACTTTTACATTCACATCCAAACCATTAATGTAGACCACAAACAGCAAGGGACCCAGCACCGATCCCTGCGGTACCCCACTGGACACAGGCTTCCAGTCACAAAAACAAACTTCGACCGTCACCCTCTGCCTTCTGCCACCAAGCCAGTTTTGGATCCAATGTGCCAAGGCACCCTGGATCCCATGGGCCCTTACCTTCCTGACCAGTCTCCTGTGCGGAACTTTATTGAAAGCCTTACCAAAATCCATGTATAACACATCCACTGCGCTACACTCATCCACACACCTAGTCACCCCCTCGAAAAATTCAAAAATTTGGTCAGACATGATCTTCCCTTGACAAAGCCATGCTGACTATCCCTGATTAATCCTTGCCTCTCCAAGTGGAGACCAATTCTGTCCCTCAGAATGTTTTCCAATAATTTCCCTACCACTGATGTTAGGCTCACTGGCCTGTAATTCCCTGGTTTATCCCTACTACCCTTCTTGAATAATGGTACTACGTTAGCTGTTCTCCAGTCCTCTGGCATATCCCCTGTGGCCAGAGAGGTTTTGAAAATTTGTGTCAGAGCCCCTGCAATCTCCTCCTTTGCCTCACACAGCAGCCTGGGATACATTTCGTCCGGGCCTTTGGATTTATCCACTTTTAAGCCAGCTAAAACCGCTAGTACCTCCTCCCTCTCGATGCTAATATGTTCAAGTATATCACAGTTCCCCTGCCTGATTTCTATATCTACATCGTCCTTCTCCATAGTGAACACAGATGCAAAAAATTCATTTATAACCGCACCTACATCTTCTGGCTCCACACACAGATTGCCACTTTGGTCCCTAATGGGCCCTACTCTTTCCCTAGTTATCCTCTTGCCCTTAATATACTATTAAAACACCTTAGGATTTTCCATTATTTTGCTCGGCGGCGTTATTCCATGGCACCTCCTCGCTCTCGTAATTTCTTTTTTAATTATCCCCCTGCACTTTTTATACTCCTCTAGGGCTTGCTCCCTCTTTAGTCCTTTGTATCTGCCAAAAGCCCCCCTTTTTTTCCTAATCCATTCTCGTTCCTCCCTTGATATCCAAAGTTCCCTGGGCTTGCTTGACCCACCCTTGACCTTTACGGGAACATGTTGCCATTGTACTCTCTCAATTTCCTTTCTGAAAGACTTCCATTGCTCCGATGTGGATTTTCCTACAAGTAGCTGATCCCAGTCCACTTTGGCCAGATCCTGCCTTATATATTAAAATCGGCCTTCCCCCAATTTAGAACCTTTATTTCTGGTCCATCTCTGTTCTTTTCCATGACTACCTTAAGTCTCACCAAATTATGGTCACTGTCACCAAAGTGCTCACCTACTAACACTTCTACCACTTGCCTGGCCACATTCCCTAGAATTAGGTCCAGTACCGCCAGCTCTCTTGTAGGACTTTCTACATTCTGGCTCAAAAAGATCTCCTGGATGCACTTTAAAAATTCTGCACGCTCTAAGCCTTTCACACTCTGACTATCCCAGTTAATATTGGGGAAGTTGAAATCCCCCACTACTATTACCCTATTATTTGCAAATTTGTCTGAGATTTACCTACATATCTGTTCCTCTATCTCCCCCTGACTGTTTGGGGGCCTATAGTACACTCCCAGCAAAGTGCTTCCCCCCTTTTTGTTTTTAATTTCTACCCATGTGGCCTCATTAGATGAACCTGTTAATATACCATCCCTCCTTACAGCAGTAATTGACTCCTTAATTAATATTGTGACACCCCCTCCTCTTTTACCCCACCCCCCTCTGTCTCGCCTGAAGATTCTATACCCCGGAATATTGAGCTACCAGTCTTGCCCCTCTCTCAA
Source organism: Somniosus microcephalus (assembly GCF_052327205.1). Classification (NCBI taxonomy): domain Eukaryota; kingdom Metazoa; phylum Chordata; class Chondrichthyes; order Squaliformes; family Somniosidae; genus Somniosus; species Somniosus microcephalus. Next base: position 31,919,513 of record NW_028225183.1, read on the forward strand.
CCATGTCTCCGTAATAGCAACAATATCATACTCCCATGTGTTCATCAACAGCTTCAGTTCATCCACCTTATTCGCAATGTGATTTTCCATTGGAATGTGCTATTGCATTGCAAATGATGATTATATTGCAAAGTGATATTGCATTAAAATGTACCATTGCATTGCAAATGACTTTTATATTGCAAACAGATATTCCATTGCCATATTCCATTGCATTGCAGATGGTGATTATGTTGCAGAGTGATATTCCATTACATTGTGCTATTGCATTGGAAATGACTATTATATAGCAATGTGATATTTCATTGCAATTTGATAATGCATTGCAAATGACAATTATATTGCAAAGTGATGTTCCATTGCAACCTTCTATTGAATTGCATGTTGACTATTATATTGCTGCGTGATATTAGATTGCATTGTTCTTTTGCATGGCAAATGATGATTATATTTCAAAGCAATAGTCCATTGCTATTTGATTTTGTATTGCAAATGACTATTATATTGCAAAGTGATATCCCATTGCAAGGTGCTGTTGCATTTCAAATGACGCTTATATTGCAAAGCGATATTCCATTGCAATGTGCTATTTCATTGCAAATGATGATTGTATTGCAAAGTGATATTCCATTGCAATGTGCTATTGCATTGCTAATGATGATAATATTGCAAAGCAATATTCCATTGCCATGTGTGATTGAATTGTAAATTAATATTGTATTGCCAATTGATATTCCGTTACAATATTCTATTGCATTGCAAATGACGGTTATAGTGCAAAGCGATATTCAAGTGCAATGTGCTATTGCATTGCAAATAGCGATTATATTGCCAAGTGATTTTCCATTGCAAAGTTCCATTGCATTGCAAATGACTACGATATTGTTAAGTGATATTCCATTGCAATGTTCTGTCATATTGCAAATGGCGATTAAATTGCAAAGCAAAATTACATTGCTTTGTGCTATTGCATAGCAAATGACTATTATATTGCAGTGATATTCCATTACAATGTTATATTTAATTAGAAATGGCTACAATATTGTTTTGTGAGATTCCATTGCAATGGCTATTGTATTGCACATGACTATTATATTGCAGTCAGATTCCATTGCAAGTGCAGAATCCACTCCAACGCACAATTTTATTGCAAATGGATATTCAATTGAAATGTTCTATGCAATTGCAAATGACTATTATATTGCAAAGAGATATTCCATTGCAATTTCCTATTGCATGGCATGACTATTATCTTGCAAAGTGATGTTACATTGCAATTTTCTATTACATTGAAAATCACTGTTATATTAAAAAGTGATGTTCCATTGTAATGTCCAGTTGTTATGTTGCATTACAAATGATGATTATATATCAAAGCAAAATTCCAGTGCAATGTTCTATTGCATTGCAAATGACTATGATATTGCTAAGTGATATTGCATTGAATCGTTCTATTGCATTTCCAATGACAGTTATATTGCAAACTGATATTCCATTGCAGTGTTCTATTGCACTTCAAATGACTATTGTATTGCAAAGTGATATTCCATTGCAATGTGCTATTGCATTGCATATTAATATTTTATTTTAAAGTGAGATTCCATTGCAATGTTCGATTGCATTGGAAATGACGATTACATTGTAAAGTGATATTACATTGCAATGTGCTATTGCTTGCAAATGACGATTATATTGCAAAACGATATTCCATTGCAATGTGCTATTGAATAGTGAATTAATATTGTATTGCAAAGTGATATTCCATTGCAATGGTCTATTGCATTGCAAATGACGATTATATTTCAAAGTAATATTCAATTGCAACGTGCTATTGATTTGCAAATGAAGATTATATTGCAAAAGTGATATTCAATTGCAATATTCCATTGCATTGCAAATGAGGGTTATATTGCTAAGTGATACTACATTGCAATGTTCTATTTCATTACAAATGACAACGATATTGTTAAGTGATGTTCCATTGCAATATTATATTATATTGCAAATGACGATTAAATTGCAAAGCGATATTCCGTTGCTAAGTGCAATTGCATTGCAAATGACTATTATATTGCAAAGTAATTTTCCATTGCAAAGTTCCATTGCATTGCAAATGACGTTTATATTGCTGAGTGATATTCCAGTGCAATGTTCTATTGCATTACAAATGACTTCGCTATTGTTTAGTGAGATTCCATTGCAATGGCTATTGCAGTCAGAGTCCTTTGCAAGTGCATAATCCACTGCAAAGCACAATTATATTGCAAATGGATATTCAATTGAAATGTTCTATTCAATTGCAAATGACTATTATATTGCAAAGAGATTTTCAATTTCAATTTCCTATTGCATGGCATGACTATTATCTTGCAAAGTTATTTGACATTGCAATTTTCTATTACATTGAAAACCACTGTTATATTAAAAAGTGAAGTTTCCTTGTAATGTCCAATTGTTCTTTTGCATTGCTAATGACGATTATATTTCAAAGCAAAATTCCAGTGCAATGTTCTATTGCATTGCCAATGACTATGCTATTGCTAAGCGATATTCCATTGAATTGTTCTATTGCATTTCTAATGACAGTTATATTACAAAATTATATTCCATTGCAGTGTTCTATTGCACTGCAAATGACTATTGTATTGCAAAGTGATATTCCATTGCAATCTGCTATTGCATTGCAAATTAACATTATATTTTAAAGTGAGATTCCATTGCAATGTTTTATTGCATTGCAAATGACGATTACATTGCAAAGTGATATTACATTGCAATGTGCTATTGCATTGCAAATGACGATTATATTTCAAATTAATATTCAATTGCAATGTGCTATTGCATTGCAAATGACGATAATATTGCAAATTGATATTCCATTGCAATGTTCCATTGCATTGCAAATGAGGTTTATATTGTTAAGTGATACTCCATTGCAATATTCTATTTCATTACAAATGACGATTAAATTGCAAAGCGATATGCCATTGCTATGTGCTATTAATTTGCAAATGACTATTGTATTGCGAAGTCAGATTCGATTGCAAGTGCAGATTCCACTCCAAAACACCATTATATTGCAAATGAATATTCAATTGCAATGTTCTATTGAATTGCAAATGACTATTATATAGCAAAGAGATATTCCATTGCAATGTCGTATTGCATTGCATGACTATTATCTTGCAAAGTGATATTGCATTGCAATTTTCGAGTACATTGAAAATGACTGTTATATTAAAAAGTGAGATTACATTGCAATGTTCTATTGCATTGCAAATGATGATTATATTCCAAAATGATATTCCATTGCAATGTGCTATTGAATTTCAAATGATTATTCTATTGCCAAGAGATATTCCATTGCAATATTCTATTGCATTGCAACTGACTATTATATTGCAAAGTGATATTCCATTGCAATGTGGTATTGCATTGCAAATGACTATTATATTGCAAAGTGATATTCCATTGCAATATTCTATTGCATTGCAAATGGCTGCAATATTGTTAATTGATATTTCATTGCAACGTTCTATTGCATTGCAAATGTTGATTATATTTCAAAGTGATATTCAATTGCAATGTTCCATTGCATTGCAAATAACTATTATATTGCAAAGTGATATTCCATTGCAATGTTCCATTGCATTGCAAGCGACTATTACATTACAAAATGATATTAGATTGCAATGAGCTATTGCACCTCAAAGGACTATTATATTACAAAGTGATATTCCATTGCAATGAGCAATTGAATTGGAAATGACTATTACATTGCAAAGTCTGATTCCATTGCAAAGGAAGTTTCTGCAACAAAGCACTTTTATATTGCAATGTGATATTCCATTGCAATGTGCTATTGTATTGCAAATGACGATTAAATTGCAAAGTTATATTCCATTTCAATGTGCTATTGCATTGCAAATCACTTTTATTTGAAAGAATATTTTAAGAGGTCATTTTGATTGAGGAGGATTCTTGTGATGATTTTCCCTGTGGCAGACAGCAGCCAAACTCCAATGTTATTACCGCAATCGGACTTGTCACCTTTCTTGAAGAAGGTTATGATTATGGCGTTGGATTGCAGGATGGTGTCAGGTAGCAAATAAATTTGAACTATGTCTGTCTTTCTCTGTCTTTACCTCTGTCTGTCTGTATCTGTCTACCTGTCTCGTTCTCTGTCTCTCTGTCTCTGTCTGTCTGTGTTTCGCTATCTGCATCTGTCTGTCAGACTGAGGCTTGTCTGTCTGACTCTGTCTATCTCCCTGTCTGTATGCCTCTTTGTCTGCATCTGTCACTTTGACTGTCTCTTTCTCTGTGTATGTCGATCAATCTCTCTCTGATTGCTTGGGTCTCTGGCTCTCTGTTTCTATGGATCTCTCTCTCACTGTCTGGTTTATCTATCTTTCTGTCTCTCTATCTCTGGTTCTCACACTCTGTTGTCCCTCTCAGTCCATGTCTGGCACTGCCTGTCTGATTGTCTCTGCATATCTCTCCCTGTCTTTATGTCCATGTCTGTGTGTCTGTTTCTGTTGGACTGTCGATGTCCATCTGTGTCTCTGTCACTGTCTGTCGATGTTCTTGTCTGAATGTGTATCTGTCTGCCTGTGTGTGTCTTTGTGTTTGATTCTCTGTCTGTGTCTGTCTGTCTCTGTCCCTCTCTCTGGCTGTGTCTGTCTTTGCCATTCACTATGTCAGTTTCAGCTGCTGTCTTTGTCTGCTGTCTGCCTGTCTCAGTCTGTTTGCTTGTCTCTCTGTCTCTCTGTCCGGCCCTGTCATTCTTTGTCTCACTTCTATTCCTGTCAGTTGATGTTGCTGTCTGTGTTTCAGTGCGTCTGCATCCATTTCTCTTTCTGCCTGTCTTTCTCCATCTATTTCATTCTCTGTGTCTACCTCTGTCTGGCTCTGTCAACCTGAGTCTATTCCTCTGTCTGTCTGTCTGTGCTCTGCCTGTCTGTTTCTGTCTGTCTCTGTCTATTGGTCTGTCTTGGTATGTCAATTTACATATCTCTGCCTATGTCTCTCTCTCCGTCTGGCTCTGCCTGTCTTTCTGTCTCTCTCTGTCTCTCCTTGTTGTTGTCTCTCTGTCTCAGTCTGTCTATATCCCTGTCTGACTCTTTCTCTGTCTGCCTGTTTCTCTGTCCACATACTTCTCTCTGACTATCGTTCTCTCTCTGTCCATCTGTGTCTCTTTTTCTGTCTGTCTGTCACATTCTGGCTATGTTTCTCTGTCTCTGTCTGTTCTCTCTCTCTCTCTCTCTGTCAGTTTCTGTCGCAGTCTCTGTCTCTGCCCGTCTGTGTCCCTAGCTCTGTCATTCTGTCTCTACCTGCCTGTTTCTTTCCCCTGCCTGCCTCTGTCTGTTTCTTTGTCTCGTTCTGTCTCTTTCTCTGTCTCTGTCTGTCCCTCTGTTTCTCTCTGTCTGTCTGTATCTTTTCGCCCATCTCTCTCTCTCTTAATCTCTCCCTCTCTCTCTCTCTCTGGTGTTTCTCCATCTGTTGTGTCTGTTAGTCTGAGTCTGTCCCTGCTTGTCCTTCTATCTCTGCATATCTGTCCCTGGTCTGTCACTGTACATCGTTCTCTCTGTTTGTCTATCTCCCTCTGTCTGTTTCTTGCTGTTGCTGTCTTTCTGGCTCTTTCTGCCTTTGTCTTTCACGCTGGCAGTTTATGTCAGTGCGTTTGTCTGCAGCCTGCCTGTCACATTATGTCTGTCTCTGACTGTCTCTATTTCTGTTTGTATCTGTCTTCCTCTCTCCCGTTTTCTCTGTCTTTCTCTCTCTCTCTCTCTTTCTGACATTTGGGGTTACTGTCTGTTTTCCGTCCATCTGCGTCCCTCTCTCTGTCTGACTGTCTCTTTCTCTGTGTTTAACTCTGTCTGGCTCTGTCAGTCTGAGTATATTCCTCTTTCTGCCTCTCTATCTCTGTCTGTCTCTGTCTTTCTGTGTCTCTGTGTTCCTGTCTCTCTGTATGTATCTGTCTCTCTGCCTATGTCCATCTGACTGTCTCAGTCTGTCTGTCACTGTCTGTCTGTATCTCTCACTTTGTTTGTCTCTGTCTGTCTCTATCTCTCTACCAGTCTCAGTCTGTTACTTTTTAACTCTCTCTTTATGTCTGTCCGGGTCTCTGTTTGTGTCTCTCCCTCTGTCTCTGCATATCTCTCTCTGTCGCTGTTTCTGTATGTCTATCTTTCTCCCTTTCTGTCTGTGGTAAACCACTGTTATACCTGTCTGCATGTGTATGTGTATTCCACTAGGTACAGGCTGACTCCTCCCACTATTCCCGGTATATAAGTGACTACCTCCCAGTCCCTAAGTATTCTGGATGGTCGACCACTCGAGACAAGACCTTCATTCTTTAGTTAATAAAAGCTTGGTTGTTACTCGCTTAACCTCAGTCTTTTGAGTAATTGACGGCGCATCAATTTTATTAACTAAATTTTTATAATGGAGAAGATCCTCACACCAGCATGCCTGGACCTGGACAGTCGGGAAGCGGACGCTTCCACTAAGTTTGCTCACTGGCTCACGTGCTTCGAGACATTCCTGACTGCCTCCACTGCGGTCGTAACGGCTGCGGACAAACTGTCTGTCCTGATCTCCAAGGTGAACCACCGAGTGTACTCAGTCATCCGGGACGCGACCTCGCACACAGCCGCCCTCCAGCTCCTCAAGACCCAGTACACGCGCCCTGTGAACGAGGTATACGCCAGGCACCTTCTGGGGAGTCGCAAGCAACAACCTGGGGAATCGACTGAGGAATACTTCCAAGCACTGTCCGTTCTTGGCCGGGCCTGTGGGTGTAAGGCGGTAATGCCCGCTAAGTACACGGAGGAACTGATCCGGGATGCCTTCGTAGCGGGCCACAGGTCCAACTACACCCGACAGCGACTGCTGGAGCAGAGTGACCTCACCCGGGACAAAGCCTCCGAAATTGCACTAACACTGGATGCAGCCTACCGGGGCATGGATGCCTACTCCTCTGCACCGTGGACGCCGCGGGGAACGATAACCTGGGACACGGTAGGACAGCCCCATAGCACCGTGCCACCCCAGCCACAGCCCAACAACGGCCCAACTACCGCAGCAGTGTCCCAAAGCCAGACAGCAGTATCCCAAGGCCAGAAATGCTACTTCTGTGGCCAGGCCAAACACCCCAGAGCACGCTGCCCGGCGAAGAATGCGACCTGCTCGGGCTGCGGGGAAAAGGGACACTACGCCAGCGTCTGCAAGGCCAAAGCCACCCCAAATGCCAGCAGCGCCACATGTGGGCCGTGTGAGCCGCCATCTTGGGCCCCCAACAGCGCCACTTGTGGGCCATGCGGGCCGCCATCTTGGGCCTCCCAAGCCATGTGCGAACCACCGCAGCAGCAGCCATCTTGGACGACTCCAGCCACATGGGAATCATGGACGCCGCCATCTTGGACACCAGCCGGGACGCAGCAGACCGCCAACCCCCCCCATCTGATACCCACAGCGACACACCGACCCCTATGCTGGCCTCTGTTACGCTGGACCAAACGAGACCGCACCAACTAGCTCAGTCCAAAATGGACGTTAAGATAAACGGCCATGCAATAAACTGCCTTTTTGACTCCGGGAGCACAGAGAGCTTCATCCACCCCAACACGGTGCGGCGTTGCTCTCTCCCAGTCCTGCGCACCAGCAGAATTCTATGGCCTCCGAGTCCCAGTCAGCGGACATTGGCGGCTACTGTGTGGTGACACTAGTAGTAGACGGGACTGTGTTCAATAATTTTAAACTCCTGGTCCTGCCCGACCTCTGCGCTGCCATCCTACTGGGGTTGGATTTCCAGTGCCACCTCAAAAGCGTTACGCTGGCGTACGGTGGACCCCTCCCCCCACTCATAGTCCGCAGCCAGCAGCCTCCAAATTGCCCGCCACGCACCAGGTGCAACCTCTCCACACTCAGAGTCCCACCCCCCCACTGTTTGCTAACCTCACCACCGACTGTAAGCCTATCGCCACAAAGAGCAGGCGATACAGCGCCGAGGACAGGGTTTTCATCAAAACCGAAATGGAGTGGCTCCTGAAGGAGGGGATCATTGAGGGCAGCTCCAGCCCCTGGCGAGCCCAGGTTGTGGTCGTTAAGACCGGCGAGAAACAACGCCTGGTCATCGACTACAGCCAAACAATAAACCGCTACACCCTGCTGGACGCCTACCCACTCCCCCGCATAGCTGACATGGTCAACCAGATTGCGCAGTACCGCGTCTTTTCGACCATTGACCTGAAATCAGCGTACCACCAGCTCCCCATCCGCCCTGAAGACCGCCAGTATACTGCTTTTGAGGCAAACGGCCGCCTCTATCACTTCCTTAGGGCTCCCTTCGGCGTTACCAACGGGGTCTCCGTCTTCCAAAGGGAGATGGACCGGATGGTCGATCAAAATGCGCTGCAGGCCACTTTCCCTTACCTAGACAATGTGACCATCTGCGGCCATGACTTGCAGGACCATGACGCAAACCTCAAGAAATTCTTCCGCACCGCCCAACTCCTGAACCTGACATATAACAAGGAGAAGTGCATATTCCGCACAGACCGCCTCGCCATCCTTGGCTGTGTTGAGGAACACGGGGTCATCGGTCCCGACCCGGAGTGGATGCGTCCCCTTATGGAACTCCCACTGCCCCACTGCCTAAAAGCTCTGAAGAGGTGCCTAGGGTTTTTTCCCTACTACGCTCAGTGGGTTCCCTACTATGCAGACAAAGCCCGTCCGCTGATCAAAACCACCTCTTTTCCCCTGATGGCAGAGGCCCGCTTGGCCTTCCACCGTATCAAGGAGGACATTGCCAAAGCCACCATGCATGCAGTGGACGAATCCATCCCCTTCCAGGTGGAAAGCGATGCGTCCGACTTCGCTCTGGCCGCCACCCTTAATCAGGCGGGGAGACCTGTGGCATTCTTCTCACGAACCCTCCAGGGCCCGGAGACCAGACACTCCACGGTCGAGAAGGAGGCCCAGGCTATCGTGGAGGCTGTGCGTCATTGGAGGCACTACCTGGCCGGAAAACGATTTACCCTGCTCACTGACCAGCGTTCAGTTGCTTTTATGTTCAACAACAAGCAGAGGGGCAAAATCAAAAATGACAAGATCTTGAGGTGGAGAATCGAACTTTCCACCTACAATTACGAGATCTTGTACCGTCCCGGGAAGCTCAATGAACCCCCGGATGCTCTATCTCGTGGCACCTGCGCCAGCGCACAGATCGATAGGCTGAGGGCCCTCCACAATGACATCTGCCACCCGGGGGTCACCAGGTTCTTCCACTTCATCAAGGCCCGCAACCTGCCTTACTCCATCGAGGAGGTCAGGACCATGACCAAGAACTGCCAAGTCTGTGCTGAGTGCAAACTGCACTTTTATAGGCCAGACAGAGCCCACCTGATAAAAGCCACTCGCCCTTTCGAACGCCTGAGCATCGATTTTAAAGGGCCTCTCCCTTCCTCCGACCGCAATGTGTACTTCCTCAACATTATTGACGAGTACTCCCGTTTCCCGTTCGCTATCCCCTGACCGGACATGACCAGTGCCACGGTCATTAAATCTCTGAACAGCCTCTTCACCCTGTTCGGTTTCCCCAGCTATATCCATAGCGACTGGGGCTCATCGTTTATGAGCGACGAACTCCGCCAGTACCTGCTCGCTAGGGCTATAGCCACAAGCAGGACCACCAGTTACAACCCCTGGGGGAACGGACAGGTGGAAAGAGAGAATGCAACAGTTTGTAAGGCCGCCCTACTAGCCTTAAAGTCTAGGGGCCTTCCGACCTCCCGCTGGCAGGAGGTGCTCCCCGATGCGCTCCACTCGATTCGGTCACTGCTCTGCACTGCCACCAATGCTACCCCTCACAAGAAAATGTTTGTCTTCCCAAGGAAGTCCACATCGGGGACATCGTTACCGCCATGGCTGACGTCCCCAGGGCCGGTACTACTGAGAAGACACGTGAGGGCCAATAAAACGGACCCCCTGGTCGAGAGGGTCGACCTCCTCCACGCCAACCCCCAGTACGCTTACATTGCGTACCCGGACGGGCGGGAGGACACAGTCTCCATACGAGACCTCGCACCCTTGGGGACCACTGTAACCCACTATGATACAGTCTCCATACGAGACCTCGCACCCTCGGGGACCGCTGTAACCCACTACCCATTACCACCCCTCCCCATGACCCGATATCCAACCCCAGCAGCCGGCTCGCCTTGGACCGTCACCCACGAGGATTACACTCCAGGGCCCCAGCCTACACGGGACGCGACACGGGACGCGACGCCGGAAACTCCACCACCCCTGCCGTCGCCACGTCGATCACAGCAGCAGACAAGACCTCCGGAGAGACTCCAATACACGAACTTTTAAACACACTTCACCCCGCCGGACTCATTTTTAAACAAGGGGTGAATGTGGTAAACCACTGTTATACCTGTCTGTATGTGTATGTGTATTCCACTAGGTACAGGCTGACTCCTCCCACTATTCCAGGTATATAAGTGACTACCTCCCAGTCCCTTAGTATTCTGGACGGGTCGACCACTCGAGACAAGACCTTCATTCTTTAGTTAATAAAAGCCTGGTTGTTACTCGCTTAACCTCAGTCTTTTGAGTAATTGATGACGCATCACTGTCTGTCTGATTCTGTTCATCGGTCCCTACTGTCTATTATGTTCTATTTGTGTCTCTGTCTGTCTTTCTGCTTCTGTCTGTTTCTCTATCTCTGTCTGTCTGAGTCTCCAATTCTCTGTCTGTCTCCATCGCTGTCTGTCTGTGTCTGCCTGTCATTGTCTGTTAATCTGTCTATCTGTGTGCCTGTCTGTGTCCCTGTCGTGTCCTCTTTTTCTCTTTCTGTATATCTCTGTATGTCTCTGCCTCTGTCTCGCTGCCTGTGTCTCTGGCTTTTTCTGTCTCTCTGTCTCTCTCTGATTTTAAGTCTCTGTCTGATTGCCTTTCACAGTCTGCCAGTCTCATTCTGCCTCATTCTCTATCAGTTTCTGTCAGAATCAGTTTGCCACTGTCTCAGTCTTTCTTTGTCTGTCCTCTCTGTCTCTCAGTCTGTCTCTTTCTGTTTGGCTGTCTCTCTCTGTCTGTCTGTCACAACCTGTCTGCTTGTCTCTGTCTGTCTCTTGCTGCGTGTCTGTCTTTGTCTGACTGCCTGTCTCAGTGAGTCTGTCTCTGATTGTCTCTATTTCTGTCTGTCGCTTTCTCCCTCCCTCCGGCTCTATCTTTCTGTCTCTCTCGCTCTCTCTGTCAGTTTGTGTTGCTGTCTGTGTCTCTGTCCGTCTGCGTACCTCTGCCTGTCTGTTTGTCTGTCTGCCTGTCTCTTTCTATGTGTCTACTTATGGCCTTGTCATAACCAACACTGTGTTCCAACAGAGGGACAAGTACAAGACTTCATGGCTACATTCTCGCTCCAAACACTGGCATCTGCTGGACTATGCCATTGTCCGAGTGAGGGACCGCAAGGATGTCCACATCACTCATGCCATGACAGCAGCTGACGACTGCTGAACGGACCACCACTTAATCCGCTCTGTCATCTCCATCAATATAGACCCAAAAGATGGCGGCAGCAGAAAAAATTCTGCAGGATAATCGAAGCTGGAGCACTCAAACACCCTGCTAAGAAAGCCCGAATCAGCCTCAGTCCCACATCCAACCGGGCGACTCCCAGTGAATCAGAGAAACAGAGTGTCCACAGCACCTGGTCTGCACTCAAGGCCTCCATAATCAGCACCTGTGAAGAGACGCTCGGTCACTCTACTAGGAAACATCAAGACTGGTTCGATGAGAACACCCAGGAGATCCAGGCACTGATAAGCGGAAAGCACAAGTCATTCATGATCTGGAAACAGCAGCACAACTCGAGAGCAAGAAAGCAGCTCGACAGACGCCTGAACACAACCTAAAGAACAGATGGTGCGTGGAGAAAGCGCAGGAGATCCAGCAGCTAGCCGACAACCATGACGTGAGTGGATGTTTTAGCTACCTGCAGCCCAAGAACGCAAGGTCCTACCCCACTGCAGGCCAAGAATGGAGAAGTACTCATCAAGGACAGAGAGGCAGTCAGTGCCCGCTGGAAGGAGCACTTTGAAGATCTCCTTAACCAAGACTCTCTTCAATGTGAGTGTCCTCAACTCCATCTCAAAGCATGCTACCCGCCACCACCTCAGCACAACCCCAGCCCAGCAGGAGTTTGAAAAAGCCATCCGACAACTGAAGAACAACAAAGTCTCAGGAGCAAATGGAATCCCTTCCGAGGTACTAATGCATGGTGGAGAAGCACTGCTGGCATGAATTCATGAACTAATATCTCTTATCTGGAAGGAGGAAAGCATGCCAGTGGATCTCTAAGCTTCCATAATCGTGACCATCTTCAAGAAAGGTGACAAGTCCGATTGCGATAATTACAGAGGAGTCTCCCTGCTGTCTGCCACAGGGAAAGTAATTGCAAGAATCCTCCCCAATCGCCTTCTCCCAGTGGCTGAAGAGCTCCTCCTAGAGTCACAATGCGGATTCTGCCCACTGAGGGGCTCAATGGGCATGATCTTCACCACACATCAACTACAAGGGAAATGCAGGGAACAGCACCAACCGCGGGACATGGCCTTCTTTGATCTCACATAGGCCTTCTACACTGTCAACTGTGAGGGCTTATTGAATGTCCTCCTCAAATTCTGCGGCTCTCAAAAGTTTTTCACCATCCTCTGCCTGCTTCAAGACGACATGCAAGCCGTGATCCTGAACAATGGTTCTACCACAGACCCAATTCAACTACGGACTCGGGTCAAAAAAGGCTCTGTCATCGCACCAACGCTCTTCTGGATCTTCCTCGCTGCAATACTCCATCTCACCCTCAGTAAGCTCCCCACTCGAGTGCAGCTAATTTACAGAACAAATGGTAATCTCTTCAACCTCCGTTGCCTCCAGTCCAGATCCACAGTCGTTCCATCCACTGTCGTCAAATTACAGTATGCAGACGACGCTTGTGTCTGTACACACTCTGAGGTCGAACTCCAATCCATCGTCAACTCCTTCACCAAAAAGGACGAGAGACTGGGCCTTACACTAAACATCCGTAAGACATAGGTCCTCTACCAAACTGCCCCCGCCACACAGTACTGCCCCCCAGTTATCAAAATCCACGACGAGGCCTTGGACAACGTGGACCACTTTCCATTTCTCGGGAGCCTACTCTTAACAAGGGCAGCTGTCGATGACGAAGTCCAACGCTGCCTTCAGTCTGCCAGTGCAGCCATCGATCTCTTGAGGAAGAGAGTGTTTGCAGACCAGGATCTCAAACCCGGCAACAAGCTCATGGTCTACAGAGCAGCAGGGATACGCGCACTGCTGTATGCCTCAGAGACATGGACCATGTACAGCAGGCACCTCAAAGCACTGGAGACGTACCAGCAACACTGCTTCCGCAAGATCCTGCAAACCCATTGGCAGGATAGGTGCACCAACGTCAGTGTTATCACTGAGGCCAACATCTCCCGCATCGAAGCTTTGACCACGCGCGATCAGCTCCGATGGACAGGCCATATCGTCCGCATGCCCGATACGAGACTCCCTAAACAAGCGGTCTACTTGGAGCTCCGACATGGCAAGTGAGCCCCATGTGGGCAGAGGATACCCATCAAGGACACACTCAAAGCCTCATTGAAAAAGTGCGGCATTACATTCAACACCTGGGAATCCCTGGCCCAAGACCAATCAAAGTGGAGGGGAAGCATCCCGGAAAGCACAAAATACCTCGAGTCTCTTCGCTGGGAGCATGCGGAAGCCAAGCACAAACATCGGAAGGAGTGCACATCAACCCAAGCACCCCACCCACCTGCCCCTACAACAACTGTCTGCCTCCCCTGTGACAGAGACTGTAGGTCCCGCATTGGACTTAGCGTTCACCTTAGAACTCATCTTTAGTGTGGAATCAAGTCATCCTCAGTCCGAGGGATTGCCTAAGAAGAGAAGAGTCTACCTATGTCTGGCTCTGTCAGTCTGAGTCTGTTTATTTTTCTGCCTCTCTATCTCTGTCTGTCACTTCTTTCTATATATCTGTCTCTGTTCCCATGTACGTCTGACTATCTCAGTCTGTCTGTCACTGCCTGCCTGCTTATGTCTCTTTTTTGTCTCTGTCACTTTGTTTGTCTCTGCCTGTCTCTATCTCTCTAGCTGTCTGTCTAACTCTATCTCGCTGTCTGTGTCTGTCTGTCTGTGCCCCTCCATCTGTCTGTGTATATCTCTGCCTGTCTTTGTCTGTCTTTTTCTGTTCCTCTATGTGTCTGCCTGTCTGTCGGTGTCTCTGTCTTGGCCTCTCTCCTCTGTCTCTCTATATCTATATATCTCTCTGCATCTGTCTGTCTGTATCACTGCCTGTGTCTCTGGCTTTTTATGTCTCTCTGTCTCCTTCTGTTTATCTGTCTCTTTCTGATTGTCTGTCTCATTCTGCGTCGGTCTCCATCAGTCCCATTCAGTCACTTCAACAGTCTTCCGCTGCCTGTCTCTTCTGTCTGTCACAGTCTGCCTCTGTCTTGCACAGTCTGTTTGTTTCACGTTGTCGGTCTGTTTCTGCATGTGTGTCTCTGTCTCTCCGTTCGGCACTTTCTGTCTGTTTAATGTCATTCTCTGCCTGCCTGCCTCTGTCTGGGTGGGCGAGTGTGCTGTGAGGAGGATGCCGAGAAACTACAGGATGATTTGGACAGGTTGGATGATTGGACAGAAGCATGGCAGATGCAATATAACGTGGATAAATGTGCGGTTATCTGCTTTGGTGGCAAAAACAGAAAGACAAATGATTATCTGAATGGCAATGGATTGGGAGAAGGGGAAGTGCAGCGAGACCTGGGTGTCCTAGTACACCAGTCGCTGAAGGTAAGCATTCAGGTGCAGCAGGCGGTTAAGAAGGCAAATGGTATGTTGGCCTTCGTAGCGAGAGGGTTTGAGTACAGGAACAAGGATGTCTTGCTGCAGTTGTAGAGGGCATTGGTGAGACCACATCTTGAGTATTGTGGGCAGTTTTGGTCGCCATATCTGAGGAAGGATGTTCTTGCCATGGAAGGAGTTCAGCGAATGATCACCAGGCTGATACCTGGGATGGCAGGAATGACGTATGAGGAGATATTTGGTCGATTGGGCTTGTACTCGCTGGAGTTTAGAAGAATGAGAGGGGATCTCATTGATACTTTTAAAATTCTGATAGGACTCGACAGACCAGATGCAGGAAGGTTGTTCCCGATGGTCGGGGAGTCCAGAACCAGGGGTCACATTCTAAGGATAAGGGGTAGGCCATTTAAGACAGAAATTAGGAGGAATTTCTTCAGCCAGAGAGTGGTGAACCTGTGGAACTCTCTAGCACAGAAGGCAGTAGAGGCCAATACATTAAATATATTCAAGAAGAGTTGGATAAATTTCGTAAGGCTAAAGGGATCAAGGGTTATGTGGAGCAAGCAGGGACCGGGTACTGAATTTGGATGATCAGCCATGATCGCATTGAATGGCGGAGAATGCTCGAGGGGCCGAATGGCCGACTCCTGCTCCTATCTTCTATGTTTCTATGTCTGTCTGGCACTGTCTGTCTGTCCATCTCTTTTGTGTTTCTGCATGTGTGCATACTTGTGTGTGTGTCTGCGTGCATGTATGTGAGGCAGACAGAGGCAGGCAGACAGAGAAAGGCATAGAAACAGACAGACTGTGCCAGACACATAGCCAGAGACAGACACTCAGAAAGAGACCAACAGAGAGAAGTAGACAGACTGTGCCTGACAGAGGCAGACTGAGAGAGGAAGTATTAAGGGGCTTGGAAGCTTTGAAAGTGGATATACCACAGGCCCGGATGAAATCCCAGGCTCTTAAGAGAAGCAAAAGAGGCAATAGCAGAGGCTCTGACCATCACTTTCCAATCCTTTCTGGCTACAGTTGCGGTGCCGGAGCACTGGAGGACTGCTAACGTTGTACCTTTGTTTAAATGTGGAGAAAGGGATAGAGCGAGGAATGGTTTCCTTCCATGCTGTAAATTTCTATGATTCTATTTCTATGATACTATGTGTGCATGTCCATGTATGTGTGTGTCTCTCTCTGTCTGCGTTTTTTGTTCAGTCTCTGTCTGTCTCTGTATGTTTATTTCCATCTGTCTGCCTCTGTCTGTCTCTGTCTCTGTCTCTCTCTCTCTGGCTCTGTTTGTCTATCTGTCTCCCTCTGTCTGTCCTTGTTGCTGTCTCTCTGTCTCAGTCTGGCTGTGCCCCTGTCTGTCTTTGTCTCTGTCTTTCTCTTTGTCTGACCATATATTTCGTGCTGCTTGACGGACTCTTTCTGTCCATCTGTGTCTCTTTCTCTGTCCAGCACTCTCATTATGTCTATGTGCCTCTGTCTCTGTGTGTCCCTCTCTCTTTCTCTGTCAGTTTCTGTCGCTGTGTGTGCCTCTGTCTGTCTGTGTCCCTGTCTATATAATTCTGTCTCCATCTGCCTGTTTCATTCTCTACCTACCTCTGTCAGTTTCTTTGTCACTCTGTTTGTCTGTCTGTCGCTGTTTGTCTGTCTGTATCCGTCTGCCTCTCCGTCTGTGTCTCTCTGTCTCTCTCTCTGTTACTCTCTGTCTGTCTTTATCTATTCGACTATGTCTCTGTCTCTGTCTCAGTCTCTCTCCCTGGTTCTCTCCCTCTGTTGTCTCTGTCTGTCTGAGTCGGTCCATGCCTATCTCTCTGCCTCTGCATAACTGTCCCTGGCTGTCTGTCCATGTCTGTGTGCCTGTTTCTGTTGCTCTGCCACTGTACATCTGTGTCTCTGTCTGTCTATCTCCCACTGTCTGTCTCTCGCTGCTCCTCTCTACCTGGCTCTGTCTGTCTTTTTGTCTCTATCTGTTTGTCTCTTCTGCTGTCTGTCTCTGTCTGTCTATGTCCCCGTCTTAATGTTTCTCTGCCGCCTATCTATAGCTGTCTGTCAGTCTGTCCATCTGAATTCGTGTCTCTGTCTGTGTCTCTGTGTTTGTTTCTCTGTCTATGTCTGTCTGTCTCTGCCTCTATGTGGATCTGTTTTTCTCTCTCTCTCTCTCTGGCTTTGTCTGTCTTTGTCTTTCACTCTGTCATTTTCTGTCTCAGTCTGTCTGTCTCTGACTATCGATGTTTCTGACTGTCTCTGTTTATCTCTCTCCAGCTCTGTCTATCTTTGTCACTCTCTCTCTCTCTGTCAATTTCTGTTGCTGAATGAGTCACTGACCTTGCGCGTCCATTTCACTGATTCTCTGTCTGTCTGTATCTCTGTGTCTACCACTGTCTGGCTCTGTCTGTCTGAGTCTATTTCTCTTTTTGCTTCGCTATCTCTGCCTTTCTGTGTCTCTGTCTGCCGGGCTCGATGCATATATCTGTCTCTGTCCTTGTCGGTCTGACTATCTCAGTCTGTCTGTCACTGCCTGTCTGTCTCTGTCTCTTTGTTTGGCTCTGTCTGTCTCTAGCTCTCTGTCTATCTTTTTTAATTCATTTATGAGATGCGGGCATCGCTGGCAAGGCCAGCATTTATTGCTTAAGTAGCTGGTGGTGAGCCGCCTTCTTGAACCGCTGCAGTCCGTGTTGTGAAATTACCCTCACAGTGCTGTCCCGGAGGGAGTGGAAGGATTTTGACCCAGCGACGATGAAGGATGTGCGATATACTTCTAAGTCAGGATGGTGTGTGACTTGGAAGGGAATTTGGAAGTCGGGTGTTCCCTTGCGCCTGCTACCCTTGTCCTTCTAGATGGAAGAGGTCGCAGGTTTGGGAGGTGCTGCCGAAGATGCCTTGGCGAGTTGCTGTAGTGCATCTTGTAGATGGTACACACTGCAGCCACGGTATGCCGATGGTGTAGAGAGTGAATGTTTAAAGTGGTGGATGGGGTGCCATTCAAGCGGACTGCTTTGTCCTGGATGGTGTCGAGCTTCTTGAGTGTTTTTGGAGCTGCACTCATCCAGGCAAGTGAAGAGTATTCCATCACACTCCTTATTTGTGCCTTGTAGTTGGTGGAAAGGCTTTGGGAAGTCAGCAGGTGAGACACTCGCCACACAATATGCAGCCACTGACCTGCTCTTCTTGCCACAATATTTATGTGGCTGGTCCAGTTAAGTTTTTGGTCAGTGGTGACCCCCCAGGATGTTGGTGGTGGGGGATTCGGCGATGGCAATGCTGCTGACTGTCAAGATGAGACGGGTAGACTCTCGGTTGCTGGAGATAGTCATTGCCTTGCACTTCTGTGGCGTGAATATTACCTGCCACTTATCAGCCGAAGCTTGAAATTCATCGAGGTCTTGTTGCATGTGGGCACGGACTGTTGCATTATCTGAGGAGTTAAGAAAGGCTCTGAACTCATCATCTGCAATCATCATCGAACATCTCCATTTTTATCTTATGTTGGAGGGAAGGTCATTGATGGAGCAGCTGAAGATGGTTGAGCCTAGGACACTGCCCAGAGGAACTCCTGCAGTGATGTCTTGGCCTGAGATGATTGGCCTCCATCAACCACAACCATCTTCATTTGTGCTAATTATGAATCCAGCCAGTGAATAGCTTTCCACTAATTCCCATTAATTTCTATTTTGCTAGGGCTCCTTCATGCCAAACTCGGTCAAATTCTGTCAGTCTCACCTCACCTCTGGAATTCAGCTACTTCGTGTATGTTTGGAGCAAGGCAGTAATGAGTTCTGGAGCCGAGTGGTCCTGGTGGAGCCTGAACTGAGCATTGGTGAGCAGCTTATTGCTGAGTAAGTGCCACTTGATAGCACTGTCGATGACACCTTCCATCACTTTGCCGATGGTTGAGAGTAGAATGATGGGGCGGTAATTGGCCGGATTGGATTTGTCCTGCTTTTTGTGGACATGACATATCGGGGCTGTTTTCCACATTTTCCGATTGATGCCAGTGTTGTAGCTGTACTGGAGTAGCTAGGCTACAGTCTTGGTTAGTTTTGGAGCACAAGTCTTCAGCACGACAGGCGGGATGTTGCCAGGGCCCATACACTTTGCTGCATCCAGTGCGCTCAGCTTGTTCTTGTTATCACGTGGACTGAATCGAATTGGCTGAAGACTGGCTTCTGTGTGGCAGGACTGCAGAGCTTTGTTCTGATCCGTTGATTGTGGGATCGCTTAGGCCTGTCTATAGCAAACCATTTCCGCTGGTTAGCATGTTTACTCCACTATAACGTTCCTACTTGTTTGTGGCCAATAAAATACACCTAGTAGTGTAATGGCACCGCTATTATTTCTTAACTCTAACAAAATAGATTCTGTCCTTGTCACTTCCAGGATACTCTCTCTCTCCTGTACTGTAATATTCCCCTTAATCAATACTGCCCCATCACCTCACAGATAATAGGAGCAGGAGTTGGCCATTCGGCCCCTAGAGCCTGCTCCGCCATTCAATGCGATTATGGCTGATCATCCAAATTCAGTACTCTGTCCCTGCTTTCTCCCCATATCCCTTGATCCCCTTAGACTTAAGAAATATATCTAACACCTTCTTGAATATATTTAATGAGTTGGCCTCAACTGTCTTCTGTGGTAGATAATTCCAAAGGTCCACCACTCTCTGGGTGAATAAATTCCTCCTCATCTCAGTCTAAAATGGCTTACCCCTTATCTTTAGATTATGACCCCTGCTTCTGGACTCCCCTGCCATCGGGAACAGCCTTCCTGCATCTAGTCTGTCTAGTCCTGTTATAATTTTATAAGATTCAATGAGATTCACTCTCTTTCTTCTAAACTCCAGCGATTATATCCCAATCGACCCATTCTCTCCTGATACGTCATTCCTGCCATCCCAGGTATCAGTCCAGTGAATCTTCGCTGCACGCCCTCCATCGCAAGAATACCCTTCCTCAGATAAGGCGACCAAAAACTGCACACAATACTCAAGGTGTGGCCTCACCAAGGCCCGGTGCAACTGCATCCAGACATCCCTGCTCCTGTATTGAAACCCTCCCGCTATGAAGGCCAATATACCACTTGCCTTCCTAAATGCCTGCCACACCTGCATGCTTAACTTCCGCAACTGCTGCACAAGGACACCCAGTTCTTGTTGCACTTCCCCTTTGCCCAATCTATTGCCGTTCAAATAATAATCTGCCTTCCTGTTTTTGTCACCAAAGTGCATAAACTCGCCTTTATCCACATTATACTGCATCTACCATGCATCTGCCCAGTCACCCAACCGGTCTAAATCATACTGGAGTTTCGCTGCATCATCCTCAGAGCACACACGCCCACCCAGCATTGTGTCGTCTGCAAACTTGGAGATATTACATCTAGTTCCTTCGTCTAGATCATTAATATATATTTCGAATAACTGGTGCCATAGCACCGATCCCTGCGGTACCACACTATTCACTGCCTGCCACTCAGAAAAAGACTCGTTTATTCCAATCTTTGCTTCCTGTCTGCCAAACAGTTCTCTATCCAAGTCAGTACCTTACCCCCATCCCATGTGCTTTTACATTGTATGCTAATCCCTTATGCGGGACCTTAATGAAAGTCCAAATATACCCCATCCACTGGTTCTCCCTTATCTATTCTATCAGTTACACCCTCAATAAATTTCATTAGGTTAGTCAAGCATGATTTACCTTTTGTAAATCCATGTTGACTTTTTCCGATCCTGTCACTGTTTTCCAAGTGCTCTGCTATTACATCTTTTACAATGGACCATATCATTTTCCCCACTACCGATGCCAGGCTTACTGGTCTATAATTCCCCCTTATCTCTCTACAATCTTTCTTAAATAGTGGGGTTACATTAGCTACCCTCCAATCCATGGGAACTGTTCCAGGGTCTATAAAATTTTGGAAGATGACCATCAATGCATCTACTATTTCTAGCGCCACTTCCTTAAGTACCCTATGATGTGGATTATCAGGCCCTGGGGATTTATTGGCCTTCAATCCCGTCAATTTTCCTAACACCATTTCCCTACAAATACTGATTTCAATCAGATTCTCCCTCATTATTAGATCCTATGTTGCCCGACATCTCTGGGAGGTTATTTGTCTTCTCCTTTGTGAAGACAGAACCAAAGTATGTATTTAATTGGTCAGCCATTTCTTTGTTCCCCCTTATAAATTCCCCTGATTCTGACTGCAAGGGACCTACCCACGCTTGACTTCACCAATCTTTTTCTCTTCACATATCTATAGAATCGTTTACAGTCAGTTTTTTATGTTCCCTGCAAGCTCTCTCTCATACTCTATTGTCCCCCTCTTAATTAATCCGTTTGTCCTCCTTTGCTGAATAATAAACTACTCCCAATCCACAGGTTTGCTGCTTTTCTGGCCAATTTATATATTCTCTCCTTGGATCTTATGCTATACATAATTTCTCATGTTAGCCACGGTTGTGTCACGTTTTTTGTTTTATTTCTATGCCAAACAGGGATGAACACATCATGTCGTTCATCCATGCGATCTTTAAATGTTTGCCATGATTATTCACCGTCAACCCTTTAAGTAACGTTCCCCAATCCATCCTAGCCAACTCGCACCTCATACCATCATAGTGTCCTTTATTTAAATTCAGGACCCTAGTCTCTGAGTCAACTACTTCGCTCTCCTTCTTAATGAGGAATTCTTTCATATTGTGAGCGTTCCTCCACAAGGGGCTACACACAACAAGATTGCTAATTACTCCTTTCTCATTACATGACATCCAGTCTAAGATGGCCTGATCTCTAGTTGGTTCCTCGACATGTTGGTCCAGGAAACCATGCCGTATCCACTCTAGGAATTCCTCTTCCACAGTACTGTTACTAATTTGGTTAGCCCAATCTACAAAGAGATTAAAGTCACCCATGATAACTGCTGTGCCCTTATTGCAAGTGTCAATAATTTCCCATTTCTTGCCACCCCCAACCTCAGCATTCTTTTTTCGGGGTCTGTATACAACTCCCACTAACGTTTTGTGACATTTGGTATTTCTCAACTCTACCCATACAGATTCCACATCATCAGAGCTAATATCCTTCCTTACTATGGTGTTAATCTGCTCTTTAACCAGCAATGGTACCCCACGTGCTGTTCTATTTTGCCTGTATTTCCAGAATATTGAATACCACTGCATGTTTAATTCCCAGCCTTGGTCACCCTAGAGCCATGTCTCTGTTATCTCAATTATATCATACCCGTTATCATCTATTTGCAAAACTAATTCTTCCACCTTATTACGAATGCTCCTCGCATTAAGACACAAAGCCTTCAGGCTTGCTTTTTTAACACTCTTAGCCCATCCAATATTTAGAACTGAATACCGGTTAGAGAGTGTGATGCACTCAGGGGACTCCTGCACTACCTGCCTGGTCCTGCTTGTCTGTCTGGCGCTCACCCATTCCCTCTCTGCCTGCACACTATTAAGCTGCGGTGTGGCCACCTCCTGAAACGTGCTATCCACGTAGCTGTCAGTCTCACGGATACACCGCAGTGGCGCTAGTTGCTGCTCAGTGTCCAAAACCCGGACGTCCAGCTCCGCCAGCTGACGACATCTCCTGCACATGTGGTTGTCCAGGAGACGGAAGATTACTGGTGTTACCACATGGCACAAGATGCGCACTCCACGGGAATGAGGTGCCCTGCCTCGTGTTTATTTAATAGGCCATTATTAACTTACCAGAAATAAACTCAGGACTTTCAAAAATATTTTTAGAATTTCCTTTGTTAAACTGTTCAAATAATCTGTACAATCAGTTCTTGTTTGCCGCGTAATCATCTCATGCTGTCTGCCAAGTGAGATCCCGTGAACTGTGAGTTTGTGGGAACACGAGATTACAGGACTTTGGACCAGAGAGGTAGTGGGCGGGTCTGGCTAGTAGTTTGAGGAGCTGTAATAGTTTGAGGTGCTGTATTAACTTTTGGGTTCGCATTCACTTGAGAGACTCTATTAGGTTGAAATGTTGTATTAGGTTGAGGTGCTGCATTAGGGTGTGGCAGACTCTGGAACAGTACCCGTGGATTGGAGGGTAGCTAATGTTACCCCACTATTCAAAATAGGTGGTAGAGAAAAAGCGGGGAATTATAGACCGGTAAGCCTGACATTGGTAGTGGGGAAAATGCTAGAGTCTATTATAAAAGATGTAATAGCAGAGCACTTGGAAAGCAGTGACAAAATCGGACCAAGTCAACATGGATTTACAAAAGGTAAATCATGCTTGACTAATCTACTGGAATTTTTTGAGGATGTAACTGGTAAAATAGATAAGGGAGAACCAGTGGATGTGGTGTATTTGGACTTTCAGAAGGC
Organism: Somniosus microcephalus; assembly: GCF_052327205.1. NCBI lineage: Eukaryota > Metazoa > Chordata > Chondrichthyes > Squaliformes > Somniosidae > Somniosus > Somniosus microcephalus. The sequence goes on from NW_028225183.1 coordinate 31,942,767, forward strand.
TTTCGATAAGGTCCCACATAAGAGATTAGTGTGCAAAATTAAGGCACATGGGATTGGGGGCAGGTATTGACTTGGATAGAGAACTGGTTGGCGGACAGAAAGCAAAGAGTTGGAATAAACGGGTCGTTTTCCAAGTGGCAGGCAGTGACTAGTGGTGTACCGCAAGGATCGGTCCGAGGACCCCAGCTGTTCACAATATATATTATTGATCTGGACGAGGGAATTGGATGTAATATCTCCAAATTTGCAGACGACACAAAGCCGGGTGGTAGGGTAAGCTGTGAGGAGGATGTCGTGAAACTCCAGTACGAACTGGACAGGTTGGGTGATTGGGCAGAAACATGGCAAATGCACTATAATGTGGATAAATGTGAGGTTAACCACTTTAGTGGCAAAAACAGGAAGGCAGACTATTATTTGAACGGCAATAGATTGGGAGAAGGGGAAGTGCAAAGAGACCTGGGTGTTCTTGTGCACCAGTCGCTGAAGGTAAGCATGCAGGTGCAGCAGGCAGTTAAGAAGGCAAATGGTATGTTGGCCTTCGTTGCAAGAGGGTTCGAGTACAGGAACAAGGGTGTCTTGCTATAGGTGTACAGGGCCTTGGTGAGGCCGCACCTTGAGTATTTTGTGCAGTTTTGGTCGCCTTACCTGAGGAAGGAGGTACTTGCCATGGAAGGAGTGCAGCGAAGATTCACCAGGCTGATACCTGGGATGGCAGGAATGACGTATGAGGAGAGATTGTGCCGATTGGGCTTATACTCACTGGAGTTTAGAAGATTGAGAGGGGATCTCATCGAAACCTATAAAATTCTGTCAGGCCTGGACAGACTAGATGCAGGAAGGATGTTTCTGATGGCCGGGAAGCCCAGAACCAGGGGTCATAGTCTAAGGATCAGGGGTCAGCCATTTAGGACTGAAATGAGGATTAGTTTCTTCACCCAGAGAGTGGTGAACCTGTGGAATTCTCTGCCACAGAGGGCAGTGGAGGCCAGTTCATTAAATATATTCAAGAAAGAGTTGGATATATTTCTTAAGGCTAAAGGGGTCAAGGGATATGGGGAGAAGGCAGGGACAGGGTACTGAATTTGGATGATCAGCCATGATCTCATTGAATGGCGGAGCAGGCTCGAAGGGACGAATGGCCTACTCCTGCTCGAATCTTCTATGTGTCTATGTTTCTATGTATTAATATAACGTGCTGCATTATTTTAGGTAATGTATTAATTTGAGCGGCTGTAATCGATTGAGGTGCTGTGTTAGTTTGAGGGGCTGTATTAGTTTGAGGAGCTGTATTAGTTTGAGGGGCTGTATTAGTTTGAGGTACTGTATTAGTTTGATGAGCTGTATTAATTTAATGGGAAGTATTAATTTCAGGCACTGTATTAGTTTGAGGTACTGTATTAGTTTGTCGGTCTGTATTATTTTGAGGTACTGTATTAGTTTGAGGTACTGAATTAGTTTGAGGGTCTGTATTAGTTAAAGGGGCTGTATTAGTTTGAAGAGCTGTATTAGTTTGAGGGGCTGTATTAGTTTGAGGTACTGTATAAGTTTGATGAGCTGTTTTAATTTGAGGGGAAGTATGAGTTGAAGGAATTGTATTAGTTTGAGGGGCTGTAATAGATTGATGGGCTGTATTAGTTTCAGGGGCAGTATTAGTTTGAGCTACTGTATTAGTTTGAGGGGCTGTATTAGTTTGAGGATCTGTATCAGTTTGCGGTACTTTGGTTTGAGGACAGCTTTAAGTTCCTCGGAGTCCACATCATGGAAGACCTCTCCCAGCAGCGCCTATATTTCCTAAGGAGGCTGAAGGGATGTAACCTGTCACCCCTGATCCTCTCTAACTTTTACCGCTGCACAATAGAGAGCATCTGATGAACTGTATCACAGTGTGGTATGGCATCTGTAGCTACTATGACCGGAAAGCCCTGCAGCGGGTAGTCAAAACTGCCCAACGCATTAAAGGCACCCGGCTACCGACCATAGAGCACATATACCAGAAACGCTGTTTACGGAGGTCACGGACCATCATCAAAGACCCTACCCATCCCAGCCACAGTCTGTTCGCCCTCCTGCCATCTGGGAGATGCTGCAGATGTTTTGCACCCGAATGACCAGATTTAGGAACAACTTCTTTCCCAGGGCTGTCATCCTACTGAACTCCACAAATAAACTCTAAAGTCTGCACATCTGCCAATGCACTTTATTATGGTTATGTTTATGTTAATGTATTACAAGACAAATGAATGTTGAAATGTATAATCTTAGTATACACTCTCGGGAGCCGAAAGCCTACATTTCGTTGTACTGCACTTGTGCACTAACAATGACAATAAATTTGATTATTATTATTATAGTTTGAGGTACTGTATTAGTTTGGTGGGCTGTATTAGTTCGAGTATCTGTATTATTTTGATTGGGTTTATTAGTTTGAGGGGCTGTATTAGATTGAGGTACTGTATTAGTTTGGTGGGCTGTATTAGTTCGAGTATCTGTATTATTTTGATTGGGTTTATTAGTTTGAGGGGCTGTATTAGATTGAGGTGCTCTATTAGTTTGAGGGGCTGTATTAATTTTAGCGGCTTTATTCGTTTGAAGGGGTGCATTAGATTGAGTTTCTGTATGAGTTTCACAGAATCACAACAGTGCAGATAGAGGCCATTTTGGCCCATCGGGCCTGCACCAACACATATCCCACCCTATCCCCGTAACCCCACGTATTTAATCCCCCTAACACTAAGGGTCAATTTATCATAGCCAATCAACCTAACCCGCACATCTTTGGATTGTGGGAAGAAACGGAAGCAAACCCATGGAGAATGTGCAAACTCCACACAGACAGTCGCTCGAGGCCGGATTCGAACCCAGGTCCTTGGCGCTGTGAGGCAACAGTGCTAATCAGTATGCCACCGTGCTGCCCTTGAGGCGGTGTATTTGTTTGAGTGTCTTTATCAGTTTGAGGGGTGTATTAGTTGGAGGGTTTGTATTAGATTTACGTACTGTATTAGTTTTAGGGGCTGTATTAGATTGAGGTAATGAATTAATTTGATAGGCTGTATTAGTTTAAGGCGCTGTAGTTGTTTGAGGTGCTGCATTAGTTTGAGGTTCTGTATTAGTTATTGGGTCTGTATTAGTTTGAGGGTCTGTTTTAGTTTGAGGTACATTCTTCGTTTAAGGGGCTGTATTAGTTTGAGGTAATGTATTAGTTTGAGGGGGTGTATTATTTTGAGGAACTATATTAGCTTGATGGGGTGTATTAGTTTCAGGGGCTGTATTAGTTTGAAGGAGTGTATTAGTTTGGCAGGCCGTTTTATTTGAGGTACAGTATTAGCTTGAGGTGCTGTATTGTTTGAAGGTCTCTATTAGGTTGAGGTATTGTATTAGTTTGAGGGTCTGTGTTCGTTTGAGGTGCTGTATTCGTTTGAGGAGCTGTATTAGCTTTGAGGATCCATCGACACACATTTCCCACTTTAATTGTTTAACTAAATGGCCATATTTAAGGTGGACAGCCCCATTCCAGAGTGGAGCAGAGCAGCCCTGAGAGGACACTCTAACATTTGAAATTTAATGACTGAATGGCCACAGCAGAGTGAAGGACATCACTGAAACAATATGAGGTCTAGAGATGGGCCTGGTGGTGTTTGCAACAACAACGCCATTGCTGGGAGAATACAGCTGGCAATTTTCATTCGTTTATTCATGTGATCAGAATTCTCCGGTCTTTGTGGTTTTCAATTTCAATCTCAGCACTAAATATATTCCATCACATCAGGGAATTAACTCGGCTGTCGTCATCTGTTTGTTCAATTGTTTTTTAAAAATAATATTTTCAGCGATGTTGAAACCTCAATGTCCCCGTGGAGATCCGGCAGCGTATAAATGAAAGGCTAGGGAATGTCCCACCTCAGAGTTTAATTCAGAGAGATTGCCTGCACCACGAAAGAACACATCGCTTCAATCAGAAAATGCATCAGCCAATTCAACATGTGGAAAAATAATTCTACGTGATCATTGCCGTCATTGGTGTTCCTGGTAAGTGAGTATAACTATTGAAGTTGTGTGAATCTTTGTGTGAGCTGGTCTCTGGTTTTGCTTTGTGACTGATATTGTTACATCCTGAACTAGAGGTCACCGTTATACAAACACCCGATCAATTATAGCATTTCGTTTAGTCAAATGTCCAGAATTACCTCTGAAGTTTTATTCAATTGCCTCGAAGAAAGGTTAAGCTCCGTTTGTATCACATGGGCTCGCTGTGTTATGAAGTTATTGCCTTTAGTGTAATATTGTGTACTGTTGAAACATTCCTCAGTGTAAGCAACTCTCTGAGTGAAGGTATCAGTGGAAGGGACTGTCACTGTAGAACTACGCAGTGTGGGTCGCTAATTGGAGTGGAACACCTGACCCCAGTGTCCATGTATTATTGGGAGTATCAGTCACTGTAGAATTGCACTGAGTGTGTCTCACTAACAGGAGTGGAACACTTGACCCCAGTGGCCATGTATTATTGGGAGTATCTGTCACTGTATAATTATGTTGAGTGTGGATCAATAACCGGAGTGGAACACCTCATCCCAGTGGTCATGTATTACTGGGAGTATCTGTCACTGTAGAACAACTGAGTGTGGTCCACTAACTGGAGTGGAACACCTCTTCCTAGTGGCTCAGTATTACTGGGAGTATCTGTCACTGTAGAACTACTGAGTGTGGTTCACTAATTGGAGTGGAACACCTCATCCCAGTGGCTAGGTATTACTGGGAGTATCTGTCACTGTAGAAATGCACTGAGCGTGGGGCACTAACCAGAGTGGAACACCTGACCCTAGTGGCCAAACAATACTGGGAGTATCTGTCATTTTAAAATTGTATTGAGTGTGGGTCACTAACCGAACTGGAACTCCTGACCCCAGTGGCCATGTATTATTGGGGGTATCTGTCACTATCGAATTATACAGAGTGAGGATCACTAACCGAAGAGGAACACTTCATCCCAGTGGCCATATACCACTGCGATTATCTTTTACTGTAGAATTGTAGTGGGTGCAGGTCATGATGCAGAGTGGAACGCCGCAGCCCAGAAGCCATGTATTACTGGGAATATCTCTCATTGTAGAATTGTACTGAGTGTGGGTCACTAACCGGTGTGGAACACCTTATCACAGTGGCCATGAATTACTGGGTGTATCTGTCACTGTAGAACTACTGAGTGTGGGTCACTAACAAGTGTGGAACACCTGACCCTTGTGGCCAGGTGTTACTGGGAGTATCTGCCATTTTAGAATTGTATTGAGTGTGGGTCACTAACCAGAGCGGAACAACTGATCCCAGTATCCATGTATTAATGGGAATATCTGACACTGTAGAATTGTACTGAGTGTGGGTCACTAACTGGAGTGCAACACCTGACCCCAGTGGCCATGTATTGCTGGAAGTATCTGTCACTGTAGAATTGTACTGAGTGTGGGTCACTAACCGAAGTTGAACATCAAACCCCAGTGGTCCTGTATTACTGGGAGTACCTTGCACTGTAGAACTGTACTGAGTTTGAGTTGCCAACCGGAATGGAACACCTGGCCCCTGGCCAAGTATTAATGGGAGTATCTCGCACTGTAGAATGTTACTGAGTCTGGATTACTAACCGGAGTGAAACACCTCACCCCTGTGGCCATGTATTACTGGGAGTATCTGTCACTGTAGAACTGTACTGAGTGTGGGTCACTAACCGGAGTGGCACACCTGACCCGAGTGGTCATGCATTAGTGGGAGTACCTGTCACTGTAGAACTGTACTGAGAGTGGGTCACTAACCGGAGTGGAACACCTCATCCCAGTGCCATGTATTACTGGGAGTATCTGTCACTGTAGAACTGTACTGGTGTGGGTCACTAACTGGAGTCGAACAACTCAGTTCCAATTTTACTTTTTTTTAGATGACTGATCACTCCCCTTCATGGAGCTGCATTTGTGTTTTCCGAATATAATCAATGGCTAAGTGGAAGGTTTTTGCTGTTGGTTGAAGAAGTTTGGTTATAAGCATATGTGGCGCTGCAGTGAAGGTTCACGACATTGACTCCTGGGATGAGAGGGCTGTCCCATTATGAGACATTGTGTAGAATGGGCCTATACTCACTGAAGTTCAGAGGAATGAGAGGTGATCTCATTGAAACATACAGGATTCTTAAGGGGATTGCCAGATTTGGATGCTGACAGGTTGTTTCCCCCTGTTTGAAGTGTCTAGAACTAGGGGCATAGTCTCAGGATAAAGGATAGGTCATTTAAGACCGAGATGTGAAGGATATTCTTCACTCTTTTTGGCTGTGAATCTTTGGATTTCTCTGCCCCAGAGGCCTGTGAATATTGAGTGTTTGAGTATATTCAAGACTGTGATAGATGGATTTTTGGACCCTGGGGGAATCAAGGGATATGGAGACCGGGCAGGAAAGGGCTCTTGAGGTCGATGATCAGCCATGATCTAATTGAATGGCGGAGCTGGCTCCAGGGGCCGTATGGCCTACTCCTGCTCCTATTTCTTATGTTCTTATGTACATACGTAAGTTGAAATCTATTGATATTGCATTTTTGCCCATTGAACTGCACCAACAGAAACAGATGTTAACTAATTACTGACAGGTAAGCAGCAGGATAGCAGTGTTACAGTATTCAAATCCTCTGTATAATGAGTCATTCTTACTCTATGTAGAATTATTATAAACATTTTAATTGTTTTGGTGCTGATTAATCCCCTTCCCCCCACATGTTCCTGAGAATCTGTGTGTCTTGAGTCCTGAAAGTTTCCGTTAGACAGGATGAATATTGTGCTGTGGTTATTGATTATTCCACTTCTGTACCGGATTATGTTTTGACGAACCAGTTCTTATCTCTGATTCAGTCTCTACACAGGTAACCTGCACCGATCTCAGTGAGGTGAGACCCTGCGAGAAGAGTGACATATAACTGAAGAACATGCATATCAGGTTTTCATAATACAGAGATCAGTTCGGGGCCAGTGAATTATAGCATTAAAATGGATAATAATGAAATAAATAGTGCAGTGCTTCAATAAATAGCACACTTCAATATCTGCAATGATTAACTGAACTGATGAATGTGATTAATTTGTAATCAAGTTACGGAGAACTCCTTGGAATTTGCTTTCACCCTCGTGTACTTCTCCAGCTTCCCCTTAAATGAATCTCTGCTATTCGCCGCAAGTACTCCAAGTTGTAGCGATTTCCACATTCTAACCAACCTCTGAATAAAGAACCGTCTCCTCAATTCCATATGGGATTTATTAGTTATTATCTTTTACCGATAATCTCCAGTGTTGCACTCACACCACAAGTATAAACATCTACCCTGTGTTATCCTTTCAAAATTTAAAGCCCTCTATTAGGCCACCTGTCCACCTTCTATTTTGTAAAGAAAGGAGCCCCAGTCTGTTCAACCTTTCCTGATGGTTATAATGTCTCAATTCTGGTCCCATCCTTGTAAAAAATTGCACTTTCTCCTGAGCCTTAATACCCTTTATGTAATATGGAGATCAGTACTGCACACAGTACGCTCAGTGTGATATAAACAAGGTTCTATATAAGTTTAAGCTAACCTCTTTGCTTTACGATTCTATTCTTCTGGAAATGAACCCCAGTGCTTTGATTGCATGTTTATGGCTTTGTAAACATGCATTGCTACTTTAAATGATTTGGTAATCAGCACCCCTCTACCCCATTTCCACTCTGATTTTCCAAGGAGGATTTGGAAACATTATTCTTTCTACCAAAACGCAGTGCCTCTCACTTAGCTATATTGAAATTAATTTTCCATTTAAACGCCCTTTCTGAAAGTTTATTGCTGTCTTCAGGTATTGTGTTGCATTCTTCCTCTGTATTAACTGTACTCGTAATTTGGATTCTTCTGCAAGTTTTGACTTTGTGCTTCTGCTTTCCGAATCAACATCGTTTATGTAAATGGTGAACAACAGTGGTCGCAACGCCGATCCTTGTGGAACATCATTTCTCACCATCCACCGATCTGAGTAAATAGCTTCATGCACTTCTCCCTATTGTCTGTTCCTGCAGCCATCTTTCTATCCATTCTGCTGCTTGTCCCCAACTCCATTTGCGCTGTGATTCAGTCTGCTATGTGGTACTTTATCGAATGGCTTTAAAAAATCAATGTATATTACATCGACTGCATTACCGTTATCAACTCTTTCTGATATGTATTCAAAGTATTCACTAAGGTTACTCAAACAAGACATTCTAAAGCGGGTGCAGGAACAGAGGGACCTGGGGGTACGTGTACACAAATCGTTGAAGGTGGCAGGGCAGGTTGAGAAAGCGGTTAAAAAACCTTATGGGAATCTGGCCTTTCTAAATAGAGGCATAGAGTAAAAAAGCAAGGAAGTTATGAGGAACATCTATAAAACATTGGATCGGCCACAACTGGAGTATTGTGTCCAATTCTGGGCACCGCACTTTAGGAAGTGCATGACGGCTTTAGAGAGGGTGCAGAAAAGATTTACAAGAATGGTTCCAGGGATAAGGAACTTCAGTTACGTAGATATACTAGAGAAGCTGGGGTTGTTTTTCTTAAAGCAGAGATGATTGACAGGAGATTTGCTAGATGTGATCAAAATCATGAGGGGTCTAGACAGAGTAGATTGAGAGAAGCTGTTCCAATTGGCAGAACGTTCGAAAACCAGAGGACACAGGTTTTAGGTAATGTACAGAACATCCAAAGGCGACATGAGGAAAAACTTTTTAATGCAGTGATGCACTATCAATTACTCATAAAAGACAGAGAGTTAGGAGAGTAACTAAAAGGCTTTTATTAGCAAAGAACAGAGCATGCCTCTCGTGGTTGACTGGGTTCCAAGAAGGCAGGGGGCTGCAGAGCAGTCACCTTTATACCTGGGCCTGTGGGTGGAGCCAGGGGCGGAGCCAGCAGAGACATGCTGAGGCATGCATAGGTACAACAGTGTGCAACAACAACAACAACGGTGAACAACAATAAAAGTGGTTTACCACATTCACCCCTTGTTTAAAATTGAGTCCGGCGGGGTGAAGTGTACTAAAGGTTCGTGTAAGTAAGTCTATCAGGTGGCCTTGTATGCCGTCCTGATCGTCGTGGTGGTGGCGGTGATGGTGCAGCATCCAACGTTGAATCAGGCGTCTCATTGAGTGGTTGGGTGGTCAATGACGGGTCCTGGGGCTGCGGCATGCCGTCTAGCGGGGTTGGGTTGTGGGTAGTGGTGGATGGCAATGGTAGTGTTTCAGGGGCACCCGAAGGTGCGAGATCTCGTGTGGAGGCTGTGTCCTCCCGCCCGTCCGGGTACGCTACATAAGCGTACTGGGGGTAGGCGTGGGTAGTGGTGGGTGGCGAAGGAGGTGTCTCGGGAGCACCTGAAGGTGCGAGGTCTCGTATGGCGACTGTGTCCTCCCGCCCGTCCGGGTACACCATGTAAGCATACTGAGGATTGGCATGGAGGAGGCTCACCCTCTCGACCAGGGGGTCTGTCTTATGGGACCTCACGTGCTTCCGCAGTAGGACGGGTCCTGGAGAAGTCAGCCATGTCGGTAACGAGATCCCCGATGTGGACTTCCTGGGGAAGGAGAACATTCTCTCATGAGGGGTGGCATTGGTGGCTGTACAGAGCAGTGACCGAATGGAATGGAGCACCGCAGGGAGGACCTCCTGCCAGCGAGAGGTTGGAAGGCCCTTAGATTTCAAGTTTAAAAGGACTGCCTTCCAGACCGTCGCATTCTCCCTTTCCACCTGGCCATTCCCCCGGGGGTTGTAGCTGGTGGTCCTGCTTGTAGCAATACCTCTCGCGAGCAGGTACTGACGAAGTTCGTCGCTCATAAAGGATGAGCCGCTGTCGCTATGAATATAGCTAGGGAAACCGAACAAGGCGAAGAGGTCATTCAGACATTTAATGACCGCGGTACTTCTCATGTCTGAGCAAGGGATGGCAAACGGGAAACGGGAGTACTCGTCAATTATGTTGAGGAAGTACACATTGCAGTCAGAGGAGGGGAGGGGCCCTTTAAAATCGACGCTCAGCCGTTCAAAGGGGCGCGTGGCTTTGATCAGGCTTGCTCTGTCTGGCCTATAAAAATGCGGTTTGCACTCGGCACAGATTTGGCAGTTCCTGGTCATGGTCCTGAACTCCTCGATGGAGTAGAGCAGGTTACGGGATTTGATGAAGTGAAAACACCTGGTGACCCCCGGGTGGCAGAGGTCATTGTGGAGGGTCTTCAGTCTATCAACCTGCGCGTTGGCGCATGTTCCACGTGATAGGGCATCTGGGGGCTCATTGAGTTTCCCAGGCCGTTACAAGATATCGTAATTGTAGGTGCAGAGTTCGATTCTCCACCTCAAGATCTTGTCATTCTTGATTTTGCCCCTCTGCTTATTATTATACATAAAAGCTACTGAACGCTGGTCAGTGAGCAGGGTAAATCGTTTTCCGGCCAGGTAATGCCTCCAATGTCGCACAGCTTCCACAATGGCCTGGGTCTCCTTTTCGACAGAGCAGTGTCGAATCTCGGGGCCCTGGAGGGTCCTTGAGAAAAAGGCCATGGAACTTCCCGCCTGGTTAAGGGTTGCAGCTAGGGCAAAGTCGGATGCGTCGCTCTCCACTTGGAAAGTGATGGACTCATCCACTGCGTGGATCGTGGCCCTCGCAATATCTCTTTTTATGAGAGTGAAGGCTGCACAGGCCTCTGCTGTCAGGGGGAAGGAGGTGGACCTGATGAGGGGTCTGGCTTTGTCCGCATAGTTGGGCACCCACTGAGCATAGTACGAGAAAAACCCTAGGCATCTCTTCAGTGCTTTTTGGCAGTGGGGGAGGGGGAGCTCCATAAGGGGGCGCATCCTGTCGGGGTCGGGGCCAATGACTCCGTTCTCCACTACACAGCCAAGAATGGCAAGGCGCGTGGTACGAAACATACATTTGTCCTTGTTGTATGTTAGGTTCAGCCGCTGGGCAGTACGGAGGAATTTCTCTAGATTAACATCATGGTCCTGCTGGTCGTGTCCGCAGATGGTGACGTTGTCTAGATAGGGGAAAGTGGCCTGGAGCGCGTTCTGGTCAACCATCCGGTCCATCTCCCGTTGGAAGACTGAAACCCCGTTGGTGACGCCGAAGGGAACTCTGAGGAAGTGGTCGAGACGACCGTCAGCTTCAAAAGCTGTGTACTGGCGGTCCTCACCCCTGATGAGGAGCTAGTGGTATGCCGACTTCAGATCAATCGTCGAGAACTCCCGGTATTGTGCTATCTGATTGACCATGTCAGATATGCGGGGGAGTGGATATGCATCTAGCTGGGTGTAGCGATTGATCGTCTGTCTGTAGTCAATAACTAGGCGCTGTTTTTCGCCAGTCTTCACTACCACCACTTGTGCTCGCCTTGTGCTGGTGCTACTTTCAATAATCCCTTCCTTCAGGAGTCTCGCTACCTCAGATTTAATGAAGCTCCTATCCCCGGCACTGTAACGCCTGCTTTTGGTAGCGATGGGCTTACAGTCGCGGGTGAGGTTAGCGAACAAGGAGGGGGGGGGAATTTAAGGGTGGAGAGGCTGCAAATGGTGCGCAGCGGGCGATTTAAAAGCTGCTGGCTGCAGACTGTGTGTTGGGGGAGGGTTCCGTCGTACGCTAATGTGACACTCTTAATGTGGCACTGAAAATCCAACCCCAGTAGAATGGCAGCGCAGAGATGTGGCATGACCAGAAGTTTAAAATTGTTGTATTCTGTGCCCCGTACTGAAAGCGTCACTACACAGTAGCCACCGATGTCCGTTGACTGGGCTTTGGAAGACAAAGAGATCCAATGGCGCGTCGGCAGGACCGGGAGAGAGTAACTGCGCACCATGTCGGGGTGGATAAAGCTCTCCATGCTCCCGCTGTCAAAACGGCAGGTAGTGGCGCGGCCGTTTACCGTAATGTCCATCATGGACCTGGACAGTTGATGAGGGAGAGATTGGTCCAGCATCACGGAGGCCAGCGTATGGTCGAGCGAGTCGATGTGGTCGTCAGATGAGGCGGTGGTTGAGTCCGGGTCCCCTGTGGTTGAAGTTGGAGACGTCCAAGATGGCGGACAAAATGGCGGCGCCCATGATGCCGAAACCCACGCGGCTGGGGGAGCCCAAGATGGCGGACAAGATGGCTGCCCCCACGGTTCGCACGCGGCGCTGCTGGTGTTAGCAGTTTTACCTTTGCAGGCGCTGACATAGTGTCCTTTCTTCCCGCAGCCAGAGCAGGTAGCGTTTCTCGCCGGGCAGCGTGCTCTGGGGTGTTTTGCCTGGCCACAGAAATAACATTTATGTGCCTTGGAGATCATAGCAGCAGTTGAAGGTGGCGGTCCCATGACCCAAGGTTGTGGCGTCCATGTTGCGGAGCGGTTAGGGGAGAAGGCGTCCATATTCCTGTGGGCCGCGTCGAGCGAGAGCACGAGGGACACTGCCTTTCTCAGGTCCATTTCTCCCTTTTCCAACAGTCTCTGCAGGGAGTAGTCGGACCTTAGTCCAACAACGAAAGCATCTCGGATCAGTCCCTCCGTGTGTGCTGCGGCTGATACTTCTTTGCAAGCGCAGCCTCAGCCGAGTATCCGTAGTGCCCGTAGGAAGGCCTCCACCGATTCCCCGGGCTGCTGTCTGCGGGATCTTAAGAGGTGCCTGGCATAGACCGTATTTACCAGGCGTGCGTATTGCCCTTTTAGCAGATCGATAGCCGCCGCGTAGGTCGTCGCGTCCTGGATTATTGTATAAACTTGGTAGCTCACCTTTGAGGCCAGGATTTCCAGCTTGTTTTCGTCCAGGGTCACAGTTGAGGCTTGCAGGTAAGCCTCGAAGCAAAACAGCCAATGCGCAAATTTGGTAGCCGAACCCGCTTCTTGGGGGTCTAGGTCCAGGCATGTTGGTCTGAGGGCTCGCAGCAGCTCCTGCTGCTCAGCGTTTGGTGCAGCAGCCTGCTGCTCAGCGTTTGTTGCCGACATTTTGTTTTTGCTAATAAAATTGATTCGCTATCAATTACTCATAAAAGACGGAGAGTTAGGAGAGTAACTAAAAGGCTTTTATTAGCAAAGAACAGAGCATGCCTCTCGTGGTTGACTGGGTTCCAAGAAATCAGGGGGCTGCAGAGCAGTCACCTTTATACCTGGGCATGTGGGTGGAGCCAGGGGCGGAGCCAGCAGAGACATGCTGAGGCATGCATAGGTACAACAGTGTGCAACAACAACAACAACAACGGTGAACAACAATAACAGTGGTTTACCACAGGCAGCGAATGGTTACGACCTGGAATGCATTGTCTTAACACGTGGTGGAGGCAGATTCAATCGTGGCATTCAAAAGGAAATGGGATAAGTAACTGAAGGAAAATCATTGCAGGGCTTCGGAGAAAGGGTGGGGGGTTGGGACTAGCTGAAGTGCATGTGCAGAGAGTGAGCACGGGCTCGACGGGCCGATTGGCCTCCTTCTGTGCTGTAACCATTCTATGGTTCCATTTTGGAAAACCTACTGACTACTTGTTATTATATTTTGTGTTTCTAGATATTTTTCTGTTACACCTTTGAGTAGGGATTCAATTACCTTTCCTACCATCGACGTTATGCTAACTGGTCTGTAGATCCTTGGAATTGTTCTATCTTCCATTTTAAACACAGGAATAACGTGTAAATGGTGAACCACAGAGGCCTTCCCTTCCCTTCCTCGAATTCTCGATCTTCATTTCAAGGGCTAGGCCGTCCACCAATATCTACTTTAAGCCCACCGACTCTCGCAGGAATCTTGAGTAGACTTCCTCCCACCCGGCTTCCTGGAAGGGCACTATTCTATTCTCACAGTTTTCCAACTCGGTTGCATATGTTCTGACGATGCCACCTTCCACACCCGTGCTTCTGAAATGTCTTCATATTTCCTCAGCCGAGTAATCACCTGCATTGTGATTGACAGGGCCCTCGACCATGTCAATCCTCTGTTGCTGCCATCACCCCTTGCCCTCCCTGCTAGAACCTAGTCAGGGTTCCACTTGTCCTCAGCTTCCTCTGCAACAGCCTTCACATTCAACGGATCATCCTCTGCCATTTCCGCCATGTCTAGCTAAGTCCAACAACAAACATATCTTCCCCGGCCCTCCCGTCGCCCCGGCCTTCGCAACACCCTTGGCCCACTCTTCCTTCACCCCTAACATCTGCCTTCTCCAGCACCTTCCTATGCAAGCGCAGGAGATGGAACAGCTGCCCTTTCCCCTCGTTCGTTCCCACCATCCCGGACCCCAAACATTCCAACCACGTGAAAGACTAACGTACTTGTACTTCTTCCAATTTAACACGTCATATTCGCTGCCCACGATCCAGTCTCCTGTACATTGGGTGGACTAAATGTAGATTGAATAATTGCTTTGCTGAACGCCTCCATTCAGTCCACAAGTGTGACCCTGAGCTTCAGGTCAATTGACACTTTAATTCTACATCGCACTCACAATCTGAATTCTCTGTTCTCGGCCTTCTGCACTGTTCCCCTTTTAAACTCATTGAGGAACAGCACTGTATTTTTCGATTCGGCATTTTATTGCCTTCCAGCCTCAACACTCAGTTTACAAACTTCAGATCATAAACTCCGCTCCAGTTTTCTCGGACGACATGCGCAGATAATGGAGGATGGCTCCACCAGAACCACTGAGAGTGGAGGAGGTGTAGGCTGGGGCTTGGGTGGCGATCCCGGTACACGGCCACTGCGAGTGGAGGATGTGTGGGCTGGGGCTTGGGGTGGTGATCCCGGTACACGGCCACTGCGAGTGGAGGATGTGTGGGCTGGGGCTTGGGGTGGTGATCCCGGTACATGGCCAGTGGGAGTGGAGGAGGTGTGGGCTGGGCCTTGGGGTGGCGATTTTGATACATGGCCATCGGGCTAGTCCAAATACCTGCCGTCTACCCAAATTTCTCTTCCACGTGTGCTACCCCTCCCCCTTGTTATTCTGCTGTAACCATTTACACCTCCTCTAGAACCATCTTCTGTTTCTTTAATTGTCCCATTCGCTTTGCACCAGCAGTCATTTTGTCATTCAATCACTCCTGCCCTCCACTGATCTCAATCCTTCATCGTTGTTCTTTCTTGATGCTACCGCACATGTCTCTGAATCTAGCATTGCTTTAATACTGTTCATCTCTGATATCTTCCACTTCTGATGAAACGTCATCGACCTGAAATGATCAGGCTGTCTCTCTCTGCACAGATGCTGCCTTAGCTACTGAGTATTTTCAGCAATGTGTTTTTTATCAGACTTACAGCAGTCGCAGTACTTTGCTTTTGATCAAATACTTATGCATAGTTAATAAGAGGGGTGGGTTACATAGGCGATGACACGCATGGTTTGGGGTGGATATGTAATATCAGCAAGGTGGGGGACGCCGGAGCAGGACCAGGTAGGTCTGATGCACAAATCTGGAGGGGAATGGAGCCTCCAATCCGCTGGTGTGTCCGATCACAGACCAGGGGGTTTCACTGGTCCCAGGTGTTAGACTGAGACCGGGGGTTTGACCAGTCCCGGGGGTTTGACTGGTCCAGGGTTTTGACTGGTCCCGGGGGTTTGACTGGTCCCAGGGGTTTGACCGGTCCCGGGAGTTTGAATGCACCCGGGGGGTTGACTGGTCCCGGTGGTTTTACTGTTCCCAGTGGTTTGACTGGTCCCGGGGGTTTGACCGGTCCTGGGGGTTTGACTGGCCCCGGGGGTTTGACCGGTCCCAGGGGTTTGAACAGTCCTGGGGGTATGACAGGTTCGGAGGGATTGACTGGTCCCATGGGTTTGACTGGTCCCGGGGGTTTGACTGGTCCCGGGGGTTTGACCGGTCCCAGGGGTTTGAACAGTCCTGGGGGTTTGACAGGTTCGGAGGGATTGACTGGTCCCATGGGTTTGACTGGTCCCGGGGGTTTGACTTTTCCTGGGGGTTTGATTGGACCCGGGGGTTTGACAGGTTTGGAGGAATGGACATGTCCCGGGTGTTTGACCGGTCCTGGGGTTTGGTTGGACCCGGGGTTTTGACCGGTCACAGGGGTTAGATCATTCCCGGTGGTGTGTCCAATTCCCAGTCTTGGGGATGTGGGAACCCGGGGTTCTATCCATGGGAGTCGGGCGATGGGTAGAACTTGGGGGAGCGTGGTGAAAGCATTCCAGAAGCCCAGCAAGCCCGGCCAGCCGTAGTTAAACAGGTAAAACAGGTTAAATCCGAAGCTGCCCGCCTCATTAAAAAATGTATATTGTGTACCCGCCTCTTGGGCGCGCTTCATTGCCCCACCCACCCCCAGCTTCCGTCTCCTTTAAACTCGGAAGCGGGCGGGTTGGAGGTGGGTTGGTTCGGGAGGATGTTGTTCAATTTTCACCTCAGACCCGACCCGAACCCAACTGTTTTTGGTGCGTTAAAATCCAGCCCTTACTGTCTGGGCTCATACACGGAGAATGTGTGATCAGTAATTACCAGTCTCTTTTCCCTTCTGTGTTTTACAGTGAATTTGCTGGCGATTGTGATCCTGTCCTGGGGAAAGTGCGGGCTCTCCACCTGCACCACTCGCTACCTGGTGGCCATGGCAGCGGCCGATCTCCTGGTCATTGTCACTGAGGTCATACTGCGGAGGATCAGCATATGTTATTTCCCATGGTCTTTCCAGTCCATCACACCTGTGTGTAGTGTAAACACTGTCCTGACCGCTGCAGCCACAGACTTTTCTGTCTGGTTCACCGTCACTTTCAACTTTGATCCATTTGCGGCCATTTGTTGCCAGAAGTTGAAATCTAAATATTGCACCGAGAAAACTGCGGCTGTGGTTCTAGCAACAACCGGCATTCTGCTCTGTTTTAAAAACGTTCCCTTCTACTTTGCAATTCAACCCAGATGTACAATTGACAACGTGCCGTGGTTCTGTGACTCAATCCTGAGCTATTATACTGAACCCGTGTGGGTGGGATTTACCTGGTTTGATCGGGCTTTAACCCCATTGCTCCCATTCGCTTTAATTCTGTCGCTCAACGCTCTGACAGTCAGACACATTTTAGTGGCCAGTCTGATCCGTAAGGGGCTGAAGGGTGAGAACAAGGGAGAGAAAGCCAGAGACCCAGAGATAGAGAGCAGAAAGAAGTCTGTAATTTTGCTCTTCACCATATCTGCCAGCTTCATACTGCTCTGGCTGGTCTATGTTATAAATTTCTTATATTATAACATTGCAGGAACAAGTCCCCATTATTACAATGGCTCTTTAATTATCTTCAGACAAGTCGGAGTTATGCTGCAGATTTTAAGTTGCTGCACAAACACATTTATTTATGGGGTGACCCAGTCCAAGTTCAGAGAGCAGCTGAAGAGCGCCGTGAAATATCCACTTACCTCAATTATTCAATACATTAATAATCAGAAATAACTGAATGCAGCCCAGAGGCGGCTCCCACTGTTTCCAGCCCAGGAATGTAATATTCAGCCCCAGACTGCCATCCACTGACTTACACCAGCAATCGCTGGAGATCTGAAGATACGGCCAGCGGCGGGGCGAGCACTGTATTTAGGACTCGGCGCTGTTTCTAACTGACATTTCCCACGTTGTCTTTCGGGCAGGAACACGAGTTTGCTGCTTTCACTCTGAGCTCTTCTGTAAAGAGTCCCTTCAGCGACTGAGGGCAGCAATTCATTTGCAGCTTCCAGAGCAACAGCCTGGTCAATAAATAGGCAGACAGAGCTGAGCTGCAGTTCAGAGGATTATATTACATGGAACATACAGCACACAAACAGGCCATTCGGCCCAATCAATCTGTGCTGGTGTTTATGCTCCACACCAGTCTCCTCTCATTGAATCTACCTCACCTCAGCCTCTCAGAATATCTTTATATACCACTTTCTAGCATTTACACGTCTAGTTTCCTTCTGAAAAAATCTAAAGTATTTTCCTCAAGCACTTCCTGTGCTAATATGTTCCACATTCTCAACACTCTCTGAGTACAGAAATTGCTCCTTATTTACCTATAGAATTTATTAGTAACTGTCTTGTATTTATGACCCCAAGTCTTGCATTCTCCCACAAGTGTAAAGAGTCTCTCCACATCCACCCTGTTCAACCCATTCATAATTTTCAAGATCTTTATCAGGCCTCATCAAAGTCGTCTCTCTTCTATAGCAGAAAGGCCCAACCTGTTTAATCGTTCCCGATAGCTGCAATCTTTCAGTTCTGGTGCCATCCAAATAAATATTTGTAAGACCGAAGCTATTCTTCCCGTTCACAAACTCCGTTGCCTAGGCAACGACTCCATCCCTCTCCTTAGCACCAGTTTGCTGTTTGCAACATTGGTGTCTTATTTGAGCACGGGATGATCTTCCGACCAGATATTCACTCCATCACCAGGACGGCATACTTCCAACTCCGTAATATCGCCGAAATTCGCCCCTGCCTCAGCTCATCTGCTGCTCAAACCATCATCCATGCTTTTGGTAGCTCTCGTCTTGATAACACCAACTCTCTCCTGGCCAGTTTCCCATCTCCCACCCTCCCTAACTTGAGCTCCTCCAAACCTGTGCTTCCTGTCACCTAAACCACACCAAATCCCGGTAAACCACCACCCCTGTGCTCCGCTGAATTACATTGGCTCCCGTTCCGGCAATTCCTCCATTTTAAAATGATCATTCTTGTTTTCAAATCCCTGCATGGCCTCGCCCTCCCTACATCTGCAAGCTCTATCAGCCCCTCAAAACTCCCGAGATCTCTGTGCTCCTCTAATTCTGGCCTATTGCACATCATTGATTTTAACTGCTCCACCATTGGCGGCTGTGCTTTCAGTTGCCTGGGCCCTCAACTCAGGAATCCCCTCCCTAAACCTCTCTGCTTCTCTAAATCGCCCTCCCTCTTTAAGATACTGCTTAAAACATACCACTTTGATTAAGCTTTTGGTCATCTTTCCTAATATCTTGCTTATGTGGCTCAGGGTAAGGTTTTGTTCAATAACGCTCGCATGAATCGCTTGGGCAATTTTGCTATGTTAAAGGCGCTATATAAATGAAATTGTTCTTGTTGTAAGTCTTTTTTTGCACGTTCTCCATTTGTTCTATTCCATTTTTATGTCATGGTGAGCATAACTATGCACAGTTCTCTAAGTGTGACCTGACCCGGGTCCTAGACATGTTTAATACTATTTACAAAGTATTTACAGCACAGATACAGGCCAGTCGACTCAAAATTCCACGTGGTGTCCATGCTCCACAGGACCCTCCTTCATCTAACCCAGTAAAAATATCGTTCCATTCCATTCCCCCTCATGTGCTTGTCTCACTCCCCTTTAAATATGTCTCTGCTATTCGCATCAACTGGTCCTTGTGTTAGCAAGTTGCACATTCTGACCAGTCATTTCTTAAACAGGTTTCTCCTGAATTCCCTATTAGGTTTATTAATGATTATCTTAAATCTATGACCCCAAGTTCTGGTCTCCCCTGCAAGTGCAAAAACCTTCATCAATCTACCCTATGAAACCCTTTCGTAATCTCAAAGAACATAAGAACATAAGAACATATAAAATAGGAGCAGGAGTAGGCCAATCGGCCCCTCGAGCCTGCTCCGCCATTCAATAAGATCATGGCTGATCTGATCCTAACCGCCAATCCACGATCCCAGAACCATCTCCTGAATCTAACAGAATCAGGCACACGAAATAATAGCAGGATCAGGCTACACGGCCCCTGGGCCCGCTCCACTACCCACAGGGCCATGACCGATCCGAACCTAGTCTCATGTCCAATTTCCTGCCCGCTCCCCGTAACCTTTAATTCCCTTTACTTCTAGGAAACTGTCCATTTCTGTTTTAAATTTATGTAATGATGTAGCTTCTACAGCTTTTTGGGGCAGCATATTCCATGGACCTGCCACCCTCTGAGTGAAGTAGTTCCTCCTCATCCCAGTTTTGAAAGAGCAGCCCCTTATTCTAAGACTATGCCCCCTAGTTCTAGTTTCACCCATCATCGGGAACATCTTCCCCGCATCCACCCGATCCAACCCCTTCACAATCTTATATGTTTCAATAAGATCGCCTCTCATTCTTCTGAACTCCAATGAGTAGTGTCCCAATCTACTCAACCTCTCCCCATATGTCCATCCCCTCATCCCCGGGATTAACTGAGTGAACCTTCTTTGTACTGACTCGATAGCAAGTATGTCCTCTCTTAAGTATGGACACCAAAACTGTACGCAGTATTCCAGGTGCGGTCTCACTAATAGCTTGTACAACTGAAGCAATACCTCCCTATTTTTATATTCTATCCCCCTAGCAATGAAAGCCAACATTCCATTGGCCTTCTTAATCACTTGCTGCACCTGCATACTAATCTTTTGAGTTTCGTGCACCAGGACCCCCAGATCCCTTTGTACTTCAGTACTTTCCAGTTTCTTGCCATTAAGATAATAACTTGCTCTACTATTTTTCCTGCCAAAGTGCATAATCTCGCACTTTCCAGTATTGTATTCCATCTGCCAAATCTCTGCCCACTTACTTAGCCTGCCTATGTCCCCTTGCAGTTTTTTTACGTCCTCCTCACTCACTACTTTCCCTCCCATCTTAGTATCATCTGCAAACTTTGATATGTTACACTCGGTCCCCTCCTCCAAATCGTTAATATAGATTGTAAAGAGTTGGGGACCCAGCACTGACCCCTGCGGAATACCACTAGTTACTGATTGCCAGTCTGAGAATGAACCATTTATCCCAACTCTCTGCCTTCTGTTAGATAGCCAATCATCTATCCATGCCAGAATATTACCCCCAATCCCGTGATTTTTTATCTTAAGCAATAATCTTTTGTGTGGCACCTTGTCAAATGCCTTTTTGAAGTCTAAATACACTACGTCCACTGGTTCCCCTTTATCCACCCTATACGTTACTTCCTCAAAGAACTCCAGCAAATTTGTCAAACATGACTTCCCCTTCATAAAACCATGCTGACTTTGTCCTATTAAATTATGATTTTCCAAATGTCCTGTTACTGTCTCCTTAATAATGGACTCCAAAATTTTGCCTACCACAGATGTTAGGCTAACCGGTCTATAGTTTCCAGCCTTCTGTCTACTGCCCTTTTTAAATAAGGGTGTTACATTTGCAGTTTTCCAGTCTGCCGGGACCTTTGCCGAGTCCAGGGAGTTTTGGAAAATGATTACCAACATCCACAATCCCTACCGCCACTTCCCTCAAGATCCTAGGATGTAAGCCATCAGGTCCAGGTGATTTATCCGCCTTGAGTCCCATTATTTTACCGAGTACCACTACCTTAGTGATTTTGATCGTGTTTAGCTCCTCCCCCCCTTTAGCCCCCTGTTTGTCCAGTGTTGGGGTATTCTTAGTGTCTTCTACTGTAAAGACTGATGTAAAATATTCATTCAGTGTTTTTGCCATCTCCATATTTCCCACCATTAATTTCCCGGTCTCATCCTCTAAGGGACCAACATTTACTTTAGCCACCCTTTTTCTTTTTATATAACTGTAAAAACTCTTACTATCTGTTTTTATATTTTTTGCTAATTTACTTTCATAATCTATCTTCCCTTTCTTAATCAATCTTTTTGTTATTTTTTGCTGTCTTGTAAAGTTTTCCCAATCCTCTATCTTCCCACTTGATTTGGCTACATTATATGCCCTTGTTTATAGTCGAATACTATCCTTAATTTCTTTACTTAGCCATGGATAGCTGTCTTTGCTTTCACACACTTTTCTTCTCAGTGGAATATATATTTTTGGAAGTTGTAAAATAACTCCTTAAATGTACACCACTGATCATGTATCGTCTTACCCTTTAATCTATTTTCCCAATCCACTCTACGCAATTCCGCTCTCATACCTTCATAGTCTCCTTTATTCAAGCTTAGCATGCTTGTTTGAGATCCAACCATCTCACCCTCTAATTGAATATGGAATTCAACCATGTTATGGTCACTCATTCCAAGGGGATCCTTTACTAGGACATTTTTAATTAATCCTGTCTCGTTACACAGGACCAGATCTAAGATGCTTGCCCCCTGGTCGATTCAGTTACATACTGCTCAAGAAACCCATCCCTAATACACTCAATGAACTCATCTCAAGGCAGCCCTGCCCAATTTGATTTGTCCAATTAATATGATAGTTAAAATCCCCCATAATTATAGATGTTCCCTTATTACAAGCCTCAACTATTTCCTGATTGATACTCCGTCCAACAGAGTTGCCACTGTTCGGCGGCCTATAGACTACGCCCACTAATGTTTTTTTCCCCTTATTATTCCTTACCTGCACCCAAACTGTTTCATTATCCAGATCTTTTGACCCAATATCATTTCTCTGTATTACATTATCTGAATATCCCTCAGTCTTCACTTCCCGAAAGAAAAGAGCCCCAGCCTGTTGAGTCTTTCCTGACAGGCATAACCTTTCATTTCTGGTATAATTCTAGTAAATACTTCGCCTTCGCCAGTCCCTCTGTGCCCTTTTTATAAGATGGAGACTATGCTCACAGTACACCAAGTGTGGTCTAACCAAGGTTCCATACAAGTTTAAAATAACTTCTATTTATTTACAAATCTATGCCTCTAGTAATGAACCCCAGTGCTTTCTTTGTTTTTATGGCCTTATCAACCTGCATTGCAACGTATACTGATTTATATAACTGTACCCTCTCATCCCTCTGTCCCTCAAACCCGTTTAGAACTTATTTTCGAAGGAGTATGTGACCTCTGTATACTTCCTATTAAAATGCACTACCTCACATTTTTCTATATGAGGTTCATTCACCCATTCTGCCAGTTGAATAAAGTCTTCCTGGATTTTGTCACAGTCCTCTGTATTAACTGTGAACCCTCATTTTAGGTGGCATCCACAATATTTGCAATTGCACTTCCGATTCCTGAGTCCGAATTGTTTAAGTAAATGGTGAACAAATGTGTTCCCAGCACCGATGCTTGTGAATCATCACTTCCCACCATTGGCCAACTTCGCTTCTTTTGAATTCTATCACCTTAGAAATAAACCCCAAATCATTGTTAGCATTTTAATTGCTTTGCTGTCCAGTGATACTGCTTTTAATTTTTTGTTCACCTGTAGCCCTACAGCCCTTTGCACTTCTGCCAGGTTCAGTTTCTTATTTTCTAACGTATCTGTGATTATAGAATCATGGAATGATACAGCACAAAAGGAGGCCATTCGGCCCACCATACCTGTTCCGGCTCTTTGGAAGAACTGTCCAATTAATCCCACTCCTCTGCTCTTACCCCTGTATTTTTTTTATCTCAAATATTTTTTCCAAATCCACATTGAAAGTTACTATTGAATCTGCTTCCACCGCCCTTTCAGGCAGCGCATTCCAGATCACAACAACTCGCTGTATATAACAAAAACTTCCTCATGTTGTCTCGGGTTCTTTTGTATTAAGTATGTGTCCTCTGGCGACCCCACTGCCACTGGAAACAGTTGCTCCTTAATTACTCTATTAACTCTATTTAGGCTTATGAACAGACCGTGCACTCAATCGTCTCCACACCTTCTGCGTCTCGCTTATTCAGATAGCCACCACTTTTACATTGTTGTTTCTTCCATTTTTTACAATCTATCGACTGCCCCCCCCATTGCTGCCACTCTCGCACCCACCATCTATCCGCCGTTAAGCCGTTCACCCTTCCAAACTTGCCGTTTGAACCGCACCTGCCATCTGCTCCTGTGATCCAATCCGATTAATATAACATGAATATTTTTTTTCCAATCTAACCTATCCAGACAGTGAAAATACATTAAGACAAGGATAAGCGAAGATCCGTTCTCTATAAGTAGGTGGTGAGCAGGAGTCTGTGTTCAGGATGCGGGTCAGATGTGTTTTTCATTCCATTAATCTGAGGAATGTTTGATTAGGAGGGCAAATATTCCCTTTTATTGTCTCCTCTTATAATTGTGGTAACTTTCACGCTCAATGCGTCAGGAATAGTTCAGTTCAGAGAGCTTTAGAAGGAAGGTCACAATGAGCCACCTCGGCTCAGAATTTTATTACCACAATTGGCACAATTCTCAAATATTTCTCTATGGAAATGGTTGTCGTTCTTTCTACCGTTGTTTTTTTCTTCCCTCAGGCTCGTTCTCTCCACTCTCACTGACTCTCTGCCGCCGGTTCTCCCGTTTTACTTGTTGTCCTCTTGCACTGTTTCCCATCAGGTTCACATTCTCCGCTCAAAATTGCACTTCCTTAGCGCCTTTCACCACCTCAGGGCATCCCAACGCTCTTTACAGCGAATGAAGTAATTTAAAGTGTATCAATATGAAAATAATACATTTTCAGCCTGACACAGAGAGAGGAATGGATTCGATTTTAGGCGTTGTTACTTTTCCAGAGAGCACGAACGATCAGAGACTCAGTAGGCACAACACCAGCCGGCAACTCATTTCTGCCACTGGGAACAGTTGCTCCTTAATTACCCTATTAAACCTATTTAGGCTATTGAACAGCTCTATCAAATCTCCTCTTAACATTCTCAGCTTTAATCTGAACAACCCCAGCTACTCCAGTCTCTTCACATAACTGAAGTCCCTTATCCCTGGTACCATTCTCCTAAATTTCCTCTTAACCTTCTCTGCTCTAATCGGAACAAACCCAGCTTCTCCAGTCTCTCCACATAACTGAAGTCCCTTATCCCTGATACCATTCTAGTAAACCTCCTCTTAACCTTCTCTGCTCTAATCAGAACAAATCCAGCTTCTCCAGTCTCTCCACATAACTGAAGTCCCTTATCCCTGGTACCATTCAAGTAAATCTCCTCTTAACCTTCCCAGCTCTAATCAGAACAACCCCAGCTTCTCCAGTCTCTCCACATAACTGAAGTCCCTTATCCCTGGTACCATTCAAGTAAATCTCCTCTTAACCTTCTCGGCTCTAATCAGAACAACGCCAGCTTCTCCATTCTCTCCACATAACTGAAGTCCCTTATCCCTGGAACAATTCCAGTAAATCTCATCTTAACCTTCTCTGCTCTAATCTGAACAACCCCAGCTTCTGCAGTCTCTCCACATAACTGAATTCCCTTATCCCTGGTACCATTCTAGCAAATCTCCTCTTAACCTTCTCAGCTCTAACCTGAACAACCCCAGCTACTCCAGTCTCTTCACATAACTGAAGTCCCTTATCCCTGGTACCATTCTAGTAAATCTCTTCTGCACACGCTCAAAGGCCTTAAAATTTTCCTAAAGTTTGGTGCCCAGAATGGGACACAATACTCCACCAGAAGCCTAATCAGCACTTTATAAAATGTTCTCATAACTACTGTGCTTTTGTACTTTACTGCTTATTAATAAAGCGAAGGATCCCATGTGCTTTATTAACATACTTATCAAATTGTCCGGCTGCCTTCAAAAATTAGTTCACATACATGCCTAGGTCCCTCTGTTCCTGCACTCCCTTTAAAGATGTGCCATTGAGATCACATTGTTTCTTCTCATTTTTCACTTCACAATTCTCTCTGTTAAATAGAATCTGCCAAGTGCCTGCCTAATTGAATCAGATTTCGGATTATGCTGCATGCAAAGTGATTGGATTCGGAAAGAAACGCCATCAGAGAAGAGCAGGATCATGTCAAGGACGTATCTGAAGCACTCAAAACCTCCAGCCTGAAGTACAGTTTATAAGGGTAAAGACACAGCAAACTTTTCTTGGCCTTTAGATTCTTGCTTTCGGCTCCAATTATATTTTATTCTGTTAATGCAAAATATGTCAGTAAACTGAGTAACGAGATAACTTTATATGCATGAATGAGGGTCAGTTAGAAGGTGTTGCATGAATGACATTTTAACCGAAGGTCAGCCATGATCATATTGAATGGTGGAGCAGGCTCGAAGTGCTGAATGGCCTACTCCTGCTCCTATTTCTTATGCACTCTTGTTGACCAGTCAGTCTGCATCCCCTTGAAGTATGTTACTATCCTCCTCGTTGTGTGCTGCTTTTCTGAGTTTCGATGCCCTATATACTTCCCTCCAGTATGAAAAAGAACCCGTCACCATGACTCTCTGCTTTCTGACCCTTAGCCAATTTGGTATCCATGCTGCCCTGTCCCATTAATCCCATGGGCTATAATTTTGTGACCAGGTATGTCATGTGGTACTTTGTCAAACGCCTTTTCAAAGTCCATATACACAACATCAACCACACTACCCTCATGATGCTTCTATTTTCCTACCAAAGTGCATCGCCTTGCATTAATCGATGTTAAACTTCACTTGCCACTTAACTGCGCAGTCTGTACGTTTTCTAATGTCTATTGTGAGAAGTCATATAGAGAAATGACTTTTCAATATTTGAAGCAAAGCATCAGTGTATTGAATATAAAACAATAATCCATATATATAAAAGGATTGTGGTGTCTGTCTGCGTGTCTGTGTGTCTGTCTGTCTGTGTGTATGTCCGGGCATAACTCAAAAGTTATAGAGCCTACCTACACATATCCTATAACAAAAGAAAGCTTATGATTAGGGGAGTGTCATAGATGTATTTACTTTTTGGCCAGACAAACGTTGTTCGGACAGTATACAAAAAACTTTCACAAAACGGACAAAATCCACTCATTAGCTGTTGACCAATCCTACGGGGGAATCTGCTCATTAGCATTGACTGACGTGAAGGTTGACCAATCCTACGGGGGGAGCGCGCTGCGTCACGGGGGGCGTTTCATGGTGTGTGTGGGCGTGGCCTAATGCTTCAAACTGCCGTTAGTGCCTCACAAAATGGCAGCCACCCATCTTCACCCACAAAATCTGCCTCCGCTCTCACCTTTTACCGGGGGAGAGGCTGGTTTAAATTAGATTCACTCAGTGGCGTCTCTCTTTATCTGTTTTGATGCGGCCCGAGAGACAGCGTGTGGGAGTGCAGCGCCGGTGGGGTGTTTGTTATGGATAAACTCTGCCTCTGTCCGACCATGGGCCCCAGTCCCACCCTCTGTCTCCTCCTCCTCCTTCTCGCCGCTTTCTCCCCTCTCTCCTGTGACCCCGGCCTCTCCGCTCTGCAGGATGTCACTGCCGAGCTCGTCGGGTCAGGGTCCCGGGGAACCATGGCCGCTTTCGGAGACTTCAACTCGGTGACAGGTGAGGAGGGTGTTTGTTATTCACGTTAGGTGGCGGGCCGAAGTGGGAGCTCACCTCAGGTGACTCGGGCCGGGCCTCAGGTGCTACGCCGCCCATGGGGGCTCCGTGACAGCGGGCCACAGTGGGAGCTCAGCTCGGGTGACTCGGGCCTGGACTCAGGCACTACGCTGCCCACTGGGGCTCCGTGGCAGCGGGCCACAGTGGGAGCTTAGCTGCGGTGACTCAGGCCGGGCCTGAGGTGCTACGTCGTGCACGGGTGCTCTGGTCTATCTCCTTCCCTCACTCTCTCCTGCTCTCTCTCTCTCTGTCTCTCGCACCTTCCCTCTCTCTCTCTCTCCTTCCCTCTCTCTCTCTCTCTCCTTCCCTCTCTCTCTCTCTCTCCTTCCCTCTCTCTCTCTCTCATCTCCCTCCCTCTCTCTCTCTCCTTCCCTCTCTCTCTCTGTCTCTCTCCCCTTCCCTCTCTCTCTCTCTCTCTCTCCTTAGCACTCCCTCTCTCTCCTTCCCCGCAATGTCAATCAACAAGGCACAGGGGCAGACTTTGCACAGGCACCGCCGGGCACTCCAGCTAGTAATTAATAAAGGTTGCCATCTAAAACAATGTGTGGTTTTGGAATTTTATCCAAAAATCTGAGGATTTATTGCAGAGAAACCTCATGGCTTCTCACTTTGTACCACTGCATTTCGAAGAAGTTGGTGAAGATATTATTTATATCAAATAACAGAATTGCCCTCCTGTATGCTTCAGCCTCACTTTGTGACTTTCGAAATCTATGTATGCATCGAACATACTAAACTCCTTCCCACCCCAGCTAATATCCGCAGCTCCTCACCACCCCACCTAATATCCTCAGCTCTGCCCCACCACACCTAATATCCTCAGCGCCTCCCCACCCCATCTAATATCCTCAGCTCTGCCCCACCCCATCTAATATCCGCAGCTCCTCCCCACCCCACCTAATATCGTCAGCTCTGCCCCACCACACCTAATATCCTCAGCGCCTCCCCACCCCATCTAATATCCTCAGCTCTACCCCACCACGCCTAATGTCTTCAGCGCCTCCCCACCCCACCTAATATCATCAGCGCCTCCCCATCCCACCTAATATCCTCAGCTCTGCCCCACCACAACTAATATCCTCAGCACCTCCCCACCCCATCTAATATCCTCAGCGCCTCCCCACCCCACCTAATATCCTCAGCTCTGCCCCACCCCACCTAATATCCTCAGCTTTGCCCCACCCCACCTAATATCCTCAGCTCTGCCCCACCACACCTAATATCCTCAGCTCCTCCTCACCCCATCTAATATATTCAGCTCTGCCCCACTCCACCAAATATCCTCAGCTACTCCCGACCCCACCTAATATCCTCAGCTCCGCCCAACCTCAGCTCATATCGTCAGCTCCTCCCCACTCCAGCTAATGTCCTCAGCTCATCCCCACGCCATCTAATATAATCAGCTCCTCCCCACCCCATCTAATACCCTCTGCTCCTCCCCAGCCCACATAATATCTGCAGCTCCTCCCCACTCCACCTAATATCCTCAGCTCCTCCCCACCCCATCTAATATCCTCTGCTCCGCCCAACTTCAGCTCATATCTTCAGCTCCTCCCCATGCCACCTAATGTCCTCAGCTCATCCCCACGCCACTTAATATACTCAGCTCCTCCCCACCCCTTCTAATACCCTCAGCTCCTTCTCACCCCACCTAATATCCTCAGATCCTTCCCACCCCACCACCATCCAGAGCTCCTCCACACGCCACGAAATATCCTCAGCTCCTCCACACCCCACCGAATATCCTCAGCTCCGCCCTACCACACCAATATCCTCAGCTCCTCCCAACCCCACCTAACATCCTTAGCTCCTCCCCAACGCACCTAATATCCTCAGAAGCTCCTGCACCCACCGAATATCCTCAGCTCCTCTCCACCCCACCTAATATCTTCAGCTCCTCCTGAACCCATCTAATATCCTGAACACCTCCCCACACCACCTAATATGCTCAGCTCCTCCCCGCCCTACGTAATCTCCTCAGCTCATCCCCACCCAACCTATTGTCCTTAGCTCCTCCCCACCCCACCTAATATCCTCAGCTGATCCCCACACCACCTAATATCCTCAGCTCCTCCCCACCCTACCTAAAATCCTCAGCTCATCCTCCACAGACCTAATATCCTCAGCTCCTCCCCATCCCAACTAATATCCTCAGCTCCTCCCCAACCCAGCTAATATCATTTGCTACTCCTGAACCCACTTAATATCCTCAGCTCCTCCCCATCCAAACTAATATTCTCAGCTCCTCCCCAACCCAGCTAATATCCTCAGCTCCTCCCCACCCCAACTAGTATCCTCAGCTCCTCTCCACCCCAACTAATATCCTCAGCTCCTCCCCACTAATGTTCCATCGAATCTTTTTGTACTCAGCGGCTGCAATCTCTTTTGAGCTCGACCTTTTCTTCCATGGGCAAATTTTAAAACAACAAATATTAGAGCAACTTTTAGAAAAGCAACTTACCCAACAACGAGGGCAGCAACAACCAGTTAAAATCATATATACAGTAATGAGATATTGCCACCCCACCACCTCAAATCATGAGGCAATCAGATAAGTTTCTGCAGGTTAAACATAACTTCCCTGCTTTTGAAATCTATTCCTCTAGAAATGAGCCCGTGCTTTATTTGCAACTTCATGGAGTTTTAACCTGCGTTGCTACTTCTGATGATTTGTGAATCTATACCCCGAGATACCTTTGCACCTCTACTCCATTTAGACTCTTATTTTCCAAGGAGTAGCTAGGCTCCTTAAACCTGCTACCACAATGCTCCACCTCACACTTACGGATATTGAAATTCATTTGTAATTTACATGCCCATTCTGCTATTTTGTTTATGGTAGAATTAATTAAAAGCTTTTAGTTCGTCATGTACAAATTCTATTTAAATAAAAACTTGTCAGAAATGACTGGGATATAAAAGAACTGCAGAATAATAAATTAACACTTCAGCAACGTCACTCAGTTACACATCGACAAACAATCCAAAAGCTCAACTTGAGCTGAATGAGGCAAATCCATTCGTGCAATTTGTATTAATTTTAAGGTTTTCAACTTATTAGCCCATCCCTCTTGTCACTATAGTAAAGGCTGCACAAGCAGCAGGCGCAATGACTTTCCCATGGCGCTGACGTGCTGTACGTCCTGATATGTAATCAGAATAATAATTACAATGCAACCAGGCAACCAACAAATATGAAGTGCTGTAGTTCTTTAGTACACAATATTAAAAATAATTGAACAAAAACTGGTATCCATATTTCCAAATTCAATCAATCCCATTAATAAACATGGTCTTGTTGAACCGACACACCCCACATGTAACATGACAGAAATGCAGAACTTATTCACAAGTGCAGAAAAACATATACACATTTTGCGTCGCTGAATTAAAAATAAAATGCAGGGAAAGCTATGATTTAGCACAAATAAATATTCATCACTCCTCCTGGACAAGAGAACCATTCAGACTGACTTCGAAATATTTACTAATATGTTGATGTAAAGATGTTAATTTACAAATTTTGCTTCCAATGTTTTTTCTCTCAAACATTCTCCACAATATTAATCCCTGCTCTTATCACGAAAAGTGTTGAATTATTTTAGGTACTTCCCAAGTAAACAGCAGGAAACAAACTTTATTGTTGTCTCAATTTTCAATCTCCTAAATCAAAAATGTATACCTAATCAAAATGACAGATTAGCTGTTTAATCAAAGTATTTTGCGTTTCTTTCTCAATAAACAAGTAATGGTTTCTTCTAAAGTAGCTGCCTCCATTTTTCATACATCAATACAGAGTTCTTGTTTCTATTAACACTCCACTAATCATTTAAGAAGGAATCTATAGTTACGTTATCTCTGGGATTGTTCAGACTATAGAACGACAGACAAAATAAAATCGTTCACAATAGCAAAATACAGCGGATGCTGGAATCTGAAATATACACAGAAAAAGCTGGTAATACGCAGCAGGCCCGGCAGCATCTGTGGAGAGCGAGAGATGAACAAAGTTAAGGCTTCAGGTCTGTGGCCTGTTGTCGCAACTGGATAAAGTTAGAGATTTAACCAGATGCAGAGGCCGGATTTAACCACTGCTGCCTTCCACCATATCACAGACCATCCCCTTTGTTCCTTCCGCCCGCCCGCATTTCGCTGACTCTGCACCTGGTTAAAATCTGTAACAACTCTAACATTTTTCATTTCTGAAGAAAGGTCACAGACCTGAAACGTTAAATCTGTTTTTCTCTCTCTCCACCGATGCTGCCTGGCCTGCTGAGTATATCCAGCATTTTCTCTTTTTATATTATGTAAAATAAAATTGATTGTGTTTTTCCCCATTTTTGGTTCTCTTCCTAAACGTCTTAATTATATTATTATAAAATCAATAAAAAGTAATAAGTTACTCCTCCAAAACCTCCACTACTCTCCCCGAATTCAACTGCATGTTTCTGTGAAGCTACTCACTTCATTCCATTGTTGAAAATCAAATTTTGAGCAATTTCCAATTTAAAAAGTTTTAAGCAATTTAGCGCCTGCTTAAAATAATTCCGACTTCAAGACGCGCTTGAAACTTGTTTAGATGCGGGGAACACTGATGTTTGCTTATTTCTTCCAAAATCATATTCGAAACGTAGGGGTAAAGAAGTGTTTATAACATTTATTTTTTGAGAACATTTCTTTAAAAATCTTTAAATTCTTTCTAGTCACATCGCAGCTATGACAGAAGAAGTTGCTCCAAGTTTCTCTTTCCCTCTTGAAAGCTGTCTTTAAACATGCTGCAATAATATAAAATAAACTCTAATTACAAACGGAGCTCAAATAAGAAAGTGAATAAAGTGGTTAAACTTCCTAAGAAGGCGGTGAGGTTATCTTTCCCCAGTACCATCGTGAACCATCGTCAGAGCTGGAAACAGTTGGAGATGCAACAGGTTTGAAGCAGGTGTAAAGGCAGGGAAAGTGGGGGAGCGGAGGAAGGAAATAAAGGGACAGTCTGTGCTAGGATTGAAGGCAGGAGAGATGAAATGTTGCAAATGGGGATGGCAGAATGATCAACAGCTGCGACCTGCAAAAATAAGTTCAGGGGTTATAGTCTGAAATTGATGAACTCAGTGTTGAGTCCAGAAGGCTGTAAAGTGCCTAATCGAAAGAGGAGGTGCTGTTCCTCCAGCTTGCATTGAGCTTCATTGGATCAGTGTAACAGGCCTAGGACAGACTGGCCTGTGTTGGAGTGGAGCGGCGAATTAAAGTGACAGGCGACCAGATGCTCGAGGTCACCATTACGGACGAAATGGACGTGTTCTGCAAAGTGGTATTCCCAATCTGGCTTTGGTCTCCCCAATGAAGAGGAGACCGCATCATGAGCAGTGAATACAGTATACTAAATTGGAAGAAGTACAAGTAAATCGCTGTTTCACCTGGAAGGGTTGCTTGAAGCCCTGGACAGTGGGAAGGTAGGAAGTAAAAGGGCATGTATTGCTACTCCTGCACTTACACGGGAAGGTGCCGGGCGAACGGGAAGGAGTGTTGGGGTGATAGAGGATTGGACCAGGGTGTTGTGGAGGGAGCGGCCCCTTCAGAATGCTGAAAGTGGAGGTGAGGGCAAGATGTGCTTGGCGGTGGTATCACGCTGGAAGTGGCAGAAATGGCGGAAGATTTTTGCAGGTGGCAGCTGTTGATCCTTCTGCAATCCCCATTTGCAACATTTCATCTCTCCTGCCTTCAATCCTAGCACAGACTGCCCCATTATTTCTTTGAATGTGGAGACTGGTGGGGTGAAAGCTGATGACAAGGGGAACCCTATTGTGGTTCCGCGAGGGAGGGGAAAAGGTGAGAGCAGAAGTGCGGGAAATAGAATGGACACAGTCAAGAGCCGTGTCAGCCACGGTAGAGGGGAATCCTAGGTTGAGGAAAGAGGAAGACATGTCTGAAGCACTGGAATGGAATGAGGCATCGTCAGGGCAGAAGCGGCGGAGATGGAGCAACTGGGAGAATGGAATAAAATCCTTACAGGAAGCAGAGTGGGAGGAAGTGCAGTCCAGACATCTGTGGGAGTCCGTGGGCTTATAGTGAATATAATAGAAAAATACTTCGGATATTGGACATCTTACATAACAACAAAAAACGCTGGAAATACTCAGCAGGCCAGGCAGAATATGTGGAGAGCCGAACAGAGTTAATGTTTCAGGTCTTGGACCCTTCATCAGAACTGGAGAAAGCTGGAGATGTAACAGATATTAAGCAGGTGCATGGACGGGGGAGGGGGCGTGGGTGGGAGGAATGTATTGAAGGAAAATACTGTGCTTATGTAGGAAGCGACTCATGCCCTCATTTGTTTAAAGTAATAAGCAGACAAAAACACAGGTATTTGATCAAAATGAACCCGCAGATGACCACGCACAAATAAACAACCAGAGAGGCAGACAGAGTTGGGAAACACCAGGAAATCGACAAGAAATATTGACAAGGAGTAAAGTGCTTTGCCATCAGAAAATTGCTGGATTTTGATGCTTGTTGAACGGCATCTCCCTAACAAATTTAGCTGATCACAGCATGGCTATCAATCAATTCATTGCCAGTGTGAAAAATGCAACTCTTGATACTTAGCAACGTGTGCAAGACTGGAATGAGAGAGTGCCTGGGCCGTGGTCAGTGATAGCTTATCCTGAGCATCAAGATATTCATTAGGCCTGAGCCCTTGCTGCGTAAGAAAATTCTCCTCATCTCCCCTCTGGGCCTTTTGCCAGTTATGTCCTTCGGTTACCGACCCTCCTGCCACTGCAAACGGTTTCTCCTTATTTATTCTTTCAATGCACCTTGCAATTATGAAAAACTCTATTAAATTTCCTCTTAAACTTCTGAGGAAAGCAATCTCAGCTTCTCCAGTCTCTCAACATAACTGAAGTCCTTCACCCCTCGGACCACTCTGTGAGACGTGAAACCGAGGCTCTCGCTCTCTGTGTGTCTCTCTCTATCTTTGTCTCTGTCTCTCTCTTTGTCTCTGTATACATTTCTGAGGGGGATTGACAGGGTAGATGCACGAAGGATGCTTCCCCTCTTGGGGGAATCTAGAACTAGGGGGCAAAGATTCAGGCTAAGGGGTCGTCCATTTAAAACGGAGGAATTTCTTCTCTCAGAGGGTCGTGAATCTTTGGTAATCTCTAACCCAGAGAGCTGTGGAGGCGGAGTCATTGGATATAATCAAGTCGGAGATTGACAAATATTTGAGCTGCATAGAAACGTAGAAGATAGGATCAGGAGAAGTCCATTCGGCCCCTCGAGCCTGCTCCTCCGATCAATGCGGTCATGGCTGATCATCCAGATTCAGCATTCTGTCCCTGCTTTCTCCCCATATCCCTTGATCCCCTTATCCTTAAGAAATATTTCTAACGCCTTCTTGAATGTATTTAATGAATTTGGCCTCAACTGTCTTCTGTGGTAGAGAATTCCACAGGTTCACCACTCTGGGTGAAGCAATTCCTCCTAATCTCAGCCCTAAATGGCTTACCCCTTATCCTTAGACAGTGACCCCTGGTTCTGGACTCCCGCACCATCGGGAACAGCCTTCCTGCATCTAATATGTCTAGTCCTGTTAGAATTTTATAAGTTTCAATGAGATCCCCTCTCATTCTTATAAACTCTAGCGAATATAAGACTAATCAATCCAATCTCTCTTCATACGTCATTCCTGCCATTCCAGGTATCAATCTGGTGAATCTTCGCTGCACTCCCTCCAGGGCAAGATCATCCTTCGTCAGATAAGGCGACCAAAGCTGCACACAATACTCAAGGTATGGTTTCACCAAGGCCCTGTAGAATTCCATCAACACATTCTTGTTCCTGTACACGAATGTTCTCGCTGTGAAGGACAGCATACCATTTGCCTTCTTAACCGCCCGCTGCACCTGCATGCTTGCCTTCAGCGACTGGTGCACAAGGACACCCACGTCTCGTTGCACTTCCCCTTTTCCCAATCTATTGCCGTTCAGTTAATAATCTGCCTTCCTGTTTTTGCCACCAAAGTGGATAACCTCGCATTTATTTACATTATACTGCATCTCCCATGCATCTGCCCAATCGCCCAACCTATCCAAATCGTACACGCCCACCCAGCTTTGTGTCGTCTGCAAACTTGCTGATATTACATCTAGTTCCCCCGTCTAGATCATTAGTATATATTGTGAATAACTGGGGTCCTAGCCCCGATCCCTCTGCTACCCCACTAGTCAGTGCCGTCAACTCGGAAAAAGACCCATTTATTCTAAATCTTTGCTTCCTGTCTGCCAACCAGTTTTCTATCCAAGTCAGTACATTACCCCCAATCCCATGTGCTTTAACTTTGCATGCTAGTCTCTTATGCAGGACCTTTTCGAAGGCCTTCTGAAATTCCAAATACACCACATCCACTTGTTCTCCCTTTTCTATTCTACCAGTTACATCTTCAAATAATTCCAGTAGATTAGTCAAGCACGATTTACCTTGTGTAAATCCATTTTGACTTTGTCCAACATAACAACAGAAAATGCTGGAAAAATCAGCAGGCCAGGCAACATCCTTGGAGAGAAAATAGAGTCTACGTTGAAAATAGACCCGAAACGTTGACTCTATTTTCTCTCCACGGATGTTGCCTGGCCTGCTGAGCTTTTCCAGCATTTCCTGTTGTTATTTCGGATTTCCAGCATCTGCAGCATTTTGCTTTTGACTTTGTCCGATCCTGTCATTGTTTTCCAAGTGCTGTGCTATTACATCTTTTATAATGGACAATAGCATTTTCCCCACTACCGATGTCATGCTTACCGGCCTATAATGCCCCGTTTTTGCTCTACCACCTTTTTTAAATAGTGGTGTTACATTACCTTCCCTCCAATCCATGGGAATTGTTCCAGAATTTATAGAATTTTGGAAGATGACCAGCATTGCATCTATTCTTTCTAGGGCTACTTCCTTAAGTACCCTAGGATGTAGATTGTCAGGCGCTGAGGATTTATCGGCCCTCAATCCCGTCAATTTCCCTAACATCATTTCCCTACAAATACTGATTTCATTCAGTTACTCCCTTTCATTAAACCTTATGTTCCCCGACATCTCTGGGAGTTTATTCGTGTCCTCCTTTGTGAAGACAGAACCAAAGTATGGATTTAATTTGTCTGCCATGTCTTTGTTCCCCATTATAAATTCCCCTGTTTCTGAATGCAAGGGACCTGCGCTTCACTTTAACAATCTCTTTCTATTCACATATCTATAGATGCTTTTACTGTCAGTTTTTATGTTCCCTGATAGCTTACTCTCATACTCTATATTCCCCCTCTTAATTAATACCTTTGTCCTCCTTTGCTGGATCCTAAACATAGAAAGATAGAAACATAGAAGATAGGAGCAGGAGTCGGCCATTCAGCCCCTCGAGCCTGCTCCACCATTCAATGAAATCATGGCTGATCATCCAAATTCAGTACCCTGTCCCTGCCTTCTCCCCATATCCCTTGATCCCATTGGCCTGAAGAAATAGATCTAACTCCTACTTGAACATATTTAATGAATTTGCCTCCACTGCCTTCTGGTGTAGAGAATTCCACAGGTTCACCATACTGTGGCTTACCCCTTATCCTTAAACTCTGACACCTGGGTCTGGACTCGCTGGCCATCTGGAACATCCTTCCTGCATCTAGTCTGTCTAGTCCTGTTAGAATATTATAAGTTTCAATGAGACCCCCTCTCATTCTTCTAAACTCCAGCGAGTAAAAGCCCAGTCGACACAACCTCTCCTCATACATCATTCCTGCCATCCCAGGCATCAGTCTGGGAAACTGCTCCCAATCGTCAGATAGCAAAATTTTCGATAGTTATATAAAAAGAAAGAGGGTGGCTAAAGTAAATGTTGGTCCCTTAGAGAATGAGACTGGGAAATTAATGCTGGGACACATGGATATGGCAAAAAAGCTGAACAATTATTTTGTATCAGTCTTTACGGCGGAGGACACTAAGAATATCCCAACACTGGACAAACAGTGGGCTCTAGGGGGGGGGAGGAGAAGCTAAATACGATTAAAATCACTAAGGAAGTGGTACTTGGTAAAATAATGGGACTCAAGGCGGATAAATCCCCTGGACCTGATGGCTTACATCCTAGGGTCTTGAGGGAAGTGGCGGTAGGGATTGTGGATGCATTGGTAATAATTTTCCAAAACTCTCTGGACTCAGCAAAGGTCCCAGCAGATTGGAAAACTGCTAATGCAACACCCTTATTTAAAAAAGGTAGTAGGCAGAAGGCTGAAAACTACAGACCTGTTAGCCTAACATCTGTGGTTTGTAAAATTTTAGAGTCCATTATTAAGGAGACAGTAACGGGACATTTGGATAAACATAATTTAATAGGACAAAGTCAGCATGGTTTTATGAAGGGGAAGTCATGTTTGACAAATTTGCTTGTGTACTTTGAGGAACTAACATACAGGGTGGATAAAGGGGGACCAGTGGATGTATTGTATTTAGACTTCCAAAAGGCATTTGACAAGGTGCCACACAAAAGATTATTACTCAAGATAAAAAATCATGGGATTAGGGGTAATATTCTGGCATGGGTGCAGGATTGGCTATCTAACAGAAAGCAGAGAGTTAGGATAAATGGTTCGTTCTCAGACTGGCAATCAGTAACTATTGGTGTCCCGCAGGGGCCAGTGCTGGGTCCCCAACACTTTGCAATCTATATTAATGATTTGGAGGAGGGGACCGAGTGTAACATATCAAAGTTTGCAGATGATACAAAGATGGGAAGGAAAGTAGTGAATGAGGAGGACATAAAAAACCTGCAAAGGGAGATAGACAGGCTACGTTAGTGGGCAGCGATTTGCCAGATGGAATACAATCCTGGAAAGTGTGAGGTTATGCACTTTGGCAGAAAAAAATCATAGAGCAAGTTATTATCTTAATGGCAAGAAACTGGAAAGTACTGTAATACAAAGGGATCTGGGGGTCCTGGTGCACGAAACACAAAAAGTTAGTATGCAGGTGTAGCAAGTGATCAAGAAGGCCAATGGAATGTTGGCTTTTATTGCTTGGGGGACAGAATATAAAAACAGGGAGGTATTGTTGCAGTTGTATAAGGTATTGGTGAGCCCGCACCTGGAATACTGCATACTGTTTTGTTGTCCATACTTAAGAAAATACATACTTGCTCTCGAGTCAGTACAAAGAAGGTTCACTCGGTTAATCCCAGGGATCAGGGGCTGGTCATATGAGAGAGGTTGAGTAGATTGGGACACTACTCAATGGAGTTCAGAAGAATGAGAGGCGATCTTATTGAAATATATAAGATTGTGAAGGGGCTTGATCGGGTGGATGTGGTGAGGATGTTCCCAATGATGGCTGAAACTAGAACTAGGGGGCATAATCTTAGACTAAGGGGCTGCTCTTTCAAACTGAGATGAGGAGAAACTTCTTCAATCAGAGGGTAGTAGGTCTGTGGAATTTGCTGCCCCAGAAAGCTGTGGAAGCTACATATTTAAATAAATTTAAAACAGAAATTGACAGTTTCTTAGAATTAACGGGAATTAGGTGTTACGGGGAGCCGGCAGGAAATTGAACATGAGTCTATGTTCGGAACGGTCATGGCCCTGTGGGTAAAGGAGCGGGCTCAGTGGCCATGTAGCCTGGTTCTGCTCCTACTTCTTATGTTCTAATTATGTGTTAGATTGCAGGAGATGTATCTATTCCTGTTCCTGGCTGGGGTGGAAATCAACTTTTACAGAATGTAAGTACTGTAGAAAATATAGGGACAGTGATCTCCTGGACGAGTTGCGATCGCCCAGATGGGTCGGAGAGGAATTTCCCAGATTTTTATCTCCCAAATTGGCCATTGGGTTTTTTATCAGGTTTTTCGCCTCTCCCAGGAGATCACATGGGTTCGGGAGGGATGTAGAGTAACAGTAGATTTGAGGTTAGGATCAGATCAGCCATGATCTATTGAATGCTGGAGCAGGCTCGAGGGGCCGATTAGCCTACTCCTGCTCCTATTTCTTATGTTCTTTTGTTTGCTGCTTTATCTGTCCAATTGATATGTCCTCTCCTTGGAACTTATGCTATCATTAATTTCCCTTGTTAGCCAATGTTGAGGGAGTCAAGGGTTATGGGGTGCGGACGTTGAGCCGAAGATCTGATCAGCCATGATCTTATTGAATGGCGGGGCATGCTGGAGTGTCCGAATGGCATACTCCTGCTCCAATTTCTTCTGTACTTGTTTTTATTTCTGTCCCTTCTGCCACTTTGTCCCTCTGTTCCCAGGTCGATTATTGCTCTGACAGATTCTGCATCTTTCAGTTCCTCATTAGCATAGTGGTGAGTATCCCCGCCTGTCATGATAACTTAACCTGAGCAGTAAGAAAAACATTACGCCTGAGCCCTTGCTGCGTAAGCCAATTCTCCCCATACTGATTATTTTGTTGGTTATCTTCAATCGGTGTCCTCTGGTTACCGTCACTCCTGCCACTGGCAAGCGTTTCTCCTTATTGCCTCTATCTGATCCCCTTATAATTTTGAAGGCCCCTTATTAAATTTCCTCTTAACTTCTGAGGAAAACAATCCCAGACTCGCAACATAACTAAAGTCCCTTAAATCTCGGGCCAATCAGCAAGACGTCAAACTGAGGGTCTCGCTCTGTATGTCTATTTTTGTCTACCTCTTTGCCCCTGTCTCTCTCTGTATAGGATTCTGAGGATGCTTGACAGGATAGATGCAGGGAGGATATTTCTCCTCCTGGGGGAATCGATAACTTGGGGGCAGAGCTCAGAATCAGTGGTCGCCCAATTAAAACAGAGATGAGGAGGAATTTCTTCTCTCAGAGTGTAGCGAAACTTTGGAATCCTCTACCCCAGAGAGCTGTGCAGGCGGAGTCATTGAATATAATCAAGGCGGAGACAGACATATGCTTGAGATACCGTGGAGTCACGGGTTTTGTGGAGTGGGCGGAAAAGTGGCGTTGATTCGAAGATCTGATCAGCCATGACATTATTGAATGGCGTGGCAGGCGCGACGAGGCGAATGGCACACCCCTGCTACAATTTCTTCTGTTCTTATTCTTATCTCTGTCCCTTCTGCCTCTTGTCCCTCTGTTCACAGGTCGATTTTTGCTCTGACAGATTCGGTATGTTTTAGTTCCTCGTTAGTATAGCGGTGAGTATCCCTGCCTGTAATGTGGAGACAGGGGTTCATCCCCCAAATTTAATCCTTTGGGCAGCTCCTTAAAATGCTCCTGGGAGAAGTTGAACCAGGACAAAATGAACTAAAATAATTTAAAATATGTACTGGCATAAGAAGAACTGTATAACAATTCCCCCATATTAAATTTCCTCCTAACCGTCGCAGGAAAACAATTCCAGACTCTCAACATAACTGAAGTCCGTTATCCCTCGGACCACTCTGCAAGACGTCAAACTGAGTCTGTCACGCGGGGGAACGGGGTTCAATTCCCCGACGGGGAGGATTATTAACATTCCCAATTTTAAACCTTCAGGCAGCTGCTTAAAATTACCCTGGGAAAAGTTGAATAGAACAAAGTGAACTACAATAATTTTAAAATAGAAACTGGCATATGTAGAACTGTATAACAACTCCCAGCACCAGTTCCTCGCTAGTAGCGTGTTCTCCTTCTGATTGCCTTTTGTGTGGGGCACTGAGGAGGGAGACTGAAAATGAGATAACAGCGGGAGAAAGCACGAATGCTCTTTCAAAGAGACAGCACAGGCACGATTGGCCGAATGGCCTCCCACCGTGCTGCCAGCCTCTATGAATGCATGACACTGAGATGGATATCTGAGACATACCCACACAAAGAGAGCACATACGGGTATTTTGTGTGTGTTTGCTGCTTTGTTTCAAGCACTG
Organism: Somniosus microcephalus; assembly: GCF_052327205.1. Classification (NCBI taxonomy): domain Eukaryota; kingdom Metazoa; phylum Chordata; class Chondrichthyes; order Squaliformes; family Somniosidae; genus Somniosus; species Somniosus microcephalus. The sequence continues at coordinate 31,983,795 of NW_028225183.1, forward strand.
CATAACCATTTCCTCTACAATGTCGTGGATATTATCATGTTCAGTTTTCAATTCCCCGACGGCTTCTCTCTGACTTTATGCCTCTGACTCTGAGAAAAGCATAGAAGGAAATATATGGCAAATGGACGCCTGTGGCTTAGTGAACATGTCCTTTGTGTTCTCGTCTAAAAGATGTCATCTTGTACGAAAAGTTTGCCTGGCGTGAAAGTGATCTGAATTTCAAAGCAGCAAGGAGGAAAGTCTGCGTTGCTCTGCTTGCTGGCAGGCAGCTTCTTGCAGCTTCCTGCAGCTTCCCTGGTGGTCTAGTGGTTAGGATTCGGCGCTTTCACCGCCGCGGCCCGGGTTCGATTCCCGGTTAGGAAACAGTGCGTTTTGAGGCTGTTTGAAATGCCTCCAATCAATGCACCCGCGCGAAGCAATGCCTGCTCCTGATCAACCTTAGCAATTTCAACACTGCTGCTGCCTCAACAGGTACACAATGCACTTCCTTGCCTTTTGTAAAATGCCTGCTGTTTCAAATTCAGCAGGAAATTACATTTGGGACGAGACAATTTAAACGTGTACATGCCCACATTTAACTGCAGCTGACAGTGTCAGAACAGTCACGGTTATTATCAAACTTCCATGTATTTTCTTGCAGGCTGCACCCCCCTAACAAACTTAGCTTATCACAGCACGGCTATCAATCAACTCAACGCCAGTTTGAAGAATGCAACATTTGAAAGTTAGCAACGTGTGCAAGACTTTAGTGAGAGAGAGTTGGGCCGTGATAACATTTCTAAGCAGTAAGATATTCAGTAGGCCTGAGCCCTTGCTGCGTAATACAATTCTCCCCATACTGATTCTGCTATCTTCAATTGGTCTCCTCTGGTTACCGTCATACCTGCCACTGGCAAGCGTTTCTCCTTATTACCTCAATCAAATCCCCTTGTAATTTTGAAAGCCTCTTATTAAATTTCCTCTTAACCGTCTGAGGAAAACAATCACAAACTCTCAACATAACTGAAGTTCCTTATCCCTCGGACCACTCTGCAAGACGTCAAACTGACTGTCTCGCTCTGTATGTCTATCTTTGTCTCCCTCTTTGTCCCTGTCTCTCTCTGTATAGGATTCTGAGGATGCTTGACAGGATAGATGCAGGGAGGATGTTTCCCCTCCTGGGGGAATCTACAACTAGGGGGCAAAGCTCCAGGATATCCGGTCGCACATTTAAAACGGAGATGAGGAGGAATTTCTTCTCTCAGAATGTCGTGAATCTTTGGAATCCTCTACCCCAGAGAGCTGTGGAGGCGGAGCCACTGAATATATTCAAGGTGGAGGTAGACATATATTTGAGCTGCAGTGGAGTCAAGGGTTATGGGGATCGGGCAGGAAAGTGGCGTTGAGTAGAAGATCTGATCAGCCATGATCTTATTGAATGGCGGGGCAGGTTCGAGGGGCCGAATGGCCCACTCCTGCTCCTATTCCTTCTATTCTTATTTCTGTCCCTTCTGCCTCTGTCCCTCTGTTCACAGGTCGATTTTTGCTCTGACAGATTCGGCACTTTTCAGTTCCTCGGTAGTATAGTGGTGAGTATCCCCGCCTGTCACGCGGGCGACCGGGGTTCAATTCCCCGACGGGGAGAATTTTTAACATCCCCAATTTTAAACCTTTGGGCAGCTCCTTAAAAAGACCCTGGGAAAAGTTGAATAGAACAAAATGAACGAAAATAATTTTAAAATATGAACATGACGAAATTTATAACAACTCCCTGCACCAGTTCCTCGTTAGTAGAGTGTTCTCCTTCTGTTTGCCTGTTGTGTGGTGCACTGAGGAAGGAGAGAGAAAATGAGATAACAGCGGGAGAAAGCACGACTGCTCTTTCAAAGAGACAGCACAGGCACGATTGGCCGAATGGCCTCCCACCGTGCTGCCAGCCTCCATGAATGCATGACACTGAGATGGATATCTGAGACATACCCACACAAAGAGAGCACATACGGGTATTTTGTGTGTGTTTGCTGCTTTGTCTCAAGCACTGCATAACCATTTCCTGGACAATGTCGTGGATATTATGATGTTCAGTTTTCACTTCCCCGACGGCTTCTCTCTGACTTTATGCCTCTGTCTCTGAGAAAAGCATAGAAGGAAATATATGGCAAATGGACCCCTTCCCGCACTTGATGCTGTGGCTTAGTGAACATGTCCTTTGTGTTCTCGTCTAAAAGATGTCATCTTGTACGAAAAGTTTGCCTGGCGTGAAAGTGATCTGAATTTCAAAGCAGCAAGGAGGAAAGTCTGCGTTGCTCTGCTTGCTGGCAGGCAGCTTCTTGCAACTTCTTGCAGCTTCCCTGGTGGTCCAGTGGTTAGGATTCGGCGCTTTCACCGCCGCAGCCTGGGTTCGATTCCCGGTTAGGGAACAGTGCGTTTTGAGGCTGTTTGAAATGCCTCCAATCAATGCACCCGCGCGAAGCAATGTCTGCTCCTGATCAACCTTTGCAATTTCAACACTGCTGATGTCTCAACAGGTACACAATGCACTTCCTTGCCTTTTGTAAAATGCCTGCTGTTTCAAAGTCAGCAGGAAATTACATTTGCGACGAGACAATTTAAACGTGTACATGCCCACATTTAACTGCAGCTGACAGTGTCAGAACAGTCACTGTTATTATCAAACTTCCATGTATTTTCTTGCAGGCTGCACCCCCCTAACAAACATAGCTTATCACAGCACGGCTATCAATCAACTCAACGCCAGTTTGAAGAATGCAACATTTGAAAGTTAGCAACGTGTGCAAGACTTTAGTGAGAGAGAGTTGGGCCGTGATAACATTTCTAAGCAGTAAGATATTCAGTAGGCCTGAGCCCTTGCTGCGTAATACAATTCTCCCCATACTGATTCTGCTATCTTCAATTGGTCTCCTCTGGTAACCTCATACCTGCCACTGGCAAGCGTTTCTCCTTATTACCTCAATCAAATCCCCTTGTAATTTTGAAAGCCTCTTATTAAATATCCTCTTAACCGTCTGAGGAAAACAATCACAAACTCTCAACATAACTGAAGTTCCTTATCCCTCGGACCACTCTGCAAGACGTCAAACTGACTGTCTCGCTCTGTATGTCTATCTTTGTCTCCCTCTTTGTCCCTGTCTCTCTCTGTATAGGATTCTGAGGGTGCTTGACAGGATAGATGCAGGGAGGATGTTTCCCCTCCTGGGGGAATCTACAACTAGGGGGCAAAGCTCCAGGATATCCGGTCGCCCATTTAAAACGGAGATGAGGAGGAATTTCTTCTCTCAGAATGTCGTGAATCTTTGGAATCCTCTACCCCAGAGAGCTGTGGAGGCGGAGCCACTGAATATATTCAAGGTGGAGATAGACATATATTTGAGCTGCAGTGGAGTCAAGGGTTATGGGGAGCGGGCAGGAAAGTGGCGTTGAGTAGAAGATCTGATCAGCCATGATCTTATTGAATGGCGGGGCAGGCTCGAGGGGCCGAATGGCCCACTCCTGCTCCTATTCCTTCTGTTCTTATTCTTATTTCTGTCCCTTCTGCCTCTGTCCCTCTGTTCACAGGTCGATTTTTGCTCTGACAGATTCTGCACCTTTCAGTTCCTCGTTAGTATAGTGGTGAGTATCCCCGCCTGTCACGCGGGAGACCGGGGTTCAATTCCCCGACGGGGAGGATTTTTAACATCCCCAATTTTAAACCTTTGGGCAGCTCCTTAAAAAGACCCTGGGAAAAGTTGAATAGAACAAAATGAACGAAAATAATTTTAAAATATGTACATGACGAAATTTATAACAACTCCCTGCACCAGTTCCTCGTTAGTAGAGTGTTCTCCTTCTGTTTGCCTGTTGTGTGGGGCTCTGAGGAGGGAGAGAGAAAATGAGATAACAGCGGGAGAAAGCACGACTGCTCTTTCAAAGAGACAGCACAGGCACGATTGGCCGAATGGCCTCCCACCGTGCTGCCAGCCTCCATGAATGCATGACACTGAGATGGATATCTGAGACATACCCACACAAAGAGAGCACATACGGGTATTTTGTGTGTGTTTGCTGCTTTGTCTCAAGCACTGCATAACCATTTCCTCGACAATGTCGTGGATATTATGATGTCAGTTTTCACTTCCCCGACGGCTTCTCTCTGACTTTATGCCTCTGTCTCTGAGAAAAGCATAGAAGGAAATATATGGCAAATGGACGCCTTCCCGCACTTGATGCTGTGGCTTAGTGAACATGTCCTTTGTGTTCTCGTCTGAAAGATGTCATCTTGTACGAAAAGTTTGCCTGGCGTTAAAGTGATCTGAATTTCAAAGCAGCAAGGAGGAAAGTCTGCGTTGCTCTGCTTGCTGGCAGGCAGCTTCTTGCAGCTTTTTGCAGCTTCCCTGGTGATCTAGTGGTTAGGATTCGGCGCTTTCACCGCCGCGGCCCGGGTTCGATTCCCGGTTAGAAAACAGTGCGTTTTGAGGCTGTTTGAAATGCCTCCAATCAATGCACCCGCGCGAAGCAATGTCTGCTCCTGATCAACCTTTAGCAATTTCAACACTGCTGATGCCTCAACAGGTACACAATGCACTTCCTTGCCTTTTGTAAAATGCCTGCTGTTTCAAAGTCAGCAGGAAATTACATTTGGGACGAGACAATTTAAACGCGTATATGCCCACATTTAACTGCAGCTGACAGTGTCAGAACAGTCACGGTTATTATCAAACTTCCATGTATTTTCTTGCAGGCTGCACCCCCAAACAAACTTAGCTTATCACAGCACGGCTATCAATCAACTCAACGCCAGTTTGAAGAATGCAACATTTGAAAGTTAGCAAAGTGTGCAAGACTTTAGTGAGAGAGAGTTGGGCCGTGATAACATTTCTAAGCAGTAAGATATTCAGTAGGCCTGAGCCCTTGCTGCGTAATACAATTCTCCCCATACTGATTCTGCTATCTTCAATTGGTCTCCTCTGGTTACCGTCATACCTGCCACTGGCAAGCGTTTCTCCTTATTACCTCAATCAAATCCCCTTGTAATTTTGAAAGCCTCTTATTAAATTTCCTCTTAACCGTCTGAGGAAAACAATCACAAACTCTCAACATAACTGAAGTTCCTTATCCCTCGGACCACTCTGCAAGACGTCAAACTGACTGTCTCGCTCTGTATGTCTATCTTTGTCTCCCTCTTTGTCCCTGTCTCTCTCTGTATAGGATTCTGAGGTTGCTTGACAGGATAGATGCAGGGAGGATGTTTCCCCTCCTGGGGGAATCTACAACTAGGGGGCAAAGCTCCAGGATATCCGGTCGCCCATTTAAAACGGAGATGAGGAGGAATTTCTTCTCTCAGAATGTCGTGAATCTTTGGAATCCTCTACCCCAGAGAGCTGTGGAGGCGGAGTCACTGAATATATTCAAGGTGGAGATAGACATATATTTGAGCTGCAGTGGAGTCAAGGGTTATGGGGAGCGGGCAGGAAAGTGGCGTTGAGTAGAAGATCTGATCAGCCATGATCTTATTGAATGGCGGGGCAGGTTCGAGGGGCCGAATGGCCCACTCCTGCTCCTATTCCTTCTATTCTTATTTCTGTCCCTTCTGCCTCTGTCCCTCTGTTCACAGGTCGATTTTTGCTCTGACAGATTCGGCACCTTTCAATTCCTCGTTAGTATAGTGGTGAGTATCCCCGCCTGTCACGCGGGAGACCGGGGTTCAATTCCCCGACGGGGAGAATTTTTAACATCCCCAATTTTAAACTTTTGGGCAGCTCCTTAAAAAGACCCTGGGAAAAGTTGAATAGAACAAAATGAACGAAAATAATTTTAAAATATGAACATGACGAAATTTATAACAACTCCCTGCACCAGTTCCTCGTTAGTAGAGTGTTCTCCTTCTGTTTGCCTGTTGTGTGGGGCACTGAGGAGGGAGAGAGAAAATGAGATAACAGCGGGAGAAAGCACGACTGCTCTTTCAAAGAGACAGCACAGGCACGATTGGCCGAATGGCCTCCCACCGTGCTGCCAGCCTCCATGAATGCATGACACTGAGATGGATATCTGAGACATACCCACACAAAGAGAGCACATACGGGTATTTTGTGTGTGTTTGCTGCTTTTTCTCAAGCATTGCATAACCATTTCCTGGACAATGTCGTGGATATTATGATGTTCAGTTTTCACTTCCCCGACGGCTTCTCTATGACTTTATGCCTCTGTCTCTGAGAAAAGCATAGAAGGAAATATATGGCAAATGGACCCCTTCCCGCACTTGATGCTGTGGCTTAGTGAACATGTCCTTTGTGTTCTCGTCTAAAAGATGTCATCTTGTACGAAAAGTTTGCCTGGCGTGAAAGTGATCTGAATTTCAAAGCAGCAAGGAGGAAAGTCTGCGTTGCTCTGCTTGCTGGCAGGCAGCTTCTTGCAGCTTCTTGCAGCTTCCCTGGTGGTCTAGTGGTTAGGATTCGGCGCTTTCACCGCCGCGGCCCGGGTTCGATTCCCGGTTAGGGAACAGTGCGTTTTGAGGCTGTTTGAAATGCCTCCAATCAATGCACCCGCGCGAAGCAATGTCTGCTCCTGATCAACCTTTGCAATTTCAACGCTGCTGATGCCTCAACAGGTGCGCAATGCACTTCCTTGCCTTTTGTAAAATGCCTGCTGTTTCAAAGTCAGCAGGAAATTACATTTGGGACGAGACAATTTAAACGTGTACATGCCCACATTTAACTGCAGCTGACAGTGTCAGAACAGTCACTGTTATTATCAAACTTCCATGTATTTTCTTGCAGGCTGCACCCCCCTAACAAACATAGCTTATCACAGCACGGCTATCAATCAACTCAACGCCAGTTTGAAGAATGCAACATTTGAAAGTTAGCAACGTGTGCAAGACTTTAGTGAGAGAGAGTTGGGCCGTGATAACATTTCTAAGCAGTAAGATATTCAGTAGGCCTGAGCCCTTGCTGCGTAATACAATTCTCCCCATACTGATTCTGCTATCTTCAATTGGTCTCCTCTGGTTACCGTCATACCTGCCACTGGCAAGCGTTTCTCCTTATTACCTCAATCAAATCCCCTTGTAATTTTGAAAGCCTCTTATTAAATTTCCTCTTAACCGTCTGAGGAAAACAATCACAAACTCTCAACATAACTGAAGTTCCTTATCCCTCGGACCACTCTGCAAGACGTCAAACTGACTGTCTCGCTCTGTATGTCTATCTTTGTCTCCCTCTTTGTCCCTGTCTCTCTCTGTATAGGATTCTGAGGGTGCTTGACAGGATAGATGCAGGGAGGATGTTTCCCCTCCTGGGGGAATCTACAACTAGGGGGCAAAGCTCCAGGATATCCGGTCGCCCATTTAAAACGGAGATGAGGAGGAATTTGTTCTCTCAGAATGTCGTGAATCTTTGGAATCCTCTACCCCAGAGAGCTGTGGAGGCGGAGCCACTGAATATATTCAAGGTGGAGATAGACATATATTTGAGCTGCAGTGGAGTCAAGGGTTATGGGGAGCGGGCAGGAAAGTGGCGTTGAGTACAAGATCTGATCAGCCATGATCTTATTGAATGGCGGGGCAGGCTCGAGGGGCCGAATGGCCCACTCCTGCTCCTATTCCTTCTGTTCTTATTCTTATTTCTGTCCCTTCTGCCTCTGTCCCTCTGTTCACAGGTCGATTTTTGCTCTGACAGATTCGGCACCTTTCAGTTCCTCGTTAGTATAGTGGTGAGTATCCCCGCCTGTCACGCGGGAGACCGGGGTTCAATTCCCCGACGGGGAGAATTTTTAACATCCCCAATTTTAAACCTTTGGGCAGCTCCTTAAAAAGATCCTGGGAAAAGTTGAATAGAACAAAATGAACGAAAATAATTTTAAAATATGTACATGACGAAATTTATAACAACTCCCTGCACCAGTTCCTCGTTAGTAGAGTGTTCTCCTTCTGTTTGCCTGTTGTGTGGGGCTCTGAGGAGGGAGAGAGAAAATGAGATAACAGCGGGAGAAAGCACGACTGCTCTTTCAAAGAGACAGCACAGGCACGATTGGCCGAATGGCCTCCCACCGTGCTGCCAGCCTCCATGAATGCATGAAACTGAGATGGATATCTGAGACATACCCACACAAAGAGAGCACATACGGGTATTTTGTGTGTGTTTGCTGCTTTGTCTCAAGCACTGCATAACCATTTCCTCGACAATGTCGTGGATATTATGATGTCAGTTTTCACTTCCCCGACGGCTTCTCTATGACTTTATGCCTCTGTCTCTGAGAAAAGCATAGAAGGAAATATATGGCAAATGGACGCCTTCCCGCACTTGATGCTGTGGCTTAGTGAACATGTCCTTTGTGTTCTCGTCTAAAAGATGTCATCTTGTACGAAAAGTTTGCCTGGCGTTAAAGTGATCTGAATTTCAAAGCAGCAAGGACGAAAGTCTGCGTTGCTCTGCTTGCTGGCAGGCAGTTTCTTGCAGCTTCCCTGGTGGTCTAGTGGTTAGGATTCGGCGCTTTCACCGCCGCGGCCCGGGTTCGATTCCCGGTTAGGGAACAGTGCGTTTTGAGGCTGTTTGAAATGCCTCCAATCAATGCACCCGCGCGAAGCAATGTCTGCTCCTGATCAACCTTTAGCAATTTCAACACTGCTGATGCCTCAACAGGTACACAATGCACTTCCTTGCCTTTTGTAAAATGCCTGCTGTTTCAAAGTCAGCAGGAAATTACATTTGGGACGAGACAATTTAAACGCGTATATGCCCACATTTAACTGCAGTTGACAGTGTCAGAACAGTCACGGTTATTATCAAACTTCCATGTATATTCTTGCAGGCTGCACCCCTAACAAACTTAGCTTATCACAGCACGGTTATCAATCAACTCAACGCCAGTTTGAAGAATGCAACATTTGAAAGTTAGCAACGTGTGCAAGACTTTAGTGAGAGAGAGTTGGGCCGTGATAACATTTCTAAGCAGTAAGATATTCAGTAGGCCTGAGCCCTTGCTGCGTAATACAATTCTCCCCATACTGATTCTGCTATCTTCAATTGGTCTCCTCTGGTTACCGTCATACCTGCCACTGGCAAGCGTTTCTCCTTATTACCTCAATCAAATCCCCTTGTAATTTTGAAAGCCTCTTATTAAATTTCCTCTTAACCGTCTGAGGAAAACAATCACAAACTCTCAACATAACTGAAGTTCCTTATCCCTCGGACCACTCTGCAAGACGTCAAACTGAGTGTCTCGCTCTGTATGTCTATCTTTGTCTCCCTCTTTGTCCCTGTCTCTCTCTGTATAGGATTCTGAGGTGGCTTGACTGGATAGATGCAGGGAGGATGTTTCCCCTCCTGGGGGAATCTACAACTCGGGGGCAAAGCTCCAGGATATCCGGTCGCCCATTTAAAACGGAGATGAGGAGGAATTTCTTCTCTCAGAATGTCGTGAATCTTTGGAATCCTCTACCCCAGAGAGCTGTGGAGGCGGAGCCACTGAATATATTCAAGGTGGAGGTAGACATATATTTGAGCTGCAGTGGAGTCAAGGGTTATGGGGAGCGGGCAGGAAAGTGGCGTTGAGTAGAAGATCTGATCAGCCATGATCTTATTGAATGGCGGGGCAGGTTCGAGGGGCCGAATGGCCTGCTCCTGTTCCTTCTATTCTTATTTCTGTCCCTTCTGCCTCTGTCCCTCTGTTCAAAGGTCGATTTTTGCTTTGACCGATTCGGCACCTTTCAGTTTCTCGTTAGTATAGTGGTGAGTATCCCCGCCTGTCACGCGGGAGACCGGGGTTCAATTCCCCGACGGGGAGAATTTTTAACATCCCCAATTTTAAACTTTTGGGCAGCTCCTTAAAAAGACCCTGGGAAAAGTTGAATAGAACAAAATGAACGAAAATAATTTTAAAATATGAACATGACGAAATTTATAACAACTCCCTGCACCAGTTCCTCGTTAGTAGAGTGTTCTCCTTCTGTTTGCCTGTTGTGTGGGGCACTGAGGAGGGAGAGAGAAAATGAGATAACAGCGGGAGAAAGCACGACTGCTCTTTCAAAGAGACAGCACAGGCACGATTGGCCGAATGGCCTCCCACCGTGCTGCCAGCCTCCATGAATGCATGACACTGAGATGGATATCTGAGACATACCCACACAAAGAGAGCACATACGGGTATTTTGTGTGTGTTTGCTGCTTTTTCTCAAGCACTGCATAACCATTTCCTGGACAATGTCGTGGATATTATGATGTTCAGTTTTCACTTCCCCGACGGCTTCTCTATGACTTTATGCCTCTGTCTCTGAGAAAAGCATAGAAGGAAATATATGGCAAATGGACCCCTTCCCGCACTTGATGCTGTGGCTTAGTGAACATGTCCTTTGTGTTCTCGTCTAAAAGATGTCATCTTGTACGAAAAGTTTGCCTGGCGTGAAAGTGATCTGAATTTCAAAGCAGCAAGGAGGAAAGTCTGCGTTGCTCTGCTTGCTGGCAGGCAGCTTCTTGCAGCTTCTTGCAGCTTCCCTGGTGGTCTAGTGGTTAGGATTCGGCGCTCTCACCGCCGCGGCCCGGGTTCGATTCCCGGTTAGGGAACAGTGCGTTTTGAGGCTGTTTGAAATGCCTCCAATCAATGCACCCGCGCGAAGCAATGTCTGCTCCTGATCAACCTTTGCAATTTCAACACTGCTGATGCCTCAACAGGTGCGCAATGCACTTCCTTGCCTTTTGTAAAATGCCTGCTGTTTCAAAGTCAGCAGGAAATTACATTTGGGACGAGACAATTTAAACGTGTACATGCCCACATTTAACTGCAGCTGACAGTGTCAGAACAGTCACTGTTATTATCAAACTTCCATGTATTTTCTTGCAGGCTGCACCCCCCTTACAAACATAGCTTATCACAGCACGGCTATCAATCAACTCAACGCCAGTTTGAAGAATGCAACATTTGAAAGTTAGCAACGTGTGCAAGACTTTAGTGAGAGAGAGTTGGGCCGTGATAACATTTCTAAGCAGTAAGATATTCAGTAGGCCTGAGCCCTTGCTGCGTAATACAATTCTCCCCATACTGATTCTGCTATCTTCAATTGGTCTCCTCTGGTTACCGTCATTCCTGCCACTGGCAAGCGTTTCTCCTTATTACCTCAATCAAATCCCCTTGTAATTTTGAAAGCCTCTTATTAAATTTCCTCTTAACCGTCTGAGGAAAACAATCACAAACTCTCAACATAACTGAAGTTCCTTATCCCTCGGACCACTCTGCAAGACGTCAAACTGACTGTCTCGCTCTGTATGTCTATCTTTGTCTCCCTCTTTGTCCCTGTCTCTCTCTGTATAGGATTCTGAGGGTGCTTGACAGGATAGATGCAGGGAGGATGTTTCCCCTCCTAGGGGAATCTACAACTAGGGGGCAAAGCTCCAGGATATCCGGTCGCCCATTTAAAACGGAGATGAGGAGGAATTTCTTCTCTCAGAATGTCGTGAATCTTTGGAATCCTCTACCCCAGAGAGCTGTGGAGGCGGAGCCACTGAATATATTCAAGGTGGAGATAGACATATATTTGAGCTGCAGTGGAGTCAAGGGTTATGGGGAGCGGGCAGGAAAGTGGCGTTGAGTAGAAGATCTGATCAGCCATGATCTTATTGAATGGCGGGGCAGGTTCGAGGGGCCGAATGGCCCACTCCTGCTCCTGTTCCTTCTATTCTTATTTCTGTCCCTTCTGCCTCTGTCCCTCTGTTCAAAGGTCGATTTTTGCTTTGACAGATTCGGCACCTTTCAGTTCCTCGTTAGTATAGTGGTGAGTATCCCCGCCTGTCACGCGGGAGACCGGGGTTCAATTCCCCGACGGGGAGAATTTTTAACATCCCCAATTTTAAACCTTTGGGCAGCTCCTTAAAAAGACCCTGGGAAAAGTTGAATAGAACAAAATGAACGAAAATAATTTTAAAATATGAACGTGACGAAATTTATAACAACTCCCTGCACCAGTTCCTCGTTAGTAGAGTGTTCTCCTTCTGTTTGCCTGTTGTGTGGGGCACTGAGGAGGGAGAGAGAAAATGAGATAACAGCGGGAGAAAGCACGACTGCTCTTTCAAAGAGACAGCACAGGCACGATTGGCAGAATGGCCTCCCACCGTGCTGCCAGCCTCCATGAATGCATGACACTGAGATGGATATCTGAGACATACCCACACAAAGAGAGCACATACGGGTATTTTGTGTGTGTTTGCTGCTTTTTCTCAAGCACTGCATAACCATTTCCTGGACAATGTCGTGGATATTATGATGTTCAGTTTTCACTTCCCCGACGGCTTCTCTATGACTTTATGCCTCTGTCTCTGAGAAAAGCATAGAAGGAAATATATGGCAAATGGACGCCTTCCCGCACTTGATGCTGTGGCTTAGTGAACATGTCCTTTGTGTTCTCGTCTAAAAGATGTCATCTTGTACGAAAAGTTTGCCTGGCGTGAAAGTGATCTGAATTTCAAAGCAGCAAGGAGGAAAGTCTGCGTTGCTCTGCTTGCTGGCAGGCAGCTTCTTGCAGCTTCTTGCAGCTTCCCTGGTGGTCTAGTGGTTAGGATTCGGCGCTTTCACCGCCGTCGGCCCGGGTTCGATTCCCGGTTAGGGAACAGTGCGTTTTGAGGCTGTTTGAAATGCCTCCAATCAATGCACCCGCGCGAAGCAATGTCTGCTCCTGATCAACCTTTGCAATTTCAACACTGCTGATGCCTCAACAGGTGCGCAATGCACTTCCTTGCCTTTTGTAAAATGCCTGCTGTTTCAAAGTCAGCAGGAAATTACATTTGGGACGAGACAATTTAAACGTGTACATGCCCACATTTAACTGCAGCTGACAGTGTCAGAACAGTCACTGTTATTATCAAACTTCCATGTATTTTCTTGCAGGCTGCACCCCCCTAACAAACATAGCTTATCACAGCACGGCTATCAATCAACTCAACGCCAGTTTGAAGAATGCAACATTTGAAAGTTAGCAACGTGTGCAAGACTTTAGTGAGAGAGAGTTGGGCCGTGATAACATTTCTAAGCAGTAAGATATTCAGTAGGCCTGAGCCCTTGCTGCGTAATACAATTCTCCCCATACTGATTCTGCTATCTTCAATTGGTCTCCTCTGGTTACCGTCATACCTGCCACTGGCAAGCGTTTCTCCTTATTACCTCAATCAAATCCCCTTGTAATTTTGAAAGCCTCTTATTAAATTTCCTCTTAACCGTCTGAGGAAAACAATCACAAACTCTCAACATAACTGAAGTTCCTTATCCCTCGGACCACTCTGCAAGACGTCAAACCGACTGTCTCGCTCTGTATGTCTATCTTTGTCTCCCTCTTTGTCCCTGTCTCTCTCTGTATAGGATTCTGAGGGTGCTTGACAGGATAGATGCAGGGAGGATGTTTCCCCTCCTAGGGGAATCTACAACTAGGGGGCAAAGCTCCAGGATATCCGGTCGCCCATTTAAAACGGAGATGAGGAGGAATTTCTTCTCTCAGAATGTCGTGAATCTTTGGAATCCTCTACCCCAGTGAGCTGTGGAGGCGGAGCCACTGAATATATTCAAGGTGGAGATAGACATATATTTGAGCTGCAGTGGAGTCAAGGGTTATGGGGAGCGGGCAGGAAAGTGGCGTTGAGTAGAAGATCTGATCAGCCATGATCTTATTGAATGGCGGGGCAGGCTCGAGGGGCCGAATGGCCCACTCCTGCTCCTATTCCTTCTGTTCTTACTCTTATTTCTGTCCCTTCTGCCTCTGTCCCTCTGTTCACAGGTCGATTTTTGCTCTGACAGATTCGGCACCTTTCAGTTCCTCGTTAGTATAGTGGTGAGTATCCCCGCCTGTCACGCGGGAGACCGGGGTTCAATTCCCCGACGGGGAGAATTTTTAACATCCCCAATTTTAAACCTTTGAGCAGCTCCTCAAAAAGACCCTGGGAAAAGTTGAATAGAACAAAATGAACGAAAATAATTTTAAAATAGGTACATGACGAAATTTATAACAACTCCCTGCACCAGTTCCTCGTTAGTAGAGTGTTCTCCTTCTGTTTGCCTGTTGTGTGGGGCTCTGAGGAGGGAGAGAGAAAATGAGATAACAGCGGGAGAAAGCACGACTGCTCTATCAAAGAGACAGCACAGGCACGATTGGCCGAAAGGCCTCCCACCGTGCTGCCAGCCTCCATGAATGCATGACACTGAGATGGATATCTGAGACATACCCACACAAAGAGAGCACATACGGGTATTTTGTGTGTGTTTGCTGCTTTGTCTCAAGCACTGCATAAACATTTGCTCGACAATGTCGTGGATATTATGATGTCAGTTTTCACTTCCCCGACGGCTTCTCTCTGACTTTATGCCTCTGTCTCTGAGAAAAGCATAGAAGGAAATATATGGCAAATGGACGCCTTCCCGCACTTGATGCTGTGGCTTAGTGAACATGTCCTTTGTGTTCTCGTCTAAAAGATGTCATCTTGTACGAAAGGTTTGCCTGGCGTTGAAGTGATCTGAATTTCAAAGCAGCAAGGAGGAAAGTCTGCGTTGCTCTGCTTGCTGGCAGGCAGTTTCTTGCAGCTTCCCTGGTGGTCTAGTGGTTTGGATTCGGCGCTTTCACCGCCGCGGCCCGGGTTCGATTCCCGGTTAGAGAACAGTGCGTTTTGAGGCTGTTTGAAATGCCTCCAATCAATGCACCCGCGCGAAGCAATGTCTGCTCCTGATCAACCTTTAGCAATTTCAACACTGCTGATGCCTCAACAGGCACACAATGCACTTCCTTGCCTTTTGTAAAATGCCTGCTATTTCAAAGTCAGCAGGAAATTACATTTGGGACGAGACAATTTAAACGCGTATATGCCCACATTTAACTGCAGCTGACAGTGTCAGAACAGTCACGGTTATTATCAAACTTCCATGTATATTCTTGCAGGCTGCACCCCTAACAAACTTAGCTTATCACAGCACGGCTATCAATCAACTCAACGCTAGTTTGAAGAATGCAACATTTGAAAGTTAGCAACGTGTGCAAGACTTTAGTGAGAGAGAGTTGGGCCGTGATAACATTTCTAAGCAGTAAGATATTCAGTAGGCCTGAGCCCTTGCTGCGTAATACAATTCTCCCCATACTGATTCTGCTATCTTCAATTGGTCTCCTCTGGTTACCGTCATACCTGCCACTGGCAAGCGTTTCTCCTTATTACCTCAATCAAATCCCCTTGTAATTTTGAAAGCCTCTTATTAAATTTCCTCTTAACCGTCTGAGGAAAACAATCACAAACTCTCAACATAACTGAAGTTCCTTATCCCTCGGACCACTCTGCAAGACGTCAAACTGACTGTCTCGCTCTGTATGTCTATCTTTGTCTCCCTCTTTGTCCCTGTCTCTCTCTGTATAGGATTCTGAGGGTGCTTGACAGGATAGATGCAGGGAGGATGTTTCCCCTCCTAGGGGAATCTACAACTAGGGGGCAAAGCTCCAGGATATCCGGTCGCCCATTTAAAACGGAGATGAGGAGGAATTTCTTCTCTCAGAATGTCGTGAATCTTTGGAATCCTCTACCCCAGTGAGCTGTGGAGGCGGAGCCACTGAATATATTCAAGGTGGAGATAGACATATATTTGAGCTGCAGTGGAGTCAAGGGTTATGGGGAGCGGGCAGGAAAGTGGCGTTGAGTAGAAGATCTGATCAGCCATGATCTTATTGAATGGCGGGGCAGGTTCGAGGGGCCGAATGGCCTGCTCCTGTTCCTTCTATTCTTATTTCTGTCCCTTCTGCCTCTGTCCCTCTGTTCAAAGGTCGATTTTTGCTTTGATAGATTCGGCACCTTTCAGTTCCTCGTTAGTATAGTGGTGAGTATCCCCGCATGTCACGCGGGAGACCGGGGTTCAATTCCCCGACGGGGAGAATTTTTAACATCCCCAATTTTAAACCTTTGGGCAGCTCCTTAAAAAGACCCTGGGAAAAGTTGAATAGAACAAAATGATCGAAAATAATTTTAAAATATGAACATGACGAAATTTATAACAACTCCCTGCACCAGTTCCTCGTTAGTAGAGTGTTCTCCTTCTGTTTGCCTGTTGTGTGGGGCACTGAGGAGGGAGAGAGAAAATGAGATAACAGCGGGAGAAAGCACGACTGCTCTTTCAAAGAGACAGCACAGGCACGATTGGCCGAATGGCCTCCCACCGTGCTGCCAGCCTCCATGAATGCATGACACTGAGATGGATATCTGAGACATACCCACACAAAGAGAGCACATACGGGTATTTTGTGTGTGTTTGCTGCTTTGTCTCAAGCACTGCATAACCATTTCCTGGACAATGTCGTGGATATTATGATGTTCAGTTTTCACTTCCCCGACGGCTTCTCTATGACTTTATGCCTCTGTCTCTGAGAAAAGCATAGAAGGTAATATATGGCAAATGGACCCCTTCCCGCACTTGATGCTGTGGCTTAGTGAACATGTCCTTTGTGTTCTCGTCTAAAAGATGTCATCTTGTACGAAAAGTTTGCCTGGCGTTAAAGTGATCTGAATTTCAAAGCAGCAAGGAGGAAGGTCTGCGTTGCTCTGCTTGCTGGCAGGCAGCTTCTTGCAGCTTCCCTGGTGGTCTAGTGGTTAAGATTCGGCGCTTTCACTGCCGCGGCCCGGGTTCGATTCCCGATTAGAGAACAGTGCGTTTTGAGGCTGTTTGAAATGCCTCCAATCAATGCACCCGCGCGAAGCAATGCCTGCTCCTGATCAACCTTTGCAATTTCAACACTGCTGCTGCCTCAACAGGTACACAATGCACTTCCTTGCCTTTTGTAAAATGCCTGCTGTTTCAAAGTCAGCAGGAAATTACATTTGGGACGAGACAATTTAAACGTGTACATGCCCACATTTAACTGCAGCTGACAGTGTCAGAACAGTCACGGTTATTATCAAACTTCCATGTATTTTCTTGCAGGCTGCACCCCCCTAACAAACTTAGCTTATCACAGCACGGCTATCAATCAACTCAACGCCAGTTTGAAGAATGCAACATTTGAAAGTCAGCAAAGTGTGCAAGACTTTAGTGAGAGAGAGTTGGGCCGTGATAACATTTCTAAGCAGTAAGATATTCAGTAGGCCTGAGCCCTTGCTGCATAATACAATTCTCCCCATACTGATTCTGCTATCTTCAATTGGTCTCCTCTGGTTACCGTCATACCTGCCACTGGCAAGCGTTTCTCCTTATTACCTCAATCAAATCCCCTTGTAATTTTGAAAGCCTCTTATTAAATTTCCTCTTAACCGTCTGAGGAAAACAATCACAAACTCTCAACATAACTGAAGTTCCTTATCCCTCGGACCACTCTGCAAGACGTCAAACTGACTGTCTCGCTCTGTATGTCTATCTTTGTCTCCCTCTTTGTCCCTGTCTCTCTCTGTATAGGATTCTGAGGGTGCTTGACAGGATAGATGCAGGGAGGATGTTTCCCCTCCTAGGGGAATCTACAACTAGGGGGCAAAGCTCCAGGATATCCGGTCGCCCATTTAAAACGGAGATGAGGAGGAATTTCTTCTCTCAGAATGTCGTGAATCTTTGGAATCCTCTACCCCAGAGAGCTGTGGAGGCGGAGCCACTGAATATATTCAAGGTGGAGATAGACATATATTTGAGCTGCAGTGGAGTCAAGGGTTATGGGGAGCGGGCAGGAAAGTGGCGTTGAGTAGAAGATCTGATCAGCCATGATCTTATTGAATGGCGGGGCAGGCTCGAGGGGCCGAATGGCCCACTCCTGCTCCTATTCCTTCTGTTCTTATTCTTATTTCTGTCCCTTCTGCCTCTGTCCCTCTGTTCACAGGTCGATTTTTGCTCTGACCGATTCGGCACCTTTCAGTTCCTCGTTAGTATAGTGGTGAGTATCCCCGCCTGTCACGCGGGAGACCGGGGTTCAATTCCCCGACGGGGAGAATTTTTAACATCCCCAATTTTAAACCTTTGAGCAGCTCCTCAAAAAGACCCTGGGAAAAGTTGAATAGAACAAAATGAACGAAAATAATTTTAAAATAGGTACATGACGAAATTTATAACAACTCCCTGCACCAGTTCCTCGTTAGTAGAGTGTTCTCCTTCTGTTTGCCTGTTGTGTGGGGCTCTGAGGAGGGAGAGAGAAAATGAGATAACAGCGGGAGAAAGCACGACTGCTCTTTCAAAGAGACAGCACAGGCACGATTGGCCGAAAGGCCTCCCACCGTGCTGCCAGCCTCCATGAATGCATGACACTCAGATGGATATCTGAGACATACCCACACAAAGAGAGCACATACGGGTATTTTGTGTGTGTTTGCTGCTTTGTCTCAAGCACTGCATAAACATTTGCTCGACAATGTCGTGGATATTATGATGTCAGTTTTCACTTCCCCGACGGCTTCTCTCTGACTTTATGCCTCTGTCTCTGAGAAAAGCATAGAAGGAAATATATGGCAAATGGACGCCTTCCCGCACTTGATGCTGTGGCTTAGTGAACATGTCCTTTGTGTTCTCGTCTAAAATATGTCATCTTGTACGAAAGGTTTGCCTGGCGTTAAAGTGATCTGAATTTCAAAGCAGCAAGGAGGAAAGTCTGCGTTGCTCTGCTTGCTGGCAGGCAGTTTCTTGCAGCTTCCCTGGTGGTCTAGTGGTTTGGATTCGGCGCATTCACCGCCGCGGCCCGGGTTCGATTCCCGGTTAGGGAACAGTGCGTTTTGAGGCTGTTTGAAATGCCTCCAATCAATGCACCCGCGCGAAGCAATGTCTGCTCCTGATCAACCTTTAGCAATTTCAACACTGCTGATGCCTCAACAGGCACACAATGCACTTCCTTGCCTTTTGTAAAATGCCTGCTGTTTCAAAGTCAGCAGGAAATTACATTTGGGACGAGACAATTTAAACGCGTATATGCCCACATTTAACTGCAGCTGACAGTGTCAGAACAGTCACGGTTATTATCAAACTTCCATGTATATTCTTGCAGGCTGCACCCCTAACAAACTTAGCTTATCACAGCACGGCTATCAATCAACTCAACGCCAGTTTGAAGAATGCAACATTTGAAAGTTAGCAACGTGTGCAAGACTTTAGTGAGAGAGAGTTGGGCCGTGATAACATTTCTAAGCAGTAAGATATTCAGTAGGCCTGAGCCCTTGCTGCGTAATACAATTCTCCCCATACTGATTCTGCTATCTTCAATTGGTCTCCTCTGGTTACCGTCATACCTGCCACTGGCAAGCGTTTCTCCTTATTACCTCAATCAAATCCCCTTGTAATTTTGAAAGCCTCTTATTAAATTTCCTCTTAACCGTCTGAGGAAAACAATCACAAACTCTCAACATCACTGAAGTTCCTTATCCCTCGGACCACTCTGCAAGACGTCAAACTGAGTGTCTCGCTATGTATGTCTATCTTTGTCTCCCTCTTTGTCCCTGTCTCTCTCTGTATAGGATTCTGAGGTGGCTTGACTGGATAGATGCAGGGAGGATGTTTCCCCTCCTGGGGGAATCTACAACTAGGGGGCAAAGCTCCAGGATATCCGGTCGCCCATTTAAAACGGAGATGAGGAGGAATTTCTTCTCTCAGAATGTCGTGAATCTTTGGAATCCTCTACCCCAGAGAGCTGTGGAGGCGGAGCCACTGAATATATTCAAGGTGGAGGTAGACATATATTTGAGCTGCAGTGGAGTCAAGGGTTATGGGGAGCGGGCAGGAAAGTGGCGTTGAGTAGAAGATCTGATCAGCCATGATCTTATTGAATGGCGGGGCAGGTTCGAGGGGCCGAATGGCCTGCTCCTGTTCCTTCTATTCTTATTTCTGTCCCTTCTGCCTCTGTCCCTCTGTTCAAAGGTCGATTTTTGCTTTGACAGATTCGGCACCTTTCAGTTCCTCGTTAGTATAGTGGTGAGTATCCCCGCCTGTCACGCGGGAGACCGGGGTTCAATTCCCCGACGGGGAGAATTTTTAACATCCCCAATTTTAAACCTTTGGGCAGCTCCTTAAAAAGACCCTGGGAAAAGTTGAATAAAACAAAATGAACGAAAATAATTTTAAAATATGAACATGACGAAATTTATAACAACTCCCTGCACCAGTTCCTCGTTAGTAGAGTGTTCTCCTTCTGTTTGCCTGTTGTGTGGGGCACTGAGGAGGGAGAGAGAAAATGAGATAACAGCGGGAGAAAGCACGACTGCTCTTTCAAAGAGACAGCACAGGCACGATTGGCCGAATGGCCTCCCACCGTGCTGCCAGCCTCCATGAATGCATGACACTGAGATGGATATCTGAGACATACCCACACAAAGAGAGCACATACGGGTATTTTGTGTGTGTTTGCTGCTTTGTCTCAAGCACTGCATAACCATTTCCTGGACAATGTCGTGGATATTATGATGTTCAGTTTTCACTTCCCCGACGGCTTCTCTATGACTTGATGCCTCTGTCTCTGAGAAAAGCATAGAAGGTAATATATGGCAAATGGACCCCTTCCCGCACTTGATGCTGTGGCTTAGTGAACATGTCCTTTGTGTTCTCGTCTAAAAGATGTCATCTTGTACGAAAAGTTTGCCTGGCGTTAAAGTGATCTGAATTTCAAAGCAGCAAGGAGGAAAGTCTGCGTTGCTCTGCTTGCTGGCAGGCAGCTTTTTGCAGCTTCCCTGGTGGTCTAGTGGTTAAGATTCGGCGCTTTCACTGCAGCGGCCCGGGTTCGATTCCCGATTAGAGAACAGTGCGTTTTGAGGCTGTTTGAAATGCCTCCAATCAATGCACCCGCGCGAAGCAATGCCTGCTCCTGATCAACCTTTGCAATTTCAACACTGCTGCTGCCTCAACAGGTACACAATGCACTTCCTTGCCTTTTGTAAAATGCCTGCTGTTTCAAAGTCAGCAGGAAATTACATTTGGGACGAGACAATTTAAACGTGTACATGCCCACATTTAACTGCAGCTGACAGTGTCAGAACAGTCACGGTTATTATCAAACTTCCATGTATTTTCTTGCAGGCTGCACCCCCCTAACAAACTTAGCTTATCACAGCACGGCTATCAATCAACTCAACGCCAGTTTGAAGAATGCAACATTTGAAAGTCAGCAAAGTGTGCAAGACTTTAGTGAGAGAGAGTTGGGCCGTGATAACATTTCTAAGCAGTAAGATATTCAGTAGGCCTGAGCCCTTGCTGCATAATACAATTCTCCCCATACTGATTCTGCTATCTTCAATTGGTCTCCTCTGGTTACCGTCATACCTGCCACTGGCAAGCGTTTCTCCTTATTACCTCAATCAAATCCCCTTGTAATTTTGAAAGCCTCTTATTAAATTTCCTCTTAACCGTCTGAGGAAAACAATCACAAACTCTCAACATAACTGAAGTTCCTTATCCCTCGGACCACTCTGCAAGACGTCAAACTGACTGTCTCGCTCTGTATGTCTATCTTTGTCTCCCTCTTTGTCCCTGTCTCTCTCTGTATAGGATTCTGAGGGTGCTTGACAGGATAGATGCAGGGAGGATGTTTCCCCTCCTAGGGGAATCTACAACTAGGGGGCAAAGCTCCAGGATATCCGGTCGCCCATTTAAAACGGAGATGAGGAGGAATTTCTTCTCTCAGAATGTCGTGAATCTTTGGAATCCTCTACCCCAGAGAGCTGTGGAGGCGGAGCCACTGAATATATTCAAGGTGGAGATAGACATATATTTGAGCTGCAGTGGAGTCAAGGGTTATGGGGAGCGGTCAGGAAAGTGGCGTTGAGTAGAAGATCTGATCAGCCATGATCTTATTGAATGGCGGGGCAGGCTCGAGGGGCCGAATGGCCCACTCCTGCTCCTATTCCTTCTGTTCTTATTCTTATTTCTGTCCCTTCTGCCTCTGTCCCTCTGTTCACAGGTCGATTTTTGCTCTGACAGATTCGGCACCTTTCAGTTCCTCGTTAGTATAGTGGTGAGTATCACCGCCTGTCACGCGGGAGACCGGGGTTCAATTCCCCGACGGGGAGAATTTTTAACATCCCCAATTTTAAACCTTTGAGCAGCTCCTTAAAAAGACCCTGGGAAAAGTTGAATAGAACAAAATGAACGAAAATAATTTTAAAATATGTACATGACGAAATTTATAACAACGCCCTGCACCAGTTCCTCGTTAGTAGAGTGTTCTCCTTCTGTTTGCCTGTTGTGTGGGGCTCTGAGGAGGGAGAGAGAAAATGAGATAACAGCGGGAGAAAGCACGACTGCTCTTTCAAAGAGACAGCACAGGCACGATTGGCCGAAAGGCCTCCCACCGTGCTGCCAGCCTCCATGAATGCATGACACTGAGATGGATATCTGAGACATACCCACACAAAGAGAGCACATACGGGTATTTTGTGTGTGTTTGCTGCTTTGTCTCAAGCACTGCATAACCATTTCCTGGACAATGTCGTGGATATTATGATGTTCAGTTTTCACTTCCCCGACGGCTTCTCTCTGACTTTATGCCTCTGTCTCTGAGAAAAGCATAGAAGGAAATATATGGCAAATGGACGCCTTCCCGCACTTGATGCTGTGGCTTAGTGAACATGTCCTTTGTGTTCTCGTCTAAAAGATGTCATCTTGTACGAAAGGTTTGCCTGGCGTTAAAGTGATCTGAATTTCAAAGCAGCAAGGAGGAAAGTCTGCGTTGCTCTGCTTGCTGGCAGGCAGTTTTTTGCAGCTTCCCTGGTGGTCTAGTGGTTTGGATTCGGCGCTTTCACCGCCGCGGCCCGGGTTCGATTCCCGGTTAGGGAACAGTGCGTTTTGAGGCTGTTTGAAATGCCTCCAATCAATGCACCCGCGCGAAGCAATGTCTGCTCCTGATCAACCTTTAGCAATTTCAACACTGCTGATGCCTCAACAGGCACACAATGCACTTCCTTGCCTTTTGTAAAATGCCTGCTGTTTCAAAGTCAGCAGGAAATTACATTTGGGACGAGACAATTTAAACGCGTATATGCCCACATTTAACTGCAGCTGACAGTGTCAGAACAGTCACGGTTATTATCAAACTTCCATGTATATTCTTGCAGGCTGCACCCCTAACAAACTTAGCTTATCACAGCACGGCTATCAATCAACTCAACGCCAGTTTGAAGAATGCAACATTTGAAAGTTAGCAACGTGTGCAAGACTTTAGTGAGAGAGAGTTGGGCCGTGATAACATTTCTAAGCAGTAAGATATTCAGTAGGCCTGAGCCCTTGCTGCGTAATACAATTCTCCCCATACTGATTCTGCTATCTTCAATTGGTCTCCTCTGGTTACCGTCATACCTGCCACTGGCAAGCGTTTCTCCTTATTACCTCAATCAAATCCCCTTGTAATTTTGAAAGCCTCTTATTAAATTTCCTCTTAACCGTCTGAGGAAAACAATCACAAACTCTCAACATCACTGAAGTTCCTTATCCCTCGGACCACTCTGCCAGACGTCAAACTGAGTGTCTCGCTCTGTATGTCTATCTTTGTCTCCCTCTTTGTCCCTGTCTCTCTCTGTATAGGATTCTGAGGTGGCTTGACTGGATAGATGCAGGGAGGATGTTTCCCCTCCTGGGGGAATCTACAACTCGGGGGCAAAGCTCCAGGATATCCGGTCGCCCATTTAAAACGGAGATGAGGAGGAATTTCTTCTCTCAGAATGTCGTGAATCTTTGGAATCCTCTACCCCAGAGAGCTGTGGAGGCGGAGCCACTGAATATATTCAAGGTGGAGATAGACATATATTTGAGCTGCAGTGGAGTCAAGGGTTATGGGGAGCGGGCAGGAAAGTGGCGTTGAGTAGAAGATCTGATCAGCCATGATCTTATTGAATGGCGGGGCAGGCTCGAGGGGCCGAATGGCCCACTCCTGCTCCTATTCCTTCTGTTCTTATTCTTATTTCTGTCCCTTCTGCCTCTGTCCCTCTGTTCACAGGTCGATTTTTGCTCTGACAGATTCGGCACCTTTCAGTTCCTCCTTAGTATAGTGGTGAGTATCCCCGCCTGTCACGCGGGAGACCGGGGTTTAATTCCCCGACGGGGAGAATTTTTAACATCCCCAATTTTAAACCTTTGGGCAGCTCCTTAAAAAGACCCTGGGAAAAGTTGAATAGAACAAAATGAACGAAAATAATTTAAAAATATGTACATGACGAAATTTATAACAACTCCCTGCACCAGTTCCTCGTTAGTAGAGTGTTCTCCTTCTGTTTGCCTGTTGCGTGGGGCACTGAGGAGGGAGAGAGAAAATGAGATAACAGCGGGAGAAAGCACGACTGCTCTTTCAAAGAGACAGCACAGGCACGATTGGCCGAATGGCCTCCCACCGTGCTGCCAGCCTCCATGAATGCATGACACTGAGATGGATATCTGAGACATACCCACACAAAGAGAGCACATACGGGTATTTTGTGTGTGTTTGCTGCTTTGTCTCAAGCACTGCATAACCATTTCCTGGACAATGTCGTGGATATTATGATGTCAGTTTTCACTTCCCCGACGGCTTCTCTCTGACTTTATGCCTCTGTCTCTGAGAAAAGCATAGAAGGTAATATATGGCAAATGGACGCCTTCCCGCACTTGATGCTGTGGCTTAGTGAACATGTCCTTTGTGTTCTCGTCTAAAAGATGTCATCTTGTACGAAAAGTTTGCCTGGCGTGAAAGTGATCTGAATTTCAAAGCAGCAAGGAGGAAAGTCTGCGTTGCTCTGCTTGCTGGCAGGCAGCTTCTTGCAGCTTCTTGCAGCTTTCCTGGTGGTCTAGTGGTTAAGATTCGGCGCTTTCACCGCCGCGGCCCGCGTTCGATTCCCGGTTAGGGAACAGTGCGTTTTGAGGCTGTTTGAAATGCCTCCAATCAATGACCCGCGCGAAGCAATGCCTGCTCTTGATCAACATGTGCAATTTCAACACTGCTGCTGCCTCAACAGGTACACAATGCACTTCCTTGCCTTTTGTAAAATGCCTGCTGTTTCAAAGTCAGCAGGAAATTACATTTGGGACGAGACAATTTAAACGTGTACTTGCCCACATTTAACTGCAGCTGACAGTGTCAGAACAGTCACGGTTATTATCAAACTTCCATGTATTTTCTTGCAGGCTGCACCCCCCCAAACAAACTTAGCTTATCACAGCACGGCTATCAATCAACTCAACGCCAGTTTGAAGAATGCAACATTTGAAAGTTAGCAACGTGTGCAAGACTTTAGTGAGAGAGAGTTGGGCCGTGATAACATTTCTAAGCAGTAAGATATTCAGTAGGCCTGAGCCCTTGCTGCGTAATACAATTCTCCCCATACTGATTCTGTTATCTTCAATTGGTCTCCTCTGGTTACCGTCATACCTGCCACTGGCAAGCGTTTCTCTTTATTAACTCAATCAAATCCCCTTGTAATTTTGAAAGCCTCTTATTAAATTTCCTCTTAACCGTCTGAGGAAAACAATCACAAACTCTCAACATAACTGAAGTTCCTTATCCCTCGGACCACTCTGCAAGGCGTCAAACTGAGTGTCTCGCTCTGTATGTCTATCTTTGTCTCCCTCTTTGTCCCTGTCTCTCTCTGTATAGGATTCTGAGGGTGCTTGACAGGATAGATGCAGAGAGGATGTTTCCCCTCCTGGGGGAATCTACAACTCGGGGGCAAAGCTCCAGGATATCCGGTCGCCCATTTAAAACGGAGATGAGGAGGAATTTCTTCTCTCAGAATGTCGTGAGTCTTTGGAATCCTCTGCCCCAGAGAGCTGTGGAGGCGGAGTCACTGAATATATTCAAGGTGGAGATAGACATATATTTGAGCTGCAGTGGAGTCAAGGGTTATGGGGAGCGGGCAGGAAAGTGGCGTTGAGTAGAAGATCTGATCAGCCATGATCTTATTGAATGGCGGGGCAGGCTCGAGGGGCCGAATGGCCCACTCCTGCTCCTATTCCTTCTGTTCTTATTCTTATTTCTGTCCCTTCTGCCTCTGTCCCTCTGTTCACAGGTCGATTTTTGCTCTGACAGATTCGGCACCTTTCAGTTCCTCGTTAGTTTTGTGGTGAGTATCCCCGCCTGTCACGCGGGAGACCGGGGTTCAATTTCCCGACGGGGAGAATTTTTAACATCCCCAATTTTAAACCTTTGGGCAGCTCCTTAAAAAGACCCTGGGAAAAGTTGAATAGAACAAAATGAACGAAAATAATTTTAAAATATGTACATGAGGAAATTTATAACAACTCCCTGCACCAGTTCCTCGTTAGTAGAGTGTTCTCCTTCTGTTTGCCTGTTGTGTGGGGCACTGAGGAGGGAGAGAGAAAATGAGATAACAGCGGGAGAAAGCACGACTGCTCTTTCAAAGAGACAGCACAGGCACGATTGGCCGAATGGCCTCCCACCGTGCTGCCAGCCTCCATGAATGCATGACACTGAGATGGATATCTGAGACATACCCACACAAAGAGAGCACATACGGGTATTTTGTGTGTGTTTGCTGCTTTGTCTCAAGCACTGCATAACCATTTCCTCTACAATGTCGTGGATATTATCATGTTCAGTATTCAATTCCCCGACGGCTTCTCTCTGACTTTATGCCTCTGTCTCTGAGAAAAGCATAGAAGGAAATATATGCCAAATGGTCGCCTTCCCGCACTTGATGCTGTGGCTTAGTGAACATGTCCTTTGTGTTCTCGTCTAAAAGATGTCATCTTGTACGAAAAGTTTGCCTGGCATGAAAGTGATTTGAATTTCAAAGCAGCAAGGAGGAATAACTGCGTTGCCCTGCTTCTTGGCAGGAAGTTTTTCGCAGCTTTTCTGCTGGACTAGTGGTTAGGATTCGGCGCGTTCACCACGGCTGCTCGGGATCGTTTCCTGCCCAGAGAACAGTGCATTTTGGGGCTGTTTGAAATGCCACCAATCAAAACACCCGCGCGAAGCAATGCTTGCACCTCATCAACCTTTCAACTTTCCGCAGCGCTGCTGCTTCAACAGTCAGCAGCTTATCATTAGGCATTCTGTGAAATGGCTGCTCTTTCAAAGCCAGCCGGAAATTACATTGTGAACGAGACACTTTAAATGTTTACATGCCCACATTTAACTGTAGCTCACAGTATCAGAACAGTCACGGTTATTATCCGTATTCCATGTATTTTCTTGTCAACTGCATCTCCCGAACAAACTTAGCTGATCACAGCACGGCTATCAATCAACTCATTGCCAGTGTGAAAAATGCAACATTTGAGACTTATAAACGGTTGCAATCCTGGAATGAGAGAGTGCCTGGGCCGTGATAACTTATCCTGAGCAGTAAGATATTCATTAGTCCTGAGCCCTTGCTGCGTAAGACAATTCTCCCCATACTGATTCTTTTGCTGGTTATCTTCAATCGGTGTCCTCTGGTTGCCGTCACTCCTGCCACTGGAAAGCGTTTCTCCTTATTACCTCAATCAAAGCCACTTTAGTTTTGAAAGCCTCAATTAAATTTCCTCTTAACCTTCTGAGGAAAACAATCGCAGCTTCTCCACACTCTCAACATATCTGAAGTCCCTTTTCCCTCGGACCAGTCTGTAAGACGTCAAACTGAGGCTCTCGCTCTATATGTCTATCTTTGTCTCTGTCTCCCTCTTTGTCTCTTTATATGATTCTGTGGGGGATTGACAGTGTAGATGCAGGGAGGATGTTCCCCTCCTGCGAGAATCTATAACATGGGGGCAGCGTTTCAGGATAAGAGGTAGCCCATTTAAAACGGAGATGAGGAGGAATTTCTTCTCTCAAACGGTCGTGAATCTTTGGAATCCTCTAGCCCAGAGAGCTGTGGAAGCGGAGTCATTGATTATATTCAAGGCGGAGATAGACATACATTTGAGCTACAAGGGAGTCAAGCGTTAGGGGAAGCGGGTGCGAAAGTGGCGTTGAGTCGAACATCTGATCAGCCATGATCTTATTGAATGGCGGAGCAGGCTCGAGGAACGCATGGCCAAATCCTGCTCCTATTTCTTACGTTCTCATATTCCGATCTTGGCCAGCGGGGTTGCGAACTGTGGCTCGTCTGGCTTAGTTCATTAAATAAGCATCGCAGTAGGAAGCAGCATCAACTTGAAGATGGCTGCGCGGACGACGTGCATTTTCTTCAATGGGTGGCAAAATAAATATATTCGACGTTTAAAATTGCTTTCACGGTTTCAAGAGCATTAAT
This sequence comes from Somniosus microcephalus, assembly GCF_052327205.1. Lineage (NCBI taxonomy): Eukaryota > Metazoa > Chordata > Chondrichthyes > Squaliformes > Somniosidae > Somniosus > Somniosus microcephalus. Next base: position 32,011,883 of record NW_028225183.1, read on the forward strand.
CAATGTAGTATTTCTCCTGTGGCCTAGGCCTCTCGTGATGTCGTGATGTAATAATGGGGTGAAGTGCTTGTTTAACTTTCTGCTTGAATCCTTGTTTGATTGTAGCTTTGAATGTGTCTCGGCACAGGAACCGAAAGGCAGCGGTTAAAATGCAGTAAAAATGACTCATTGGGGACGATGTCCTCATTTCTGTTTGAAATTTATGTAATGATGTAGTTTCTACAGCTTTTTGCGGCAGCATATTCCATGGACCTATCACCCTCTGAGTGAAGTAGTTCCTCCTCATCTCAGTTTTGAAAGAGCAGCCCCTTATTCTAAGACTATGCCCCCTAGTTCTAGTTTCACCCATCATCAGGAACATCTTACCCGCATCCACCCGATCCAACCCCTTCACATACTTATATGTTTTACGTGTTTAAAACTGTTATTTTTGCCATGGACAGTTAATTAAAGTGAGGCTGGCTCGAGGATAAAGGAGCTTGCAATGTCGGGAAGACGAGATGGCGTATAATGTTCTAACGACTTGAAAAAGGGGAGTAAAAGCAGTGATTAAATCGGGAAGGACACTTATTCGACTGTGAAACGACCTGTGAATTGAAGCACTAAATAACTGATAGTGATGTTCGTTGAGTTCAACATTGGAAGGATCCTTAGTGAATGATAATTAGGATCCTGAGAGAAGGAAAATGGCTGGAATTGTCGTTAACACTGGACCATTTGATGAGAATGTCGAACAATGGAGCTCATACACAGAACGATTTGAATACTTCACACAAGCAAATGACATTGGAGGGAACAAAGTAGTACCTACATTGTTAAGTGTGATGGGACCAAAGACTTTCAATCTTTTGCGTACTTTAGTGCATCCAGATAAACCAGGGACTAAACAATATAGCGAAATTGTGGAGATACTAAAAGGGCATTTTTCACCCAAACCCCTAGTCGTAGCTGAAATGTTTAGGTTCCACAGGCGTAACCAGGAAGAAGGAGAAACAGTGACCATGTTTGTAGCTGCACTAAAAAGACTATCAGAGCACTGTGAGTTTAATGACGTGCTAAATGATACTATAAGAGATAGGCTAGTGTATGGTATGAGAACTGACTGAAGCCTTACAGAAGAGACTATTAATGGAGATTAATCTGACACTACAAAGGGCCATTGAAATCAGTATTTCCACGGAGTTGGCAGCTAAGGAAGCTCAACATTTGGGTACAAAAGAAAAAGTGCACAAAGTAAGAACAGAGAGCCAAGGGCCATGCTTCCGTTGTGGCAAAACGGGGCATCTTGCGTCTGCATGCTGTTGAGTGGACATGGATTGCCACAGTTGTGGTAAAAAGGGACATTGTCAGCGCACATGCAGAAATAAAAAGGACACAGAGATAACGTCAAAGACGGAAGGAAGAAAAGAAACATTCAGACAAAAGACAAAGAAGCATGTCGGCTCTGTAGAACAGGACAAAACAGAGGCAAGTGACACGTCAGAGGAGGAATGATCACTGAGCGTGCTGACTGTAGCTGGGGATTCGCATGGCTACTGGCTATCACCCTTGTTAGAGGGGCAGCCTGTGCGAATGCAGATCGATACCGGGGCAGCAGTATCTCTTATGTCAGAGACAGTCTACAAAAATACATTAAAGCACCTTCCACTTCAGCTAGCTAACATAGCATTAAAGACATATTCTGGTGAAAGAGTAACCGTGAGAGATATCACTGAGGTCACAGTTTAGTTGAATGAACAAACTAGGAAGTTACCACTCTACATAGTTAAAGGAGACTAACCCTCCCTGCTGGGACGTTCGTGGATGGAGGAAATAAAATTAGACTGGTCATCAGTCTATATGATGTCACACAATGATCCAGGCTTACCCGCCATCTTAAAGAAACATGCAGAATTCTTTATTGGAGAACTGGGTAGCATGAAAGATATTATTGTGAAGCTCCCTATTAAGCAGGATAGCAAACCCAAGTTCATGAAGGTCCGACCTGTACCCTATGCCATCAGACCAAAAGTCGAGGGTGACTTAGAAGCCCTAGTTGAAAGCTGAGTACTAGAACCATGCAGCATGAGTGAATGGGCAACGCCCATCTTACCAGTGCTCAAGAAAGGGGGTGGAGTTAGGATATTTGGAGATTTTAAAGTATCTGTTAACCCTGTATTGTCCGTGGAGCAATATCCACTTTCCCATATTGATGATTTGTTTGCGGGACTTGCTGGGGGCCAGTCGACCTCTGTCAAGCCTACCTGCAAATGCATGTGGATGAACAGTCACGAGAAATGCTGACTATTGTGATGCACAAGGGCCTATTTAGGTATCGTCGACTACCTTTCGAATTTACTTTAGCTCCATCGCATTTCCAACATGCTATGGACCAGATCGTTAGTGGATTGCCTGGAGTCCACTGCTATTTAGATGATATCTTAGTTACTGGGTGTGATGACCAAGACCATCTGCGTAACTTGGACGCAATGCTACAGAGACTGAGGGATTGCGGACTCAGAGTTCGCAGGGATAAATGCGATTTTATTCAGGCATCAGTTGAGTACCTCGGTCATGTGATCGATGCCACAGGCCTTCACAAGGCACCGTCCAAGACCAAGGCAATCGAGGATGCCCCAGCACCTGAAAATATCAGCCAGCTGCGTTCTTTTCTATTGTTACTGAACTACTATGACGGTTCATACCGAAACTAGCTTCGATGCTGAGGCCGCTGCATTGGTTTCTATGTAAAGGCAAGAAGTGGGAATTGACTAACAAGTGTCAGGAGGCGTTCATGACAGCAAAGGACACGCTCCTGAATTCAGAGCCTTTGACGCATTTTAGCCTTTCATTACCAATACAGTTAGCTTGCAATGCATTGTCATATGTTGTTGGAGCGGTCGTTTCTCATATCATGCCAAATGGAGAATAGAAGCCGACAGCATTCGCATCTAGGACTTTGAACAGAGCTGAAACTAACTACGCCCAAATAGAACGAGAAGCACTGAGCATCGTTTATGGCGTTCGCAAGTTTCTCCAATATTTGTACGGGAGACAGTTCACCCCACTAACAGATCACCGCCCTCTCACGACCATCCTCGGGCCCCATACAGGGATTCAGTCACTTGCTGCGAGCAGAATGCAAAGGTGGGCGCTGCTGTTGTCTGTACACACATTTGACATTAGATATCGCAAATCTGACATGCACGGCAATCCCGACGGTCTTTCCAGGTTGCCGCTGCCTGTCACCAAGCCTATGATGCGTAGCTTGGACATCTGCTATTTTAGGCAGGTGGAGAACGTGCCTGCTACACAGGTCCGACGAAACACCAGAAACGACCCAGTGTTGTCTGCACTGCTGGACATTATCATCAGGGGCAAGCTTGTCAGCGATGACCCAAACCTGAAACCATATCTCTTACGGTGAAACGAACTGTTGGTGCAGTCTGGATGTTTCCTGTGGGGGAGGAGAGTGGTTATTCCACCATCACTACGGAAACCAGTGTTACAGCCACTACACTCCAGACACTGCGGAATGGTTCGTATGAAAGAAATGGCGAAGAGCTACTTCTGGTGGCTGGGTATGAATGGATAGGTTGAGGACAAAGCTAAAACCTGTTCCTCATGTCAGAGAGTTCGTAATGTGCCACAGCTTGCACCTCTTCACCCCTGGGACTTTCTAGAGGAAGCATGGCACCTCATTCATGTAGACTTTGCAGGTCCATTCGAGGAGAGAATGTTCCTGGTGGCTGTTGACGCGCACAGTAAGTGGCCAAAGGTTGTTATAATGAGGTTCACCACCGCTGAGAAGACCATCGAGAAGTTAGGTGAGGTGTTCAGCCGATGTGGATCTCCGATGCAACTTGTCTCAGACTACGGTCCACAATGGGTGTCACAAGAAATGGCTACATTCCTGCAGGTGAATGGCATACAACATATCAGGGCTGCACTATACCACCCTGCGACCAATGGTCTAGCTGAGAGGTTTGTTCAGACCATGGAGCACTCTCTAAGGCCAGGCAATGCTTCATCAGCGCCTGTATAGTTTCCTGTTGAGTTACAGGAACACACCACAAACGACCACAAAAGCATCACCTGCCAATCTACTGCTCAAAAGATAGCTACGAACCAACTTCGACCGACTGAAACCGCCAAAGGTGAAAGACGTGGTACAGTATCAGCAGGATAAGCACAGCAAACGACGTGAAGAACGCTCCAAAGACAGAGTCTTCAGTCCAGGTGAACATGGGTTGGCACGGAACTACAGTGCTGGACCTAAGTGGGTTCCTGCTACTGTCATTGCAAAGACTGGTCCAGTACCCTACACTGGACAGACACCTGAGGACATTGTCTGGAAGTGACACACCGATCAGCTTCTTCAAAGTGCAGCAACACCCACTGAACCACCAACAGCAGTTTATCTGCCATTGGGTGATGCTGTGGGTCATCCGCCTTCTGCACCGAGAGGCTCAACTTCTGAGAAAGCAGCCGCTTGAGCCCCTATCTCATCAGCAAGGGAGGCCTGTATATAGGCACCTCAGCCGCCTACAACTGTGTTGACGTCACCTGTGAGAGACAATGAACTGGAGAGTCAGGTTGACCGCCGGTATCCTACCAGAGAACGGCGGGCAGCTATACGTTTGAACTTAAAGTTCAGAGGCTTACCATTTATCTGGGGCAGTATAATCCCCATGGCTATAGCCATGGTGGGAGGAAGTCTACCCCCACCCAGGTTATTGTGTTTTAAAATGTTGTGGTTCTATTGGGACATCTAATGTAAGAGGGGAGGAGATGTTGTGTATTTTGAATGTTGTATTTGAATTGTTCCACATAGGTTACCGTAGTTGTGATGTGCAATGCACTATGGGAATGAGAGTGCATCGAGTTGAGAAGACTCTCTTGAAAGTGATGGCTGTTAACTGAACTCTGTCTCCTGCGTACTCTTTTAATTGTTATACAAGCAAGGTAATTAAACTCTTGAGATTTAACTTTCACCAGGTTTTACTTATTGAAAACATATCTATTGTATAAAAATTGAGTCTTTCATTCCGTGAAATGAACAGTGGTGAGCAAACTGCTGCTGCCTTCCTGCTTCCAATGGGAACAATCGCTTCAGCGATCAGTCTTCTGCCAGGCAGCCTGGATATACTACTTCCCTTATAGCAATATTCCAAGTGCAGAGTTCTTGCCGTGAAAATCCAGCAGGAAAATCGGCCACAGTAGATAATCCATTCTGAAAACCCTTATCTACACTTTCCTCCGTTTTACACTTACATGGACAAGAACGGAAAGCTTGAAACAATAACAATTGCCAGACAACTTCAGCTTCCTTGCATCGCCCCGCAACCTGATCACGAGTCAACAACGATTCAATCACATACAACGTCGCGAGAACGCCCCCATTTGAATGTGTCCAATCAGGGCCTGAGGATTGAGCTGCTCCATCACAATCAGCTCCAGTACGTTGGAGGACTCGGTTGTGAGCGGGTGATTTGTTCCTGTCGCTGGCGGCATGGCCGAGAAACGAGCAGCCCCTGCAATCTCCTGTTTTCAGCCAAATGCTAGAGGTATGAATTTCTAATCATCAAATCTTTGACCCGAGATGACTTGATTATTGTGTTTGAATGCGGTTTAGTGACTCGCACGGGCCTTGTGCTTTTCTTTTCGCGTGCGGTTTGCAGTGTGTGACCGCTTAACGTTTTGAGACTGAAATGAAGTGTAATGTCTGATTCAAATTGCTGCTCCATATGGCGTTCGGCCAAATTGAGGAATTCAACACAACGAACGGGATTCAAATCGCCATTTCTCTCGTGTGCTGCTTTTGTCCCTTTATACGGCCGCGTGCGTGTCAGAGAATGTGATTGGAGAATAAATCTGCGGCTGCATTGTTTTCAGTGGTGAAATGAAATCAGCAGACTGTACGAAGGAAGAACATATAAATTCTTTCAGGGCTTGACTGTGCGGATGCTGAGAGGCTGTTAACCCTGGCTGTGGAGTCCCGAACTCGGGGTCAATGTTTCAGAATAAGGGGCCGGCCATTAACAATTGAGATGAGGAGAAATTGCTTAATTGTAAGGATTGCGGTTCTTTGGAATTCTCTACCGCAGACGGTTGTGGTGTTCAGTCGTTGAGTACATTCCTAACCGAGATGGATTTGCCCATTACAGAAATCAAGGTACATGGGGCTAGGTCGGTAATTTTCAGTTGAGGTAGAGCCATGAACTTATTGAACGGCGGAGCAGGATCGAGGGCCACATGGCCAAATCCTGCTCCTATTTCTTATGTTATCATGTACCGATGATCTTGGCCGGCAGGTTTGAGAACAGTGGCTGGTCTGGCTTAGTTCATTAATAAGCATCGCAGAAGGCAGTAGCATAAACTGGAAAATGGCTGCACGGACGACGTGCATTTTCTTCAATGCGTTGCAAAAGAAATATTTTCGACGGTTACAATTGCTTTCACGGTTTCAAGAGCATTAAACAACGTAGTATTTCTCCTGTGGCCTCGGCCTCTCGTGGTGCCTTGATGTAATAATGGGGTGAAGCGCTTGTTTTACTTTCTGCTTGAATCTTTGTTTGATTGTAGCTTTGAATGTGTCTCGGCACAGGAAACGAAAGGCAACGGTTAAAATGAAGTAAAAGCGGGTAATTTGGGACGACGTCTTCATTTCCGTAGTCGGCAGGATTCGAATCTGCACGGGGAAACCCCAATAGATGTCAAGTCCATCGCTTTAACCATAACCACTCAGCCACGACTACCCCAGTAGTCGATTGGTCTCAAGCACCTTCTCATTTGAACATAAGAACATAAGAAATAGGAGCAGGAGTAGGCCAATCGGCCCCTCGAGCCTGCACCGCCATTCAATAAGATCATGGCTGATCTGATCCTAACCACCAATCCACTATCACAGAACCATCTCCTGAATCTAACAGAATTAGACACACGAAATAGGAGCAGGGTCAGGCTATACGGCCCCTGGGCCCGCTCCGAACCTAGACTCATGTCCAAATTCCTGCCCGCTCCTCATAACCCTTAATTCCCTTTACTTCTAGGAAACTGTCTATTTCTGTTTTAAATTTATGTAATGATGTAGCTTCCACAGCTTTTTGGGGCAGCATATTCCATGGACCTACCACCCTCAGAGTGAAGTAGTTCCTCCTCATCTCAGTTTTGAAAGAGCAGCCCCTTATTCTAAGACTATGCCCCCTAGTTCTAGTTTCACCCATCATGGGGAACATCTTCCCCGCATCCACCCGATGCAACCCCTTCACAATCTTATATGTTTCAATAAGATCACCTCTCATTCTTCTGAACTCCAATGAGTAGAGTCCCAATCTACTCAACCTCTCCTCATATGTCCATCCCCTCATCCCCGGGATTAACCGAGTGAACCTTCTTTGTACTGAGTATGTCCTTTCTTATGTATGGACACCAAAACTGTATGCAGTATTCCAGGTGCGGTCTCACCAATACCTTGTACAACAGAAGCAATACCTCCCTATTTTTATATTCTATCCCCCTAGCAATGAAAGCCAACATTCCATTGGCCTTCTTAATCACTTGCTGCACCGGCATACTAACCTTTTGAGTTTCGTGCACCAGGACCCCCAGATCCCTTTGTACTTCAGTACTTTCCAGTTTCTTGCCATTAAGATAATAACTTGCTCTACGATTTTTCCTGCCAAAGTGCATAACCTCACACTTTCCAGTATTGTATTCCATCTGCCAAATCTCTGCCCACTTACTTAGCCTGTCTATGTCCCCTTGCAGGTTTTTTATGTCCTCCTCACTCACTACTTTCCCTCCCATCTTAGTATCATCTGCAAACTTTGATATGTTACACTCGGTCCCCTCCTCCAATTCGTTAATATAGATTGTAAAGATTTTGGGGACCCAGCACTGACCCCTGCGGAACACCACTAGTTAATGATTGCCAGTCTGAGAATGAACCATTTATCCCAAATCTCTGCCTTCTATGAGATAGCCAATCCTCTATCCATGCCAGAATATTATCCCCAATCCCGTGATTTTTTATCTTAAGCAATAATCTTCTGTGTGGCACCTTGTCAAATGCCTTTTGGAAGTCTAAATACACTACGTCCACTGGTTCCCCTTTATCCACCCTATATGTTACTTCCTCAAAGAACTCCAGCAAATATGTCAAACATGACTTCCCCTTCATAAAACCATGCTGACTTTGTCCTATTAAATTATGATTATCCAAATGTCCTGTTACTGTCTCCTTATTAATGGACTCCAAAATTTTACCTACCACAGATGTTAGGCTAACTGGTCTATAGATTCCAGCCTTCAATCTACTGCCCTTTTTAAATAAGGGTGTTACATTCGCTGTTTTCCATTCTGCCGGGACCTTTGCCGAGTCCAGGGAGTTTTGGAAAATTATTACCAATGCATCCACAATCCCTACCGCCACTTCCCTCAAGACCCTAGGATGTAAGCCATCAGGTCCAGGTGATTTATCCGCCTTGAGTCCCATTATTTTACCGAGTACCACTTCCTCAGTGATTTTGATCGTGTTTAGCTCCTCCCCCCCGTTAGCCCCCTGTTTGTCCAGTGTTGGGAAATTCTTAGTGTCTTCTACTGTAAAGACTGATACAAAATATTCATTCAGTGTTTTTGCCATCTCCATATTTCCCACCATTAATTTCCCAGTCTCATCCTCTAAGGGACCAACTTTACTTTAGCCACCCTTTTTCTTTTTATATAACTATAAAAACTCTTACTATCTGTTTTTATATTTTTTGCTAATTTACTTTCATAACCTATCTTCCTTTTCTTAATCAATCTTTTTGTTATTTTTGGCTGTCTTTTAAAGTTTTCCCAATCCTCTATCCTCCCACTGGCTACCTTATATTCCCTTGTTTTAGTCGAATACTATCCTTAATTTCTTTACTTAGCCACGGATGGCTGTCTTTTCTTTTGCACCCTTTTCTTCTAAGTGGAATATATACTTTTTGGAAGTTGTAAAATAACTCCTTAAATGTACACCACTGATCATGTATCGTCCTACCCTTTAATCTATTTTCCCAATCTACTCTACTCAATTCCGCTCTCATACCTTCATAGTCTCCTTTATTCAAGCTTAGCACGCTTGTTTGAGATCCAACCTTCTCACCCTCTAATTGAATATGGAATTCTACCATGTTATGGTCACTCATTCCAAGGGGATCATTTACATTTTTAATTAATCCTTTCTCGTTACACAGGACCAGATCTAAGGTTGCTTGCCCCCTGGTCGGTTCAGTTACATACTGCTCAAGAAACCCATCCCTAATACACTCAATGAACTCATCCTCAAGGCAGCCCTGCCGAATTTGATTTGTCCAATTAATATGATAGTTAAAATCCCCCATAATTATAGATGTTCCCTTATTACAAGCCTCAACTATTTCCTGATTGATACTCCGTCCAACAGAGTTGCCACTGTTCGGAGGCCTATAGACTCCGCCCACTAGTGTTTTTTTCCCCTTTTTATTCCTTACCTCCACCCAAACTGTTTCAGTATCCTGATCTTTTGACCCAATATCATTTCTCTGTATTACAGTGATTCCTTCCTTTATTAACATAGCCACGCCACTTCCCCTTCCTTCCTGCCTGTCCTTCCTGATCGTTAAATAACCTGGTATGTTTAATTCCCAGGCATTGTCACCCTGCAGCCATGTTTCTGTAATGGCCACAAGATCATACCCATATGTAATTATTTGTGCCATGAACTCATCTATTTTGTTACGAATGCTACGTGCACTCAGATAGAGAACTTTCAAAGATGCTTTGTGACACTTAGTTCCTGCTTTTGCCCTTTTTATTACTTTAGCTTTTACTCCATACCTTCTGCCCCTTCCTGACACGCTCTGGTTTTCAATTTCCCCACTGCTACCTAAGTCTATGACCTTCTCTGTTGTCATTTTTATTATTTGCTCTCTAGGAACCTCCCCCCCACTAGTTAGTTTAAAGCCCTCTCCACAGCCCTAGTTATATGATCCACCAGGACTCTAGTCCCAGCACTGGCCAAGTGAAGCCCGTCCCAACGGAACAGCTCCCTCCTGCCCCAGTACTGGTGCCAGTGTCCCAGGAAGCAAAACCCATTTCTCCCACACCAGTCTTTGAGACACGCATTTAACTCTCTGATTTTATTCCACCTAGCCAAATTCGCTCGTGGCTCAGGTAATAATCCAAAGATTATTACCCTTGTGGTTCTGCTTTTTAATTTGGCCCCTAGCTGCTCAAACTCCCTCAGCAGAACCTCTATCCTTGTCCTGTCTATGTCGTTGGTACCAACATGGACCACGACAACTGGATCCTCCCCCTCCCACTCCAAGTTTCTCTCCAGTCCAGAGAAGATGTCCTTAACCCTGGCACCAGGCAGGCAACACAGCCTTCGGGTCTCTCGCTCTCGGCTGCAAAGAACTCTATCTATCCCCCTAACGATACTATCCACTACCACTACCACATTTCTTTTAACTCCCCCCACTTGAATGGCCCCCTGCTCCACGGTGCTGTGGCTAGGTTGCTCATCCTCCCCGCAGTCCCTGTTCCCAACCCCACAGGGAGTAAGAGCCTCGAACCTGTTGGACAAGTGCAAAGGCTGCGGCTCCTCCAACACTACCTCATGGATCCCCGTACCTGTCTCACTTCTAGTCACACCATCCTGACCCTGGCCACGGACTACATCTGAATTAATTAATCTAATTGGTGTGAATATCTCATGATAAACAGAGTCCAGGTAACTCTCCCCCTCCCTGATGTGTCTCAGTGTTTGAAGCTCGGACTCCAGCTCTTCAACACAGAGCCGGAATTCCTCGAGCAGCCAACACTTACTGCAAATGTGATCACCGTGAGCATCAATGGTGTCCACCAGCTCCCACACATTGCAGCAGCAACACATCACCTGATCTCCCATTCTATGTAATTAATAAAATTTGTTAATATTATTCTTAAATAGCCTCTGCCCCGATTTTAGATGGTGAATATCACACCTTAGAAACTATAAACCAAAGAGATTTAAGCTTCAAAAGGGAGAAATACTCACCAACCAATCACTTACCCGCTTTCTGGTGACATCACAATTGGATTACTTTTGACCTCTCTCCTTCCCTCAGAGTTCCCAGACTGGAGACTGGTAAACCTTATCTGGTCTCTGGGGCTTTTTATAGCCCCGCTCTGCCGCTCAGGATTCCCGCCGACGCTGTGAGGCATAACCTGGTCTCTGGGGCGTTTTATAGCCTCTCTCTGCCGCAAAATCGGTGCCTCTGCTGTGAACGCTCTGTTACATAATCACTTGGGTTCCCGTGGAATAATTCGAATTGCAAAGCGTTTTACATCTGTCTCTGTGGCACAATGTGCCAGCCCTTTCAGGTGTTTAACTGAAAAGTCGGTGGTTCGAGCCCGCCCAGGGACGTGCGTAGCTTTTAATTTTTGCAAACATACCTATTGTATAAAAATGGAGTCTTTGATTCCGTGAAATGAACAGTGGTGAGCAAACTGCTGCTGCCTTCCTGCTTCCAATGGGAACAATCGCTTCATCGATCAGTCTCCTGCCAGGCAGCCTCCGTATTCTACTTCCCTTATACCAATATTCCAACTGCAGAGTTCTTGCCATGAAAATCCAGCAGGATAATCGGCCACAGTAGATAATCCATGCCGAAAACCCTTTCCTACACTTTCCTCAGTTTTACACTTACATGGATAAGAATGGAAAGCTTGAAACAATATCAATTGCCAGACAACTTCAGCTTCATTGCATCGCCCCGCACCCTGATCACGTGACAACAACCAACCAATCACAAACAGCGGCGCGAGAACGCCCCCATTGAATGTCTCCAATAAGGCACCTGAGGATTGAGCTGCTCCGTCACAAGCAGCTCCAGTACGTTGGAGGACTCAGTTGTGAGCGGATGACTTGTTCCTGCCGCTGGCGCCGCGGCCGAGAAGCGAGCAGCCCCTGCAATCTCTTGTTTTCAGCCAAATTCTAGAAGTTTGAATTTCTAATCACAAAATCTTTGATGCGAGCTGATTTGGTTGCTATGTTTGAATGCGGTTTAGTGACTGTCACGGGCCTTGTGCTTTTCTTTTTGCGTGCGGTTTGCAGTGTGTGATCGCGTATCGTTTTCAGTCTGATTCAAATTGCTGCTTCATAAGGCGATCGGCTAAATTGAGGCAATTCGACGCTACGAACGGGATTCAAATCGCCTTTTTCTCCCGTGTGCTGCTTTTGTCCCTTTATACAGTCGCGTGCGTGTCAGAGAATGTGGTTGGAGAATAAATCTGCGGCTGCATTGTATTTCCTGCTGTGTGTCCATCCAGTTAAACATTGTTTTCTGTGGTGAAATGAAATCAACAGATTGTATGAAGGAAGAACATATAAATTCTTTCAGGTCTTGACTGGGCGGATGCTGAGAGGCTGTTTACCCTGGCTGTGGATTCCCGAACTAGGGGTCAAAGTTTCAGAATAAGGGGCCGGCCATTTAGGATTGAGAAGAGGAGAAATTGCTTCATTGTAAGGATTGTGTATCTTTGTAATTGTCAACCGCAGAGGGCTGTGGTGTTCAGTCGTAGAGTAAATTCCTAACTGAGATGGATTTGTACTTTACGGAAATCAAGGTATATGGGGCTAGTTCGGTAATTATCAGTTGAGGTAGAGGATCAGCTATGACCTTACTGAATGACGGAGCAGGATCGAGGGCCGCATGGCCAAATCCTGCTCCTATTTCTTATGTTGTCATGCACCGATCTTGGCCGGCGGGGTTGAGAACTGTGGCCGGTGTGTCTTAGTTCATTAATAAGCATCGCAGTAGGAAGTAGCATAAGCTGGAAAATGGCTGCGCGGAGGACGTGCATTTTCTTCAATGGGTTGCGAAATAAATATTTTCGACGGTTAACATTGCTTTCACGGTTTCAAGAGCATTGAACAATGTAGCATTTCTCCGGTGACCTAGGCCTCTCGTGATGCCGTGATGAAATTATGGGGTGAATTGCTTGTTTTACTTTCTGCTTGAATCTTTGTTTGATTGTAGCTTTCAATGTGTCTCGGCACAGGAACCGAAAGGCAGCGGTTAAAATGAAGTAAAAACGTGTTATTTGGAACGACGTCCTCATTTCGTAGTCAGCAGGAATCGAATTTCTGCGAGGAAACACCGAATAGGTTTCAAGTCTGTCGCCTTAAACACTCGGCCACGACTACTCCAATGGTTGATTCGATCCACGCACCTTCTCATTTGCTGCAATATCGGTGCCTCTGCTGTGAACGCTCTGTTACATAAACACTTGGCTTCCTGTGGAATTAATCCAATTGCAAAGTGTCGCTCGTCTGTCTGTGTGGCGCAATGGGCCAGAATTAAAAACAGGGCATTGCGGACGACGTTTTCATTTCCGTAGTCGGCAAAATTCGAACTTATGCAGGGAAAGCAAAGCGGGTTTTTATTTCATTGCCTTAACCAATCGGCCACAACTGACCGGAATTTCAATTAGCCCCACGCAGCTTCTCATTTGCTGTAAAATCGGTGCCTCTGGTGTGAACTTTCTGGAGCATAATCACTTGGGTTGCCGTGGAATAATTCGAATTTCAAAGCGTTTCTTGGCTGTTTCTGTGGCGCAATGGGCCAGCGCATTCAGCTTTTAATTGAAAGGTTGGTGGTTCGAGCCCACCCAGGGACAGGAACAGATTTCAATTTTTGCAAAATTATCTGTTGTATAAAAATGGAGTCTTTGATTCCGTGAAATGAACAGTGGTGTGCATACTGCTGCTGCCTTCCTGCTTCCAATGGGAACTATCGCTTCATCGTTCAGTCTTCTGCCAGGCAGCCTCGATATTCTACTTCCCTTGTACCAATATTCCAAGTGCAGCGTTCTTGCCATGAAAATCCAGCTGGAAAATCGGCCACAGTAGATAATCCATTCTGAAAACCCTTTTCAACACTTTGCTCAGTTTTACACTTACATGGATAAGAACGGAAGGCTTGAAGCAATAGAATTGCCAGACAACTTCAGCTTCCTTACATCGCCCCGCACCCTGATCATGTGACAACAACCAACCAATCACATACATCGGCGCGAAAATGCCCCATTGAATGTGTCCAATCAGGGCCTGCGGATTGAGCTGCTCCGTCACGATCAGGTCCAGTACATTGGAGGACTCGGTTGTGAGCGGATGAATTTTTCCTGTCGCTGGCGCCGCGGCTGATAAGCGAGCAGCCCCTGCAATCACTTATTTTCAGACAAATGCTAGAGGTATGAATTTCTTATCAGAAAATATTTGACCCGAACTGATTTGGTTACTCTGTTTGAACACTAATAAACAGATACAAAAGCAAAATACTGTGCATGCTGGAAATCTGAAATAAAAAAACAAAATGCTGGAAATACTCAGCAGGTCAGGCAGCATCTGTGGAGAGAGAAACAGAGTTAATGTTTCAGGTCGAGTTAGCTTTAACGTTTCCAACATCCCAACAATAACTACACTTCAAAATACTTCATTTGTTGTTAAGCGCTGTGGAACATCCTGAGGAGGTGAAAAGCGATAAGGCAATACATGTCTGAGAAGAGCGTGCGAGCCTGAGGGGAAACATTGCAAGATGACAACAAATAATATCGTGACAACCGTCGGCAGAAAGTAAGCGAAACGGAAGATATCGAGTCAGAGGGAAGAAATAAACAATGGTAGAAAAAAGGAAAGATAATAATTTCCTCAGGGAAATATTACAGAATTTTGCCAATTGTGTTATTAAAATTCTGAGCGTAGCCGGCACTTCTGATCTTCCTTCTAATGCTCTCACAACTGAACTATTCCTGCCGTATTGAGCCTGAAATTTACCATAATTAAAGAGGAGAGAATAATAGGGGATATTTGCCCTCATAATCAAAAGTTCCTCAGACTAATGGAATTCAAACAACATCTGACCCTTATCCTCAACACGGAGACCAGCCCACCACCTGTTTCCAGCGAATAAATCTTCTCTTATCCTTGTCTTAATGTAAGTTTCACTGTCTGGCTAGGTCAGGTTGAGAATATTAACTTGTAATATTGATCGAATTGACGCGCAGGAGCAGATGGGATACGCTGGAACTCATAAAATAACATTTTGCCGAAAACTATAGTGTTTATCACAATATTTGGAGATGCTGGGGATAGAACCCAGGACCTCAGACATGAATGCGCTGTATTACTGAGCTACATCCCCAGCTGATGTTTTGCTGTAATGTAAAACAGAAGAACCGGCTGTATTATCTTTCTAATCTCCCTCTGTGTTCCAATCTGTGCTGAAGTAGGTTCAACGGATGCAACTGTGTGTGAAGAGAAGAATTCTGGCCTCATCACTCCAGGAACAGAGAAAGGGGAAATGAGAAGGAAGACTTGAGGGATTATATTGCATCTTCCCTCAAGGAAAAAGTAGACTGAGAGGAGACCTCACATAGGCCTTTATCATTATGGAGGGGTTAAAGTCATAGACTATTACATCACAACAGGGGCCATTCGGCCTGTCGTGCCTGTCCTGGCTCTTTGAAAGAGCGGTCCATTTTCACCCCATACCCCAGCGTTTTTCCCACCACCCTGCGAGTTATCTTTTAAATGTCCAATTGTCTTTGGAAGTTGCTGTCGAGTCTGACTCCACTACCTTTTTAGGCAATGCATTCCTGCAATTAACAACCATCTGTGCGCCGATTTATATTATATCTGTGACCTCTGGTTACCATTCCAATTGTCAGGGGAAATAGTTTTCCTACTTGTTCTATCAAACCACTTCAAGTATTTGAATATCTCTATTAAGCCTCCCCTTAACCGTCTCTGCTCTAGGAGAACAATCCGACGTTCTCCAATCTCTCCACACAACTAAGATCAATTAACCCTGGTACCATTCTAGTAAATCTCCTCTGTGCCCTCTCCAAGGCTTTGCTATTCTGGTCAAAGTTTATGCCCATAATTGAACACAATACTCAACTGAGACTAACCAGTGTTTCAAGATGGTTTAGCATAATTTCTTTACTTTTCTTCTCTATTGCTCTATTGAGAAAGCCAAGCATCCCATATGCTTTTTAACAGCCCTGATCGTGTCCTGCCACCTCCAAAGACTTGTGCGCATGCACATCCAGATCTCTCTGTTTCATAACGCCTCTCCCCATTCGTCCATCCAAAATATATCACATCACACTTCTTTGCATTAACATCCATCTGCCATGTGATCCCATCCTTCTTGAAGGCGATCAAAGAGTCAGTACCCACAACACCGACTGGCAACGCATTCCTGAGGCACAATGCTGTCTGGGAAAAGTAACACCTCCTAAAATCCAGTCTATTCCTCCCTGTGTCACGCTGAGAATATCTTCTTGTTATATTGATCGGATTCGAGCGCAGGAGCAGGTTGGAGGTGCTGTTCAACCGGTAAATTTGGAAGGGTGAACGGGGAAGCGGTGGGGAGATGGTGGGTGTGAGAGTGGCAGCAAGGAGGGTGCGGTCGATGGGTTGTAAGAAATGCAAGCAAAAAAATTGTAATAGTGGTAGAATCTCTGAGTAAGTGAGACCCAGCGCGTGTGGAGATGTGTGAGGGAACGGAAATGTCAGCATCGAAAGTTTAAGTGTGGCATAAATATTGTCAAAACTGGCCAGCCTGCACAGTGCATTGGTTTTAGCGACGAAATTTACAAAAAAACACAATATCTGGCAGCGGTAGGATTATCCACATAACTTAAATCCAATAACCCTGGTACCATTCTAGTAGATATCCTCTGCACCCTCGCCAGGGCCTTGCCATCCTTCCCGAAGTGTACGTCCATAATTGAACAATCATAAATTTCGTCGCTTCACCAACAGCAGTAAACCATGCAGGGTGAGCGGTTCTGCACATTATCATATCACTTCTTCACCATTTTCCTCATGGAGGTCCATGCTATCCTTTCCCTTCAGCTGTTATTGACAGGCAGAAACTATTTGCAGAATTTCCTCTGGTCCATCATTGGCCTGAATCCAGCACCAGACACGACAAACACCGACATCCAACCAACTGAATTCAGAACGTTCAGTCACTCGTCTCCATAGCCGCTGTGACTCACTTATATCCACCACTTTTAGAATTTTGTTTCTTCCATTTCTCACTATCATGACGTGAGTGGATTCTTTAGTGCAGTCAAGACCATATACGGCCCAAGCACACAAGTTTCTATCCCACTGCGGGCCAAGAACGGAGAGGAACTCATCAAAGACAGGGAGGCAGTCAGTGCCTGCTGGAAGGAACACTTCGAGGAGCTCCTTAACCGAGACTCTGTCTTTGATGCAAGTGTCCTCAACTCCCTCCCGTCGCATGATACCCACCATCGCCTCAGCGTAACCCCAGCCCGGCATGTGGTTGAAAATGCCAGCTGACAACTGAGGAACAACAAGGCCTCAGGAGCAGATCAAATCCATGTCGAGGCACGAAAGCATGGCGGAGAATCACTACTGACTCGAATTCATGAACTCATTCCTCTTATCAGATAGTGGGAGAGCATGCCAGGCGATCTCAGAGACGCCGTAATTGCGGCCACCTTCAAGAAAGGTGACAAGTCCGATTGCGCTTATTACAGAGCAATTTTCCTGCTGTCTGCCACAGGGAAAGTCATCGCAAGAATCCTCCTCAATTGCCTTCTCGCAGTGGCTGAAATGCTCCTCCCAGAGTCACAATGTAGATTCCGCACACTAAGGGACACAATGGATATGATCTTCACTGCGCATCAATTACAAGAGAAATACAGGGAACAGCGCCAACCGCTGTACATGGCCTTCTTTGACCTCAGAAAGGCCTTCAACACTGTCAATCGTGAGGGATTATGGAGTGTCCTGCTCAATTTCGGCTGCAGTCAAAAGTTTGTCACCATCCTCCACCTGCGTATGACGACATGACAGCCATGATGCTGACCAACGGTGCCACCACAGACCCAATTCACGTATAGACCGGGGTCAAGCAAGGCTGTGTCATCGCACCAGCGCACTTCTCGATCTTCCTGGCTGCAATTCTCCATCTCACTCTCAGTAAGCTCCCCACTGGAGTGGAGCTAATTTGCAGAACCAACGGGAAACTGTTCAACCTCCGTCACCTGCAGTCCAGATCCAAGGTCGTTCCATCCTCTGTCGTCGAATTTCGGTATGCAGATGACACTTGCATCTGCGCACACTCTGAGGACGCACTCCAACCCATTATCAACACCTTCGCTGAAGCACTCCAGCGCATGCGCCTCACACTAAACATCCAAAAGACATATGCCCTCTCGCAACTTCCCCTGCCATACAGTACTACCCCCCGATTATCAAAATCCACGACAAGGTCTTGTTTAACGTGGACCACTTTCCATGCCTCGGGAGACTACTGTCAACAAGGGCAGATTTCGATGACGAAGTCCAACACCGCCTTCAGTGTGCCAGTGCAGGCTTCGGTCGCCTGATGAAGAGAGTTTTCGAAGACCAGAACCTTAAACCAGGCACCAAGCTCATGGTCTAAGGTGCAGTAGTGATACCCACCCTCCTGTATGCCACTGAGACATGGACCATGTACAGCAGGCATCTCAATGCACTGGATATTTACCACCACTGGACCTCTTCAAGGTCCTGCAATTTCATTGGCAGGATAGGCTCAAAACGTCAGTTTTTTTGCTCAGGCCATCATCCCCAGCATCGAAGCTTTGAACACACTCGATCAGCTCCGATGGACGGGTCACATCATCCGCATGCCCGATACGAGACTCTCAAAACAAGCTCTCTACGTGGAGCTTCGACACGGCAGGCGAGCCCCAGGTGGCCAGAGGAAACGCTTCAAGGAAACCCTCAAAGCCTCCTTGAAAAGGTTGAACATCCCCACCGACACCTGGGAATCCCTGGCCCAATGCTGCACAAAGTGGAGAACAAGCATCCAGGAAGGCGCTGAGCACCTCGAGTCTCTTAGTCAGGAGCAAGCAGAAGGCAAGTGCAAACAGTACAATGGGCGCACGTCAACCCAAGCACTTTAACCACCCGCCCCTTCAATCAGCGTGACAGAGACTGTTGGTCCGGCATTCGACTCATCAGTCACCTGGGAACTCATTTTCCGTGTGAAGCAAGTCCTAGGGACGGCCTAAGAAGAAGAAGAAAGTGCAGCGGAAGCGTGCTGGGCCCATAACCCAGAGTTCGATGGATTGAAACCAAAGTATGATATTTGCATTCTTATTATCACCAACAATAAAAACAACTATTGCTACCCACAATCGTATCACACTTATATATTTTATCACACTTTAAACTTTACTTGTACCAACTTCCTGCTTAGAGTTAATGCAAATACCTGCAAAACAAATTTCAAATCAAATCACTTTTATTCGCACCAAAATAAGCTGCAAATGCTGCAAACTCGCAGCAGCCTTGGCTTTCCTCTTTCTCTCAAACCATTCCTGCAGCGCCGCCACTCCACCACCAGATGGTGATCTTGGCCACCGTGAAACACTGGCACATGTCACAGTGGGGAGCCGAACAGTAACACAGAACACCATTAAAAAAAAGGGAACGCACTTACACAGCTGCAAAAACATTTACACAACAGGGAGCGCCTTTACACCATTCAGTATTATGACACATCTTCACTATTTTGCTCATGGATGTCCATGCTAACCTTTTCCTTCAGTTGCTATTGACAGGCAGATACGATGTGCAGACCTTCCTCTGGTCCATAATTGACCTGATCCCAGCACCGAGCACTACAAACACCGTCACTCAACCAACTGAATTCAGATCGTTCACTCAATCGTCTCCACACCTGCTGCCTCTCAGTTATTCAGATAGCGACCACTTTTACATTTTTGCTTCTTCCATTTCTTATAATCTGTCGCCCGCACCCCCCATTGCTGCCACTCTCGCACCCACCATCTCTCCGCCGTTTCCCCGTTCCCCCTTCCAAACTTGCCAGTTGAACCGCACCTGCCATCTGCTCCTGTGCGCCAATCCGATTAATATAACACGAATAGCTTTTTTCAATCTAACCTTTCCAGACAGTGAAAATACATTAAGACAAGTATAAGAGAAGATCCGTCCTCTATAAACAGTGGGCGAGCAGGGGTTTGTGTTCAGGATGTGGGTCAAATGAATTTTTCATTCCATTAGTCTGTGGAACGGGTGATTAGGAGGGCACATATTCCCTTTCAATCTCTCCTCTTATAACTGTGGTAACTTTCAGGCTCAACGCGGCAGGAATAGGTCAGTTGAGAGAGCGTTAGAAGGAAGATAACAATGTGCTATCTATGCTCAGAATATTATTACCACAATTGGCACAATTCTCAATTATTTCCCTAGGCCACAGGAGAAAATACGTTGTTTAATGCTCTTGACCGTCGAAAATACTTATTTTACAACCCATTGAAGAAATTGCACGTCGTCCGCGCAGCCATTTTCCAGTTGATGCTGCTTCCTACTTCGATGCTTATTTAATGAACTAAGCCAGACGAGCCACAGTTCTCAACACCGCCGGCCAAGATCGGTACCTTAGATTATAAGAAATAGGAGCAGGATTTGGTCATGCGGCCCTCGATCATGCGCCGCCATTCAATAAGGTCATGGCTGATCCGCTACCTCAACTGAAAGTTACTCACCTAGCCCCATATACCTTGATTTCAGTAATGTACAAATCCATCTCTGTTAGGAATGTACTCAACGACTGAGAAGCCACAGCCCTCTGCGGTAGAAAATTCCAAAGATGCACAACCATTAGACTGAAGCAATTTCTCCTCATCGCAATGCTAAACGGCCGGCCCCTTATTCTGTATCGTTGATCCCTAGTTCGGGACTAGACAGCCAAGTTAAACAAACTCTCAGCATTCGCCCAGTCAAGCCCTGAAAGAATTTATATGTTCTTCCTGCTGATTTCATTTCACCACAGAAAACAATGTTTACCTGGATGGACAAGCAGCAGGAAATACAATGCAGCCGCAGATTTATTCTCCAACCACATTCTCTGACACGCACGCGGCCGTATAAAGGGACAAAAGCAGCACACGAGAGAAAAGGCGATTTGAATCCCGTTCGTAGTGTCGAATTGCCTCATTTTGACCGAACGCCATATGAAGCAACAATTTGAATCAGACATTGCACTTCATTTCATTCTGAAAATGTTAAGCGATCACACACTGCTATCCGCACGCAAAAAGAAAGGCACAGGGCCCGTGCGATTCACTAAAGCGCATTCAAACACAGCAACCAAATAAGTTCGCGTCAAAGATTTTTTGATTAGAAATTCATACCTCTCACATTTAGCTGAAAACAAGAGATTGCAGGGCCTGCTCGCTTCTCGGCCGCTGCGCCAGCGACAGGAACAAATCGCTCACAACCGAGTCCTCCAACGTACTGGAGCTGCTTCTAACAGAGCAGCTCAATCCTCAGGCCCTGATGGGACACATTAAAATGGGGGCCTTCTCGCGCCGCTCTATGTGATTTATTGGTTGCTGTCACGTGATCAGGGTGCGGGGCGATGCAAGGAATCTGAAGTTATCTGGCAATTGTTATTGTTTCAAGCTTTCCGTTAAATATCCATGTAAGTGTAAAACTGAGGAAAGTGTAGAAACGTGTTTTCAGAGTGGATGATCTACTATGGCCGATTATCCTGCTGGATTTTCATGGCAAGAACGTTGCACTTGGAATATTGGTATAAGTGAAGTAGAATATCCAGGCTGCCTGGCAGAAGACTGATCAATGAAGCGATTGTTCCCATTGGATGCAGAAAGGCAGCAGCAGTTTGCTCACCACTGTTCATTGCACGGTATCAAAGACTCCATTTTTACACAATAGATAAGTTTGAAAAAATTAAAAGCTGCTTCCGTCCCTGGGTGGGCTCGAGCCACCAACCTTTGAGGTAATAACCGAACGCGCTGGCCCATTGCGCCACATAGACAGACAAAAAACGTTTTGCAATTGGAATTATTCCACAGGAACCCAAGTGATTATGTGCCAGAGCGTTCACAGCCGAGGCACCGATTTTGCAGCAAATGAGAAGCTGCATGTTTCCGAAGCCCCGTCGGGGTAGTCGTGGCCGAGTGGTTAAGGCGATGGAATGGAAATCCATTGGGGTTTACCTGCACAGGTTCGCACTCCTGCCGACTATAGTACGAGGACGTCGTCCCAAATGAACCGTTTTCACTTAACTTGAACTGCTGACTTTCGGTTCCTGTGCCAAGATTCAAAAGCTACAATCAAACAACGATTGAAGCAGAAAGTATAACAAGCACTTCACCCATTATTAAATCACGGCATCACGAGAGTGCTAGGCCACAGGAGAATACTACGTTATTTAATGCTTTTGAAACCGTGAAAGCAATTTTAACCATCGAAAATATTTAGTTTGCAACCCATTGTAGAAAATGGACGTCGTCCGCACAGCCATCTTCCAGTTGATGCTGCTTCCTACTGCGATGCTTATTTAATGCACTAAGCCAAACGAGCCACAATTCTCAACCCCGCCGGCCAAGATCGGTTCATTAGATCATAAGAAATAGGAGCAGGAATTGGCCATGCGGCACTCGATCCTGCTCCGCCATTCAATAACATCATGGCTAATCCTCTACCTCAACTGAAAATTACCGACCTAGCCCCAGATACCTTAATTTCCATAATGTACAAATTTTTCTCGGTTTAGAAATGTACTCAATGACTGAACAGCCACAGCCCTCTGCGGTAAAAAATTCCAAAGATGCACAATCCTTAGAATGAAGCAATTTCTCCTCATCTAAATCCTAACTGGCCGGCCCCTGATTCTGAAACTTTGACCCCTAGTTCAGGACTCCACAACCTCTCAGCATCCGCCCAGTCAAGCCCTGAAAGAATTTATATGTTCTTTCTTTGTACAGTCTGCTGATTTCATTTCCCCACAGAAAACAATGTTTAACTGGATGGACACCCAGCGGGAAATACAATGCAACCGCAGAATTATGCGCCAACCACATTCCTTGACCTGTACGCGGCCGTTTAAAGGGACAAATGTAGCACACGAGTGAAAAGGCGATTTGAATCCCGTTCTTAATCTCGAATTGCCTCATTTTGGCCGAACGCCTTATGAAGCAGCAATTTGAATCAGACATTGCATTTATTTTCAGTCTCAAAACATTAAGTGATCACACACTGCAAACCGTACGCAAAAAGAAAAGCACAAGGCTCGTGCGGGTCACTAAACCGCATTCAAATACAGCAACCAACTCAGCTCGCGTCAAAGATTTTGTGATTAGAAATTCATACCTCTAGCTTTTGGCTGAAAACAAGAGATTGCAGGGGCTGCTTGCTTCTCGGCCGCGGCGCCAGTGACAGGAACAAGTCATCCGCTCACAACCGAGTCCTCCAATGTACTGGAGCTTACTGTGACGGAGCAGTTCAATCCTCAGGACCTGATTGGACACATTCAATGGGAGCGTTCTCGCGCCGCTCTATGTGATTGGTTGGTTGTTGTCACGTGATCAGGGTACAGGGCGATTCAAGGAAGCTGAAATTGTCTGGCAATTGTTATTGTTTCAAGCTTTCTGTTTTTATCCATGTAAGTGTAAAACTGAGGAAAGTGTAGAAAAAAGTCTTCAGAATGGATTATCTACTGAGGCCGATTTTCCTGCTGGATTTTCATGCAAGAACGCTGCACTTGGAATATTGGTATAAGGGAAGTAGAATATCCAGGCTGCCTGGCAGAAGACTGATCGATGAAGCGATTGTTCCCATTGGAAGCAGGAAGGCAGCAGCAGTATACTCACCACTGTTCATTTCACGGAATCAAAGACTGCATTTTTAAACAATAGATAAGTTTCCAAAAATTAAAATCTGCTCAAGTCCCTGGGTGGGCTCGAACCACCAACCTTTCAGTTAACAGCCGAACGCGCTGGCCACGACATCTCCGACGGTTAATTAGAACGACAAATCATCTCACTTGCTGCAAAATCGGTGCCTCTGCTGTGTGCTTTGCTGTGAACGGTCTGGTAAATAATCAGTTGGGTTCCGGTAGAATAGTTCCAATTGCAAAGTGTGCCTCCGCCGTCTTTGTCGCGCAATGGGCCAGCGCATTCGGCTGTTAACTGACAGGCTGGTGGTTCGAGCCCACCCAGGGACGTGAGCAGTTTTTAATTTTTGCAAACATACCTATTGTATAAAAATTGATTCTTTGATTCCTTGAAATGAATAGTGGTGAGCATACTGCTGCTGCCTTCCTACTTCCAATGGGAACAATCGCTTCATCGATCAGTCTTCTGCCAGGCAGCCTGGATATTCTGCTTCCCTTGCACCAATATTCCAAGTGCAGCGTATTTGCAATGAAAATCGAGCAGGAAAATTGTCCACTGTAGATAATCTATTCTGAAAACCCTTCCCTACACTTTCCTAAATTTTACACTTACATGGATAAGAAAGGAAAGCGTGAAACAATAACAATTGCCAGACAACTTCAGCTTCCTTGCATCGCACCGCACCCTGATCACGTGACAACAACCAACCAATCACATACAGCGGCGCGAGAACGCCCCCATTTGAATGTGTCCAATCAGGGCTGTAGCTGTTCAGTCTTTGAGCACATTCCTAACGGAGATGGATTTGTCCATTACGGAAATCAAGGTATATGGGGCTAGGTCGGTATTTTCAGTTGAGGCAGAGGATCAGCCATGATTTATTGAATGGCGGAGCAGGATCGACGGCCGCATGGCCAAATCCTGCTCCTATTTCTCATGACCTAATGTACCGATCATTGCCGGCGGTGTTGAGAACTGTGGCTCGTCTGGCTTAGTTCATTAAAAAAGCATCACAGTAGGAAGCAGCATCAACTGGGAGATGGCTGCGTGGATGACATGCATTTTCTTCCATGGGTTGCAAAATAAATATTTTCGACGGTTAAAAAATTGCTTTCACGGTTTCAAGAGCATTTAGCAATGTAGCATAGTATTCTCCTGTGGCCTAGGTCTCTCGTGATGCCGTGATGTAATAACGTGGTGAAGTGCTTGTTTCACTTTCTGCTTGAACCGTTGTTTGATTGTAGCTTTGAATCTCTGCACAGGAACCAAAAGGCTGCAGTTAAAATTAAGCAAAATCCGGACGATTTGGGATGACAGCCTCGTTGCCGTAGTTTGACAGGATTCGAACCTGCGCGAGTAACCTAAACCATCATCCTAACCACTCGGCCACAACTACACCGACGCTGGTTTGGACCCACGCTGCTTCTCAATTGCTGCAAAATCGGTGCCTCTGCTGTGAACGCTCTGGCACATAATCACTTGGGATCCTGTGGAATAATTGTGATGGAGCAGCTCAATCCTCAGCCCCTGATTGGACACATTCAATGGGGGCGTTCTCGCGCCGCTGTATTTTATTGTATGGTTGTTTTCACGTGATCAGTGTATGGGGCAATGTAAGGAAGCTGAAGTTGTCTGGCAATTTTTATTGTTTCAAGCTTTCCGTTCTAATCCATGTAAGTGTAAAACTGAGGAAAGAGTAGAAAAGGGTTTTCAGAATGGATTGTCAACTGTGGTTGATTTTCCAGCTGGATTTTCATTGCAAGAAAGCTGCACTTGAAATGTTGTTTTCCTGAATGAGCTGTTTGGACACCATTTATCTCTCTGCCGCTGTGTGATAAAGGGCAGTTAACAAGATTACCTGTAATCATCTGGCAGTATTCTCTGACTATATTCGCTGTGCATTTATGCATTTCTCCACTTCCACTGACGAAGGAGCAGCGCTGCGAAAGCTTGTGATTTCAAGTAAAGCTGTTGGACTACAACCTGGTGTTGTGTGATTTCTTACATTTGTCCACCCCATTCCAAGACCGGCATCTCCACATCATCTAAGCGTCTCAACGACTCATTTTTTACAAGTAATTTCCCCTTCTTTCAGAAAGTGCTGCTGTTTTCTCATGTCGATTCTGCTAAAATATTGCAAATTATAATGATACACCCTTTCACAAAACGCTGCAATAATAAAGAGCCGGACATGCATATTTACATATAGCCCTTAAAAGGAAACGAATGATCCCTCAGTAACTTTTCTTCAGGCCACGGAAAGTTTTCTGGAAATTAATCTCTCCTTCTATGTATTGCATCTGAAGTAAATGTTTGTCTTATCTTCATATGAACAATAATTCGGAATCTGATGTGTTTGAAAAAGCAATTATCAACTTTTGCCCATAAAGTCCGATAGGCATAGGGACATAGTGAGGTTCTGGCCCATCAAGTCTTCAACACTTGTCACATTCACTCACTGTGGTTGAAATATTTCACCAATAAACCTACCTTCTTTTGTTTAAGCGGGTTTCACATTGTTGTCTTATAATAGTCCTGTGAAATGTCTTGGGATGTTTTAACTGTGTTAAAGGCGCTATATAAATACAAGTTGTTGTTGTCGTTTGCAATCTTTCTCACTCTTTTCAGTGTGATCATTCGGTATAATAATAGTGATTAAATGATATAAGGGAAAGGCACATTAAATGCTTAGAGAAGGAGGTGGATATCATGTCCCTTTATGTTGTTATATGTAAGGGAGACACCGGAAATATTGAAGTATTCGAGCCAACAGTTCAGCAATCCTAACTTCCTCCAGCATGGTCAGTACTTGCAGTAAGGCTTTGTTCCATTTCAGTCTTGCCTTAAATCAAAATGATGTCCTGTAGCAGGGAATATCACCAGGACCTTTTAATAACCGTGGCGTTTTCCTGAGCAAACAACATTAAAGGGCTGTCCTATGATGAGAAATGGGCCAACACTCTCGGGAGTTTAGAAGAATGAGAGGCGATCTCATTGAACCATACAAGATTCTGAAAGGGATTGAAAGGGTAGAGGCTGAGAGGTTGTTTCCCTTGGCTGGAGTGTCTAGAACTTGGGGGCATAGTCTCAGGATAAGGGTTAGGCCATTTAAGACGGAGATGAGGAGGTATTTCTTCACTCAGAGGGTTGTGCATCTTTAGAATTCTCTGCCCCAGAGGGATGTGAATGCTGAGTGTTTGAGTATATTCAAGGCTGAGATAGATAGATTATTACGGCTCAATGGGCCGCATGGCTCTAACCACAAGCACTCATCAATACATAATGAAGTAACAGAAAATGGTTACTTCTCCAATAACCCTGCTGCCCGTATTGTGACTCGCACCAAGGCTCCTTCACACATCACCCCCTGTGCTCACTGACCTGCATTGGGTCACGATCCAGCAACGCCTCGAATTTAAAATTCTCTTGTTTTGAAATCCCTCCAACAGCTCGCCCCTCTATTTCCCTGTAACCTCCAAGCAATACACACTACAACCAATACACACTTTAAGGCAACGCAGAAACGCAGCGTGCTGCAGGTCCCGTGCATCCAGTGAGCTGGCATTTAAAGAGAAAATACGTGCACCTGCTGAATTTTGAATAGGTCGCACAGCCTGTTGACGAGGCCGGGCAGGCCAAAGAAACAAATTAGAGGGACCATTGCCTATAACTCTCCGAGATCATATAATAGAATGGTTGCAGTACAGGAGGAGGCCATTCGGCCTGTCGAGCCCATCCCGGCTCACTAAAACAGCACTTGAGCTAGACTCACTCCCCCACCCTTTCCCCGTAGCCCTGCAATTTTTTTCCTTTCAGGTCCATATCCAATTCCCTTTTGAAAGCCACAATTGAATCTGCCTGCAGCATCCTTTCAGGCAGTGAAATCCAGATGCTATCCACACGCTACATAATCCATTTTCCCTCATGTTGCCTTTGATCTCTGTGCTCCTGCAATTCGGGCCTTTTGCTTCACCTTTGACGGGCGTGCTTTCAGCTGCCTAGGCACTAAAATCAGGAAATCCCTCCCGAAACTGCGCCACTTCTCTGCCTCTCCTCCTTTAAGATTCTCCTTAAAACCTAACTTTTCGACCAAGCTTTTGGTCATCGGCCCTAATATCTCAAATGCAAAAGCAATATACTGCGGATGCTAGAAATCTGAAATAAAAACCGAAAATGCTGCAAATACACAGCAAGTCCTGCAGCATTTGTGGAGAGAGTAACAGAGTTGTTGGAGAGAAGAGCAGAACTTCATCAATATTGGC
Organism: Somniosus microcephalus; assembly: GCF_052327205.1. NCBI lineage: Eukaryota > Metazoa > Chordata > Chondrichthyes > Squaliformes > Somniosidae > Somniosus > Somniosus microcephalus. The sequence goes on from NW_028225183.1 coordinate 32,039,878, forward strand.
ATTCTTAAAAGAGAAGTGGCAGTGAGTTAAACAGTAATACAGTTCTTACGAAGGGTCATCGAACTGAAACTTTAACCATGTTTTTCTCTCTCCACAGATGCTGGCTGTCCTGCTGAGCATTTCCAGCATTTTCTGTTTTTATGTCCTAATATCTTCTTGTGCGGCAGGATGTGAATTTTGTTTGATAACGCTCCTGTGGAGTGCCTTGGGACGCTTTACTACATTAATGGTGCTATATAAATACAAGATAACAAGTCAATAAGGAGAAACTGTTTCCAGTGTCAGTTACAGGGGCAACAGATTTAAGAAAATTTGCAAAATAACCAATAGGATGTTTCCCCACCTCCCTCTCGAGGTGAAAAAAGTGATGCAGAAAATAGTTCTGAGTGCCTGCAATGCTCTGCCTGAAAGGGTGGTTGAAGCAAATTGAATAGTAATGTTGAAAAGGTAAATTGGATAATCTTTGAAGGTAAAATCATTGCAGGGATTTGGTGAAAGAACAGAGGAGTATGATTAATTGGATAGCCCTTTGAAAGAGCCAGCAGAGGTACGATGGGCTGAATGACCTGGTTCTGTGCTGTATCATTTTTTCTGTAGTTAACAAGGTTAAACATTTTGCCGAAGTGCAGAGTTGGCAGGCAGCTTTGAAAATCTGGTTGTACGCGATGAGGAATTGTAAGTGTGAATAAGTTTTGATTTTTTGTGGAAAAATATGTAATTTCTCAGTTGTAAGGATGAATATAAATGTGAGCATAAAGTGGGAATACGCAAGAAGCCCGAATTGCAGAGCACAGAGATAAAAGACAACATGAGAGAACTTTTTTATGATGAGTGTGGATAGCATCTGGAATTCACTGACTGAAAATGTGCTGGAGGCAGATTCAATTGTGGCTTTCAAAAGGGAATTGGATATGGACCAGAAAGGAAAAAATTGCAGGGCTACGGGGTAAGGGTGGAAGAGTGGGGCTAGCTGAAGTGCTGTTTCAGAGAGCCGGCACGGGCTCGAAATGTCGATATGGCCTCCTTATGTGCTGCAACCTTTCTATTATATGATCTCGGAGAGTTGTAAACATTGATCCCTCTAATTTGTTTCTTTGGCCCGGCCGATCCGTCAACGGGCTGTGAGACCTATTCAAAATTCAGCACATGCACGTTCTTTCTCGTTAAATGCCGGCTCACCGTATGCGTGGGACGTGCAGCACGCTGCATTTCTGCGTGGCCTTAAAGTGTATATTGGTTATAGTGTGTATTGGTTGGAGGTTACAGTGAAAGGGAGGGGCGAACCCGTGGAGGGATTTCAAAACTAGTGAATTTTAAGATCGAGGCGTTGCTGGACCGTGACCCAATGCAGGTCAGCGAGCAGAGGGGGTGATGAGTGAACGAGACTTGCTGTGAGTCATGATATGCGCAGCAGGGTTTTTGGCGAAGTAACCCTTTCCGTTTCTTCTTTATTTATTGATGTGTGCGTGTGGTTAGAGCAGGAGTAGGCCATGCATCCCCTTGAGCCATAAAAATCTTTTGATCACAGCCTTGAATACACTCAAACGCTCAGCATTCATAGCCCACGAGGGCAGAGAATTCCAAAGATGCACAACCCTCTGAGTAAAGAAATTCCTCCTCATCTCTGACTTAAATGGCCTATCCCTTATCCTGAGGCTATGCCCCCCAGTTCTAGACACTCCAGCCAAGGGAAACAACCTCTCAGCATCTACCCTTTCAAAGCCTTTCAGAATGTTGTCTGGTTCAATGAGATCACCCCTCATTCATCTAAACTCCCGAGAGTATAGGCCCATTCTAGGCCATAGGCCATAGACCATAGAGTTATACAGCACAGAAAGAGGCCCTTCGGCCCATCGTGTCTGCGCCGCCCATCAAGCCCTGTCCAATCTAATCATATTTTCCAGCATTTGGTCCATAGCCTTGTATGCAATGGCATTTCAAGTGCTCATCCAAATGCTTCTTGAATGTTGTGAGGGTTTCTGCTTCTACCACCCTTTCAGGCAGTGAGTTCCAGATCCGAACCACCCTCTGGGTGAAAAAGTTCCTCCTCAAATCCCCTCTAAACCTTCTGCCCCTTACCTTGAACCTATGCCCCCTTTTTATTGACCCCCCTACTAAGGGGAAAAGTTCCTCTTTATCTACCCTATCTATGCCGCTCATCATTTTGTACACCTCAACCAGGTCCCCCCTCAGCCTTCTTTGCTCCAAGAAAAACAACCCCAGCCTGTTTAGTCTTACTTCATAGCTGAGGCGCTCCATCCCAGGTAACATCCTGGTGAATCTTCTCTGCACCCTCTCCAAAGCAATCACATCCTTCCTATAGTGAGGCGACCAGAACTGCACACAGTACTCCAGCTGTGGCCTTACCAGCGTTTTGTACAGCTCCATCATAACCTCCCTGCTCTTATATTCTGTGCCTCGGCTAGTGAAAGCAAGTATCCCATATGCCTTTTTAACCACCTTATCTACCTGTTCTAAACAACCTTTCATCATAGGGCAGCCCTTTCATGTTGTTTGCAAAGGAAAATGCCACAGTTCTTAAAAGGTCCTGGTGATATTCCCTGCTGCAGGACATCATTTTGATTTAAGGAAAGACTGAGGCGGAACAGGAGAATGCCTTATTGGAAGCAATGACCATGCTGGAGGAAGTTGGGTTTGCTGCACTGTTGGCTCGAATACTTCAATATTTCCAGTGACTCCCTTACATATAACAACATTAAGAAACATTTATTTTCCACCTCCGTCTCTCAGCTCTTAATGTGGCTTTTCCTTATATCATTTAATCACTATGAGGACAATGATCAGACTGAAAATAAAGAGAAAGATTGCAAACAACAACAAATTTTATTTCTATAGCGTCTTTAACGTAGTAAAAAAGTAAATAAGACAAAAAATGTGAAACCCGCTTAAAAAGAAGAAGGTAGGTTTATTGGTGTAATATTGCAACCACAGTGAGTGAATGTGACAAGTGATGAAGTCTTGCTGGGCCAGAACCTCACTATGTCCCTTTCGGTCCTTATGGGCAAAACTTGAAAATTGCTTTTTCAAACACACCATATTCCGAATTATGGTTCATATGAAGATATGACAAACATTTACTTCAGATGCAATAAATATAAGGAGAGATTTATTTCCAGAAAACATTCTGCGGCCTGAAGAAAGTTAGTGAGTGAGCGTTTGTTTCATTTTAAGGGAAATGAGCGAATATGCATTGCCGGCTCTGCATTATTGCAGCGTTTTGTCAAAGGGCACAGCATTATATATTGCAATATTTTAGCAGAATCGACAGGAGAAAACAGCAGCACTTTCTGAATGAATGGACATTGTGATTTAAAAAAAGGAGTCGTTGAGCCGTTAAGAGGCAGTGGAAGATGTGGCGAGGCAGTGTGTGCACCTGGAAAACTTACTTACCTGGCAGGGGAGAAACCATGATCAAGAAGGTACTTTTGCCAGGGTGAGGTTAGCTCATTGTACTTCGGGTGTACTGACGCCTGTGATGTCCCCAAATGCAGGATACTCGACTGCAAAATTTCTGATAGCCGGGCACTGCGTTCGCGCTCTTCACTGGCTTTGCAATTAAAGTTAGATTTTTCAACTGACCTCTCAAATGCACAGTTATTTTGCTTTCAATCCTAACTTTGCTTTATTCCCGATAGAGGGAGCTGTGACACAAAACCGCCTTTCTCCAAAACACAGCGTATTCAAATTGACTCATAAGCGATTCCCAAAGCTCACATTTCAATTTCTCTCTACGCTCACGTTGATATTTATCCTGACAACTGAGAAATTACATATTTTGCACAATAAATCTAAAATTATTTACACTTACAAGTCCACACCGCTTACAACCAGATTTTCGAAGCTGCCTGCCAACTCTGCACTTTGGCAAAATGTTTAACCTTGTTAACTGCAGAAACATTGATACAGCACAGAACCAGGTCCATCGTATCTCTGCTGGCTCTTTCAAACGGCTATCCAATTAATAATAATCCTCTGTTCTTTCACCAATTCCCTGCAATAATTTTACATTCAAATATTATCCCGATTACCTTTTCAACATTACTATCAGTTTGCTTCAACCATCCTTTCCGGCAGAGCATTGCAGGCACTCACAACAATTTTCTGCATCACTTTTTTTCACCTTCTCGAGGGGGGGGGGGGGGCGGGGAAACATCCTACTGGTTCTTTTGCAACTTTTCTTAAATATGTTGCCCCTGTAACTGGCACTGGAAACAGTTTCACTATATTGACTTGTTATCTTATATTTATATAGCACCATTAATGCAGTAAAACATCCGAAGGCACTCCACAGGAGCATTATCAAACAAAGTTTCACACTGCCGCACAAGAAGATATTTGGACAGAAAAACAGAAAATGCTGGAAATGCTCAGCAGGTCAGGCAGCATCTGTGGAGAGAGAAAAACAGAGTTAATGTTTCAGGTCGATGACCCTTCGTCAGAACCGCATTACTGTTTAATTCACTGCCACTACGCTTTTAAGAATGCCCACATTGCTGAAGTTCTGCATCTTCTCTCCAACAACTTTGTTACTCTCTCCACAGATGCTGCCTTACTTGCTGTGTATATGCAGGATTTTCGGATTTCATTTCAGATTTCCAGCAGCCACAGTATTTTGCTTTTGCACTTGAGATATTAGGACAGATGACCAAAAGCTTGATCGATATGTTAGGCTTTAAGGAGCGCCTTAAAGGAGGAGAGACAGAGAAGTGGCGCAGTTTCGGGAGGGAATTCCTGATTTTGGGGCTAAGCAGCTGAAAGCACGCCCATCAACGGTGAAGCAAATAAAATAGGAATACGCAAGAGGCCCGAATTGCAGGAGCACAAAGTTCAAAGGCAACATGAGGGGAAATTGTTTCTGTTGCGTGTGGATAACATCTAGCATTCACAGCCTGAAAGGGTGCTGCAGGCAGATTCAATTGTGGCTGTCAAAAGGGAATTGGATATGTACCTGAAAGGAAAAAAATTGCAGGGTTACAGGCAAAGGGTGGGGGAGTGGGACTAGCTGAAGTGCTGTTTCAGAGAGCCGGCACGGTCTCGACAGACCGAATGGCCTTCTTCTGTGCTGCAACCATTCTATTATATGATCTCGGAGATTTGTAGGCAATGGTCCCTCTAATTTGTTTCTTTGGCCCGCCCGACCCCGTCAACGGGCTGTGCGACCTAATCAAAATTCAGCACGTGCATATTTTTTCTCTTTACGGCTCACCGGATGCACGGGACCTGCAGCGCACTGCGTTTCTGCGTGGCCTTGAAGTGTGTATCCGATGAACATAGGGTCTGAGGAAAGGGTGGAACTGAAAAAATCAGTATTTGTAGGGAAATTGTGTTAGGAAAATTGATGGGACTGAAGGCTGATAAATCCCCAGGGCCTGATAATCTACATCCCAGGGAACTTAAGGAAGTGGCCCTAGAAATAGTAGATGCATTGCTGGTCATCTTCCAGAACTCGATAGACTCTGGAATGGTACCCATGGATTGGCGGGTAGCTAATGTTACCGCACTATTCAAAAAAGATGGTAGAGAAAAGGCGGGGAATTATAGACCGGTAAGCTTGACATCGGTAGTGGGGAAAATGCAAGAGTACTTTATAAAATATGTAATAGCAGAGCACTTGGAAAGCAGTGACTGGATCAGACAAAGTCAACATGGAATTACAAAAGGTAAATCATGCTTGACTAAACCACTGGAATTTTTTGAGGATGTAGCTGGTAAATAGATAAGGGAGAACGAGTGGATGTGGTGTATTTGGACTTTCAGAAGGCTTTTGATAAGGTCCCGCATAAGCGATTAGCGTGCAAAATTAAGGCACATGGGATTGGGGGCAAGGTATTGACTTGGATAGAGAACTGGTTGGCGGACAGAAAGCAAAGATTTGGAATAAATGGGTCGTTTTCCGAGTGGCAGGCAGTGACTAGTGGGGTACCGCAAGGTTCGGTCCTAGGACCCCAGCGGTTTACAATATATATTAATGATCTGGACGAGGGAATTGGATGTAATATCTCCAAATTTGCAGACGACACAAAGCTGGGGGGAGGGTATGCTGTGAGGAGGATGTCGTGAAACTCCAGCACGATTTGGACAGGCTGGGTGATTGGGCAGAAACATGGCAAATGCACTATAATGTGGATAAATGTGAGGTTATCAACTTTGGTGGCAAAAACAGGAAGGCAGATTAATATTTGAATGGTAATAGATTGGGAGAAGGGGAAGTGCAAAGAGACCTGGGCGTTCTTGTACACCAGTCGCTGAAGGTAAGCATGCAGGTGCAGCAGGCGGTTAAGAAGGCAAATGGTATGTTGGCCTTCGTAGCAAGAGGGTTCGAGTACAAGAACAATGATGTCTTGCTGCAGTTGCGCAGGGCCTTGGTGAGACCACACCTTGAATATTGTGTGCAGTTTTGATCGCCTTACCTGAGGAAGGACGTTCTTGCCATGGAAGGAGTGCAGCGAAGATTCACCAGGCTGATACCTGGGATGGCAGGAATGACGTATGAGGAGAGATTGTGTCGATTGGGCTTATACTCACTGGAGTTTAGAAGATTGAGAGGGTATCTCATCGAAAACTATAAAATTCTGTCAGGCCTGGACAGACTAGATGCGGGAAGGATGTTTCTGATGGCCGGGGAGTCCAGAACCACGGGTCATAGTCTAAGGATAAGGGGTAAGCCATTTAGGACTGAAATGTGGAGGAATTTCTTCACCCAGAGAGTGGTGAACCTGTGGAATTCTCTGCCACAGAGGGCGGTGTAGGCCAGTTCATTAAGTATATTCAAGAAAGAGTTGGATATATTTCTTCAGTCTAAAGTGATCAAGGGATATGGGGAGAAGGCAGGGACCGGGTCCTGAATTTGGATGATCAGCCATGATCTAATTGAATTGCGGAGCAGGCTCGAAGGGCCAAAAGGCCTACTCCTGCTCCTATCTTCTATGTATGTATCTATGTATGTATTGGTTGTAGTGTGTATTGGTTGGAGGTTACAGGGAAAGGGAGGGGCGAGCCCGTGGAGGGATTTGAAAACAAGAGAATTTTAAAATCGAGGCGTTGCTGGACCGTGACCCAATGCAGGTGAGCGAGCACAGGGGGTGATGGGTGAGCGAGGCTTGGTGCGAGTCCCGATACGGGCAGCAGGATTTTTGGAGAAGTAACCCTTTTCTGTTACTTCTTTATGTATTGATGAGTGCGTGTGATTAGAGCCAAGTGGCCCATTGAGCCGTAATAATCTATCTATCACAGCCTTGAATATACTCAAACACTCAGAATTCACAACCCTCTGAGTCAGTGAATTCCAAAGATGCACAACCCTCTGAGTGGAGAAATTCCTCCTCATCTCAGTCTTAAATGGCCTAACCCTTATCCTGAGTCTATGCCCCCAAGTTTTAGGCACTCCAGCCAAGGGTAACAACCTCTCAGCATCTACCCTTTCAATCCCTTTCAGAATCTTGTCTGGTTCAATGAGATCACCTCTCATTCTTCTAAACTCCCGAGAGTATATCACCATCTCTCATCATAGGGCAGCCCTCTCATGTTGTATGCTCAGGAACACGCCACGGTTATTCGAATGTCCTGGTGATAGCCCCTGCTACATGACATCATTTTGATTTAAGGCAAGACTGAAAAGGAACAGGAGAAAGCCTTACTGCAAGCACTGACCATGCTGGAGGAAGTTAGGATTGCTGCACTGTTGGCTCGAATACTTCAATATTTCCGGTGTCTCCCTTACATATAACAAGATCAAGGGACATTTATTATCCACATCCGTCCCTAAGCTCTTAATGTGGCTTTTCCTTATATCATTTAATCACTATGATTATAATGAATGATCATACTGAAAGAGTGAGAAAAATTGCAAACGACAACAACAACTTGTATTTATATAGCGCCTTTAACATAGTTAAAACGTCTCAAGACACTTCACAGGACTAGAATAAGAAACAATGTGAAACACACTCAAACAGAAGGAGGTAGGTTTATTGGTGAAATATTTCAACCACAGCGAGTGAATGTGACAAGTGATGAAGACTTCATGGGCCAAAACCTCACGTTGTCCCTATCGGTCTTTATGGGCAAAACTTGAAAATTGCTTTTTCAAACACATCAGATTCCGAATTATTGTTCATGTGAAGATAAGACAAACTTCAGATTATTACTTCAGATGCAATACATATAAGGAGAGATTTATTTCCAGAAAACTTTCCATGGCCTGAAGAAAAGTTACTGAGGGAGCGTTCGTTTCCTTTTAATGACAATAGGCAACTATGCATATCCGGCTCTTTGTTATTGCAGAGTTTCGTCAAAGGGTATATCATTATATAATGCAATATTTTAGCAGAATCGACATGAGAAAACAGCAGCACTTTCTGAATGAAGGGGAATTTTGATTTAAAAAATGTGTCATCGAGACAGTAAGAGGCAGTGAATGATGTGGCGAGCCAGTGTATGGAAAGCATCTTTACTTGGCAGTGGAGAGACCATGCTTATGAAAGTGGTTCTCCCAGGCTGAGGCTAGTCCATCGTACTTTGGGTGTGCTGACGCATGCGATGTCCTCAAATGCGGGTTACTCGACTGTAAAATTTGTGGTAGTGGTGGACTGCATTCGCGCTCTCTCCTGGCTTTACAATTAAAGTTATATTTTCAACGAAGCTCTCAAATGCGCTGTTATTTTGCTTTCAATTTTAACTTTGCTTTATTCCCGACAGAGAGAGTTGTGATGCAAAAGAGCCTTTCTCCAAAACACAGCCTTTTCAAATTGACTCATAAGCGAATCCCAAAGCTCACATTTCAATTTCTCTCCACACTCACGTTGATATTCATCCTTACAACTAATAAATTACATATTTTGCACAAGAAATCTAAAATAATTCACTTACAAGTCCACACCGCGTACCACCAGATGTTCAAATCTGCCTGACAACTCTGCACTTTGGCCAAATGTTTAACCTTGTTAACTACAGAAACAATGATACAGTACAGAACCACGTCATTCGGCCCATCGTTCCTCTGCTGGCTCTTTCAAAGGGCTATCCAATTAATCATACTCCTCTGTTCTTTCACCAAATCCCTGCAATTATTTTACCTTCAAAAATTACCCAAATTACCTTTTCAACATTACTATTCAATTAGCTTTAACCACCCTTTCAGGCAGAGCATTGCAGGCACTCACAACAATTTTCTGCATCACTTTTTTCACCTTCTCGAGGGGGAGGTGGGGAAACATCCTACTGGTTCTTTTGCAAATTTTCTTAAATCTGTTGCCCCTGTAAATGATACTGGAAACAGTTTCTCCTTATTGACTTGTTATCTTCTATTTATATGGCACCATTAATGTAGTAAAACGTACCAAGCCACTCCACAGGAGCGTTATCAAACAAAATTTCACACCCTGGGTCACAAGAAGATATTAGGACGTAAAAACAGAAAATGCTGGAAACACTCAGCAGGTCAGGCAGCATCTGTGGAGAGAGAAAAACAGGGTTAACGTTTCAGGTCGATGACCCTTCGTCAGAACTGTATTACAGTTTAATTCACTGCCACTTCACTTTTAAGAATGCCCACATTGAAGAATTTCTGCTCCTTGCTCGAAAAACTCTGTTACTCACTCCAAAGATGCTGCCTGACTTGCTGTGTATTTGGAGCATTTTGTTTATTTTTTTCAGATTTCCAGCATCCGCAGTATTTTGCTTTTGTATTTGAGATATTAAGACAGATGACCAAAAGCTTGGTTGAAAAGTTATGTTTTACGAAGCGTCTTAAAGGAGGAGAGACAGAGAAGTGACACAGTTTCGGGAGGGAATTCCTGATTTTAGTGCCTAGGAAGCTGAAAGCACGCCCGTCAACGGCGAAGAAAATAAAATAGGAATACGCAAGAGGCCCGAATTGCAGGAGCACAGAGATCAAAGGCAACTTGAGGCAAAATTGTTTATGTAGCGTATGGATAGCATCTGGAATTCACTGCCTGAAAGGGTGCTGGAGGCAGATTCAATTGTGGCTTTCAAAAGGGAATTGGATATGGACGTGAAAGGAAAATATTTACAGGGCTACGGGGAAAGGGTGGAGGAGGGAGACTAGCTGAAGTGCTGTTTCGGAGAGCCGGCAGAATCTCGGCAGGCCGAATGGCCTCCTTCTGTGCTGCAACCATTCTATTATATGATCTCGGAGAGTTGTAGGCAATGGTCCATCTAATTTATGCTTTGGCCCGCCTGGCCCCGTCAACGGGCTGTGCGACCTATTCAAAAATCAGCACGTGCACGTTTTTTCTCTTTAAATGCCGACTCACCGGATGCACGGGCCCTGCAGCACGCTGCGTTTCTGCGCCGCCTTGAAGTGCATATTGGTTGCAGTGTGTATTGGTTGGAGGTTACAGGGAAAGCAAGGGGTGAGCCCGTGGAGGGATTTGAACACAAGAGAATTTTAAAATCGAGGGATTGCTGGACCGTGACCCAATGCAGGTGAGGGTGCACAGGGGGTGATGGGTGAACGAGTCTTGCTGCGAATCACGATATGGGCAGCAGGGTTTTTGGAGAAGTAACACTTTTCTGTTACTTCTTTATGTATTGATGAGTGCGTGTGGTTAGAGCCATGCGGCCCATTGAGCCGTAATAATCTATCTATCTCTGCCTTTAATATACTCAAACACTCAGCATTCTCATCCCTCTGGGGCAGAGATTTCCAAAGAGGCACAACCCTCCGAGAGAATAAATTCCTCCTCATCTCAGTCTTAAATGGCCTAACCCTTATCCTGAGTCTATGCCCCCAAGTTCTAGGCACTCCAGCCAAGGGAAACAACCTCTCAGCATCTACCCTTTCAATCCCTTTCAGAATCTTGTCTCGTTCAATGAGATCACCTTTCATTCATCTAAACTCCCGAGAGTATATCACCATCTCTCATCATAGGACAGCCCTCTCATGTTGTCTGCTCAGGAACACGCCAGTTATTAGAAGGTCCTGGTGATATTCCCTGCTACAGGACATCATTTTGATTTAAGGCAAGACTGAAATGAAACAGGAGAAAGCCTTACTGCAAGCACTGACCATGCTGGAGGAAGTTAGGATTGTTGCACTGTTGGCTAGAATACTTCAATATTTCCGGTGTCTCCCTTGCATATAACAAGATAAAGGGACATTTATTATCCACCTCCGTCTCTAAGCTCTTAATGTGGCTTTTCCTTATATCATTTAATCACTATGATTATACTGAATTATCAGACTGAAAAGAGTGAGAAAGATTGCAAATGACAACAACAACTTGTATTTATATAGCGCCATTAACATTGTTAAAACGTCCCAAGACACTTCACAGGACTATTATAAGACAACAATGTGAAACCCGCTTAAACAAAAGAAGGTAGGTTTATTGGTGAATTATTTCAACCACAGTGAGTGAATGTGACAAGTGATGAAGACTTGATGGGCCAGAACCTCACTATGTCCCTATCGGTCTTTATGGGCAAAAGTTGAAACTTGCTTTTTTAATCACATCAGATTCCGAATGATTGTTCATATGAAGATAAGACAAACATTTACTTCAGATGCAATACATATAAGGAGAGATTTATTTCCCGAACACTTTCTATGGCCTGAAGAAAAGTTACTGAGGGAGAGTTCGTTTCCTTTTAAGGGTGATATGCAAATATGCTTGTCCGGCTCTTTATTATTGCAGCGATTTGTCAAAGGGCATATCATTATATACTGCAATATTTTAGCGGAATCGACATGAGAAAACAACAGCACTCTTTGAATGAAGGGGGAATTTTGATTTAAAAAATGAGTAATTGAGACGGTAAGAGGCAGTGAATGATGTGGCGAGGCAATGTGTGCCGATGGAAATTATACTTACCTGGCAGTGGAGAAACCATGATCATGAAGATGGTTTTACCACGATGAGGTTAGTCCATTGCACTTCGGGTGTGCTGATGCTTGCGATGTCTTCAAATGCGGGATACTCGGCTGCAAAATTTGTGGTAGTGCAGGACTGCGTTCGCGCTCTCACCTGGCTTTATAATTAAAAGTTAGATTTTCAACTAGCTCTCAAATGCAGTGTTATTCTGCTTGTAATATTTTGCTTTATTCTCCACAGAGTGAGCTGCGATACAAAAGGGCCTTTCTCCAAAACACAGCCTATTCAAATTGACTCATAAGCGATTCCCAAAGCTCACATTTCAATTTATCTCTACGCTCACGTTCATATTCATCCTTCCAACTAAGAAAATACATATTTTGCACAAAAGATCAAAAATTATTCAGACTTACATGTCCACACCACGTACAACCAGATTTTCAAATCTGCCTGCCAACTCTACACTTTGGCCACATGTTTATCCTTGTTAACTACAGAAACAATGATGCAGCACAGAACCAGGACATTCGGCCCATCGTACCTTTGCTGGCTCTTTCAAAGGGCTATCCAATTAATCATACTCCTCTGTTCATTCACCAAATCCCTGCAATTATTTTACCTTCAAATATTATCCAAATTACCTTTTCAACATTACTATTCAATTTGCTTCAACCACCCTTTCAGGCAGAGCATTGCAGGCACTCACAACAATTTTCTGCATCACTTATTTTCATCTTCACGAGGGGGAGGCGGGGAAACATCCGACTGGTTCTTTTGCAAATTTTCTTAAATCTGTTGTGCCTGTAACTGACACTGGAAACAGTTTCTCCTTATTGACTTGTTATCTTGTGATGCGCCATCAATTACTCAAAAGACTGAGGTTGAGCGAGTAACAATCAGGCTTTTATTAACTAAAGAATGAAGGTCTAGTCTCGAGTGGTCGACCCGTCCAGAATACTAAGGGACTGGGAGGTAGTCACTTATATACCTGGAATAGTGGGAGGAGTCAGCCGAGGCATGTCCAGACCTGTACCTAGTGGAATACACATACAGACACAGACAGGTATGACAGTGGTTTACCACATCTTGTATTTATATAGCACCATTAATGTAGTTAAACGTCACAAAGGCACTCCACAGGAGCGTTATCAAACCAAATATCACACCCTGCCGCACAAGGAGATATTAGGACATAAAAACAGAAAATGCTGGAAATACTCAACAGGTCAGGCAGCATCTGTGGAGAGAGAAAACAGGGTTAACTTTTCAGGTCGATGACCCTTCGTCAGAACTGTATTAGTGTTTAATTTACTGCCACTTCTCTTTTAAGAATGCCCACATTGATGAAGTTCTGCTCTTCTCTCCAACAACTCTGTTACTCTCTCCACAGATGCTGCAGGACTTGCTGTGTATTTGCAGCATTTTCGGTTTTTACGTCAGATTTGCAGCATCCGCAGTATTTTGTTTTTGTATTTGAGATATTAGGGCAGATGACCAAAAGCGTGGTCGAAAAGTCAGGTTTTAAGGAGCATCTTAAAGGAGGAGAGACAGAGAAGTGGCGCAGTTTCAGGAGGGAATTCCTGATTTTAGGGCCACGCAGCTGAAAGGATGCCCGTCAACGGTGAACCAAATAAAACAGTAATATGCAAGAGGCCCGAGTTGCAGGAGCACAGAGATCAAAGGCAACATTAGGGAACATTGATTATGTAGCGTATGGATAGCTTTTGGAATTCACTGCCCGAAAGGGTGCTGGAGGAAGATTCAGTTGTGGGTTTCAAAACGGAATTGGATATGGACCTGAAAGGAAAAAAATTGCAGGGCTACGGGGAAAGGGTGGGGGAGTGGGACTAGCTGAAGTGCTGTTTCAGAGAGCTGACACGGGCTCCACAGGCCGAATGGCCTCCTTCTGTACTGCAACCATTCTATTATATTATCTCGGAGAGTTGTAGGCAATGGTCCCTCTAATTTGTTTGTTTGGCCCGCCCGGCCCCGTCAACGGGCTGTGCGACCTATTCAGAAATCAGCACGTGCACGTATTTTCTCTTTAAATGCTGGCTCACCAGATGCACGGGGACTGCAGCGCGCTGCGTTTCTGCGCGGCCTTTAAGTGTGTATTGGTTGTAGTGTGTATTGGTTGGAGGTTACAGGCAAAGGGAGGGGCGAGCCCGTGAGGGATTTGAAAACAGTAGATTATTAAAATCGGGGCGTTGCTGGACTGTGACCCAATGCAGGTCAGCGAGCACAGGGGGTGATGGGTGAACGAGACTTGGTGCGAGTCACGACATGAGCAGCTTGGTTTTTGGAGAAGTAACCCTTTTCTGTTACTTCTTTATGTATTGATGTGTGTGTGTGGTTAGAGCCATGCGGCCCATTGAGCCATAATAATCTCTCTATCTCAGCATTGAATATACTCAAACACTCAGCATTCACATCCCTCTGGGGCAGAGTACTCCAAAGATGCACAATCCTCTGAATGAAGAAATTCCTCCTCATCTCGGTCTTAAATGGCCTTACCCTTATCCTGAGACTATGCCCCCAAGTTCTAGACACTCCAGCCAAGGGAAACAACCTCTCAGCATCTACCCTTTCAATCCCTTTCAGAATCGTGTATGTTTCAATGAGATCAGCTTTCATTCTTCTAAACTCCCGAGAGTATAGGCCCATCTCTCATCATAGGACAGCCCTCTCATGTTGTTTGCTCAGGAAAACGCCACGTTTATTAGAATGTCCTGGTGATTTTCCCTGCGACAGGATATCATTTTGATTTAAGGCAAGACTGAAATGGAACAGGAGCAAGCCTTACTGGAAGCAATGACCATGCTGGACGAAGTTATTGCGGCACTGGAGCTGCGATTGGATGCATAGTGGAGCGTTCACGATGCTCAGGGAATCGTGAATAGCACGTTTACGGAGTTGGACGCACCGCAGGTAGACTTTGGACAGGAAGAAAGGGAATGGGTTACCAACAGGCAGAGTACTAGGCCCAGGCAGGTAGTGCAGGGGTCCCCTGTGGCCATCCCCCTCTCCAACAGATGCACCACTTTGAGTACAGTTGGGGGGGATGGCTTATCAGAGGATGGCAGCAGCAGCCAACTTCCTGGCACCAGGGTTGGATCTGCTGCAGAGAATGGAATGAAAAGAGGGGTAGAGCTATAGTAATAGGGGATTCTATTGTAAGGGGAATAGATAGTCGTTTCTGCGGCCGCAAACGAGACTCCAGGTTGGTGTGTTGCCTCCCTGGTGCAAGGGTCAAGGATGTTTCCGAGCGGTTGCAGAACATCTTGGCAGGGGAGGGTGAACAGCCAGTTGTTGTGGTGCATATAGGCACCAAGGATATAGTTAAAAAGCGGGATGATGTCCTAAAAGCGTAATATAGGGAGTTAGGAGATTAGGATTGCTACCAGCGCCACGTGCTAGTCAGAGTATAAATAGAAGGATACTTCAGATCAATACGTGGCTAGAGGAATGGTGCCAGGGAGAGGGATTCATGTTCCTGGGATATTGGATCCGTTTCTGGGGGAGGTGGGGCCAGTTCAAACCGGACGGTTTGCACCTGGGCAGGGCTGGAACCAATGTCCTAGGGAGAGTCTTTGCTAGTGCTGTGGGGGAGGGGTTAAACTAAAATGGCAGGGGGGTGGGTACCTGAGCAGGAAGACAGAGGAATGGGAAACAAGATCAAAAGCAAAAGACAGGAAGGAGAAAAAAAAAGTGGCAGCCAGAGAAATCAACGGTTTAAACCAAACGTGGCCACATTAAATAATAATTCTAATAGGCCTAAGAGCGTTAAAAAACACGACTGATGGCTTTATGATCTTCATAAAACACTGGTTAGCCTCAGCTGGAGTATTGCATTCAAATATGGGCATACACTTTGGGAAGGATGGCAAGGCCTTGGAGGGGGCTCAGAGAAGATTTACGAGAATTTTACCAGGGTTAAGGGATTTCAGTTATTTGGAGAAATTGGATAGCCTGGTATTGTTCTCCTTAGAGCAGAGAGGATTAACAAAATAATATAAGAACATAAACACTTAAGAAGTAAGAGCAGTATTAGACCATACGACCCCTGGAGCCTGCTCCATCATGCAATAAGAGCATGGCAGATCATTGACCTCAAGTCATCTTTCCCGCCCGATCGCCTTATCCCTTGATTCTCAGAGGGTCCAAAAATATATCTATCTCAACCTTGAATATACTCAGAGACTCAGCATTCGCAGCCCTCTGGGGCAGCGAATTATAAAGATTCACAACTTTTTGAGTGAAAAGATTCCTCCTCATCTCAGTCTCAAATGGACTACCCATTAACCTGAGACTATGCCCCCTTATTCCAAACACTTCAGCCAGTGGAATACCCCTCTCAGCATCTACCCTGTCAATCCCCTTCTGAATCTTTATTGTTTCAAGAGATCACCTTCATTCTTCTAAACTCCAGAGAGCATAGGCCCATTCTACACAATCTCTCATCATATGGCAGCACTCTCATCCCAGGAATCAATTTAGTGAACCTATGTTGCACCGCCTCCAAGGCAAGTATATCCTTCCTTTGATAAGGAGACCAGAACTGTGCACAGTACTCCAGGTGTGGTCTCACCAAGGCCCTGTACAATGGTATCAATACTTCCTTATCTTATACTCGAAACCCCTTGCAATAAAGGCCACTATGCCAATTGCCTTCCTTATTGCTTGCTGTACCTGCATGCTAACTTTCTGTGTTTCTTGCATGAGGACACCCACATCTCTCTGAACACCAACATTTGAAAGTTTCTCACCATTTAAAAAATATTCTGTTTTTCTATTATTCCTACCAAAGTGAATAACCTCTCATTTCTCTACATTATACTCCATCAGTCAACTTACTGCCCACTCACTTAGTCTATCTATATCCCATTGCTTCCTCTTTGTGTTCTCCTCACAGCTTACTGTCCCACCCTGCTTTGTGTCATCAGCAAACTTGGATACATTATTTTCGGCCCCTTCATCTAGATTATTAATATAAATTGTAAATCGTTGAGGCCCCAACACTGCTCCTTGCGATACCCCACTAGTTACTTCCTGCTAACCTGAAAAAGGTCCGTTTAGACGTACTCTCTTTTTTCTATCCATTAACCAATCCTCTATCCAAGCTACTAAATTACCCCCAAGCCATCAGACCTAATCTTGTGTAATACACTTTTATATGGCAACTTATCGAATGCCTTTTGTCAATCCAAATATACTATATGCACTGGTTCGCTTTTATCTACTCTGGTAGTTACATACTCCAAAAACTATAATAATTTTGTCAGAAATTATTTCCCTTTCATAAAACCATGTTGTCTTTGCCTAATAAAGTTATGATTTTCTAAGTGACTTGATACCACTTCCTTAACAATGGATTCCAGCATTTTTCCGACAACGGATGTCAGGCTAACTGACCTGTGGTTCCCTGTTGTTTCTCTCCATCTTTCCTTGAATAGCAGTGTTACATTTGCGACCTTCCGATCCGCTGGAACCTTTCGAGAGTCTAGGCAATATTGAAATATCAAAACCAATGCATCCACTATCTCTTCAGCCACCGCTTTCAGAACCTTGGATGTAGGCCGTCAGTTGTAGGGGATTTGTCGGATTTTACACCCGCCGTTTCACTTGTACTTTTTCTCTACTTATAGTAATTAAGTTAAGTTCCTGACCCTCATTACACCATTAGTTCCCCGCGATTTTCGGTGTGCTTTTTGTGTCTTCTACTGTGAAGACAGATACAAAATATTTGTTAAAGTTTCTGCCATTTCCTTATTCCCCATAATAATTTCTCCTGTCTCAACCTCTAAGCCATCGATTACTTGAGATAATCTTTCACTTTTTACATACTTGTAGGAACTCTTACAATCTGCTTTTGTATTTCTTGCTAGTTTTCTCATATTCTAATTTTTCCCTTTTTATCTAACTTTTGGTCAACATCTGCTGGTTTCTGACACTCTCCCAATCCTCAGGCTTACTGTTAATATTTGCAACATTATGAGCTTCTTCTTTCAATCTAATGCTATCCTTAACTTTTTTAATTAGCCACGGTTGGATCACTTTTCCAGTGGAGTTTATGTTTCACAATGGAATGTATCTTGTTGAGAATTATGAAATATTTCGTTAAGTGCTAGACACTGCTTATCTAATGGCATACATTTTCCCAATCTACCTCTACCTCTCACCCCTCATAGTTACGTAATTGGTTTTATTTAAGTTTAAAACTCTAGTTTCCGATTCAGGCAAATCCATCTCAAAAGTAATGTAAAATTCCATCATATTATGATCACTCTGCCCCACAGAATCCTTTATTATGAGACAGCTTATTAACCCTGTCGCATTACACAATACAAGATCTAAAACAGTCTGGTCCCTGGTTGATTCCATGACATATTATTCTGGGAAACTGTCCCGAAAGCATTCCATGAACTCCTTCTCCAGACTACCTTTGCTAATTTGATTTCCCCAGTCTATATGAAGATTACCATCCCTCAATATCATTGCATTACATTTGTTGCAAGCTCCTACTATTTCTTGATTAATATTCTGTCCAACGGTATTGCTACTCCTATGTGGCCTAAATGTTACACCTACGGGTGTTTACTGTCCCTTGTTATTCCTTATCTCCACCCATACTTAATCTACTTTCTGATCTTCTGAGCCAAGTTACTTTGTCACTACTTTCCTTATGCCATCTTGAAATTAGGAGGGCCATTCCCCCTCCGTTTCCCCTCTGGCTGTCTTTTAGAAACGTCAATTATGCTGGAATTGTTCCCAACATTAGCCACCATGCAACCATATCTCTGTAATGGCTATTAGAGCAAACCCATTTATCTCTGTTTGTGCCATTAATTCGTCTATCTTGTTATGAATCTTTCACGCATTCAGATAAAGAAGGTTTATTTTAATTTTTGACCACTATTCCCAGCTTTGAACTTATTCTCTTCTGCAGTGGTACCATTAAATTCTGTCCCTTCCTGTTACATTATGCTTATTTTTACCCAATCACTACATTGCTGTGTGGCCTTGACTTTTCTCTTTAGATTTCCAAATTTCCCCACAACTCATCCTTCCCACTCCTTGTTTTAGTTTAAAGCCCTATCTACAACCCTAGTTACTCGATTCGCCAGGATGCAGGTCCCAGCCCGGTATAAGTGGAGCCCGTCCCAATGGAACAGATCTCTCATTCTTCAGTTCTGGAGCCTGTGCCCCATGAATTAAAACCACTTTTCACACACCACTCTTTGAGCCACGCATTTAACTCTCTGATTGCTTGACCCTATGCCAATAAGGGTTGCTTCATAGAGATATGCATAATAATTAAGGGATTTGATAGAGCAGGTAGAGAAACTAATTCCTCTGACAAGTAACCAGACGTCATACATGTAATATATATTGCCACACAGATGTTTTTAAAGTGCGGGGACGCATTACCTAAAAAGGTAGTGGAGTCAGATTCGACAGCAACTTCAAACGGCAATTAGACATATGTTTGAAGGGAACTAATTCGCAGCGTTGTTGGAAAAACGCTGGGGTGTTGGAGGAAATTGGTAAGCTCTTTCAAAGAGCCGGCACAGGCACGTCAGGCTGAATGGCCCCTGTTGTGCTGTAATATTCTATGATTTTAACCCCTCCATAATGATAAAGGCCGATGTGAGCTCTCCACTCACTCTACTTTTTCCTAGAGGGAAGAGGCCAAAAAATTCCCCAACTCTTCGTTTTCATTTAAACTTTCTCTGTTCTCGGATTGACCAGCCCAGAATTCTTCTCTTCACTCAGTTGTATCAGGTGCTCCTACTTCAGCATAGCCTTGGAACACAAAGGAAGATTAGAAAGATAAGGCTGCCAGTCCTTCTATCCTTCAATACAGCAAAACACTAGTTGCGGATGTAGCTCCATGGTAAGGTACTGTGTTCAATCCACACCATCTCCAAATGTTAATTTTTCCACCGTCGTTTTCTGCCAAATGTTGTTTGATGAATTCCAACATCTGAGGCCTCGGTTAAACGTTTCTTCCATTTCTTACAATCTATCAACCGCACCATGCTTACTGCCATTCTTGCGCCACTATTACAGCCCGTTGTTTACCCAACTGGTTTTCCAACTGCTGTATATTAATATGAAACTGTCAGTGGTCCGACTCCATCTGGGGGTGCTGAAGAGCCTCTCTTAGGGTTTTTTGTGAACCATTTAATTTTCTGGTAAGATGTTCATTGTCTTTTGTTTAGGAGCCTACCTGACAGCAAGCGTCCTCAAGGTTCTGCATTGCAGTGCTGGCTTGAACTGTATTAATGCTCTGTTGCTGTATTATTGATGTCGAAGCATCGACCAGGCACTGAAGAACATAAATCTTACTTTTTAACTCTACAGCCTCTTTTTCCCAGTTTGACTTCTCGCCCGTTAACAATTTTGTTACCTCCGTTAACGTTAGATTCTCTTCTATCTGCCGTAGCTTGTCTTTTTCTGATTTATCCTGATTGTCCTCTGACTTGGTTTTAACATTTGATAGACATTATTCTACTAACATCTGTAACTGTACATTCCCGCACATCTTCATTAACCATTTCAAAGTCTGCAAAAATATTCTCACATGACATCTTGCTGTATGTAAAAGAGAAACAATATGTTAGATAACCTAACTTTCCACCAGGACTTTCGTTGATCAGACGAAAATCTAAGCAAAAATCCAAGCTCCTGCCTTATGTACAATAGATCTGGTTTCAGTAAAACATCACACCCCCACGTTGGCCACCAATCTGTAGCTTTCAGAAGCTCTTTATAATAATTTGTCCGTGACTACACAAACCACTCTGGGTCCAGGTATATTGTGTATCAGTAAAACAGTCCATGATTACACAAACCACTCCGGGTCCAGGTATATTATGTATCAGTAAAATAGTCCATGACTGCACAAACCACACTGGGTTCAGTTATACTGGGTATCCGTAAAACAGCCCGTGACTACACAAACCACTCTGGGTTCAGGCATATTGTGTATCAGTAAAACAGTCCTTGACTACACAAACCACTCTGGGTTCAGGTATATTGTGCATCAGTAAAACAGTCCGTGACTACACAAACCACTCCGGGTCCAGGTACATTGTGTATCAGTAAAACAGTCCATGGCTACACAAACCACTCTGGGTCCAGGTATATTGTGCGTAAGTAAACCAGGTTTATTAAGCATTAAACATCCAGTAGAAAGAAGTAATACTTCACCAGACGATAGTCGCAGTCTGTTTCATGAAATCCGGCATTCCTTCTGAGTGACTGTGGCGCGGTGTCTTTACTCTCTTGCTCTGTTCTGTTGACTGAAGCTTCTCATCCTCTGGTGTTGCGCTGCTTCCAGTGTTCAATAGCTGTTCCTTTGTACCTTTCTTACCCCTTCAAAATACATAGCAACTTGCAGCTGCTTGGGCTGTCTCACCATTCTGACCTTCACAAGTACGGTCTATGATTACCTCCCCTTTTCTTAACAATGATCTGATGACCTCGTTAGTTCCACTCAGCCTATTTCTGTGCATTACAAATTAACCTCATCTAAGAACTTCACTTTACAGAACATCCTTGAAGTGTTTTGTAAAGAGTTTATTTTTCTGCTGCTTAAAATGAAGGCTCCAACTCCATTCTCTCTCCTATAGCTCTTATCACTTCCCCATAACATTACCGAAACCCATGTCCCTGACAGTCACCGTGTTTCTTTAGCACTGCATTCCATACTTCAGTCATTTCAAACAGAGGTTTTTAGTCAGGTTGGCATAATTTTCCCATCCTGCTTTGGTCTCAGCCATTCGCCAGTTACACAGGCATTTTAGGTTTTTAACATACAATTTCACATTTTATAGTTATATAAAAATGGTTGTAGAATGTTAATAATGTTTACTAAATCCTACAGGTAAACTCTATCGTACAGGAGACAGAAATTGAAAGACTGAAGCAGTTACAGACAGGGATAGATAGATTCAGAGGTATAGACAGCAGAGAGAGAGAGAGACAGATGGCCAGGGACAGAGAGTGGCGGTCAGACATGCACAGAGAGAGAGACATGCAGAGCCAAAAAGACAGAGAGAGAAAGACAGAGAGAGACGGGCCGAGCCAGAAGACAGAGAAAAGAGGTGCCAAGACAAAGAGGCAAAGACAGCCAGACAGATGCAGTGAGAGACAGAGACATACAATGAAAGACAGAGGCAGTAACATGCAGAGGTAGACAGTGACAGGTACATAGACAGGCAGAGACACAGACATGGGCCGGGACAGAGAGAGGATGACAGCTAGAATAAAGACAGGCATAAACAAAGAATGACAGGGACAGAACTTCCTAGAGAGTCAGATAAAGACAGATAGACAAGAGACAAAGAGACAGAGTCAAACAGTGAAAGAAATGAGACAGAGACAGATGGAGGCAGAAAAAGAGAGCAGCCGCGACAGACAGAGACAGAATGACAGAGACGACTGATACAGCAAAAGAGACTGACAGAAACTGGAGGAGACGGAGACAGACAGAGAGAGACAAACGGACAGAGATAGACGGAGAGAGACAGAGAGACAGAAACAGACGCCGACAGAAACATAAGGACAGATGCAGACAGATAGAGACAGACAGATGCAGTGTCAGGGACTTGCAGAGAGAGGAAGAGAAAGAGAGAGTCGGAGAGAGACACACGGACAGAGACAGATGGGCAGAAAATCACAGATACAGATAAATAATGTTTATAGAATCATAGAGACGCACAAAAATAGAGAAAGACTGGCAGAGACAGAAGGACAGATACAGACAGGGAAAGAGAAAGAGAACGACAGAAACAGGCAGAGGCAGAGGTAGACAGAGAAAGGCCGTCAGATGGAGATGGACAGAAAGAGACAGTAGGGCAAAAACAAAGAGACAGAGACAGATGGAAAGAAAGAGATGGGCAGTGGTAGATGGAAAGAGTCAAACGGTCAGAGACAAAGTGTCAGAGGCCGTCCGAGAGACAGATAAATAGTCAGACACAGAGATAGACATAGAGACAGAAATACAGAGACAGGGAGAGAGAGGGAGACAGAAAGACCGAGGTAGAGACAGCCTGACAGAGACATAGAGACATAGACAGATGGACAGATATAGATAAGTAGAGAGAGATCGACAGAGACAAAGAGACGGAGACAGACAGAAAGTCAGAGACAGGCAGTGACAGACAGTTAAAGACAGAAACAGAGACAGAGCCAGACAGTGAGAGCAGGACACAGATAGTGACAGATGGACAGAGACTGAGAGACAGGGACAAAGACACTCTTAGAGAGAAATGCAGACAGACACAGAGAGTCGGGGAAAGGCAGAGGGACAGAGACTGAGACAGAGAAAAAGACCGACAGAGACATGGCAGAGTAAGCGACAGTAAATGACAGCAGGCAGAGACAGACAGGCAGACAGAGAAAGATGGAAAAGCAAGCATAGACAGCAATAAAGAGACAGGAACAAAGACTGTCCCAGATATATGCTGGTATGGAGAGAGAAACGCAGAGACAGATATACACAGACAAAAAGACAGAGACAGGATGGGCAGAGACAAAGAAACAAAGACAGACAGACAGAGATATTGACAGACATGAAAAATACAGTGAAAGACAGAGGCAGTGACAGACAGGGATAGACAGTGACAGAGAAATAGACTGGCAGAGGCACAGACCGATGGGTAGCGACAGAGAGAGGCTGACAGACAGAGTAAGAGAAAGGCAAAGACAAAGACAGACAGGTACAGACTTGAATAGAGAGACAGACAGACAAACATGGACGGACAGAGAAAGGTGGAAGGAGACAGAAGGCCAGAGATACAGAGACCGAGACAGATGGCAAGAGAGGGTCTGGCAGAGGGTGAAGGGAAGAGACAGAAGGACAGAGACAGACGGAGAGTGCCAAAGAGACAGAGACAGCCCGAGAGACAGACAAAGAGATTGATACAGAGACAGACACAGAGAAAGACAGACAGAGACAGACAGATAGAGGCCGACAGACAGAGGGGCAGAGGCTGAGACAGGCCGACAGAGTCAACGAGACAGAGACAGAAAGGCAGAGGCAAACAGTTAAAGACCGAGACAGAGAAAGACAGTGACAGCGACAGAGGCAGATGTACAGAGGCAGACGGAGAGAGACAGAGACAGAGAATGCAACCGACAGAGACAGGGCAGAGACAGCGACAGAGAGTGACAGACAGAAAGCGACAGACAGACAGAGACAGGATAGAAACAAAGACAGAGATAAAAACAGAGACAGCACTGATAGATCCAGGCACAGACAGAGATAGGCAGAGACGGACATGCAGAGACAGACAAAGAGTGACAGAGGTACATTAGCAGAAGGACAGAGATAGGAAGGGCGAGACAGATTGACAGAGACAGATGGCCAGATACAGGCAGATAGACAGACAGACAGAGACAGACAGAAAGCGAAAGACAAAGGGAGAGTCAGATAGATAGAGGCAGATACAGATTGAGGCCGACGGACAGAATCAGACAGGAAGGGACAGATGGACAGAGACAGATGGACAGAGACTGTTCGGTAGCGACCGACAGAGACAAACTGAGGCACAGAAAGAGACCTGCAGTGATAGGCAGAGAAAGAAGGACAGAGACAGACTGATGCAGCGAAAGAGACTGACAGAAACAGGAGGAGATGGAGACAGACAAAGAGAGACAAATGGACAAAGATAGAAGGAGAGAGGCAGACAGACAGAGACAGACGCCGACAGAAACAGAACGACAGGTGCAGACGGATAGAGACAGAGAGATGCAGAGCCAGAGACCGGCACAGAGAGAAAGAGAAAGAGAGAGACAGAGCGAGACACACCGACAGAGACAGATGGACAGAGAATAAGAGACATGGATAAAAAAATGTTTATAGAATCATAGAGACGCACAAAAAACAGAGAAAGACTGGCAGAAACAGAAGGACACATACAGACAATGAAAGAGAAAGAGACCAACAGAAACAGGCAGAGAGAGAGATAGACAGAGAGAGACCGGCAGACGGAGATGGACGGAAAGAGGCAGATGGGCAAAGAGAAAGAGACAGAGACAGATGGGCAGTGGCAGATGGGAAGAGACAGACGGCCAGAGACAAAGCGACAGAGGTGGACCGAGAGGCAGACAAATAGACAGAAACTGAGATAGACAAAGAGACAGAAATACAGAGACAGAGAGACAGAGGAAGACAGAAATACCGAGGTGGATACAGCCTGACAGAGACATACAGACAGAGACAGACGGAGAGGTATAGATGAATAGAGAGAGATCGACAGAGACAAAAAGATGGAGACAGACAGACAGTCAGAGACAGGCAGCGACCGAGAGTGAAATACAGAAACAGAGACAGAGACAGACAGTGACAGTGGGACACAGATAGTGACAGATGGACAGAGACTGACAGACAGGGACAAAGACAGACTTAGAGAGAAATGCAGACAGACACAGAGAGTCGGGCAAATGCAGAAGGTCAGTGATTGAGACAGAGAAAGAGCACGACAGAGACACGGCAGCGTATGTGACCATTAATGACAGACAGACAGAGACAGACAGACAGACAGAGAAAATGGAAAAGCAAGCATAAACATCAATACAGTGACGGAAACAAAGACTGGCCCAGATATATGCAGGCATGGACAGAGAAACGCAGAGACAGACATATACAGACAAATAGACAGAGACACGATGGGCAGAGACAAAGAGACAAAGACAGACAGACAGAGATATTGACAGACATAAAAGAGACAGTGAAAGACAGAGGCAGTGACAGACAGGGAGAGACAGTGACAGAGAAATAGACTGGCAGAGGCACAGACAGATCGGTAGCGACAGAGAGAGGCTGACAGACAGAGTAAGAGACAGGCAAAGACAAAGACAGACAGGTACAGTCTTAAATAGAGAGACAAACAGACAAGAGATGGTTGGACAGAGAAAGGGGGAAAGATACAGAAAGCCAGAGACACAGAGACAGAGGCAGACAGAAAGAGACAGTCGGGCACAGACAGATGGGAAGAGACAGAAGGACAAAGACAGATGGAAGGCGACAAAGAGACAGAGACAGCCCGAGAGACAGACAAAGAGAGTGATAAAGAGACAGATACAGCGAAAGACAGACAGAGACAGGCAGACAGAGACCAACTGACAGAGAGGCAGAGACTGAGACAGAACGATAGAGTCAACGAGACAGAGACAGACTGACAGAGTCAAAGAGACAGAGACGGACAGGTAGAAGCAGACAGTTAAAGACAGAGAGAGAGAAAGACAGAGACAGCGACAGAGGGAGCTGTAGAGAGACAGACGGAGAGAGACAGAGGCAGAGAATGCAACCGACAGAGACAGGGCAGAGACAGCGACAGAGAGTGACAGACAGACAGCGACAGAACGAGAGAGCCAGGATGAAAAAAAGACAGAGATAGAAACAGAGACAGCACTGATAGAGGCTGGCACAGACAGACATAGGCAGAGACAGACATGCAGAGACAGACAAAGAGTGACAGAGGTACATAGACAGAAGGACAGAGATAGGAAAGGCAAGACAGATTGACAGAGTCAGATGGCCAGATACAGGCAGATAGACAGTGCAATCAACCACCACCTAGACCAAAGCGTGTGTTGATGCGGGATGGAGGACACAAGCACAGTCACAACATTATAAATGAAATACAGCAGTTAGCTGTGTTTAATTTTTACAAAACGGGGGAAAAAAGTACACGTCTGGCAAAATCCAACAACATATGATGTTCAAAAAGAATAATGAAGAACAAAACCATCACCTGCCACGGTAGGTTAGGAAGGCAGTCCTTAAATCAGTTTTCTCCAAAAAACAATAAGCCAGGGTTACTTTACAGCTGGATCATTCTCAGCCAGTCCAGGGATCACATCAGGCTCTCAGAACTCAACAATATTCCACTCGGGTTCAACAGCAGACCTCCCTGTGGCAGCTGCAAGCTGGGCCCCAACAGCAGTATTGGCTATGTTTGGCTTTCTCCTCAGGTACTGGCCCTGTCCTGGCCCTCTCCTCAGGCACTGGCCCTCTCCTCAGGCACTGGCCCTCTCCTCAGGGGCTGGACCTCTCCTTAGGCACTGGCCCTCTCCTCAGGCACTGGCCCTCTCCTCAGGGGCTGGCCCTCTCCTCAGGCACTGGCCCTCTCCTCAGGCACTGGCCCTCTCCTCAGGCACTGGCCCTCTCCTCAGGGGCTGGACCTCTCCTCAGGCACTGGCCCTCTCCTCAGGCACTGGCCCTCTCCTCAGGCACTGGCCCTCTCCTCAGGGGCTGGATCAGGCACTGGCCCTCTCCTCAGGCACTGGCCCTCTCCTCAGGCGCTGGCTCTCTCCTCAGGCACTGGCCCTCTCCTCAGGCACTGGCCCACTTCTCAGGCACTGGCCCTCTCCTCAGGCACTGGCTCTGTCCTCAGGCACTGGACCTCTCCTCAGGCACTGGACCTCTCCTCAGGCACTGGCCCTCTCCTCAGGCACTGGCCCTCTCCTCAGGCACTGGCCCAGATCTCCTCAGGCACTGGCCCTCTCCTCAGGCACTGGCCCTCTCCTCAGGCACTGGCCCACTTCTCAGGCACTGGCCCTCTCCTCAGGCACTGGCCCTCTTCTCAGGCACTGGCCCAGAAGGGATGCACTAGTTTGCCTTTTTAACTCCTGAGCTAATGGGTAGATTTGCCTCAGGTGTGTTGGAGGTTGGTGTGGCCTTCACCTGAATTGGAGTGAGAGGGGGACTTTGTCTCCATCTGGTGGCCACATGCCGTACATCCACCACAAACCGCCCCCAAAGCTCACATATCCCCCCCCCCTCAGCTCCGACCTACGGGAAGGGGCGCAGGCAGACCAAACGGCCTCCTCTTTTCTGCTTTTTGTTCATCCTCTATTTTGTCGGAGTTTTCTGTTGCTGTTATAGAACGAAGCACCTGTCCCTCGAGTCTGGCAACATTTTATTCAACAGTGGCAATATCCTGTTCTGCTTTTGACAGTTTAAACTTGCACTCACTCAACTGCCTATTCGCATCTCTCTGCATTTCAAGAATTTGTAGATCTGTGCCATTTTCCAGTCGATCAGAATACGTGTGCACATTCTCAATCTTAGAGTTCCTTAGATTTTTCCTCATTTTCTCTATATAGCTCTGCCATTTGCTCCTCCAATTCCTCAATATCAACTTCTAGTGTATCCACTTGGTAGACGAGGTTAGATTTTTCTTTGTCTAGTTGTGCATTGGAGACCATAGTTTTTTTTTGTATTTCTCTTCTACTTCTGATAAGGAATCCCGCAATTCACTGAGTGAAACATCTGGATCCAGAATGCTACTCATATCGTTCACTAAATTAGAGCGGCAGTAGTAAATTCTAGAATGACTTCTTCTTGCTTTTTCAATTTTAAGCCAAGCTTCTGTCCCATAATCGATGATTGTTATTCCATTCTCAGCTTTTACTTTTGTGGGCTTTTTCCTACTTTATGCCATTCTATACTGTGTTTCGTGTCACTCGACAAATTTCCAAAGGCACAATACAGTTGTATGGGGATTCCTTTCTTCACAGCTCGATAAGGCACAGTGTAATTAATTTTCAACTCGTGACACACTACACCTGTTAAGAATGTCCTCTCAAAGGCCTGCAGATCGGCCTCTATCGCTCCACCAAAGGGTTTTGAACAATGTGTGCTTTGTCCTCCCAGTCACCAGAGGGCTAAATCCAGCATTCTCCACCATATGAAATCAACCACCACCTAGACCGAAGGGTGTGTTGATGTGGGATGGAGGACACAAGCACAGTCACAAGATTGGTCAATGAAATACAGCAGTCAGCTGATTTTTATTTTTAGAAAACGGGGAAAAAGTTTCACGTCTGGCAAAATCCAACAACATATGAGCTCAAGAAGAAAAATGTAGAAC
The DNA here is from genome assembly GCF_052327205.1 of Somniosus microcephalus. Taxonomy (NCBI): domain Eukaryota; kingdom Metazoa; phylum Chordata; class Chondrichthyes; order Squaliformes; family Somniosidae; genus Somniosus; species Somniosus microcephalus. The sequence goes on from NW_028225183.1 coordinate 32,068,619, forward strand.
AAAACCATCACCTGCCCCGGGTGGTTAGGAAGGCAGTCCTTAAATCAGTTTTCTCCCAAAAACAATAAGCCAGGGTTAGTTTACCACTGTAGCTTTCTCAGCCGGTCCAGGGATCACATCAGGTTGTCAGAACTAATCAATATTCCACCGGGGTTCAACAGCAGATCTCCCTGTGGCAGCTGCAAGCTGGGCCCCAACAGCAGTCTTGGCTTTGTCTTGGCTTTCTCCTCAGGTACTGGCCCTGTCCTGGCCCAGATCTCCTCAGGCACTGGCCCTCTCCTCAGGCACTGGCCCTCTCCTCAGGCACTGGCCCTCTTCTCAGGCACTGGCCCTCTCTTCATGCACTGGCCCTCTTCTCAGGCACTGGCCCAGAAGAGATGCACTCGTTTGCCTTTTGAACTCCTGAGCTATGGGTAGATTTGCCTCAGGTGTGCTGGAGGTGGGTGTGGCCTTCACCTGAGTTGGAGTGAGAGGGGGACTTTGTCTCCATCTGGTGGCCACATACTGTCCATCCACCACAAACCGCCCCCATAGCTCACAACAGACAGACAGAGGCAGACAGAAAGCGAAAGACAAATAGAGAGTCAGAGAGATAGAGGCAGATACAGATTGAGGCTGATGGACAGAGACAGACAGGAAGAGACAGGTGGACAGAGACAGGTGGACAGAGACAGATGGACAGAGAATATTCGTTAGGGACCGATAGAGGCAAACTGAGGCAAAGAAAGAGACCTGCAGTGACAGGCAGAGAAAGAAGGACAGAGACAGACATATACGGAGAAAGCGACAACCGATACAGAGAAAGAGACCAACAGAAACAGGCAGAGACAGTGACACACAGAGACGAACAGACGGACAGAGAAAGACAGAGAGAAACAGACAGACAGAGACAGACAGCGACAGAGACAGACAGAAAAATACAAATGGATTGAGACAAACAGAGGCTGAGACAGAGGCCGGCAGAGAGAGTCAGAGAAAGAGACAGATGGACAGAGACAATTGGACAGAGACAGACAGTCAGAAACAGTGACACACTGAAGAGACAGATGGACACAGTCTATACAGACAGAGAGGGACTGAAATACCGAGTTACAGGGACAGAGGAAAATAGACACAGACAGAGAAAGACGGACAGAGATAGACATACACAGACAAAGAGGCAGAGAATGACGTAAATTCAGAGACCTGTAGAAGAGACAGTGAAAGACAAAGATGGAGGCAGACAGAGAATGATTCAGACAGAGAGAGTCGAACGGACACTAGCAGATAGACACATGGACAGAGGCAGACGGACCGAGAATCGCATACACTGGTAAAGTCAGGATTAGGGAGGCATGCAGACAAAGACAGAGACAGACGGGTAGAGACATAAGTACAGAGACAGAGAGTGACAGTGAAAGAGACCGACAGAGACAGGCAGAGACAGAGACAGACAGATACAGAGAAAGAGACCGACAGGTACAGGCAGAGACATAAACAGGCAGAGAGAGGCAGATTAACGTGGTTGGACAGAAAGAGGCAGACAGAGACAGATGGAAAAACACAAATAGACAAAGTCAGACCGAGAGACAGAGAATGTGACAGACACTAAGACAGACATAGAGACAGACAGACAAAGAGACAGACAGACAGAGGAAGATAGTCAGACCGAGGTAGAGACAGACTGACAGAGACAGACCGACAGAGACAAAGAGACAGCGACAGACAGACAGGAAGAGGCAGGCAGAGACAGAGAGTTAAAGACAGAGACAGAACAGCCAGAGACAGCGGGACATGGAAAAAGATAGGTAAACAGACACTTACAGACAGGTACAGAGACAGGCTTAGAGTGACCTGCAGACACAGACAGACAGAGACAGACGGGCAGAGATAGAATGACAGAGAGAGACAGTAGCAGCGAAATAAAACGACAGAGACAGACAGAAACATACATAGTGATAAAGAGACCAACAGAAATAGGCAGAGACAGGGACAGAAGCAGAGAAGCAGATGGGTGGAGACGGACAGGGAGAGACAGACAAACGGCAAAAGTGACAGTCGGACAGATACAGCCACATAATGACATACAGATACAGACTGAGGCAGAGACAGACAGATCGACAGAAACAGAGAGAGAAAGAGACAGAAGTACAGAGACAGGGGGACAGAGACAGACAGTCAGAAACAGAGTCACACTGACAGAGACAGACAGGCAGAGACAGACAGACAGCGACAGACAGACAGAGACTGACAGGCAGAGAGGCACAAGCAGCGACAGGGTGAGAGTGAAAGATTCAGTAGGATGGGGCAGACAGACAGAGACAAAGAGAGAGATAGACATTCAGAGATATCCAAGACAGAGAGTGAAAAACAGAGACGAAGACAGACAGAGAGAGATAGGCAGAGAAAGACAGACAGAGACAGGCGAACAGAGACAGACAGGCATGACAGTAACACACGGACAGAGACAGATGGATACAGTATCACAGAAATAAACAAGCTTAGTTGTAGACCCTGCAAAGTCCTCCTTACCAACATCTGGGGGCTTGTGCCAAAATTGGGAGAGCTGTCCCACAGTCTAGTCAAGCAACAGCTTGACATAGTCATAATTACCGAATCATATCTTACAACCAATGTCCCAGACACCACCATTACCATCCCTGGGTATGTCCTGTCCCACCGGCAGGGCAGACCCACCAGAGGTGGTGGCACCGTGGTATACAGTCGGGAGAGAGTAGCCCTGGGAGTCCTCAATATTGACTCAGGACCCCATGAGGTCTCATGGCATCAAGTCAAACATGGGCAAAGAAACATCCTGCTAATTACCACCTACCGCCCTCCCTCAGCTGATGAATCAGTACTCCTTCATGTTGAACACCAATTGGGAGAAGCACTGAGAGTAGCAAGGGCACAACATGTCCTCTGGGTGGTGGACTTCAATGTCCATCACCAAGAGTGGCTCGGTAGCACCACAACTGGCCGAGCTGGCCGAGTCCTAAAGGACATTGCTGCCAGACTGGGTCTGCGACAGGTGGTGAGGGAACCAACAGAAGAGAAAAACCTACTTGATGTCGTCCTCACCAATCTACCTTTTGCAGATGCATCTGTCCATGACAGCATTGGTGGAAGTGACCATCGCACAGTCCTTGTGGAGACGAAGTCCCGTCTTCATGATGAGGATACCCTCCACCGTGTTGTGTGGCACTACCACCGTGCTAAATGGGACAGATTTCGAACAGACCTGGCAACTCAAAACTGGGCATCCATGAGGCGCTGTGGGCCACCAGTAGCAGCAGAATTGTATTCAACCACAATCTGTAACCTCATGGCCCGGCGTATCCCTCACTCTACCATTAACATCAAGCCAGGAGATCAACCCTGGTTTAACGAAGAATGCAGGAGAGCATGCTGGGAACAGCACCAGGCATACCGAAAAATGAGGTGTCAACCTGGTGAGGCTACAACACAGGACTACTTGCATGCCAAACAACGGAAGCAACATGCGATAGACAGAGCTAAGCGATCTCACAACCCTCGGATCAAATCAAAGCTCTGCAGTCCTGCCACATTCAATCGTGAGTGGTGGTGGAGAATTAAACAGCTAACAGGTGGAGGAGGCTCCAACAATATCCCCATCCTCAATGATGGTGGAGCCCAGCACGTGAGTGCAAAAGACAAGGCTGAAGCATTTGCAACTATCTTCAGCCAGAAGTGCCGAGTGGATGATCCATCTCGGCCTCCTCCTGAGGTCCGCATCATCACAGATGCCAGTCTTCAGCCCATTCAATTCACTCCACGTGATGTCAAGAAACGGCTGATGACACTGGATACTACAAATGCTATGGGCCCTGACAACTTTCCGGCAATAGCACTGAAGTGCTCCAGAACTAGCTGCGCCCCTAGCCAAGCTGTTCCAGTACAGCTACAACACTGGCACCTACCCGCCAATGTGGAAAATTGCCCAAGTATGCCCTGTCTACAAAAACAGTACAAATCCGACCCGGCCAATTACCATCCCATCAGTCTACTCTCAATCATCAGCAAAGAGATGGAAGGTGTCGTCGACAGTGCTATCAAGAGGCACTTACTCAGCAATAACCTGCTAACTGACGCCCACTTTGGGTACCGCCAGGGCCACTCAGCTCCTGACCTCATTACAGCCTTGGTCCAAACATGGACAAAAGAGCTGAAATCAAGAGGTGAGGTGAGAGTGACTGCCCTTGACATCAAGGCAGCATTTGATCGAGTGTGGCATCAAGGAGCCCTAGTAAAACTGAAGTAAATGGGAATCAAGGGGAATACTCTTCATTGGCTGGAATCATACCTAGCACAAAGGAGGTTGGCTGTGGTTGTTGGAGGTCATTCATCTGAATCACATCACATCACTGCAGGAGTTCCTCAGGGCAGTGTCCTAGGCCCAACCATCTTCAGCTGTTTCATCAATGACCTTCCCTCTATCATAAGGTCAGAAGTGGGGATGTTCGTGATGTTTGCACACTGTTCAGCACCATTCAAGACTCGTCAGATACTGACGCAGTCAGTGTCCATATGCAACAAGACCTGGACAACATTCAGACTTGGGCTGACAAGTGGCAAGTAACATTCGCACCACACAAGTGCCAGGCAATGACCATCTCCAACAAGCGGGACTCTAATCATCTCCCCTTGACATTCAATGGCATTACCGTCGCTGAGTCACCCACTATCAACATCCTGGGGGTTACCATTGATCAGAAACTGAACTGGACCAGCCATATAAAATACTGTAGCTACAAGAGCATGCCAGAGGCTAGGAATTCTGCGGCGAGTGTCTCACCTCCTGACTGCCCAAAGCCATTCCACCATCTACAAGGCACAAGTCAGGAGTGTGGTGGAATACTCTCCACTTGCCTGGATGAGTGCAGCTCCAACAATACTCAAGAAGCTCAACACCATTCAGGATAAAGCAGCCAGCTTGATTGGCACTCCATCCTCCACATTCAACATTCACTCCCTCCACCAATGGGGCACTGTGGCTGCAGTATGTACCATGTACAAGATGCACTGCAGCAACTCGCCAAAACTCCTTCAACAGCACCTTCCAAACCCGCAACCTCTACCAATTAGAAGGACAAGGGCAGCAGACGCATGGGAACATCACCACCTACATGTTCCCGTCCAAGCCACACACCATTCTGACTTAGACCTGTATCGCCGTTCCTTCACTTTCGCTGGGCCGAAATCCTGGAACTCCCTTCCTAACAGCATTGTGGGTGTACCTACACCATATGGACTGCAGCGGTTCAAGAAGGCGGCTCACTACCATCTTCTCAAGGGCAATTAGGGATGGGCACTAAATGCAGGCCTAGCCAGCGACGCCCACATCCCATCAATGAACAAAAAAAAGATAGGCATGCAGACACAGACAGACAGAGACAGATGGGCAGAGACAGCAGGAAGATAAGCAGAGAGGGACAGGCAGAGACAGACGGATAGAGCCAGACAGAGGCAGAGACAGAGACCAGCAGATGCAGACTGTCACAGAGACTGACCTACAGAGACAGACAGGCAGAGGCTGAAAGGCAGAGGGAAATGGAAAGGGACAGTCAGAGAGAGACACAGTGAGTCGGACAGAGACAGACACGCAGAGAAAAAGAGAAAGAGACAGACAGATAGTCAGAGACAGGCAGAGACAAACATTGAAAGACAGAGTCAGACAGATAGACAGGTATAGGCAGACAGATATAGACAGACAGAGACAGTCCGATTCAGACAGAGACAGACGGTTGGACAAACTGGCAAAGACAGACAGAGAGAGACATGCCCGTTCGCAGACAGATGGACAGAGAATAACAGACAGAGACAGAGACAGGCTTAGAGAGAGATGCAGACACAGACAGACATAGAGAGATGGGAAGAGACAGAAGGACAGAGACAGTCAGAGACAGTTGCACAGAGACAGATAAACAGAGACTGTTGGACAGCGGAATGTGGCAGACAGAGACAGAGAGAGTCAGTGACAGACAGACAGTCAGAGACAGACAGAGACAGAAAGACAGATAGAGGCAGATACAGAGAGAGGCAAACAGACAGAGACATACAAGGAGAGACAGACAGAAAGAGGAGGTAGACGGAAAGAGACAGACCGACTTAGTCAAAGATATAGAGAATTAAAAATTCACAGTCTCAGAAATACCGACACAGAGACAGCCAAAAACAGAAAGAAAAAGACAGACAGAGATAGACGGGCAGAGGCAGATTGATGGAGAAAGATATACAGAGACAGATGTGCAGAGACTGGCAGATGGATTTAAAGAGACAGAAGCAGACAAACAAGACAGACAGAGAAACATAAACAGACAGATACAGACAGAGACAGACAGAGAGAGAGAGACAGATAAGCAGAGTTCGACGATCAGAAACTGAAGGAGAAAAAACATGGGGATGGAGACAACGAGACAGAGACAGACTGACTGACAGGGACAGAGACAGACAGAGGTAGTCACAGAGACAGACAACAGAGAAAGACAGACAAAGATAGAATGACAGAGACAGAGTTAGACAGGCAGACAAAGGCAGAGACAGACAAAGCCACACAGAGAGAGACAGAGAGGAAGAGACATACCTACAGAGACAGATGGATAGAGATAGACGGGCAGAGACAAACATACACATGGAGACGAACAAAGGCAGGCAGACAGAGACAGAGAAAGTCGGAGACAGACAGCGACAGTGAGTGAAAGACAGAGAAAAAGTCAGACAACAATAGACAGAAGGGCAGAGTCACAGAAAGCGAGAAACAGAGACAGGCAGAGAGAGACAGACTGAGGGAGACAGACAGACAGAGACAGGATGAGACAGTGACAGGCAGACAGAGCAAACACGGGCAGTAAAACAGAGACAGTCAGAGACAAATTCAGGTAGAGAGATGGACAGAGACAGAAGTACAGAAACTAACGGATGGATACAAAGATGCAGAGGCAGACAGACAGCGAAAGAGACAGACAGAGAGACACAGACAGACAGAAATTGGCTGGTACAGACAGGGTAAGGCGGACAGAGGCAAATAGGCAGAGACAGTTGGACAGTACTCGATTGACAGAGACAGATCGGCAGAGAGAGATGGGCAGAGGCAGACTGACAGAGATAGACAGTGAAAGCGAGAGAGAGACTGACGGAGACAGGCATAGACAGAGGAAGGTAGAAGCAGACAGAGAAAGACAGTGAGACAAACGGGCAGAGACAGACCGAGCCAGAGACATACAGACAGAGACATATGGACAGAGATGCACATAAAAAACAGATAGCGGCTTAGAGGGACATGCAGACGCAGACAGACAGAGACAAACGGGCAGAGAGAGATGGACATAGGCATGGAAAGAGACAGACAGAGGCACAGATATAGAGACAGATGGACAGAGGCAACAGAAAGACAGAGACAGGCAGTGGCAATTTCAGGCAGATATTGAGACAGGCAGAGAAAGTTATGCAGAGACAGACCGAGACAGACGTACAGAGACAGAAGGACAGAGAGAGACTAGCAGAGACAGGTGGACAGAGACAGAAGTACAGAGACTGCCGGACGGATACAAAGAGTCAGAGGAAGACAGGCAGAGACAGAGATAGACAGAGGGACACAGAGAGACGTATAGAGACTGGCAGATGGGTACAAACAGACAGTGACAGACAGCAGGGACAGAGACAGACACAGACAAACAGACATATAGACAGACAGATGCCATTACAGACAGAGGCAGACGGACAGAGACAGACAGGCAGAAACAAACGAACAGAGATAGATGGACAGAGATAGACAGACACAGAAAAAGAGACCGACAGAGACAGGCAGAGACAGAGACAAACAGAGACAGACAGCGAAAGAGACAGAGACAAACGGGCAGTGGCCGTCCGACAGAGAAAGCGACAGACAGAGACAGAGAGAGATGGACAGATACAGACCGATACAGACAGAGAGAGACAGAAAGTGGCAGATATGGAGACCTGAAGGGATAGACCGAGACAGAGACAGGCCGAGACCGACAGAGAGAGGGACATTTGCAGAGACAGACAGACAGAAAGACGGAGAAAGAGACAGGAAAATTCAGAGACAGACAAAGGCAGACGGACAGAAACGGGCGGGTAAAGACATAGGGACAGAAACAGATGGACAAAGACAGACGGGAATAGACAGACGATAAGAGACAGAGAACGTCGGAGCAAGACAGGCCGACAGAGAAAAAGAGACAGAGAGAGGCTGACAGTCAGATACAGACAGAGACAATCAAGGAAAGGGAGAGATAGAGATAGAGATACAGAGACGGGCAGAAAGATATAGGCATACAGAAACAGAGGGTGAGAAAACGGGCAGAGACAGACAGAGACAGAGACACACGGATGGAAACAGATGGAGAGTGATTCACAGATAGAAACAAAGACAGAGACAAGCTTAGAGAGACATGCAGACACAGACAGAAAGAGACAGACGGGCAGAGACAAAGAGACAGACGGACATGGCCAGACAGGCAGACAGACAGACAGACTGACAGACAGACAGAGAGACAGGCAGAGGCAGGGACGGACAGAAAGAGACTGAGAGACAGAGGGACCCGAACAAAGAAAGACAGTCAGAGACAAAGAGAAAGATACAGACCGACAGTCAGAGAAAGACAGAGAATGAGATACACGGTCAGTGACTGACAGACAGACGGACAGAAACAGGCTTAGAGAGACATGTTGGCATAGACAAACAGAGAACTATGGACAGATAAAAGCGGACAGAGACAGACGGGCAGAGACAGAAGGACAGAAACAGACAGAGAGAGAAAGACAACGACATCGACAGGCAGCGACAGAGACAGACAGAGGCTGACAGACAGAAACAGATATACAGAGACAGGTAGACAGAAACAGCGACAGGCATGGGCAGAGACAAACAGACAGAGGCGGCATAAAAGAAGAAAAACAAAATTGTGTACGCAGAAAGACAAAGAAAGTCAGAGACAGGTGCCGGCAGAGACAGAGAAAGGCATAAGAACATAACAGCATAAGAAATAGGAGTAGGAGTAGGCCATCCGTCCCTTCGAGCCTGCTGTGCCATTCAAGGACATCATGGCTGAACTTTAGCCTCAACTCCATTCACCGGCCCTATCGCCATATCCCTTGATGCCCTTACTAGTCAGAAATCTATCAACTTCTGTTTTGAATATACCCAATTACTGAGCCTTCACAACCATCTGGGGTAGAGAACTCCAAAGATTCAGCACCCGCTGTGTGAAGTAATTTCATTTCATCTCAGTCCTGAATGGCATACCTTTTATCTTGAGGCTGTGGCCCCTGGTACTAGACTTCCCAGCCAAGGGAAACATTCTCCCAGCATCCATTCCAACACGTCCTGTAATAATTTTATTTGTTTCAATGAGATCCCCTCTCATTCATCTGAATTCAAGAGATAACAGGCCTACTTTACTCAATCTCTTCTCATATGACAGTCCCGCCATCCCAGGAATCAATCTCGTGAACCTTCGTTGCATTCCCTCTATGGCAAGTATATCCTTCTTTAGCTAAGGAGACCAAAATTGCACAGATTACTCCAGGTGTGGTCTCACCAAGGCCCTATATAATTGGTGTAGGACTTCTTTACTCCTGTACTCAAATCCTCTTGTAATGAAGGCAAACATACCATTTGCCTTCCTAAATGCTTGCTGCACCTGCACATTCACTTTCAGTGGCTCATGTACAAAGGCACCCACGTCCCTTTGAACATCTGTATTCCCCAATCTTCCATCATTTAAGAAATTGCCTTTCTCTTTTTTCTACCAAACTTCACAATTATCGACATTATATTCCATCTGCCATGTTCTCGCCCACTCACTGAGCCTGTCGAGATCCCCTTGACGCCTCTTCACAACCGCTTTGCAACTGCCACTGCCACCTAGCTTTGTATCATCAGCAAATTTGGAAATGTTACATTTAGTCCCCTTATCCAAATCATTGATATAGATTGTGAATAGCTGGGGCCCAAGCACAGATCCTTGCGTTACCCCACTAGTCACAGCCTGCCATCCTGAATAAGACCCGTTTATCCCTTCTCATTGTTGTCTGTCTGTTAACCAATTCTCAATGCTAGTATATTACTGACAATTCCATATGCACGAATTTTGTTCACCAACCTCTTGTGTGGGACCTTGTCAAATATTTTCTGAAAATCCAGATACACCACATCTACCGGTTGCCCTTTGTCTACTCCACTAGTTACATCCTCAAAGAACTCCATGTTGACTCTGCCCAATCTTACTATTAGTTTCTAAGTGCCCAGTTATTTAATCCTTTATAATAGATTCCAGCATTTTCCCAACTGCTCATCCGAGGCTCACAAGACTGTAGTTCCCCGTTTTCTCTATCCGTCCTTTCTTAAATAGTGCGGTTTCATTTGCAATCCTCCAATCTGCAGGAACCGTTCCAGAATCTATAGAATCTTGGAAGATGTCAACCAATGCGTCCACTATTCCAATGGCCACCTCTTACAAAATCCTAGGATGTAGATCATCTGGTCCTTGGGATTTATCGACTTTTATTCCCATTAATTTTGCTAGTACTATTTTTTTACGGTTAATAATTTCTTTATGTTCCTAATTCTCCTCGCACCCTTGGTTCTCTCGTATTTCTGGGAGGTTTTTTGTGTCTATCTTCGTGAAGACAGATACAAAGTAATTATTTTATTTCTCTGCCATGTCCTCATTCCCCATTATAAATTATCTCGTCTCTGACTGTAAATGACCTACATTTACCTTCTCCAGTCTTTTCCTTTTCACATATCTATAGAAGCATTTACAATCCGTTTTTATATTTTTCGCTAGTTTCAGCTCATATTCCACTTTTCAATTTCTTCGTCCCATTTTGATGATTTCTAAAAAGATCCCAATCCTCAGGCTGACCGCTTTTTCTGACAACTTTATAAGCCTACTCCTTTGACTTAATATTAGCTTTAATTTATTTTATTGGCCATGGTTGGATCATTTTTCGTTTTGGGTTTTTAAGCCCTAGATGAATATATGTTTGTTGCAAATTATTCATTATTCCTTGAATGTTAGCCATTGTATGTCGAACTTCATAACGTTTCATGTTGTCTCCCAATCTACCACGGCCAACTTGTCACTCATACCATTGTAGTTGCCTCTGTTTAGATTGAAGACATTAGTTTCACATTGGACTACGTCACTCTCAAACTTAACATAAAATTCAATCAAACTATGGTCACTTCTCCCTAAAGGCCCCTTTATCACGTGATAATTCATGAGCCCTTTCTCATGACACAGTACCGGATCCAGAATAGACTGCTCCCTGGTTGGTTCCTTCACATACTGATCCAGGAAAGCATCTATCATGCATTCCAAAAATTCGACCTCCACACCATTAGTGGGAATTTAGTTTGGCCAGTCAATGTGTAGATTAATGTCCCCCATGTTTACCGTGTTGTCCTTGTTACATGCACTTCTAATCCTTTGATTGATACTGTGCCCTACATTACCATTACTGTTAGGTGGTCTACACACAACACACACCAATGTATTCTGCCCTTCGCAGTTCCTTAGCTACACCCAAACTGATTCCAGTTCTACATCATATCTGCCGAGCCAAGATCTGGTATCTCTACCGTACCGACTTCATCCCTTATTAACAGCCCTACGCCACCTCCTTTTCCTTTTTGTCAGTCCTTCCTAAATATTGAGTACCCAGGAACATTCATTTCCCAGCTTTGGTTATCCTGCAACCTTGTCTCTGTAAGGGCAAAAGCATTTACTTCTATTAGTCCTTTTAATTCATCCCACTTTTTGCGAATGCTACGTTCATTTAGATAAAGTGCCATCAACTTTGACTGTTTAAAATTTTTCTACACTTTGACCCTCTTTACTGTTGGCTTTTGTTTCTGCTCCCTACTAGTTTTACGGACTATTTTCTAACTTGCACTTCCAGCTTTGTTTCTCTCCATTCTGGGCCCACACTTAAGTACCCAGCGCCCTGACAAAGTAGTTTAAATCCTCCCCAACAGCACAAGCAAACCCCACTGCGAGGATGTTGGTACCGTTTCTGCCGAGGTGCAACACGTCCGCCTTGTACAGGTTGCACCTTCCCCAGAATCAGTCCCAATGCCTCAGGAAATTAAATCCCTCCATTACGAACCACCTCTCCAGCCACGTACACTTCTGGTCTATTATCCTATTTCAGCTCTCGCTAGCACGTGGCACTGGGAGTAATCCTGATAATACTATCTTTGAGATCCTGCTTTTTAATTTATATGCTAGCTGCCTATATTCTGCTTGCAGGACATCGTCCCTCTTTCTGCCACTGCCGTTGCTATCTATTTGGACTACCACATCTGGCTGTTCTCCCTCCCCCTTCAGAATGCCCTGCTGTCACTCAGTGACATCCATGACCCTGGCACCAGAGCGACATGCAGCGATAGACAGACAGAGACAGACATACTTACATGGACAAAGAGCGACATGCAGAGACAGTCAGATAAAGACAGACATAATTACATGGAAGGACAGAGACAGACAGGCAGAGATTGGCGGACAGATACGCAGAGATAGAGAGAGAGACGACAGAGACTGACAGGGAGAGGGATACAGACAGAGGCAGAGAGGCAGACGGACAGACACAGAGACAGACAGGCAGACAGACAGAGAAAGAGACAGGCAGAGGCAAGGATATACAGAGAGAGACTGACAGGCAGAGGTGCATGGACAGACATAGGCTGACAGAACAAATGATAGGCAGAGGCAGGGACAGACCGACAGAAACAGACAGAGACTCACAGACAGAGGGTCATGGACAGAGACAGACAGTCAAAGAAAAAAAGAGACATAAATATACGGACAGAGATAGACAGATATAGATCACCAGAGAGATGGAGACCGAAGCAGACACAGACAGGTAGACAGAGACACAGACATAGAACGTGAGAGAGAGAGAGAGGGAGAGAGAGATAGAGATAGTGGAACAGACAGGTAAAACTGGTGTCATCTGCATACATGTCAAAGCTGAAGACATATGTGCCACTGAATGATTCAATGGGAAGCATGTAGATGCGGAGGCTCCGTTCAGTTATGTAAACATGAAAGCAAGCAAGGGAAAGCCAATAAAGTGGCCAAAAACAAAGGAATGTAGAGACGACGGATTAGAGGAGAGTACAGAATCTCTTCTCGTTGAAATGATATGAAGTCAGAAGCTCAGGTCAGGGACGAATAGGGATCAGAGGTTACAAAACTTCATATTCAGCCTGAAATAAAAGTCAGGGAGTGGAATGGCATCGGTGACATGGGTATGGAGTTTGTGGTGGGGCCAAATATGATGGCCTCGGTCTTCCCAATCTTTAATTGGAGCAAAGCGCAGCTCATGCAAAGCAGACTGTTGCAATTTGATAACACAGAGGAAGTGGAGGGTGGATAGAGATGGTGGAGAGTTGGAGCTGGGTGTTGGCAGCGAACATGTGGAAGCTAAATCCATGTCTGCAGATGATGTCACAAATGGCAGCATGTAGATGAGGAAGAGTAAGACAAGAATGTAAAGTTCAGAGACTCGAGAGTTAACGGTGCTGGTGTGGGAAGAGAAGCCATTGCTGGAGATGCTCTGGCTACCATCAGATCGGTAAAGCTGGAACAAACTGAGGGCAGTCCCACCGAAAGAGGCCAGTGTCAGAGGTATGGAGAGATCAGGGGTGGGTTTGCTGCAGGTTTGGAGGAGATGGTGGAGATGGCGAGTGGTGAGGACATGGATGGATTTAAACCCAAGGATAAGAATTTAAAATTCAAGTCGTTGGGAAAGTGAGAGACACTGAGGCTCAGTGAGGGCGAGGGTGATGAGCGAGCGGGACTGGGGAGAGCTGGACATGGACAGCACAGTTTAGGATCGATTGGCATTGGTGGAAGGTGGAGGTTTGCTGGCCGGCCAGGAATGAACTGGAGGAATGGAGTCAGGAGGTTGTACAGTTCTAATTTTACTGGAGCCATTAACCAATGTACGACAAACAGGAACTATCTGCAGTAAATAGCGGATAGAGGAATGTCAATGTGTCACGTTCATTGTCCGCCCCCTTCTATCACCCACAATAATTTCTGGGCTCCAGTCCTGAACATGGCCATTAACTGTCCCTGTGTCAGAGACTCAAACTCCATATTTTAACAGGGAAATAACAGGGACAGAGCGAAATGCGTCTGCTGTGTCCCAGGATTCAGTGTACACTGCGGAGGAATCGGTAAAATTTATAAATGAATTGACAGGAGTGAACATGATCAGTACAATTACTGGAAACAGTAACTGAAGCCGTTTATTGTAGGTTCAGCCCTGTAGGAGCACAGCTTTCAGCGTTATTCCCGAGAGAGATCTGATTAAGATAATGTGCCCTTAAGTGTTTGTGTTTTACCCACCACATTATTTAAGTGGGAGTCAAAGCTGCTGATGTAATGTGTTTGTTCAAGTGACTGTAACTAATAGCAATGATCAGGGGTATAACCTGTCAGTGGAGAATTATCCCCTTTATAAATCAGGACAGAATGGAATGGATATGCTCAGAGTGCCTGCCGGAGCTGTGGGTTCAAATCCAACAGAAGTCACTGCTTCTCACAGAAATGGGAAAACCAGTAATCCATCAGATAGAAGACATTTACTATCCTGTTCTTGCAACCGTTGGAGTTTCAGGTAAGTCGTTACCTTAACTGTTAATGGTGTAAATCGGTGTTAACTGTGCTGTTGTATTTGGTAAATTTTTACTCGCTGTATGTTTTCCACAGCCGCCTGTTCTGTCCAATCAGCTGAATGCTGGAACAGCCTTTCTTTCTGCATTTCTCTCTTTTAGGAGCTACTTTATAGCTGTAATGTTCTTTGTTTACCCAAACATGGCATTGTTACTGGATTATTTACTACACTGAATGTACTGGAATCATGTGTCTTGACTAAGAGCTGGTATCAGACCATCAGGAGCTGTTAACAGTTTCTTATTGTGAACTATTCTATCCTGGAATAAAGGAGCTCACAGTCTCAGTGTTACATGGAGGCAACACAATGTCCTCCCTCCCCAATAAAATGGTTCACTTTAACTGGGATTTCAATGTGTTTTTTGGTTATCACTACTATGAAATATTATTTCACGGCGTGTACCTGACACCGAGGAATGGCCTGGAGTTTGCCGCTGATTCTTTCACACCTCCTTCTCTGCTTCAGTTTAGATGGATTCACAGATTGTCACTGGTCTTCATTATAAAATGAAATGTTTTGAGGTTATGCTGTATCAGTATGCACCGTATCTGTTGGAGTCAGGATCCCTTCTATTGATCTGGAGTTTATAAGGAGCAGCGGTGTTATTGGCCTTTTCTTAATTGAACAAACCCGCCATTTAACGCTGTAATTTATAATTACAGGAGAAGGGACTTCAATTATTGTGAGGTCTGTCTGGAAGAGCTATTCGATTCTGCTTATTCCTGGCATTGCAGATGAGGAAAACTGCGCAGTGGAACAGGAGGAGACTTGGATCATCTGTAGAGACATTTAATTATTCACGGGGACTTCACCAGAAAAGTTTGTGATTAGGGCCAGTGAACACGGAGCTGGTGAGCAGATTGTGTACGTAGGATGCTAGGATTGAATCGTATGTGAAAAAGAGCTTCGGCAAAGAAAGAACAGACAGTGAGGAAAAATAGAGGAGCCATAGAGAAAGAGAGAGGGTGAAGGCAAGCGAGGAGGAACAGATCGAGAGAAACTGAGAAAGAGCGAGCTACTGAAACTTTGAGTATAATTGAAAGTTAACATGACTACAAGGCGTTATTAGGATGTGAACAGATCGGGTGAGAACTTATTTCTGTCTGCGCTTTCATTTGTTTGTCCATCAGATCCACAGTCTGTTTCGGGGAATTTATTTGTCCTTACTTGAGGACTTAGAAATACATAAAATACAAGTTTATTAACTCTATAGAATCCATGATGTAAATCAGTGCATCAGCTGAATTCAATAAAAATAAGGTTGATATAACAGATATAATATAATTGAATTTGATGTAGCTGAATGTGCTGAATAAATGTATTGACCACATTTTATACCCAACGAGATAACCCCAGTAAATACAGAAATGAATCTTTGAATATATTATTTGAGCGTTGTTACTGGGACCTCTACATTAACTTCCTCCAGCACTCTGCTGCAGTCTCTCCCTGTGAATCACAATCTCTCCTCCCCTGCATTGAATCCTCTGTCTCCTCATCCGTTGCTTTGTCCGCTTCCCAGACCCTCAGCTCCTGACTCCCCTCCAGCTCCCACATATCCTTTTCCTTGTCTCCCACCCTTACTCACTGGTTCAGCCTCCAGCTACCTCTGCCATCTGATCCGAAGCCTGAAATTCACCGCCGCGGCTCTCGTCCTTCCCTGTTTAGTGCCAGCCCCTGTCCGCAATCTTAACCCAGAGCAACAAACAAGCTGCAGCTCCCCTTGTCCCCAAACCATCCCGAGCTTAACTAACTTACCCCTCTGTCTGGAGCCCAATTCCGGTTTTAACCCCATGCTTTCCGGCTCTGTAAAACCCCTTTTCTTTTCCCCACCAGCACTGTGCCCTCATATGGCCCTCCCAGTGAAATTCGTGCTCACATTATTCACTTACTGTATCGAGATCCCAATACATTATCGATAAATGTGTTTAAAGCAATTCTCTGCCAGAAAGCAAGGCCCAGGTCACTGAATCAGTTTCCACCGTTCGATGCAGCAGCAAAGCTGGAAATTTCAGCCCAGATCCTGTCAAACTGCTGCTTTGGCTCCAGTTCAGATCAGTAATGTCTCTGCTCCCCTTTTTCTCTTATAGCTAACTTGGTGGCGATTGTGATCATGTCCCGAGGAAAGTGCAGTCTCTACAAATGTATCACACGCTACCTGCTGGGAATGGCCTGTTCCTGCCCTACGGAACTTATCTCTTCCTATCTTGACTCTATCTTTTCTCCCCTTGTCCAGTCTCTTCCCACCTACATCCGCGACTCTTCGGACGCCCTCCGCCACTTTAACAGTTTCCAGTTTCCTGGCCCCAACCGCTTCCTTTTCACCATGGACGTACAATCCCTCTACACCTCCATCCCCCACCCGGATGGCCTGAGGGCACTCCGCTTCTTCCTCGAACAGAGGCCCGACCAGTCCCCATCCACAACCACCCTCCTCCGCCTGGCTGAACTTGTTCTCACATTGAACAACTTCTCCTTTGACTCCACTCATTTCCTCCAAATCAAAGGTGTTGCTATGGGTACCCGCATGGGTCCTAGCTATGCCTGCCTTTTCGTGGGCTATGTGGAACAATCTTTGTTCCAGTCCTACTCGGGTCCCCTCCCTCACCTCTTTTTCCGATACATTGATGACTGTATCGGTGCCGTTTCCTGCTCTCGCCCCGAACTTGACAATTTCATTCACTTTGCCTCCAATTTCCACCCTTCCCTCACCTTCACATGGTCCATCTCTGACTCTTCCCTTCCCTTCCTCGACTTCTCCGTCTCCATCTCTGGGGATAGGTTATCGACCAATATTTACTACAAGCCCACTGACTCCCACAGCTACCTGGACTACACTTCCTCCCACCCCGCTTCCTGTAAGGACTCTATTCCATTCTCCCAGTTTCTCCGCCTCCGCCGTATCTGCTCCGACGATGCCACCTTCCACACCAGTGCTTCAGACATGTCTTCCTTTTTCCGCAACCGAGGATTCCCCTCTACCGTGGTTGACACTGCCCTCGACCGTGTCAGTTCTATCTCCCGCACCTCTGCCCTCACCCCTGCCCCTCCCTCCCGGAACCACGATAGGGTTCCCCTTGTCCTCACCTTTCACCCCACCAGCCTCCACATTCAACGGATCATCCTCCGGCATTTCCGCTACCTCCAAAGTGATCCCACCACCAAACGTATCTTCCCCTCCCCTCCCCTTTCAGCATTCCGCAGGGACCGCTCTCTCCGAGACACCCTAGTCCACTCCTCTATCACCCCAAACAGCCCTTCCCCTTCGCCTGGCACCTTCCCGTGCAAGCGGAGGAGATGTAACACCTGCCCCTATATCTCCCCCCTCCCCACTGTCCAGGGCCCCAAACACCCCTTCCAGGTGAAACAGCGATTTACTTGTACTTCTCGCAATCTAGTATACTGTATTCGCTGCTCACGATGCGGTCTCCTCTACATTGGGGAGACCAAACGCAGATTGGGTGACCGCTTTGCGGAACACCTCCGTTCAGTCCGTAAGGGTGACCCCGAGCTTCCGGTCGCCTGTCATTTCAATTCACCGCTCCATTCCCACTCGGACCTCACCGTCCTTGGCCTCTTGTACTGTTCCACGGAAGCTCAACGTAAACTCGAGGAACAGCACCTCATCTTCCGATTAGGCAGTCTGCAGCCTTCCGGTCTCAATATCGAGTTCAACAATTTCAGATCATAACCTCGGCCCCTATTTCATTTTCACTTATATTTTTCCACTCCTTTCCTTTCCCCCCCCCCCCCTTTCCTTTTGTTTCTCTCTCACACCTGGCAGCTATCTTTTGCCCTGCCAGCACACTTTACACCTAATCACAGCCTATTACCATCTCGTCTAGCTTCTAATCTCTTTTACTTCTCTTGGTTCTTTTATTCTTTTGTCCGATCGCAGCCCTGCCTTCGATCTAGTTCCTTTTCTCTCCAGTTTTGAAGAAGGGTCAAGCCCGAAACGTCAACTCAAATTTCTCTCCACGGATGTTGCCTGACTTGCTGAGTTTTTCCAGCATTTTCTGTTGTTATTTCGGATTTCCAACATCTGCAGTATTTTGCTATCGTACTGGTCGTTATCTGTGAGCCCATATTGACCTGGATTGTTTTGCTTGATTTCCCAGCTTCATTCCTGAACATTACTCCCGTGTGTAGTTTTATTCTCTTCCTGCTTTATCAATCCTCAGTTCTTTCTGTCTGGCTCACAGTCGCTTTCACATTTGACCGATTTGTGGCCATTTGTTGTGAAAAGCTGAAAACAAAATATTGCACCGAGAAAACGGCAGCTGTAGTTATCGGATCAGTGTGTGTGCTGGGCTGTTTAGTGTCTGTCCCCTGGTACTTTGTGTATGGACCTGACTATATTATTGATAATGTTCCCTGGGGTTGTATCGCTAAACCGAGCTACTATACTTCCCCAGCCTGGGTCGCATTTGACATGTTTTACGTCATTTTAACCCCTTGTGTCCCGTTCTTTCTGATTTTGCTGCTCAATGTTCTGACGGTCAGACGTATTTTAGTGGCCAGTAGAGCCCGCATTGTACTCCGGGACCGCAGCAATGGAGAGAATCACAAGGACACAGAGATGGAGAACCGAAGGAAATCCATCGTTTTGCTCTTCAGTATATCCGGCAGTTTTATACTGTTGTGGGCGACACTGGTATTATATATCATTTACCGCCGAATTGCAGATATTCGGTTATATTACTCCACCGCTGATCCTCTTTATATCACAGAACGCACAGCAATAATGCTGCAGCTTCTCAGTTCCTGCACCAACACCTGTATTTACGCTGTGACCCAGACTAAATTCAGAGAGGAGCTGAAGAACGCGGTGAAATACCCACTCAATCTAATTGTTAAATTAATTACATCATAGGATTTCAAGCAGTAGAACTAATCCCATTTCAAACTCCATTCCCTACACTCCCCACTGTGTGGAAACTACATTTTATATTATCCTTTAAATGATTTTAAAGCTGATTCTGCTGTTATATTTTATTGATGATCTGACCTATTGAGACGTGTTTGTTTCACAAATTGGCGGCACTAAAGATTTCAGCTGGACTTCCAGTAAATGGCCACTCGGCACCGACAGCATAATAGGCAAACCCGCCAATCACATTCGCTATTGTGGGCCTGAAGAGAATGGGAGCACTGCACATCAATGGAGCGATAGAAGGAAATAAATAAATAGGCAGAGAGACAGAGAGATAGAGAGGTAGAGATCAAGAGAGAGATAGAGATAGACAAATAGTGGAGATAGATAGATAGGTAGATAGATAGACAGACAGATAGATAGATAGATAGATAGATAGATAGATAGATAGATATAGATAGAGCGAGATAGTGAGAGAGATAGATAGAGAGAGAGAGATAGTGAGAGAGATAGTTAGTGAGAAATTTATAGATAGACAGATAACTAGATAACTAGATAGATAGATAGACAGGCAGGGAGACAGACAGACAGACAGAAAGCTAGAGAGAGACAAGCAAAGACAGGAAGAGAGTGTCACATAGAGAGATAAGCATATATATAGAGGCAGGTGAAAAGCGGAAATGAGAGACAGTGAGTGCCCTAAACTTAGAGAAAAAACAGAATTCAGAACTAAGAAGGGAAAAGAAAGAGATAGAAAGGAAAGATAGAGAAACTGAAAGTGAAAGTGATTGCAGAGCGTAGTGTGGCAGAGAAAACAAGTTAAAGAAAGAGACCAGTCGAAATAGGTAAAGATTAAAGAGTAAGAGATGTAGATGTTGAAGTGGATAGATCAAAACAGAGCGGAAATGGAATAGTCAGAAAGAGAGAGAGAGAGTGAGAAATTAAAGGGGTAGAAAGGGGCAGAGATGCCAAAACAAAGAAGGAACAAATACATGGAGAAAAACCATAAACAGGAAAGGCACATGAATTTATATATATATGGAGAGAGAGAGAGAGATACATGAACATTTTTTGCAAATCAATAGAGACGGGGCATTTGTGAACAAGAGAAAGTTGAGAGAAATTGTTAGACAAATGAAGACAGAAACTGAGTGAGGCAGAGTGAAAGGTAAACTGGAATAATACTGGGACACAGGGAATATTACAAAGAGAGATACGTTAAACAGTTATTTTGTTTCTGCATTCAGAGTAGAAGATACAGATAAAATACTGGACATTTGGGGAACCGAGGCTCCAATGAGAGTGAGGAACTTAAAGTAATTAATATTAGTTAAAAAAAAGTACTAGAGAAATTAATGGGACTAAAATCCGACAACTCCCCTGGACCTGATGGCCTACATCCTATGGTTTTAAAAGAGGCAGCTGCAGAGATACGAAATGCATTGGTTTTGATCTTCCAGAAATCCCTGAATTTTAGAAAATTCCCCGTGGATTGGAATGTAGCAAATTTCAGCACACTGTAAAAGAAAGGAAAAGAGCGAAAACAGGGCACGACAGGCCAGTTAGCCTGTCATCAGTAGTGTGGAACATACTAGAATCGATTATTAAGGACGTGGTAACAGGGCTCTTTGAAATGGCAATGTGATTAGTCAGAGACAACACGTTTTTATGAAATGGAAATAGTGTTTGACAAACCTATTAGAATTTTTTTCAGTACATAATTAGCAAGGAAGATAAGGGGAATCCTGTGAATGTAGTATGTTACCCTTCATAGCAAGGGGCTTGCAGTGTAAGAGACAGGAAGTATTGTTGCATTTATATTGGGTTTTGGTGGGAGCAAACCTGCAGCACTGTTTACAGTTGTATTCTCCTTACCTAAGGAAGTATATTCTTGGTTTAGAGGGGGTGCAACTTAACTTCATTAAAATTATTGCTGGGAAGAGAGGGCTGTCCTATGATGAGAGATTGAGTAGAATTATCTTACATTCTATGGAGGTATAGAAGAATGTGAGATTATCTCACTGAAATGTATAAAATTCTTATATGGCTTAATAGGGGAGATGCTGAGACGCTATTTCCCCCTAGCTACAGAGTCTAGATCTCGGGGTCTCAGTCTCTGTAAAAGTGTTCGGCCATTTAGGAATTAGATGAGGAGAAATTTCCTCACCGAGATGGTGGTGAATCTTTGGAATTCTCCCCCCAGATGGCTGTGATACTCATTTGTTGATTATATTCAAGACTGAGAGCGATACATTTTTGGGTATTAAGCGAATCAAGGGATATATGGCGAGGGGGGGAAGGTGGATTTGATGTTGCAGTTCAGTCATGATCTTACTGAATGGTGGAGCAGACTCAAGGGGCCACACGGCCTACTCCTGCTCCTAACTCTTACGTGCTTCTTTTATTATAGACAAAAGAAGACAATCACAGAGAAATGGAGACACAGAAAGATACAGGAGGGCTATAGGCAGGAAAGGAGACAAAGTGCGACAAAGAAGAAAGTGGCGGCTATTTCCCAGATTGGAAATGTACAATGAAATTAATGCAAAATGAATTTGTACAGTGCCTTTTATGTTAATATATCTCAAAACGCTTTACACGTTGAATTACTTCTGCACTGTGGCGACAGTTATGTAGGCAAATGTTTTAATTAATACTAGTATTTGATATGTGTATGAACAGCTGCATATGGTGTCTTTCTATTGATTTAAAATTTAACACTGTAGTGTTATGTTTTTTATTGATATAAATGTTTTGTTTCGAGAAACGTGCAATAATATTTAAGGAAGTTTGATTACAAATAATAAAGTTCATTATAATTCATGTAAAGAAAAGCTGAAGAAGGAGTGAGAAATGGGAGATTGATATAGAACAGAGAGAGAGCGAGAGAGAAAGGGAGAAAAAGAGAGACTGAAGAGTGAAAGAAAGGCACAGACGAAATGGAAAATCAGGACTCAGAGAGAGTGTGGCACAGAGATATGATGAAAATGAGTTACATAAGACAGAGAGAAAAGGGCACAAACCAATAAATGGAGAGACAGAGCTCACAAAGGCACCCAAAAATAGAGATTAAATGAGAAAAAAGAGAAACGAGAGAAAAAGATACAGAGACTAAATGGAGAGAAGGAACACAGACAGAAAGACACGAAAGAAATGGAGAAAAGCAGACAGAAAAAAAGAGAAATATAGTGTAAGTCAGAGAGAATGAAAATGAAATGAGGGGTAGAAATAGAGACACAACTACTGATAGAAATAAAGATGTATACAAAACAGAAAGACAATAATGAGAGTCAAACAGTATGGTGCAGAAAGGCTGAGATGAAAAGGCATCGGAAAGAGAGTAAAGAGCATGAGGTACACAAAGAGAATTGGAGATAGTCAGATGCAAACAGAAAGAGAGAGTAAAATTGTAGGCGGGCTGGAAAGGTAAAAGGTGAGAACGAGCCAGAGTGTGAATGCGATGAATAGAAAGAGGAGACAAAGAAGGCAGAGACAGAGAGGAGACAATTAAAGTAATTCGCAAAAGAACCAGAGGCGAGACGAGTAGAATTGTTTTAAACAGTGAGGTGTTATGATCTGGAATGCACTGCCTGAAGATGGTGGAACAAATTCAATAGTAACATTCAGAAGGGAATTGGATACATAATCTAATGAGGGAACACTGCAGGGCTATGGGGAAAGAGCAGGGGAGATAACGAACTGGAGAGCTCTTTCAAAGTTACAGTACAGGCATGATAGGCCGAATGGCTTTTTCTATTCAGTAAGATTCAATGAAGGCATGCAGCAACATTGACATAACGAATGAGACAGAGAGAGAGAGAGAGAAAGCAAACGGTGACATAAACGGGAAATAAAACAACGATAGACAGAAATTAAAAGAGACTTGAATTAATGAGACTGAAACAGACTGGGATTAGCAGATACTCACGGAAAGACAGAGAGAATAAAAGGCAGACAGATACAAATACAAACAGGGCAGAGGAGACAGGAATGAGAAAAACACACATAAAGCACTAGATAAAACTTTTCAAACAATCATTATAATCAGCCTGGAGTGTGGGAGTGCACACTAGCAGAACAGCAGTAGATGAAGCAGGCGGGCCATTTAATGTATGTTTTGGGATAACACACTTTTGGGTTTAGTTTTGACAGTTATAAGGTGATGCCTAGAGGCTGCACAATGATGTCACTCAGTCCTCTGTGACTGTTCCTGCCCATTTCAAAGTGCATCAGTTTTCCCTACTACTCTGTGAAATGCATTACTTGCCCAGTGACCTGTTCTATACTGTAATAAATGAAAATATACTGATCTGCCGTGTTACTAAACTGGACAGGGTTCCGCAGCAAAATGAGAGTAAGAAAAACACTACCAATCTGAATTATAGCTCAGGAAATGCTGGGATATCAGAGCAGGTCAGAAAGATCAAATGTTATTTTATTCGCGTGTGGACAATTGTCTTCCCAATTCAAACATTGAGTCACAGACAGATCTATTAATCTATAGCCATATAACTAGATGTGAGTGTGTGTGTGTTTGAATTGACAAATGTAAACTCATAAACACAGGGAGGGACCATGAGTAGAGGGGTGACATATTATCTCAGTCCATCATCCCATACACATAAGTAGAAAAACAAGGGCAGCCAAAGAACATAAATACAAAAGAACAAATTAATCAGGAGCAGGAGTAGGTCATACCGCCTTTCAAGCCTGCTCTGCTATTCAATAAGATTATCGCTGATTTTCGATCTCAACTCCATTTCCCGCCCAATCCCCATGTCCCATGAGTCCACTAGAGTGCAAAATTCCATCTAAAAAGCTAGAGCTCTCTAAATGACTAACGATATAGTGATTAAAATGAAATAGACAAAGTAAGCTTATGATAAACGTCCAGCTCAAAATACAGCAGATAAACAAGCTGAACACAAACGCTAAAGAAACAAACTGAAAAAGGAAATAAGACGGGCAAAGAGAGTGTATGAGAACAGATTAGTTGGTAACATAGAAGGGGACCAAAAATCTTTTATAAATACACAACTAGTAACATGGCAGTGAAAGGAAGGGTGAGGCCGATTAGGGACAAAAAAGGAGTGCCTGCATCTGTTTTCACTACAGCAGAGGATGCTGCGGATTAAAACAGTAAAGCAGGAGGTAGTCAAAATGAAGAGGATAATAATCGATAATGAGGAGGTACTTAAAATGTTGGCAGCGCTCAAAGTAGAAAAGTCACCCGGACCAGATAGGTTGCATCATTGGCTGCCGAGTGAGTAAAGATGGAAATTATGGAGGTTCTGGCCACAAAATTCCATACCTCTTTGGATATGGGTGCGCTGCCAGAGGACTGGAGGATTGCAATCTTTTACAGACATGTTAAAATGGGTAGAGGGATAAACACGGCAATTACAAGCCAGGCAGCCTTTCGTTAGTGGTGGGGAAAGTTTTAGAGGCAGCAATCCGGGCAAAAATTGATTGGCATTGAAAACAATATGGGCCCATGGTAAAAGATACATAAGAGTTTAGAGTAACGGAAAAAGTTTCCATCATTTAACCATCAAAGAACCTGTGTAATAAGGTAAGTTTATTTTTATCCCCTTTAAATGATTTAAATTTATTTTTCAAAAAACTTAATTTTTACACACGAACATACGACTTAAAGCAGGATTAGATCACCGATTAGAATCGGCCAACTCTGTCACTCGAGCCTGCTCCCTCTTTCAATAAGATCACGGCTGATCTGATTACTCCACATACCCGCCTACCCCCATAATTATGGGCACCACACTTTAGAAAGCCTGTCAAGGGCTTAGAGATGCTGCAGTGGGGATTTACTAGAATTTTGTAAGGGATGGGGCCTAACCAGTCTTTTATAGTCTGAAAAAACAACTGTTTCCCAATAGACTCTGCTTTCTGTCCCTTAGTCAATTTCGTCTCCATGGAGCCACAGACCCATTAATCCCATGGGTTCAATTTTGCTAACAAGTCTATTATGTGATAGTTTAAAATCGCCTTTTAAAATCCATCTACACAACATCAACCGCACTACCCTCCTCAGCATTATCCATGTCTTCTGCAAGTCACTCGATCAAGTTAGTCAGACAAGGTTTGCCTTTAACATAATAGACTTGTTAGCAAAATTGAACCCATGGGATTAATGGGTCTGTGGCTCCATGGAGACGAAATTGACAAAGAGGGAGCAGGCTCAAGTGACAGAGTTGGCCTATTCTAATCGGTGATCTAATCGTGCTTTAAGTCGTATGTTCGTGTGTAAAAATTAAGTTTTTTGAAAAATAAATTTAAATCATTTAAAGGGGATAAAAATAAACTTACCTTATTACACAGGTTCTTTGATGTTTAAATGATGGAAACTTTTTCCGTTACTCTAAACTCTTATGTATCTTTTACCATGTGTAAGAATTCTATGGCCTTTCAGCGGGCAGCAGTTGTGCAAAAAGCGCAACTCCCCACCCACGGAGGCATATTCCTTAAATCAGCTGCAGATCTGTGCCCAAAAAAAGGGTTTGCACTGATAATTGCACTCTGAGATACCAGGGGAAGAAAGAGATTGCTTTGGTTTGAAAATCACAGTTCTGCTAATTTAGTCGAGGGATACAGTGATTAAAAACTGTGCAGGTCACAGCTGAACAAGACAGCGTTAGGTAATGCTGGGCTCTGTGATGTGGGTGTCGCTGGAAATCACGGCATTAATTGACCATCCATATTTGGCCATTGAGAAGTGGTGGAGGTCCTTCTTGTTAAACTGCGGCAGTCTGTGTGCTGAAGGTGCTCCCACACTGCTGTTCGGGAGGGAGTTACAGGATTTTGACCCATCGGCGATGAAGGAACAGCGATATATGACCAAGTAGTGCTGGTGTGTAACTTGGAGGAGATATTGGCAGTGAGACTTTAACCATGCAACTGCTGTCCTTCCTCTACTGGATGATGCTGGGGGCGGATTTTGGAGGTGCTGTCAACTTCCAATCCAGCAAAAGATGTGGTGAAACTCAATTTAATTAAGCTAATATATCTCCAATCGCTAACTTATTGCTGTACAACTCAACAATATTAGAGCTGCTCCGTTTTCACTGTAGATGAAGCGAGTTTATATTCATATCACTAATAAATAATACACATTGTGCACTTCGTTAATTTAGCGCAGTTTAATTTAACAAAACTTTACAGTACTTTGTAGCCAATTAATACAGTGAACTGACTGGGGTATGTTTGGAAAATTGTATTTGTTTATCTCTGAAATAGATCCTATAGGTAAAAACCGGGATGAGGTCCTAAAAGCTGAATATAGGAAGTTAGGAGTTAAATTTAAAAATAGGACCTCCAATGTAGTAATCTCAGGATTGCTACCAGTGCCACGAGTAGAAAAGAAGGATATTTCAAATGAATACGTGGTTAGAGGAATGTTGCAAGGGGGAGGAATGCAAATTCCTGGGACATTGGAAGCGGTTCTGGGGGAGGTGGGACCAGTACAAACTGAACGGTTTGCACCTGGGCAGGAACGGGACCGATGACGTAGGGGGAGTGTTTGATGGTGCTGTTGGGGAGTGTTTATACTAAAATGGCAGGGATTTGGGAACCTGTGCAGGAAGATAGAGGAAAGGGAAGCAATGATAGAAGCAAAAGGCAGGAAGGAGAAAAGCAAAAGTGGCAGTCAGAGAAATCACGGGCTTAAATCAAACATGGCCACAGTAAATAATAATTCTAAAAGGACTAAGAGTGTTAAAAAACAAGCCTGATGGCTTTGCATCTTAATGCGAGCAGCATTCATAATAAGGTGGATGAATTAGCTGTGCAAATAGATGTAAACAGATATGATATAATTGGGATTACAGAGACATGTCTCCTGGGAGACCAAGCCTGGGAACTCAACATCCAGGGGTATTCAATATTCAGGAGAGACAGGCAAAAAGGAAAACGAGGTGGGGTAGTTTTGCTGGTTAAAGAGGAGATTAACACAATAGTAATGAAGGATATTATGATGATGTGCAATCTGTATTGATAGTGCTGATAAACAACAAGGGGCAGAAAACGTTAGTGTGAGTTGTAAACTGACCCCCAAATAGCAATGCTAAGGTTGGGGATGGCATTAAATGGGAAATTAGAGATGTGTGCAATAAGGGCACAGCAGTTAGCACGATCAACTTTAATCTACATATAGATTGGCCTACCCAAATTAATAACAATACTGTGGAGGAGGAATTCCTGAAGTGTATACAGGATGGTTTCCTGGACCATTATGTTGAGGACCGAACTAGTGATCAGGCCATCTTAGACTGGGTGTTATGTAATGACTAAGGATTACTTAGCAATCTTCTTGTGCGTGGCCCCTTGGGGCGGAGCGAATATAATATGATCGAATTCTTCATTAAGATGGAGAGTGAAGAATTGATTCAGAGACTAGGGTCCTGGATTTAAATAAAGGAAACTACGATTGTATGAGGTGCGAGTTGGCTAGGGTGAATTGGGCAACGTTTAGGGCAGCATGGTGGCATAGTGGTTAGCACAGTTGCCTCACAACGCCAGGGACCCGGGTTCGAATCCGGCCTCGGGTGACTGTCTGCGTGGAGTTTGCACATTCTCCCCGTGTTTGCGTGGGTTTCTCCGGGTGCTCCGGTTTCCTCCCACAGTTCAAAGATGTGCGGGTTAGGTTGATTGGCTACGATAAATTGACCCTTAGTGTTAGGGGGATTAAATACGTGGGGTTACGGGGATAGGGTGGGATATGTGTTGGTGTAGGGATTACAGGGATCGGGTGGGATATGTGTCGGTGCAGGCTCGATGGGCCGAAATGGCCTCTATCTGCACTGTGGGATTTCTGTGACTTCTGTGACTTCAAGAGTTGACGGTGGATAAGCAATGGCAAACATTTAAAAATCGCATGGATGAACTACAGAATTTGTTCATCCCTGTTTGGCATAATAACAAAACAATAAAGGTGACTCAACTATGGCTAAAAATGGAAATTAGGGATAGCATAAGATCCAAAGTGAGGACATATAAATTGGCCAAAAAAAGCAGCAAACCTGAGGAGTTGGAGCAATTTAGGATTCAGCAAAGGAGGTCGAAGGGGTTAATTAAGAGGGGGAAATAGATTATGAGAGTAATCTAGCAAGGAACATAAAAGCGGACTGTAAAAGCTTCTATAGATATGTAAACGATTGGTGAAGTTTTGTCCATTGCAGTCAGAATCAGGGGTACTTATACAAAAGGGGAACAAAGAAATGGCAGGTTAATTAAATACATACTTTGGTTCAGTCTTCACAAAGGAGGACATAAAATAACTTTCAAGAGTTGTCGGGGAACATAGGGTTTAATGAGAGGGAGGAACTGAATGAAATCAGTACTTGGAGGGAAATGGTCTTACGGAAATTGACGGGATTGAAGGCCGATAAATCCCCAGGGCCGGATAGTCTACATCCTAGGGTATGTACGGAAGTGGTCCTAAAATTAGTAGATGCTTTGCTGGTCATCCTCCAAAATTCCATAGACTGTGGAACAGTTCCCATGGATTGGAGGGTAGCTAATCGAACCCCACTTTTCAAAATGTGAGAGAGAAAAAACGGGGAATTATATACCATTAAGCCTGACATCGGTAATGGGGAAAATGCTAGAGTCCATTATAAAAGATGCAATTGCACAGCACTTCGAAAACAGTGACAGGATCGGACAAAGTCAACATGGATTTACAAAGGTAAGTCGTGCTTGAATAATCTACAGGAAATTTTTGTCGATGAAACTGATAGAATAGATAAGGGAGAACCAGTGGATGTGGTGTATTAGGACATTCAGAAGGCTTTCGATAATTTCCCACATACGAGAATATCGTGCATAGTTAAAGCACGTAAGTTACTGAAATGGATAGAGAACTGGTTGGCAGACAGGAAGCAAAGAGTTGGAATAAACGGGTCTTTTTCCAAGTGGCAGGCAATGACTAGTGGGGTAACGCAGGGATCGGTGATAGGACCCCAGCTATTCACAATATATATTAATGATTTAGAAGAGGGAACTAAATGTAATATCTCCAATTTGCAGATGACACAATGCTGGGTGGGCGTGGGTGTGTGAGGAGGATGCTGAGAAATTCCAGTATGATTTGGACAGGTTGGCTGATTGGGCAGATATATGGCAGATGCAGTATAATGTGGATAACTGCGAGGTTATCCACTTTAGTGGCAAAAACAGGAAGGCAGATTATTATCGGAACGGCAATAGATTGAGAAAAGGGGAAGTGCAACGAGACATGGGTGTCCTTATGCACCATTCGTGGAAGGTAAGCATGCAGGTGCAGCAGGCAGTTAAGAAGGCAAATAGTTTGTTGGCCTTCATAGCGAGAGGATTCGAGTACAGGAGCAAGGATGTCTTGCTGCAGATGTACAGGGCCCTGGTGAGACCACATCTTTAGTACTGTGTGCAGTTTTGGTCGCCTTATCTGAGGATGGATGTTTTTGCCATGGAGGAAGTGCAGCGAAGATTCACCAGACTGATACTGGGCTGGCAGGAATGAGGATGAGGACAGATTGGGTCGATTGGTCTTATAATCGCTGGTGTTTAGAAGAATGAGATGTGGTCTCATTGAAACTTATAAAATTCTAACAGGACTAGACGGACTAGATGATGGAAAGATGTTCCCGATGGTGGGGGAATCCAGGACCAGGGGTCACAGTCTAAAGATAAGTGGGAAGCCATTTAGGACAGAGATGAGGATGAATTCCTTCACGCAGAGAGTGGTGAACCTGTGGAACTCTCTACCACAGAAGGCAGTTGAGGCCAATTCATTAAATAAATTCAAGAAGTAGTTAGGTATATTTCTTAAGGGTAAAGTGATCAAGGCATATGGGGAGAAAGCAAGGACAGGTTACTGAGTTTGGATGATCAGCCATGATCACATCAAATGGCGGAGCGGGCTCGAGGGGCCGAATGGCCTACTCATGCTCCTATCTTCTATGCTTCTATGCTTAATTATCAGTTTTGGAGGAGGCGCAAACTATACCTTTTTTCTTTCCAATGAATAATATTACACAGTGAATTACAGGCCCTCACTGAATTCGGACCCTTCCTGGCCAGCGCTAAGCAAACGTAACATTCATGTAGAATGAACATCAGCTGGAGAGATACATGAATTAAATGAGGGCAATGAGCAAGCAAGCTTGTGCAATGAATATAATTTAAAAGAGCACCAAACAGCACGGAGTCATAATTGAATGAATCGATGCTACAATTTGATTGGTCTGATCTGCACATTATGCATTTCCAGAGTTTAGTGAGGAGAGGGATTTGCAGCATAATCGAATGACAGCTGATAATCGTCAGTCGTTAAATGAATAGCATTCCGCTGACCATTTGCTGCCCAGGTCATTCATTCACTCACTCATTTATTGCTGTCTGCCTGTCAGAATATCAATCTGTCTGTCTGTCTCTCTGCCTGCCTGTCCGCTTGTCTGCCTGGATCTCGCGCTCTCTCTCCCTCTCTCTCTGTCTATTTATTTATCTATTTATCTGAAGGTCGTGCTGTCTATGCAAGAACGCATGTCATGTTAATTACCGATTAGATTTTGCCAACTGAAAATCGTTATGAAAAAATAAGCAGTTGAAAATAAGCTACAATTTGAAACAAATAAATTTCAAAGGAATCTAAAGATAGGCTCAGTTCCACGAACTCGGGAGATTTCAAACTTCTAGAAAATCGAGAAACATTATCACATCCCGAACAAAGATGGACTGCAACAATTAATCTATATTTGAGTAATTCCAAAAGTGAATGCTTTATAGTTTACCTATCGTTATGGATGTGAATCATTAGAGAAAATGACACTCTCTGTCTCTCTTTCACACACACACACATAGAAGACTATTGATTGCAAGAGTTATAGAGATGTTTTATATCCACGTTTGATATTAAAAGCAAGTCGTTCCGATTTGGTGCACTTTCAAACAATGCAGCAGAAATAACGTCACATGTAGATGGCATCTTAAATTTCGTCTTTTTACAATGCAGTCTCTCTCTTGCCCCTTTCGACAGAATAGGTATCTGCAGTAACATCACCTAAGAAAAAAAGAAAGTAAATGGCTATCAACAAGACTGCTCAAGCAAGTGAATGACTGTCACTCATATCTTCACGACACTAATCGACCAAAGAACTACTAATTATTCGGGCTCTTCCAGTTCGCAGAACCTTTTTCCGGTTGGCATAATTTTCGGTCAGGATTTTGTGTTAACATTTGCTGTGTCAGTTTAACATTTCAACATTGTCAGTTAACTGTTGCGAAGTCAACTGTCAAGTTAAAATTACATTTTCTAGCCACGAGGTGGCGCTCTGCAACAAATTCTAATTTTTTTCTCCGTTCATAATTGCCATTTCTTAAAATCTGTAAACTTCTTATGCCGATCATGTGATTATCAACAACGCCACTAACCATTTACTGCCATTATTGGGACACGTGTGTGTGTGTGTGTGTGTGTGTGTGTGTGTGTGTGTGCATGTGTGTGTGTGTGTGTGTGTCTATGTGTGTGTGTGTGCATTTCCTGTACAACTTTGGCTGTCATGATTTCTGGCCACGCTCTTGTGGCAGCACTTAACGCAGAAACTGAATATGAAAAGAGTTCTGAGTAATGATGCAGTAGAGGACACTGGGCCGTCGGTGGTGCTGTGGAGCGGGCGAGCCAAATTTCTCTTTGTAAACCGCTTTGAATCTGTACAAATCATATTCACCAGTTGAACTTGGACGACGTCACAGGCCACTTCCTAGCACTGTCACTAACATTTTAAGTTATTTTTTTCAGCATGTGCTTTTCTGACACTTTCAGATACACTTTTTTTTGCTTACCCTACCTGAGTCAGTTTGTAATTGATTGGATATTAATGGTCAGCTCCTTCGATAGTAGTTAATAGTTGAATTTTTGCCAGCTCTGTATTAGTAGAAAAGGATAATGGTCATCTTATCAATGAATGTGTCTGTGTTGACATTTTTTGTGCGGCGCAGTGATTAATCCATGTTTAGCAGTGAATTGGAGAAATTAGATTAGCAGACTTTCAACAGGTTTGAAATTAGTTGTGCCGGAATTTGCAGATAGATGTAAGAGGAAATATAGAGCATTCTGCTCAGTGGAAACTGGGCTGATGAGTAAAATCCCAATGTTCTGTCGGAATTCACAATTTCAACAGGTATTTTAAAAAACAATAGAGTGAAATATATTTTGATTGAGATGTAATCGATGCAGGCCTTTTAAAGGAATTTGAAAGGACCAATCTGACTGCTTTTAATTCGGTAGGTATTTATAATTCCATGTTTATTTGTCATTTTCCCGCCAACCTTCACCCTTTGGTGTCTCTACCAGCGTTCCTCTTGCACTGACAGTAAGTGAGAAAATAACGAGCAGGTTCGTTTCAAAAGTGCACACATTGTTTCGAAGAGGAACATTATACGGCCCTTTATTTTTTTTTTGCATGGGGACAGCCTTTATTCGGAGTGTCCACATTTATTAATGAGAAAATTAATACTTATTTATAGCTCGGTATATCATGCAAAATCTCTTCTTTCTGACATTATTTCAGTATGAAATATTGTGGGGAGTCAACAATTCTTTAAACG
The DNA here is from genome assembly GCF_052327205.1 of Somniosus microcephalus. Taxonomy (NCBI): domain Eukaryota; kingdom Metazoa; phylum Chordata; class Chondrichthyes; order Squaliformes; family Somniosidae; genus Somniosus; species Somniosus microcephalus. Next base: position 32,101,809 of record NW_028225183.1, read on the forward strand.
TACCATCATGATCGGCCTTTGCCTTTATCAATATGCACTCTATTCCCAGGATAATCACAATCCCAAACAGGATAAATACGGCAAGACACAAACGAATTGGGATTCAATAAGCTGTTAAGTAAGATCATAGAAAATTATAGACAAAGAGAATGTCAGTGAGTAATTCTCCCGTTTCCATTGCAAACACAAGTAAAAAGTTACTCTGTAATCCTATCTAACATTCGCCTGGCCAGTACGGAACAATCGTGATATTCTCATTCAGCATTAATTATCAGGGACAGACTCACTCTGGGATGACTTTAATCCCTCTTCATTTCTCTATGTTACTCACTTGAGTTCATCCCAAACTCTGCTGCCCGTACCTAACTGACACTAAATCCCGTTCACCCATCACCCCTCTGCTCGCTGAGCTATAGTGGTTCCATGTCCGGCAAAGCCTAGATTTTAAAACGCTCATTCGTATTTTCAAATACATCCATGACCTTGCCCCTTCCTATCACTGCAACCTCCTCCAGCTCGACAACCCCCGATTTCTCTGCGCTCCTCCAATTCTATCCTCTTGAGCATCCACGTTTGTTTTCCCACCACCATTGAAGGCCATGCCTTCAGCTACCTTGCCCATAATTATTGGAATTTCCTCTGTAAACCTCTGCGAGTCTCTAACTCTCTCTCCTCATTTTAATTTGCTCAAATTGTGTTTGCTGACGCTCCTCAGAAGCGCCTACTACGCTAAAGGTGCTAGATACCTGCAAGTTGTTGCTGCTGTTGACACAGACAGGAGTAATTCCCTCCATCCGAGTGATCTACATTCCTGACGGAAAAGGTGACAGAATTGCTCCCTGCAGCAGCAGGTTAGATATCCGACTAATTCACTTCTCCGAGTCTGTATAAGTGAAACGTGAAGCCGGGAAGGTGCTGGGGGCTTGTACAGTTAAAGGTGACTTCTCCACCCTTCACAGAGCACCGGAATCCACGGATAGATTTGGTTTGGGTTACATAGATACATAGAAGATAGGAGCAGGAGTAGGCCATTCGGCCCTTCGTGCCTGCTCCGCCATTCGATGAGATCATGGCTGATCCTTTAATTCAGTATCCCGTCCCCGCCTTCTCTCCGTAACCCTTAACCCCTTTTGCCCGTAGAAATATATCTAATTCCCTCTTAAATATATTTAATGAGCTGGCGTACACTGCCCTCTGTGGCAATGCGTTCCACAGGTTCACCACTCTCTGAGTGAAGAAATTCCCCCTCATCTCTGTCCTAAATGGTTTAGCCCTTATCCTTAAATTATGTCCTCTAGTTCTGTTCTCACCCGCCAAGGGAAACAATCCTTCTGCATCCAGTCTGTCTAGACCTGTCAGAATTTTATACACTTCTATGAGGTCCCCTCTCAATCTTCTAAACTCCAGTGTGTACATCCCTAAACTACATAGTCTCTCCTCATAGGTCATTCCCGCCATTCCTGGTATCAGCCTGGTGAATCGCCGCTGCACCCCCTCCATGGCAAGAACATCCTTCCTCAGATGAGGCGACCAAAACTGTACACAGTACTCGAGGTGTGGTCTCACCAGTGCCCTGTACAGCTGCAGCAAGGTATCCCTGTTCCTGTATTCTAACCCTTTTGCTATGAAGGCCAGCATACCGTTTGCCTTCTTGACCGCCTGTAGCACCTGCATGCTCGCCTTCAGTGACTGGTGTACAAGAACACCCAGGTCTCTCTGTACTTCCCCCTCTCCCAATCTATTGCCATTTAAATAATAATTTGCCCTCCCGTTCCTGCACCCAAGGTGGATAACTTCGCACTTGTCCACATTATAGTGCATCTGCCATTTATCCGCCCAATCGCCCAGTCTGTCCAAATCGCTCTGGAGCTTCCTGGTCTCTTCCTCTGAGCCCACCCCCCCTCCTAGTTTAGTGTCGTCTGCAAATTTGGAAATGCTGCATCCGACTCCCTGATCCAGGTCATTAATGTAAATTGTGAACAGCTGGGGGCCCAGGACAGATCCCTGTGGTACCCCACTTGTTACTGCCTGCCATTCAGAAAATGAGCCGTTTATTCCAACTCTCTGTTTTCTATCTGACAGCCAGTTCCCTATCCACGCCAAAACTTTCCCCTTTATCCCATGAGCCTCAATTTTCCATGCTAATCTTTTATGTGGGACCTTATCGAAGGCCTTTTGGAAGTCCAGGTACACCACATCTACTGGCTCTCCCCCATCTATTCTACCAGTTACTCCCTCAAAAAATTCCAATAGATTAGTCAAGCACGATTTACCCTTTGTAAATCCATGTTGACTCTGTCCTATCCTGTCCCCATTTGCTAAGTGCTCCGCTATTTCATCCTTAATGATGGACTCCAGCATTTTGCCCACAACTGATGTAAGGCTTACAGGTCTGTAATTACCTGCTTTTTCCCTACCCCCCTTTTTGAATAGTGGGGTAACGTTAGCTACCCTCCAATCCATCGGCACTGTTCCCGAGTCTAATGAATTCTGAAAAATCATCCTTAGTGCATCCGCTATCTCTAGGGCCACCTCCTTCAGTACCCTAGGATGCATGTTATCAGGCCCTGGGGATTTGTCCACCTTCAATCCCTTTAGCTTCCTTAACACCATATCCTTAGAGATATTGATTTGCGTCAGTTCCTCCTTTGCCAATGTCCCTATTTTTCCCGATATCCCAGGGAGGTTTTTTGTGTCTTCCTTCGTAAAGACTGACCCAAAGTATGCATTTAGTTGACCTGTAATTAAAAGGTACAAATAGTGACGATTGATTCAAAATGCAATACAGACATATTTTTGTGAAACGAAAAATTAATATCCAGGTCTTGAATACACACGGCATAATTAAAAAGTGTGTAGATGATATGACTGTCGAAAATATATTGAGCAGTGAGGAGAATATCAGCAAACAGCAGGAGGACATAATACTGCTATTCCCATTTACACCACTTCTAAACGCATTTTTATTTTTTACTCGTCCCATTACCATCTCCGCTTGCCTTGTTCAATCAGACCATTTGTCATTTATTCTCTCCTGCCCTCCACCCTAACACAGACCTTCTCTTACGTTCCTTTCTCCCCTCCCCCTCTCCCTGCCTCTGCACTTGCTTAAAATGTTTCATTTCTCGAAGCTTTTCCAGTTCTGACGAAACGTCATCGACCTGAAACGACAACGCTATATTTCTCTCCACAGATGTAGCCTGACCTGCTCAGTATTTCAATAATTTTACGTGTTTATTTCCGGAGGAAAGAGACAGGCTGGTGAAATTGAGAGAGACCTGGACGATGACATGTAAAACAGAGAAGTGTGAAGTGAAGCATTATGGGAGGATGAATGACGAGGGACATTATAACCGGAATGGTATCATTTTAAACGGGGTGCAGGAGTAGAGGGACCTGGAGAGCAGAAGTCTTTCAAGGTGACGGGATAAGAAGAGGGGACTGTTAACAAAGCTTTATCAAACAAAGGCATAGACTACAAACTCAAAGAAGATTTTCTAAACCTGTATAATCACTGGTTAAACCCAATATTGAAATATTGTTTCGAAATCAGGGCGTCCCACTTGAGGAGGAATGAAAAAATAAACCAGAACCACTGTGCAAAAACAGATTTGTGAAATTGTTTTTGCCTTTAATCAGGTAGTTGTTGTTGCAATTTTGCTTCGAAAATTTCGCTGTAAAACACGATAATAGTTATCCAGTTAAAATAGAAAACTTTGATGGATTTGTAACAGGGAAGGTGCTAGGCGAAGGGAAAGGGCTGTCAGGACTTATTGAGGAAGTCTGGGATGGGAACGGGGCCATTAAGTGGTAGACAGGATAATACCACAGGTAACGATAGACAGATGGCAGAAATATTAAATAATTATTTTGCTTCAGTATTTACCAGGGAGATAGAACAGGTGGACATATTATTGGATGACGTGATTTGTAATGAGGTATTTAAAATAATAAGAGGGGATATATAAATAAACTAATCAAACTCAAAGTGGATAAAACCACTGATCTGCATGGATGGTATCCATGCATTTTAAAAGAATCTGGGGAAGAGAAAGCAGACGCATTACGACATATATTTAATAATTCTTTAGAAAATGGTGTGGTACCAGAGAACTGGCGGATAGTTAATGTAATCGCTGTATTTAAGAAGGGGCATAGAACATGTCCAGGGAATTATAGACCAGTCACCTCAGTATCGGCAGCAGGAAAAATGCAATCGCTATTAAAGGAGAACAGAGAGAAACATCTAGAAACAAAAAACATGGAAATGAATAATCAGCATGGATTTCAAAAGGGAAAGTCTTGCTTGACCAGCATCATTGAATTTTTTGAAGAGGCAACAGAGAGATTAGACAATGGTAATTCAGTCGATGTAATTTATCTAGATTTTGAAAAGGTCTTCGATAAGTTACTCCATAACAAACTGATGAACAAGGTCAGAGAATGCGGGTTCAGAGGACAAGTAGCAGAATAGCTAGCTAGCTGGCTTTAAGGCAGAACGACAAATGTAAGGGTAAAAGGTAGCTATTCACAGTGGCAGAAGGTGCTCCACAAGGATCAGTGCTGGGACAACTGTTTTTTCTCAATTTATATTAACGATTTAGACTTTGGAATCAAAAACACAATTTCTAATTTTGCGGATGGCATCAAATTGTTGGTTTGGTCAATACTAAGCAGGACTGCGACAAATTACAGGAGGACATTAATAAACTTGCAGAATGGGCATGCAATTGGCAAATTAAATATAACACAGATGAATGTGAGGTATTACGTTTTGGTAGGAAGAATAGAGAAGTGATTTATTACTTGGAGGGTGCGGGACTAGGTTGGGTAGAGGAACAAAGTGATCTCGGAGTACAAATGCAAAAGTCACTCAAAGTTGCAACACAGGTTATCAAAGCCATCAGAAAGCAAACCAAGCAAAAGTGTTTATTTCTAAAGGTACAGAATTGAAAAGTATGGAAGTTATTCTATACCTCTATCGGATATTGGTCAGACCACACTTAGAGTACAGTGTACAGTTCTGGTCGTCATATTATAAAAATGATATAGAGGCACTGGAGAGGGTGCAGGCATGATTTGCAGGGATGATACCAGGAATGCGAGGGTATACATATCAGGAACGTTTGAACAGTCTGTGTCTCTTTCCTCTTCAAAAAAGGAGGCTGAGGGATGAACTAATAGAGGTCTTTAAAATTATGAAAGGTTTTGATAGACTGGTTACAGAGAGAACGTTTCCACTTCTGGGAAGCGCATAACTAGAGGCCATCAATATAAGATAGTCACCAAGAAATGCAATAGGGAATTCAGAAGAAACTTCTTTAACAAAAGAGTGCTGAGACTCAGGACCTCGCTACGACAGGGGGTGGTTGAAGCGCAAATTACAGCTGAATTTTACGGGAGGCTAGAAAATATACGAGGGGGAAGGGAATAGAGGGTTATGTTGATAGATTTAGAAGAGGTAACATGGAAGGAGTCTCGAGTGGAGCATAAACGCAGGCATGGACTGGTTGGGCTGAATGGCTCTGTTTCTTTGCCGTAAATCCTACGTAATCCTACGTAAATCTATGTAAATCAAATCTCCTCTCAACCTTCTCTGCTCTAAGGTGAACAACTCCAGCTTTTCCAATCTATCCATGTGACTGATGTCATTTATCCCTGGAATCATTCTCGTAAATCTTTTTTGCTCCTTCTCTAAGGCCTTCACATCCTTCATAAAGTGTGGTGCCAGTATTTGGACGCAATACTCCAGTTGAGGCCGAACCAGTGTTTTAGAAAGGTTCATCATAACTTCCTTACTTTTGTACTCCATGCCTCTATTTATGAAGTTCAGGATCCCGTATGTTTTTTTAACTGCTTTATCAAACTACCCTGCCACCTTCAACGAATTGTGCACATATATGCCCAGGTCTCTCTGTTCATCCACCCTTTTAGGATTTTACCCTTTATTTTCTATTGCCTCTCCTCATTCTTCCTACCAAAATATATCACTGTGCGCTCTTCTGCATTAAAATATTTTGTGCTGTTTGCGCATCTTTTGCTGTGAAAGTTTAATAACTCAATAATGATTGTGACATGTTAAGTTGCAATATTCCCAGGGCGATTGAGATTCTACAAAAGGGGAATTGATTCAAACAGAAGTGGAAAGAAAATAAATCAGCTGGGGCTCTAGTTCCAAAACCTGGGCTTATTGCTGAAATGTCACTCTGTGATACCAGGAGATGAAGGGTTGGTTTGAAATTCACATTTCTGCTAATTTAGTCGAGCCATAAACTCTTTAAAAGGAGCGTACAACTCCCATAAATCCTGTGGGTTTGCATTTCCTCATAAAGTATTTCAGTGTTGCTGGGCTCTAGGATGTGGGCATCGGTGGCAAGGCCGGCATTTAGTGGCCAACCCCAGTTGCCCTTCAGAAGGTGGTGGTCAGCATTCTTCTTGAACATACTTGGGTCCCACAATGCTGTTCGGTACAGACTTCCAGGACTTTAAGCCGTCGACGATGAAGGTTCGCCAGATATATTTCCAAGTCAGTATGGTGTAAGACTTGAAGGTGGAAGTAGGAGATGATGCATTTCTCATGCAACTACTGCCATCGTCGTTTATGATGATGGAGGTCGCGGGTGTTCGAGGTGTAGTCGAAATGCAATCCATTTAGGGATTTGGAAACCTAAAATACACTTAACTTAAAATATTTTGCATATAAGGATGATTTTTACAATCTTGTTATGCAGTTTCGGTTATCTGACTGAGAATCCTTAATCTGACAAGGCCAGCCTGTCTGGCGGTACCTCATAAGATGAATATATACTCAGTGGTGTTAAAATTCTGGCAGGGTGAAGCCATTTGACATTATAGATTTCGCTGTGGTAGTTTCAGTGATTTAGGGAGCAAAGTTGGGACTTAGATTGTGTGATGGTAACAGGCAGCGTGCAGTTCCCCTGTCAGAAGGTCTGATCTTCAAATCACAATTTATTGGGCCTCTCAGCTCCATCACAAAGCATTCCCACAGTACTGAGTTACAGGGGCAATTGTAAACTAGCACCATATTACGCTCCATTCACGTCAATAGGGGCTATAATTGGGCGGAGAGTAAAAGGGGAGGCGGATCCCCATCCAGCACTTTCCCGGCTGGAGGATGTAGTTAAATTTACCATCCAAGTATCGCCATGGGCAGTGAGCTCATGTTTATTCGGCGGGGTTGAATTCACAAAATTCCGACACAATGGAGCAAAAATTCGTTCTGTACAGTAGTCCAAAACAGGCGCTAGCTCAATACAAATTAGTTTTACACATCACCGGGTTTCCGTCCCCATTGCCTACAATGGAATCAGAAATTGGGTGGTTGTGAAACGGTGGCCGATTCCCTTTCGCCCGTTTTTAGCTACCGCCCGTGACGATTTTCACCCATTATTACAGTAACACACTTTGCCGGTAATAGATTCAAAGCGAGTGCATGCAGGGACCAGTGTTACAGGGATTTGGTCTTGAGTGGAGCAATAATATCAAAACCCATTCGGTTATTTTCCTCCCTCTGATTATTAAACCATTCATTTTGTTACAATGATTAAGGAATGATTTTATAAAAATACCAAGAGCTTGAAAAAAACATACACAAATCCTCTGCTTCCTGTCACTCACCTGCTATAGTGACCGTCACAGTCATGCTGCAATGAGATTCTAACCACCTTCCTAAAGAGAGAGAGTGAGATAGAGACAGAGATAGACAGGAACAGGTTGAGAGAGACAGAGAGATACAGAGAGAGCGACAAAGCGAAAGATAGCATCCAGAGAGAGGTAGGAAAAATTAACATATTAAAGGGATTCGCAAAAGACGTGGAAAAGAGCGCACGATAGAAAGAGAATGAGGCAGAAAGATGACTAACAGGAGTGGAAGAGAAACAGAGAGAGAAGGGCTGCGAGAAGCATTGAGCCATAGAACGAGGGGGAATCAGCGAGACTGGATAAGGGAGATAAAAGGAGAGCGAGAGCTGAAAGGAGGACAAGTCTAAGGTCTGCAATGTACTATTTGAAAGGGTCGTGGAATCAGATCCCATAGGAACTCTGGAAAGGGAATTGTACAAGTACTTGAAGCTGACTGATTTGCAGGATTAAGGGAAACGTTGAACAGTAGGACTAAAATCGACAGCTCTTTCAAAAAACCGACACAGGCACGCTGGGCCAAATTGCCTCCTTCTGTGCTGTAAATCTTCATGATTCTATGATTGTGTGATCAACCGAAATATAAAAGGGATTTAAATTAGTAAGCTGAATTTGCATTGGAGTTGTTCGCCGACAGATGGCGCTAATGCAACTTTACCGGTATCGAATGTTGCAACCAAATTGCTGGACAACAGATAAAAGCGATTGTGGAGACATCTCTGTATTCTCACTCTTTGTGAAAAGCGAAATTCAGTGTTTTAAAAGACAAGATATGTGTTTGCTTTGGCTCAGTGTTTATCACTCGCACATCTCTGAGACAGACGATTATGGGTTCCAGCATCATTCCAAACATTTGAGTTCATAATCTGGGCCGACACTCCCAGTGCATTATTGATGGAGTGCTGCACTGTGTGTTATACCATCCCTTGGATGAGTCGTTAAACCAAAGTACTTTTGGCCCTCCCCGATGAAAGGTAAAGATCACATGGCACGTTCGGAAGAGTAGGGAGGTCTCAGTGTTTCCTTGTGTCAAGGATGCAGTAGATGGGGTTTTTGCACATGACGAGTACAGAGATTGCATGAGAGATGGGAGAGAAATGACATGCAATTCAAGACCAGGGCAGGGGGAGCGGGCTAAAGGGAGGTAGCTCAAACAGCAGAAGCAGTGGAACGGTTGACAATAGGGATAGAGAGGTAACCTAAGATAGCTGGCTCACAGAGGTAGTGGGTGCGGGGTGGGGGGAGGGGCGGCAGTCCTGAATCTGGGGAGCAGAGCTTATCTGGAGGGAAAAGTTTAGGAAGCACAGTCGGGCTGCAATATCAGATGGTTGGTTTTAGTGAAGCTGCCATGGACATTGAAACCACTGAGGGCCAGGAGTCACTCAACAAGAGGCTTTGGGATCCAAGGAGAAAATAGATTGTGATATGATACCACGATGGGACTGCGGATCGGTAGAAAACTGTGAGTTAAGGAGAGACCCAGAGAGAAGATCATGGAGAGGAAGTGAATGGAAGAGAAGCTAACAGAGGAGCAAGAGTAGAGTCAATGGTGAGATCTACTGACTGGGATCACAGTGCTACCACTGTGGTTCTGGTGGGGTAGGTGGTGGAATGTACAATCCTGTAAGAAGGGTCCAGGAAGGTTCAAGATGTTGCCATTGTGAGCTCAGTAAATGCCAGAACGTCAGTGCCGGTGTTTATGATTCACACGAGCCTGCATCACCCCTACTTCATCTAAACCATCAATATATCCTTCTAGTCCTTTCCTTCTTATGTGATTATCCAGCTTCCCCTTAATTAAATGCATCTATGCGTTTCGTCTCAACACTCCCTGTGGTAGCGAGTTTCACATTCCCACCACTCTCTGGGTAAAGAGTTTCTCCTAGATTCCCCATTAGCTTCATTAGTGTCGACCTTAAATTTATGGAACTTCTTTCTGGTCTTCTGTGCAAGTGGAATCATCTTTTCTACGTCTGCCCTGTCAAAACTTTTCATAAACTTAAAGATCTGTATCAGATCCAATCTCCATGCCTCCCTTTTCTAGAGAAAAGAGCGCAAACCTGGTCAATCTTTCCTGATAGTTACAGCATTTCAGTTCTATTATGCTCCTTGTCAATATACATTGCAACTTCTCCAGTGCTTCGATATCCATTTTATAATATGGAGACCTGGACTCTGCACTGTTCTCCAAGTGTGGTCTAACCCTGGTTTTGTACAAGGGTAACTTCCCTGCTTTCCAATTATCGGCCTCTAGAAATGAATCCCAGGGTTTACTTTGCTTTCCTAGAATCAGATCATCTTTAAAATTTATGGCACAGAAGGACGCCATTAGACCCATCGTGTCTGTGTCTACCGTTATCTAGCCATCTAGCCGTATCCCAATTTCCACCTCTTGGTCCATAGCCTTGTAGGTTATGGAACTTTAAATGAATAGCCAAGTACTTTAAAAATGCGATGAGGGTTTCTGCCTCTACCACCCTTTCAGGCAGTGAGTTCCAGAGCCCCAGCACCCTCTGGGTGAAACATTTCGCCTGAACTCCCTTCCAATCCTTCTACAATTACTTTAAATCTATGCCTCCTGTTTATTGACCACTCTGCAAAGGGAAATAAATCCTTCCTATCCACTCAATTCAGGACCCTCATCATTTTATATACCTTATTCAAATCTCCCCTCAGCATCCTCAGTTCAAAAGAAAATAACCCCAGCATACTCAGCCATCCTAATTACACGTATATTGCTTGTTCCACTTGGATCCTTCCACCACACACTTTTCATATTATATGTATCTTTATATATATAAATGTATATATATATATATATAATAATGAACCATCATACTGGATGGAAATTGGTAGGTGCGCTGGTTGATCCATTGAAGAGTCTAAAGGGATAGTGGAGGATTACTTGAATGGGACGGATAAATATTTTGTGAGATTAGGCCTCAGCAAGAGGGATGGTGTGAAGATCAGCAACAGAGAACTGGCGGGAGTTGGTGTTGCTGCTCGCATGAAACGATTGACAGAGCTTTCGATGTCCCTTTCGGGGAATGCCAGGAGAGGCACAGAGGGTCACTGTGGACTTGTTCACGAATAATTCAATTGTAGAAATGCACGGGATTGGAAAACTAGTGGAGTAGTGATGTTTTTGGACAATGTCGGTTCAATAAATACAGAAGAGGGAAATAAAGAAAAGTATCAGTAAAAGGGGTATGGGACTGGTGACATATTGATCCTTGAACTGTTTCAGTCATGTCTGGCTCATGCCACATGTTAGTATATGGGTTGCTAACAAAATGATACACTTGTGTGATCAAATTCAGTAATCGTGACATTAAGTAGAGCATTTGTCCGGTAAATCACATGGAACTGGATACAACCTTTTGACGTTTGTAGCGAAGTGATTAGAACTTAGGAGAGAGAGAACAAGGATACTGGACCGTAATCTAAATAGCAGGATATGACAAGTGGTTTCCCCAGATTCTGTAATATGGCCTTATGCTTTCACTGCATTAATCTATGAGTTACAGGAATGAATAGAGTTCTGTATATCCATGTTAACTGACGACACTGTAAATTCTGTAGATAGCAGCAGAATATTGCGAAGGGAAAATTCCTAGATTAAGTGAGTCGGCAAATCTCTGGTCGATTCTGTTAAGTGTCAGGGGAGAGTGAGGTGACCCACTTTCAACCTAAGCAAGATATATATTCCACCTGGAGCAGTGCGCACTTTTTTAACACAGATCAGTGTATGGATATAGAAATAAAGGAACCGAACTAGGCCATTGAGACCCTCGAGCCGGTTTCGTCATTCAATTCGATCATTGCTGACCTGTTTCCAATCCTCATCCAACTGCCTTGCTTTATAACACTTATTAAACTTGCTTTAAAAAAGCTATCAATCTTAGTTCTGAAATTTTCAATTGATTATTCCAAACCGACTTGTGGGTGACAGATAAAATCCCTCTAAACCTCAGTCCAATTACTTTAAATCTATGCCACTGGTTATTGACTCTTGGGCGAAGTGAATTAGGTCCTTCCTATCCACTCGATCTAGAACCCTCATTATTTTATTCACCAAAATTTGGTCTCCCCTCAGCCTCCTCTGTTCCAAAGAAAACAACCCCAGCCTATCCACTCTTTCCTTATAGCTAAGATTACCCAGCCCAGGCAACATCCTCGTAATTCTCATCTACACCACCTCTAGAGCAAACACATCCTTCCTGTAATGGGATGACCAGAACAGTACGCAGTATTCCAGCTGCGGCCTAAATAGTGTTTTATTCATTCCAGCAAAACATCTCTGCTTTTATATTCTATGCCTTGTCTAATAACGGAAACTATCTTATATGCCTTCTTAACCACCATATAATAATAATAATAATCAACTTTATTGTCATTGTTAGTGCACAAGTGCAGTACAACGACATGTAGGCTTGCGGCTCCCGACAGTGTACATTTAGATTAAGACATTTAAACATTCAAAATTCATTTGAATTGTAATACATTAACATAAACATAATAAAGTGCATTGGCAGATGTGCATGCTTTAGAGTTTATTTGTGGAGTTCAGTAGGATGACAGCCCTGGGAAAGAAGCTGTTCCTAAATCTGGTCGTTCGGGTGCGAATGCACCTGTAGCGTCTCCCAGATGGCAGGAGGGCGAACAGACTGTGGCTGGGGTGGGTAGGGTCTTTGATGATGGCCCGTGACCTCCGTAAACAGCGTTTCTGGTATATGTGCTCTATGGTCGGTAGCCGGGTGCCGGTAATGCGTTGGGCAGTTTTGACTACCCGCTGCAGGGCTTTCCGGTCATTGTAGATACAGCTGCCATACCATACTGTGATACAGTCCGTCAGGATGCTCTCTATTGTGCAGCGGTAAAAGTTAGAGAGGATCAGGGGTGACAGATTACATCCCTTCAGCCTCCTTAGGAAATATAGGCGCTGCTGGGCCTTCTTCACCAGAGAGGAGGTATTGAGGGACCAGGACAGGTCTTCCATGATGTGGACTCTGAGGAACTTAAAGCTGTCCACCCTTTCCACCACAGCCCCATGGATGTGGATGGGGGTGTGCCTTCCGCCTTTAGGCTTCCTGAAGTCCACAATGATTTCTTGGGTTTTTAGGGATTTTTAGGGTTTTTAGGAATTTAGGGATTTGTAGACATGCACTCCAAGTTCCCTCTGATCTTCTGCACCTCTCAGTGTCCGACCACTTCTATTCTATTCCATTGCCTTGTTAGTCCTCCCAAAATGCATCACCTCACACTTCTCCAGGTTGAATTCCATTAGTCACTCTTCTGCCCACCTGACCAGTCCATTTATATTCCCTGCAGTCTGCAGCTTTCCTCTTCATTATGAACCACACGTGTAGTTTTTGAATCAACCACATGGTCTTTCGTATTGTATGTTTCATCGCTATTTTGTGAACTCTGTTTTTAATTATGTTCCTACCTGTCCACTAGATTTTAGTCATTTCTGTATTTTGAACCTTAAATCTCTCCGATCCTCTACCTTTCCCAGCTTTTCACCAATTAAAAAATCAAGAATCTTGTTTTCACGTCCAAATTGGAAGACCTCCCACCTTCTCATGTTAAATTCCCTCTGCTACAGTTTACCCCCTCACCCAATCTATCAATATCCATTTAGAACTTACTGCTCACGTGTGTATAATTTCCTCTGTCACGTAAAGTATTTTCGCCAGCAAACTTAGATATACGGCTCCCTATTCCTCCATCAAAATCAGTTATAAATATAGCGAAAAGCTGAGGTGCCATTTCAGATCCCTGGGGATAACATTAGGCACATCCTGCCAATGTGAGTACAGACACATTATCCCTACCATCTGTCTCCAAAAAAATTACCATTTCATAGAATCATTGAATCATAGAAAGTTACAGCATGGAAGGAGGCCATTTCGTCCCATCGTGCCCTGGTTGGCCAAGAAAGAGCTATCCAGCCTAATGCTAGTTCCCAGCTCTTGGTCCGTGCCCTGCAGGTTAGAGCATCCCAATTGCACATCCAAGTACTTTTTAAATGTGGTTATGGTTCCTGCCTCTGCCACCCTTCCAGGCAATGAGTTGCAGACGCCCACAAACCTCTGGGTGAAGAAATCTCCCCTGAAATCTCCTCTAAATTTTCTCCCAGTTACTTTAAATTTGTGCCACCAAGTATTTGTCTCTTCTGCTAATGGAAATATGTGCTTTCTATCTACTTTATCTATTTTATACACCTCAATATGGTCTCCCCTCAGACTCCTCTGTTCCAATGAAAACACACCCAGCCTATCCAGTCTTTCCTCATAGCTAAGATTCTCTACTCCCGGCAACATCCTTGTAAATGTCATTTGTACCTTCTCTAGTGCAATCACATCTTTCCAGTAATGTAGTGAACGGAACTGCACACAGTACTCTAGCTGAGGCCTAAATTGTGTTTTATACAGTTGAAGGATAACCCCGTGTAAGCATTTCGTATGCCTTCTTAACCACCTTATCTAATTAGCCTGCAGTCGAAGGTCCCTCTGTTCATCTACACTATTCAGTGTCCTATCATTTAATGTGTATTCACCTTCGGTGTTATCCCTCCCCAAATGCACTCACACTTTTCCGGATTAAATTACATTTGCCACTGTTCCGCCCACTTGAAAATTTATTGATAACTTCCTACAGTCTACAGCTTCCTTCTTCAGTATCAACCAAAAAAGTCGATTTTAGTATCATCTGCAAACTTTTTAATCAGAACCCCTATATTCAAGTCAAGATCATTGATATACACCACAAAAAACAAGGGACCTATTACTGAGCCCTGTAGAACCGCACTGGAAACTACCTTCCATTCACAAAAACACCCAGCAACCATTAAAATCTGCTCACTGTCTCCGAGCCATTTTTTAATCCAACTGGACAATTTGCCTTGGATCCCATGGGCTATTTAATTCGTGACCAGTCTGCCATGGGGATGTTTATCAAAAGCGTTGCTAAAGTCGATATAAACTAAAGCAAACGCATCTATCTTCTTGTTACCTACTCAAAAAATTCAATCAAATTCGTCAGACATGACCATCCCTTAAGAAGTCCATGCTGATTATGCTTGATTAATCCATGTCTTTCTACGTGAAGATATATCCTGTCTATCAGAATTCTTTCCAATAATTTACCCACCATGCAGGTTAGCCTGACTGGTCTGTTATACTCTATGTATTCTTTTCACCCTTTTTAAACAAATACACCACATTAGCAGCCCTCTAGTCCTCGGGCACTACACCTGAAGCGAGAAAGGATTGAAAAATGTTGGTCGGGGCCTCTGCCATTTCCTATTTTGCTTCGCTTAGCAGCCTGGGATACATTTCATCTTGGCCTGTATATTTAACCACTGTTAAAGCTGCTAAACCTCTTAATACTTCCTCTCTCACTATGTTTATTTCATCTAATATTTCCCACTTCTCCCCCCTGATAGCAATGTCTGCTTCGCCCCTCACCTGTTTGAAAACAGATGCAATGTATTCATTAAAACCCTACCAACGTCTCCCACCTCCACACACAGATTAACCGTATGATCTCTAATATGCCCTATCCTTTCTTTGGTTATCCTCTTACACTTAATATATTTAAAATTCATCTTTGGGTTTTCCTTGACTTTAATTGCCAATAATTTTTCACGCTCTCACTTTGCTTTCCTAATATAATTCTTCATTGCACCCCTGCACTTTCTGTACTCCTCCAAAGATTCTGGAGTATTTAGCCCTTGGTATCTGTCATACACCTCCCTTTTTTATTATCCTATCCCGTATGTCTCTAGACATCCAGGGTACTCTAGATTTGTTAGTCCCACCATTTTCCTTTAAGGGCACATCTTGGTCTTGTCCCTCAGTATCTCCTCCTTGAATGCCTCGCACTGCTCTGACAGTGATTTCCGTTCCAGTAGATGTTTCCAGTTCACTAATGCTAAATCCCCTCTGAGTTTAGCAAAATTTGCTTTTCCAAAATTTAGAGTTTTTGTTCCTGGTCTATACTTGTCCTTTTTCATAACTACCTTAAATCTATCAGAGTTGTGGTCACTAGCACTTCAGCTTGGTACATACTGGCTAAAAAATTCTCCTGGATGCATTTAAGAATTTCACACCCTCTATACCCTTCGCACTAATTTATCCCAGTTAATATTGAAGTAGTTCAAATCCCCTACTATTACTGCCCTATAGTTCTTGCACTTCGCAGGAATCTGCCTATGTATTTGTTCTTCTAACTCCCTCTCACTGTTTGGAGGTCTGTAGTATATTCCCTGCAGTGTGATCGCCCCTTATTTGTTTCTCAATTCGACCCATATGGCCTCGTTCGTGGATCACCCCAACATATCGTCCCTCCTCACGGCTGTAATAGTTTGTTTAATTAATATCGCGGTTCCCCCCTCCCTGTTTACCCCCCTCCCTATCCCGTCTGAAAATCCAGTAACCAGGAATGTTAAGCTGCCATACCTTCCCCACATTCAGCCACGTTTCTGTAATAGCTATAATATCATAGTCCCATGTATCTACCTGTGCCCTCAGTTCATTTGCCTTCTTTGCTGTACTCCTTGCATTGCAGTATATACCATTTAGTACAGGCTAGCCTCCTTGTTGACTAATATCTAGCCCTTTATTCCTCTGACCTTCCAATTTACTTTCTACGTTTTTGTTTTCCAATACCAGTTTTTCTTCCCTCCCTAATGATTGTATAATTAGGTTCCCATCCCCCTGCCAAGCTACGTTAAGTCCTCGCCAACAGCACCAGCAAACCCTGCCGCGAGGATATTGGAACTATTCCCATTGAGGTTCAACCCGCCTGGCTTGTGGATGTCCGACCTCCACCAGAAACGGTGCCAATTCCTCGGGAATTTAAAGTGCTCCCACCTCCAGCCACGCATTCATCTGCTCTATCTTCCTATTTCTGAACTCACTAGCACGTGGCACTGGTAGAAATCCGGAGATTACTACATTGGAGGTCTTGCTTTTTAAACTCTTTCCATGCTCCCTAAACTCTGCCTGCAGGATCTCATCCCTCATCCGACCTATGGCGTTGCTACTGATAAGGACCACAATCTATGGCTGTTCACCCTCCCCCCACAGAATGACCTGCGGCCCGACAGTGACATCCTTGACCCTGGAAACGCCTGTCTGCTCCCCTAATTATTGATCCCCTATTACTATTGTTCTCCCTCTTCTCCTCCCACCTGTGCAGCTGAGCCTTCCACGGTGTGGTGGGTTTTCCTATCCAAGTCAATAAATTGCCTTCTATCGCATGCACAAGCTAGTAGAATTCCATCTGAAGGTACTTATAAATAAAATCCACAGACAGTTTTTTATCTACCACGCTAAGTAGCACCTCAAAAAGATCACCGAGTTTCGATAGACATGCTGGAATTTTTGAATCAGTTAATATCTGCCCAATTGCTCAGTCACTCTGTCCCAAATAATAGATCATAGTTCATTCCCCACAACTGACGGCAGACTAACGGGCCTATAATTTCCGAGTTGATCTCTCCTTCTCTCTTAATGAATGCATTGCCTCTGGCAGTTTTCCAATCCAATGGGACAATTCCTCAATAGAGAGATTTTTGGAAGATCATGGCTAACGCATCAGCAATGTCCTTTCCTACTTATTTTAACTCCCTCTGATGGAATCCCTTGAGTTTTGGCCAGTTGTCTATGTTTGATCTCGTTAGCTTCTCCCTCACCATTTATTCTACTTAAATTGAATCTAGTTGTTTCCCTCCTTGATTTAATGTAGTTTTCCTTGTATCTCTGACCAGAGCAACAGCAAACAGGGACATCTCTCATATTACCTGAGTACTGACAGCTGCTGTGCTGCAGACCTGTATTAACGTTATCAATATCACGTCACTAATGGTTACAGCAATAATTTATACTTAAATAAATGCAAACTCAAGTATTTAGTAGCTTGAGCATTAGATGCTCAATTTCATTATTTTAGGACACTAACCTTGAGCAGAGATCCACCGAGCCACAAAAAAAACGAAGAAGAGAAAATATGAATTAGTTATTTGAATACCATCACATTTAGAGGAAGAATATACAGACTGATTTCCGTGCAGTGATTTAGTGACATTTCTCAGTGTGAGTGAATTGGTGACATTCTAGCCCGTTTTGTTCAACTCCCGCTCCAGATCTTGACCACATAATGTAGGCACACACTAAGTATAGAGAGTTCCAGATATACACTACAATTTGTGGGAGAAATTAATTCTTGTTTTCGCTCCAAATTACCTGGAACCAGTTTTAATATCCTGCCCCCTTGTTCGGGATTCACTCACCATCACTGAATACATTCTATCGAGATGTTCATTTGTATAATGGGGGTGTAATCAACTTGGATACGGAAGAAACATTTAATAACAAAAATTAAATAATGTGAAAATATTTCAGGCTGATTTTAACAATGAGAAGAAATATTAAGCACGGAACTCTAATGTTTCAACTCAGAAAATTTTCACCTCTGTCAAATAGGAAGTTTATCCCTCACAGTAAAATCAATGCTTGAGAACATAGAATGTGTTTAAATATACTGAATGTAACTATATTGTGTCAAATTTCTTAGACACATAAACTAATTAATGAATCAATTATTTGTAATCTACCTCTATTAGAGGTGCGGTAACAGACTACTCGCATGCATTTAGTTGTTATTAAATATGAAATCAGTCACTTAAGTTATATAGAGACATTTAATATTCCACATAATATCTCCTAAAAATAAGGGTTGTAATTTGAAACACCGTGCAAAGCAAAAGGGAGAAATAGATGGCTTTAAACTGCGTGATGATAGTTTTGCGGCGGGGGGGTGCGAGGAAACAACATAATCAGACTGACCCATCACAATTTCAAATGTTTGGGGTCCGGAAAAGAAGTTGGTGATCAGTTTTTTTACTGGTCATAATATCAAGGGATGAGAACATGGTTTTCATGGGCAAGCTAAACATGAAAATTGCATGTTCTGACCTAGGAGAACAACTGGCAAACGACACAGGATCAGGACTGGAAGTTTGGAGAGCCTCAAGGGATGGTTGGGTTGTTGACCACGGGAAGTGTGGGAGGCAACAGACGCATCTGAATGGATGTTCTTAATCTTTGTGACTTCGGCCATGCAGAGAAATTAGAGAAGCTGGGTTCGTGCTCTTTTGAGCAGAGAAGATTAATCAGTGATTTAATAGTGACCTTCGGAAACTAGCAAGGGTTTTGGTAGAGTAGATGTGGAGAAACTGCTTCCAGTGGAAGGAGGATCAGTAAGCAGGGGGCAGCGATTGAAGATTATTGGCAATATAACCAGGAGAAAGATGAATGAATAAATGCAGAGCACGAGGGAGAGCTGCAGCACTGTGTTTATTGAAGGACATTATCCTCCACAAAAAGTGCAGGTATATATTTCAGTGATGTGGTGAGATCTAGCATATTGAAGGAGCAAATGAATTGTAATAATTAGAACCGAATTGTGTTTCAATTCATTTTAAGTCGAACCATTTACAGTCTCCTTAACCACTTTCAGAAATCCCACTAATTGGGTGCCCTCAGCATACAAAGAGAAGGAAAATTGAACATCAATAAATAAAGAATTTGAATATATTTCAGGCATCTCTACATCTCTTTCCTTCTTTATTCTGACCTTAATACCATGCTCTTCGACAAAGCTTTTCAGAGCAGGAGCGAGAGTGGACCGACATGTGAGGGAACAGGAGAAGAAGGAGCGAGGACATAAAGCTCGATGCTCGAGGCCCAGACAGAATGGGAGCAGCAAGGAGAGCGGGCTTAAACAGGCAACATTCGAAAGTGACGTCAGAGATTAAAAGTAACGTCATCGCAAGGGAAGCAGTTAATTGGTAACTAGGAGCTGGTGAGTATTTCTGCAGTCCAGTCGTTAAAGTAACAGTAAGCTCTCTAGTTTAGAATAAGTATTTTTTAAAGTCAATTAAGGTCCTGAGTGTATTTAATATTCTTTTATTTAACGGAAGTAAAGCGAGTAAATGAAGTGAAGGGCATGGCACGGCAGCTTGGCAGCGTGGAGTGCTCCTGCTGTTCTATGTGGGAAGTCAGGGGCCATTTCTGTGTCCTTGGCGAACACATGTGCAAGAAGTGTCTCCAGCTGCAGCTACTCGATATCCACGTTTCGGAGCTGGAGCAGCGGCTGGAGTCACTGTGGAGCATCTGCGAAGCTGAGATCTTTGCGGATAGCACGTTTAATGAGGTGGTCACACCGCAGGTAAACAGTGCGCAGGCAGAAATGGAATGGGTGACTGCCAGACAGAGCTAAAGACCTGGGAATGTATTGCAGGAGCCACTGGGCTCATTGCCCTCTCCAACAGATTTTCCATTTTGGATACAGCTGGGGGAGATGGTTTCTCAGGGGAATGCAGCAAGAGCCAAGTCTGTGGCACTACGAGTGGCTCAGCTGCAGAGGAGGGGAGGAAAAAGAGTGGGAGAGGAATAGTGATAGGGGATTCTATCGTAAGGGGAACAGATAGACGTTTCTGTGTCTGCAGACGTGACTCCAGGATGGTATGTTGCCTCCCTGGCACCAGGGTCAAGAATGTCACTGAGCGGCTGTAGGACATGCTGAAGGGGGAGGGTCAACAACCAGAGGTCGTGGTCCATAGCGGTGCCATAGACGTATGTAGGAAGAGGGACGGGGTCCTGCAAGCCGAATATTGGGAGCTAGGAAATAAATTAAAAAGCAGGTCGTCAAATGTAGTAATCTCAGGATTACTGCCAGTGCCACGTGCTGGCGAAAGCAGGAATAGAAGAAAAGTACAGATGAATGCGTGGCTGGAGAGATGGTGTAGGAGGGAGGGATTTTATTTCCTGAGGCATTGGGACTGATTCTGCAGAAGGTGGGACCTGTGCAAGCTGGACGGGTTACACCTCGGCAGAAAAGGGACCAACATCCTCGCAGGGGGGTTTGCAAGTGCTTTTGGGAAGGATTTAAATTAGTTCGTCAGGGAGCAGGGATCCTATGTGTGGGCCCAGAACAGAGAGAAACAAAGCTGGAAGTGCTAGATAGAAGAGTAAGTCAGTAAAACTAGTAGGGTGCAGAAACAAAGGGCAACAGTAAAGAGGGTCAAAATGCAGAAAAATATTAAACAGGCAAAGCTGAAGGCACTTTATCTAAATGCACGTCACATTCGCAACAAGGTGGATGAATTAATGACACAAATAGATGTAAATGGCGATGATGTAATTGCCATTGCAGAGAGATGGTTGTAGGGTAACCAAAGCTGGCAGCTGAATGTTCCAGGGTACTCAACATATAGGAAGGGCAGACAAAATGCAAAAGGTGGTGGCGCTGCGCTGTTAATAAAGGATGAGATCAGTGCGGTAGAGATAAATGATCTTGGCTTGGCATATCGTGATGTAGAACTGGAATAATTTTTGGTGGAGTTAGGAACAGCAAAGGGCGGAAAATATTTGTGGGAGTTGTGTACAGGCCACCAAACAGTAATGTAGATGTAGGGTACAGTATGAATCAAGAGATTAGAAGTGCATGTAACAAGGACAATACGGTAATCAAGGGGGACTTTAATCTACATACTGACAGGGCAAATCAAATTACCACTAATTGTGTGGAGGACGAATTTTTGGAATGCATGCGAGATGCTGACTAGACATACTAGATGCAGGAATTTTGTTCCTGATGGCGGGGTAATCTAGAGCAAGTGGTCACAGCCTAAGGATCAGGGGTAAGCCATTTAGGACTGAGATGAGGAAGAATTTCTTCACCCAGAGAGTGGTGAACCTGTGGAATTCTCTCCCACACAAGGCAGTTGAGGCCAATTCATTAAATATATTCAAGAAGGAGTTAGATATATTTCTTAAGTCTAAAAGAATCAAAGGATGTGGGGGCAAAGCAGGGACAGGGTACTGAATTTGGATGATCCGCCATGATCTCATTAAATGGCGGACTAGGCTCGAGGGGCCGAATGACCTACTTCTGCTATCTTCTATGTTTGTCTCAATTCTTACTAAAAATACTCTCGCTCAATGGGGTCTCGTGTCCTTTGCCAAGTTACCTTTCTTGTTAATACATTTGAAAGTTCCTCCATTGGAATTCGTCCTATCTCTCTTTGTCCCTATCCTGTCTGGCACAGCAAGTACGAGGCCTGAACTCGTACACTCCCAATGAAGGGGCCCACCTCAGCGTTGTCTTGCTCAGGCCTGATCTCGTACCCTCTCCATGAAGGGGCCCAGCTCAGCGTTGCCTTGCTCATCCAACTTATTTCCAAACTATCATCAATTGACCTAGGAGACAGTTCCATTCTGAGATGGATATCTTAACTCCCCTCAATTAATTTTATTATAAGTTTGTGTACTAATTATATTTTAATTATCTTTGTAAGCAGTTCTATTAAGCTAACTCTGATTCCTATCATGAATGAGCGAGATAAAAGACAACATCAAAGTAAATAAATAAACTCTTAGGAGATTTGTAACCTATTTCCTTTCTTCTCGGCTGTGTTTGCAGGTTACGAACAGCATCTAACTTAAGCAAAACAGATGAATTAATGGATTCATGTTGAAATACTAAGAACATTTCCCCCTTTTTTACAAAGTTTTATGCCTATGAAGGTGTTGTTTTTCATCATATGGACGGGACACCATCTCCACTCTCAATAGTGGGAAGCAGCTTTTCCTTGACAACCATCAATGGGCCTTTGACTGTCCAATAGGAAGTGAATGTACCTAGTATGCTGAGCTTCCCTTTCCTTTTCCTCTCCTTCTCGAGGAAGCGGATGGTTTGGCCGAGGGTTCTCTCGAGATGGGCAGTAGATTTTCTCTGTATGACTTGATGTTTTTTGGACTATCACAGATACAACGATAGCTTCCCTAGTCTAGGCTTGTCCTGTGATCTCAATGAGTACTTAACTGTATCAATTTTTGATTATTAATGCAGTTTCATCCATGATAATAGTTTTAGCAATCTGAACAATGAAGGACTTGATTCCAAAATATTTGCATGGCTTTAATATTTTAACATGATACAGACTACTGGAAAACATTCTACAAAGTCTTACTTGCTGTTGTCAAGTTTCTGTCATCCTTTTTTGCCGAGTATTTTCTCATTATAAAACCCTATTTCAACCTTCATGCTGGAAACTGCTTTTGCAAAAAGCCACACTGTTCTTACGCCTTCTCACTACTCACGGCACTATAGCACATTAACCTGTACCATAGAGGAAAATCTATGCTCCAACCTGATAAGTCAGCTTCACAAATTGGCAATGGTTCTGCTATTTAACTCTCAATATAAATAAAAAGTGAAGTATTGTACTAAGAGGACAGATTGAAATTAGCATTGGGATTGAATTATATCTATGTACCCTGGTGCAATAATACACTACCCTACAATACTTCACCTGAAGACTATAAGTAGTCTTGACTCCACGTGCAGAAAGTGCTGCGAGTTTGATTATCAATACATTAAAAATCTTAAGACCGATGTTTACAAAAACGCCATTACAATTGTTATTTTTTGTCACACTTTTGCGTCACATTTCCATTATAGGTTCCTCTGCTGTACTCATTTGTACAACAAAAAGTCTGCCGATCGAATTTTGCCATGCTGTAATTACAGCTTGCCACCAGGGGTGGTGCTATACCGCTTGGAATTTGCAACTCCTTGTTCTCAGCAAAGTTCCAAAAGCGCGTGATGCTTTCAGCGGCTCTGATTGCTTCAGCAATTGCCAACTATTTTACTACTTTACTGTAAATCTATAAATATTTTAAACAATGTTTACTCAAACTTTCTACTATATACAAATAACCACAGAAGATCGGAGTTTAAATGGGGGATTGGATTAGGTCTAAGCACCCGGCTCCAATGATCTCTTTCACTCTATCCCCTCTGCATCTGTGACGACACTCGCTCCTCACTCCCTGTCTGAAACATCACTTTAATTAAATGATGAAAATAAAATGTCAGAGTTTATGTTGTTTCTTGGTGCACTAAATGTTTCAGAATGATTGACACTCTATTTGATTCACAGTTGTGTTGCTAAATACAATAAAAATTCTACAAACGGATGCTAGAAGTGTTATAATAATGTTTTCTTTATTTTGATTAGTTAATTGTAAAAGTAGCTGAATCTAAGTTCGAATTCTGGATTCACGAATACAAGACAGAACTTACATTTTCGGGTCTCATTGCTTTGGTCACCAGGTGGCGCTGTGGTACTTAAAATAACATAAATATTCAAATAATCATTATAATTTTCGATGGCACAGTACATTAAATTCTTGACACAGTTATTGAATGGATGTCAGACATGGATCCCGTGTTATTGTTGACATATTCCCGTGGGCACGATCATGAACAGGTCTTTGTCCAGCTGTTCCTAGGCCAGGTTATTCCTTGGAATGTTTGCTTGTTAAACTGGAACTAACGATTTGTTTGACCTGTAAAGCGACTAAGGAGGAACTATCACCTGCTTGCACCATGTGTCCTGAATCGTTAAATTGTTTGTGAATATTTCCTTTGGTTGGACAATCTTTTTGTCCAGTACTGTTTACAATTGGCTAAAAGTAAGAATTTAATAACATCGCCACAAACAGATTCACGACATCGCTTCACTGAGCACCAGAGAGCTTTCTTCCCTTATTGAGCGGTCGGAATTATGGGATTCCCAGATGGGAAAGGCTATGACTGAATGAGATAGTTAATGAAAACACAATTTAAAGGATGAAGAGTAGATGAAAGCAAAATTATTGAAGTAAATTGGACCTGCACTTGGTTGGTCAGTGTTTGAATGTGTGTGATTCTGTGGGTGTTTGAGTGTGAGTCTGTTTGTTTTCGTATGTGTGTGTGTTTGTGTTTGAGTATGAGTAGAGATACATAAGATCATAGGAAATAGGAGCAGGAGTAGGCCATTCGGCCCTTCGACTCTGCTCCAAATTTCAATGTGATCATGGCTGATCTTCTGCCTCAACTCTATTCACTGGTCCTATCGCCATATCCCATGAATCCCTTACTCGTCAGAAATCCATCGACTTCTGTATTGAATATAACCAATGACTGAGCCTCCACAGCCCTCTGTGGTAGAGAATTCCAAAGAATCACCACCCTCTGTGTGAAGAAATTTCTTCTCATCTCATTCCCGAACGGCCTTCCCTTTTTCTGAGGCTTTGGCCCATGGTTCTAGAGTCCCGAGCCAAGGGAAACATTCTCCCAGCATCCAAAGTATCAAGCCGTGTAATAATTTTGTATGTTTCAAGGAGATCTCTTCTCATTCTTCTGCATTCAAGAGAATAAAGGCCGAGCTTACTCAATCACTTCTCATACGACAGTCCCCCCATCCAAGTAATCAATCTTGTGAACCTTTGTTGCACTCCCACTATGGCAAGTATATCCTTCCTTAGGTAAGGAAATCAAAATTGTACACATTACTCCAGGTGTGGTCTCACCGAGGCCCGTTATAATTGGAGAATGACTTCTTTACTCCTGGTCTCAAATCCTCTTGTAATGATCTAAAATTCACTTTCGGTGACTCTTGTACAAGGACTTTCAGTTCCCTTTGAGCATCTGCATTCCCCAATCTTTCACCATTTAGGAAATAGACTGCCTTTCTGTTTATTCCACCAAAGTGGATAATGTCACATTTATCCACTTTATATTCTATCTGCCATTTTCTCGCCCACTCGCTGAGCCTGTCGAGATTACCTTGAAGCCTCTTCACAATCTCTTCACGGCAGACAATGCCACCTAGCTTTTAATCATCAGCAAATTTGGAAATGTTACATTTATCCAAATCATTGATAAGATTGTGAATAGCTGGGGCCCAAGCACCGATCATTGCGGTACCCCAGTAGTCACAGCTTGCCATCTTTAAAAAGTCCAATTTATCCCTACTCTTTGTTTTCTGTCTGTTAACCAATTCTCAATCCATGCTAGTATATTACCCCCAATTCCATGTGCCCTAATTCTGTTCACCAACCACTTGTGTGGGACGTTATGGAAGGCCTTCTGAAAATCCAAATACACCACATCCACCAGTTCCCCTTTGTCTACTCCACTAGTTACATCCTCAAAGATCTGCAAAAGATTTGTTAAATAGGAGTACCCTTTCAAAAATCCATGTTGACTCTGCCAATCTTACACTTAATTTCTGTGTGCCCAATTATTGCATCGTGTATAATAGATTCCATCATTTTCCCAACTACTGACGTGAGGCTAGCAGGTGTCTAGTTCTCCGTTTTCTCTCTCCCTTCTTTATTAAATAGCGGGATTACATTTGCTGTCCTTCAATCTGCAGGAAGCGTTCCAGAATCTATAGAATTCTGAAAGATGACAACCAATGCGTCCACTATCCCAATTCACCCACTATCCCAATATGTTTGTGTGTGTGTGTGTGTGTGTGTGTGTGTGTGTGTGTGTGTGTGTGTGTTTGAATGTGAATGTGTGAGTGATTGTGTGTTCGATTCCCTGAGTGTCTACCTACATGTGTTTTTATGTGTGTATTGGTGTGTTATTGTGTGCGTGAGTGTGAGTGCTGGACCTCCAATCTAAAATGAAAAAGACGTGATGCATACAGAGAGTACAATTTTTCTGAACGTTTGCTTCTGACTTTTATCTCAGTCGGGTGCGGTTGAAATTGATAATTGAACACTTAATGTTCTCACGTCATTTCTCTGCTGCTTCTCTGCTTCCCTGAGAAGAAAATATAATTGTTAGAAATCAAAGGCAAATACTGGATTAGAAAATAGGATCATGAGAATAGTCAAAGAGCAGCAAATGCCTTTGGGACACAGAAATTTATGCCCCAGCACCATAACTATCCTGGCACAACATCCAACGGTATTATGAAGAAACACAAAGGCTGTAATCTTAAACTATACCCCTGGTGGGAATCGGGCGGATTCGTACAGGAATTGCGTTTTACACGCCGCCCATTTCCCGCTTCACTGGGAGATCAGCAGCACATACATGCTTCCAGGAACCAAAGAAAGTGGCTTTAGCGATACACCTGTTAACATGGCTAACGTGTTGGCTCAAACTGTCTCAATATCCGTTAATCAGATGGAGAGAGTGGTCACAGCTATGGAGTGCATGAAACAGTCTGATAGATGCAGTTGATTGTGGTAAGGGTGTAGATGAAAGTTGACCCAGTGCTTTTAAAAGTGTCGTTAAGATGTAGGATGTAGATGATGAATTTGAATATGTTAAAGGACAGAACACATGGTACGGCAGATGTGACTGCGCAGTCAAGGGAGAAGAAGTAATTGATCAAAATGTTGGATGATCATGCAACAGGTAGGAGTGCAAACGATCTCCCGCTTTGTGCTTCCGTCGAGGAGGCATTTCTACCCAGGTCGCTTTCAGCTTTGCCCTTCACCATTTCACCTGTCAGGCCACGATCTCCTAATATTTACAGCCCGAGGTTAGTGTTCCAGTGGAAGGTGGCTGGAGGTGGGTGTTATTACTGGGTAAGTAGAGAGGTGACAATAAGCTTAGTTTGTGTGTATGTAATGAACGGAATCGACATATTGTTTCATCCACCTTTCCTCCAGAAGCACACACCCAACAGGGCAAGGATGAGAATCAGACCCACAGCAGAGCCAACATCAGCCTCCAGCGACACGGGTTAATCGAAATGAGCTAAAGGCACACAGCAGAACCAAGTTAAACAACAGATTCTACACAAAATTTGTTGCCCAACAGAATAAATAAAAGCGGCTCTGTGATGATATAGAATCCAGAGTGAGCTCCAGAACAGAAGAAATATATTGGTGGTGACGCAGCCTTCCAAACACTGGTGCATTTCTTTAGCGATTCCATAGTCACTGATGCTCGAAATCTGCCTTTCCTCCTCTCTTTTACCCTGATCAGTCACCCGCATTAAAGCAGTGCTGCTAAATAAGTGAAGCAGTAATCAGGACGGCAGGTGTTGCTACACGATAACGTCAGAAACCACCTGTTAAAAGTGACACAGCGCAAAGCTCAATGGTTACTGGTTGATTAATTAATTGCCTGATTTATTCCTCGATTCCTTCGTTCAATATTAGCTCTATACCTGGGACCAAGTGAATGTTCAATCTTCGCAGCAAGCGGCAAAAATATAACACCAACAGTGTAGAAATTAAGCAGCTTAAAACCGGAATGATTACTGGCTCAAAAATGCGGCTCTGCAGAGAGGAGAGATCAGGCAACTTTTCAGGTGCGGACCTTGTACAGTGTCACTGCTCTCTCCCAAGGCGCTGACTGACGGGTTGCCTGTTTCCAGCATGTGCAGTTTGTGTTTGTGTTTTGCTCACTATGATAAGTTTCCGCTTGTTAAAAATCCTAGTGTGGATGCTATTTTTCTCAGCTTCTCATTGCACAAGCCTTTACCATTAGGGGCCGGCGAAGAACTACAGGGAACAACTGATGATTAAGGGAATTAGGGGTTACGGGGAGCAGGCAGGGAAGTGGACGTCAGTCTAGGTTCGGATCAGCCATGATCCTAATAAATGGCGGAACAGGCCCGAGGGGCGGTATGGTCTACTCCTGCTCCTACTTCTTATGTTCTTATGTTATGTTCTTCTTAAACTTTCGTTTCTAATTGAAGGAACATGCCATTCAAAGTTTGGTGCTTTTATTCTTTCCTCAGTAACAGGATAAACAGCGAACATTTAGTGACGTCTGCGTGAAGAGGTCTTTGGCTGTAATGCACACGCCAATTCTCGGCATTAAATTCAACACCTGATGCAGACTAACAATGAAAATATTTTACTATTGGCGGATTAACACTGAATCTCGCTCACCTGTGACAGTTATATGTACCAGGTCACTTAGAGGCGATGTTAGCAGCCGTCCCCGTACCTCTGCCTCATAAAGACAGGAGTAATTTCCTCCTTTGGCATGATCTACATTCCTGAAGGTGAAGGTGACAAAATTACTCCCTGCAGCCGCAGGCTGGCCATCCGAGTAATTCGTTTCTCCATGTCTGTATAAGTAAAATGTGAAGGCTGGTTCGTCCCGGTGGCTGGAACAGTTAATGCTAATTTCCCCACCCTTCACAGCAACACTGGAACCTACTGATAGATTTGGTTTGGGTAGATCTGTCATTCATAGAAACATAGAAACATAGAAGCTAGGAGCCGGAGTAGGCCATTCGGCCCCTCGAGCCTGCTCCGCCATTCAATGCGATCATGGCTGATCAGCCAAATTCAGTACCCGGTCCCTGCTTTCTGCCCATACCCCTTGATCCCTTTAGTCTTAAGAATTATATATCCAACTCCTTCTTGAATATATTTAATGTATTGGCCTCCACTGCCTTCTGTGGTAGAGAATTCCACAGGTTCGCCACTCTCTGGGTGAAGAAATTCCTCCTCATTTCTGTCCTAAATGGCCTACCCCTTATCCTTAGACTGTGACCCCTGGTTCTGGACTCCCCGACCATCGGGAAAAACCTTCTGGCATATTGTCTGTCCAGTCCTGTCAGACTTTTATAAGCTTCAATGCGATCCCATCTGATTCTTCTAAACTCCAGCGAGTACAAGCCAAATCGGCCCAATCTCTCCTCATACGTCATTCCTGCCATCCCAGGTATCAGCCTGGTTAAACTTCGCTGAACTCCTTCCATGGCAAGAACATCCTTCCTCAGATAAGGTGACCAAAACTGCACGCAATACTCAAGATGTGGTCTCACCAAGGCCCTGTACAACTGCAGCAAGACATCCTAGTTCCTGTGCTCAAACCCTCTCGCTACAAAGGCCAACATACCATTTGCCGTCTTAACCACTTGCTGGACCTGCATGCTTACCTTCAGCGAGTGGGGCACAAGGACACCCAGATCTCGTTGCACTTCCCCTTCTCCCAATCTATTGCCATTCAGGTAATAATCTGCCTTCCTCATTTTGCCAACAAAGTGGATAACCTCAAATTTATCTGCGTTACATTGCATCTGCCGTGCTTCTGCCCAATCACCCAACCTGTCCAAATCATCCTGTAGTTTATCGGCATCCTCCTCACAGCACAGACGACCAACCAGCTTTGTGTCGTCTGCAAATTTGGAGATATTATATCTAGTTCCCTTTTCTAGATTATTAATATATATTGTGAATAGCTGGAGTCCAAGGACCAATCCCTGCGGTAACCCACTATTCACTGCCTGCCACTCGGACAAAGACACGTTTATTCCAACTCTTTGCCTTCTGTCTGCAAACCAGTTCTCTATCCAAGTCAATACCTTGCCCCCAATCCCATGTGCCTTAACTTTACACGCTAATCTCTTATGTGGGACCTTATAGAAAGCCTTCTGAAAGTCCAAGTCCACCACATCCACTGGTCCTCCCTTATCTATTTTACCTGTTATATCCGCAAAAACTTCCAGTAGTTTAGTCAAGCACGATTTACATTTTGAAAATCCATGTTGACTTTGTCCGATCCTGTCACTGTTTTCCAAGCGCTCTGCTATTACGTCCTTTAGAATGGACTCTAGCATTTTCCCCACTACCGATGTCAGGCTTCCCGGTCTGTAATTCCCCGTTTACTCTCTACCACCTTTTTTGAATAGTGGGGTAACATTAGCTACCCTCCAATCCATGGGTACTGTTCCAGATTCCATCGAATGTTGGAAGATGATCAGCAATGCATCTACTATTTCTAGGGCCACTTCCTTAATACCCTAGGATGTAGATTGTCAGGCCCTGGGGATTTATCGTCCTTCAATCTCATCAATTTCCCTAACACCATTTCCCTACAAATACTGCTTTCTTTCAGTTCCTCCCTTTCATCAGACCCTATGTTCCCCGACATTTCTGGGAGGTTATTTGTGTCATCCATTGAGAAGACAGAACCAAAATATGTATTTAATTGGTCAGCCAATTATTTGTACCCCATTATAAATTCCCCTGATTCTGACTGCAAGGGACCTACGCTTGACTTCACCAATCTACTTCTCTTCACATATCTATAATAGCTTTTGCAGTCAGTTTTTATGTTCCCTGAAATATTACTCTCATATTCTATTTTCCGTTTCTTAATTAATTCCTTTGTCCTCCTCTGTTGAATTCTAAACTGCTCCCAATCATATGGTTTACTGATTTTTCTGACCAATTTATTTGTACTGTCCTTGGATCTTATGCTATCCCTAATTTCCCTTGTTAGCCACGGTTGAGTCACCTTTTTTTTTACTTTTATGCCAAACTGGGATGAACAAATTCTGCAGATCATCCATGCGGTCTTTGAATGTTTGCCATTCCCTTTCCACCGTCAACCCTTTGCGTGACATTCAACAATCAATCCGACCCAACTTGCGCCTCAGACCATTGTAGTTCCCTTTGTTGAAATTCTGGACCCGAGTCTCTGAGTCAACTGCTTCATTCTCCACCTTAAGGACGAATTCAATCATATTATGATCGCTCCGAGCCAAGGGGCCTCGTACAACAAGATTGCTAATTAATCCTTTCTCGTTACATAATTCCCAGTCTAAGATGGCCTGATCTCTGGTTGGTTCCTCGACATATTGGTCCAGGAAACCATCCCATAAACACTCCAGGAATTCCTCTTCCACAGTATTGTTACTAATTTTGTTAGCCCAATCTATATGTAGATTAAAGTCACCCATGATGACTGCTGTTCGAAAAGAACAAGCAGTGCGGATTGATTTAAATGTGATGCAGCATTTTGTCAACCTAACTGTAATAAACCAGGAATAACAGTCTCGAGTAATACCAGCGAATTCACCTCATTGGTGCCTGTCCTGCGGCTCAACTATTAATACATGAGCTAAGGCAACTTTTCGCACCTGGATTGGCATCATATTCAGCACCAGGCAGTCATCTCAAGCAGGGTTCAGTAGACAAACAATGGGGAGTTGTGAATGAGGAGATTGGAAGATTCCAAAACTGAAAACTCTTAATCACTGAATTTTGTGTTTCTGTAGATTATGGAAAGAAAACGATGTCCTAAATTCTCCTACTGTCGATGTTAGTTTCAAATAGAAACATGTGAACAGAAGGAGGCCATTCAACCCCTCCTGCCTGTTCTGCTATTCAACTGATTATCTCTGTTTTTTAACTCCATTTAGCAGCCTTGGTTCCATTCCCCTTCATACCCGTGTGTAACCGAAGTCTATCAATCAGCGTTTAGCAATTTTCAATTGGGGGAAGAGCCCCCGAGTTCCAATACCTTTTGTGTGAAATTATTCCCTTCTCACTTTTACACATTGAGATAAATAATTTTTCAAATGCGCGTAGAATTACCCCAGACACAACCTTAAAAACATCAATTTTATTTAACATTTCTATTGGTAAAGAAAATAGTTAGCTCCCTGTAAACTTTTATCATAAGGTGCGATTTACTAGCTTAACTTGATGCCACTTACCTACTTTAGTTAAAGGAACAGCGTAGCTGGATAATGATTTCAACCCTGATCCAGACACGGTTTACCCATACTTGTAGTTGTAAGGCATTCGATTTCTGATCGAAATAGCCGTCAGTATGGAAAAAATTAAGTACCCATATCACCAGTCCAGTAAGAATCCAATTAGGTGCCACTGAGATACTGGTTGGTGAGCTGTTGACTCACCAGTTGAAACAAGTGCGTGCCTGAACTTCATTTATTATAGGATGTATTTGCAAAAGCACATAGCTCAAAGGACAACAACAGCCACTACAATTTGCATTTATGTAGCGCCTTCAACTTAGTAAAACGTCTCAATCACTTCACAGGAGATTTATCAAAATACATTTGACACCGAGCCAAATACAGAGCTATTAGGGCAGCTAACAAAAAACTCACTGAAAGAGGTCGGTTAAATGAGCATTTTCAAGGAGATGGAGTGAGGCTGAGATGTTTATGGAAAGACTTCCATAATTTAGGGCCAAGGCAGCTGAAGGCTCGGCAAACAATGATGGAGCGATGTAAAGCTGGGGTCTGGGAGGAGAGCAGATTTGGAGGGGCGCAGGCATATTGGAGGTTGCAGGGCTTGAGGAGGTTACAGAAACAAGGAGCGGCGAGATACTGAGCCAATGTAGCTCAGTAAACAAAGGGGTAATGGATAAACGGAACTTGGTGCGAGTTAGGACATGGGCAGCAGAGTTTTTGATTCGCTGAAGTTTACAGAGGATGCAAGGTGCGAGGCCAGAGAGGAGAGCATTGGAGTTAAAGTGAACAAATGATTGAACGAGGGATTCATCAGCAGATGAGCTGACTCAGGGGCGTGGAGGAGCACGTAGCATATTCGGGGTAACTGGACAGTTAAACTAAGTGAAATGCAAACAGAGTGACGATATTAAAACTGGAATTTGTTGAGAGTAGGAGGTAGATGCAGAGAGGGAAGGAGGTGCTAAATAATTTAAAACGAAGAAAACATAAACAAATAAATGTTTTAAAAACTGAGCATGGAGCAGCAGCCGAGAGGGAAAAACAAACTATCATTGATATTCTAATGTTACTCTATAGTTTGTTATTGTTGATTTAGGTGATAATTACGTTAAAGTAGCACATATGAGGTCAGGATAAGAAACAAGCCATCAACTTTTAATAATTAAATAGACCAATTTGGATAAATGTACTGAGCTGAGCGACAGCAGAGTCTAAGTTAACATTTTAGGGGATTCGTTAAGCAATAGAGATCAATTAATAACTGCTATTTCAACATTAAGCAAGTTAATATGTAATAGAAATTGGCAGCACAGGCAATGCCTCGGGGCTGCAGTATGTGGGAATTTGTGATCAGCGACACTCTCCTGTAGAGCCACATCTGCAGGAAATGCCTCTGCCTTGACTCACTCCGGATCAGAGTCGCTGAGTTTGAGCGTGAGTTAAAGACACTCTGACACAGAAGGAAGATTGAGGACTGCCTGAATAGTTTACTGCAGAACACAGTCACACCAAGTATAGGGATGTAGGTACAAGGATAGCTGGGTGTGACTGACAGTCATGCAGTCATGGCATGTCGAGTTGAGTCCGGGAATGAAGAACCACAGAAGCAGGACCTGTCGAGCAGGCACGATCTACTGGCTACCTGTGAGGATAGGAAGACATGCTGACAAGAGACACGGTTACAGCAATTGAAGGCGGATATCACTGTGGATTAACAGGCAGTAGAAATGGTCTGGGTAGAACTGAGCTGTTGAAAGTTTTGCAAGACTTTGGTGGGAGTTGTCTACACATCTGATGGCAGATAGAGTAGCGGGTTGAATAAATACGATGATCCGAGACATTTGTCGCAAAATGCGAGTGGTTAAGATTGGCGGCTTAATGTTCTCGTAGACTGGGAGCAGCAGAGCAGCTCCAGGCCCAGAGACAGCGAATGTCTTCCGTGTATTAGAGACAGATCACAGGAACAATGTGTTCTTCAACCAACAAGAGGGGAAGCGATGAGTAATGAGCAATCATTAGTCATCAATCTAATGATCAGCGGAGATCCAGCTAACAGTGAACATAACAAGAATGAATTCAATATTAGGATAAAGCAGAAGAGCTCCACTTGTCTAATTAATAAAGCTTGTTCAACATTAGAGATGAGAGATAGCATAACACGAAAATGAATGGCTTAGACAAATACAAGGAATAGTGGAGACTGAGATAGATATAACGAACAGGAAAGGAACAGAAATGAATTAGTAAGCACTGCAGGAATATAATAATAGAAGTAGTCTTGACGCCAACAGCTTTTACAATAATATTAAGAGAACTATGAGGAAACATTGAATAGACTACACCTGCATACCCTAGAGATTAGAAGAATGGGAGCTGATCGCAATGAAACGTTTAAATACTTAAGGAGCTTGGCAGTGTTGGCTGAGAGTATGATTCCCCTGGATGGGTATTATATAAATACGCGTCGAAATCACAGAATAAGGGGTCGAACAGTTGAGGCTGTGATGACGAGCAATGTCTTAACTCAAAAGGTTGTGAATATCTGGAATTCACTACCACAGTGGGCTGTAGATGCTCAGCCGTTGCGTATCTTCACGACAGAGATCGAAGTTTGATACTAAGGGAAACAAGGGATATGGGAATAGTACTGGAATTTCGATTAGATGTAGAAGGTCAGCCATAATCTTAGTGAACTGTAGAGAAGGCTCGAAAGGCCGAATGGCCTATCCCTGCTCCTATTTCTAAAGTTTTTATATTAAGAGGCTGCCTAAGGCAATGTGGGCCCTGAATGACAGAAACCTTGTGAACCACCACATTAAAACTGTGGCTAGAAAAGAAGGTCAGAGGTTTGGTACTCTGCGGCGAGTGACTCACCTTCTGACTCATGAAAAGCTTCCAACTATCTACAAGGAATAGGCCAGCAGTGTGGCGGAATACTCTCATCTTATCTGCATGAGTGCAGCTCCAACTCAAGAAGCTCGACATCATCCAGGACAAAGCAGCCCCCTTGATTGGCGCCCCAACCATCACTTTAAAAATTCAAACTTTCCAACACCGGCGCACCATTGTGGCAGTGTCTTCCATCTACAAGGTGCACTGCAGCAATGCGCCAAGGTTTAATCAACAGCACGTCCTACACTGCGGCCTCTATCACCTAGAAGGACAAGGCCAGCAGGCGCATGGGGACAACATCACCATCAAGTTCCCCTCCAAATCACACACTATCCTGACTTGGGATATACCGCCTTTCCTTCATCGTGACTGGTTCAAAACTCTGGAATTACCTCTATAACAGCACTGTAGGAGTGCCTTAACCACAGGGACTGCAGCAGTTGAAGTAGGCGGCTAACTACCTCTTTCTCAACATCAACTATCGATGGACAATAAATGTTGACTTTGACAGTGATGCCCACATCCCATGAATGAATAGAAATGTAATATTGTACTTGAAAATAAGGAAATGGCAGACTGGCTAAATAATTACATGTTATCGGTCATCACAGCAGAGGAAGTGTATAAAATACCAGAGGTATAAGGGAAAATTAAAATAAAATCCAGTGGTGGAACTTTTTTGATTGGCTTAGATTCTGAGGTTAGCTCCAAAATTTAGCTCGCCAAAGAATTCTAAAAAAGCTGCTGACAATGATGTAGTGGGCTCTAGAGCGTAGATTTCAATTATTCAGATGGCACTGTGAATTTGCCGCCATTTCTAAGGGATCTGAAGTAGCGCAGGCAACAGGGAGGCAGATCAATCAATCAGCTTGAAGAATTCTCACAAACAGCAAAGCAGGAACTAAAAAGCATGGCAGATAATTCACATTTTAGTAATTGTACAAAGAGCGAAATAAAGATTGGGATCTACACATGGGATTAAGGGAGAAGCTGAAATGTTATCAACAAACGTTAAAAAAACGTAATTTTTAATATTTTAAAAATCATGCAATTTTTAAACATTCTTCTGAGGGAAGGAGTTGCAAAATTTGGATTTTTGAGAAGGAGAGGTTATTCAACAGTAATTATGAATTAGTACTCCATTAAAAAGTCGGTTCCTCCTGAATGAATAAGGCATGACAATTTGTTGCTTTTTACCACGGGTGCAATGCATACAAACTTCACTTTCAGGTCAAATCAGTGATTCTGTTTTGATTGCTTCTGTGAAGGCTGCAACAACGCACCCTATGGAAGAAAAGAGTATTTCTGACAGCAACTTCCACATTACCGCGTTTAGCTGCGCATGTGCAGACAACGCCAGTTGCTACTAGTTGTACACAGTAATGAGGGCGACTTCTAACAATTTTGCTGCCATTACAACCGCAAATTCCGAATCAATGTCAGTAAAAACAACGAGAATGAAGTGTAACACATCTCCGGAAATGAATAGTTCCCACTCCAGTGAAAGTGAGGAACTTGCAGATGGTTTAGTCATGATCTTCGAAAACTCTCTGGATACAGGACTTGTCGCCTTGGATTGCAAAATTGCCAGTGTCACTCCATTAGTTAACAAAACTTGAAGAGAAAAACAGGAAATTATACACCTATTTCTAACGTCTGTCTGGACAAGTTACTAAAATCAGTTATCAGGTATTGAGTGACTGAGCATTTGGGAAAATCTGAACTAATGAGAGAGAACAGTCATGGATTTGTAACGGGTAAGTCTTGTCTAATGGAAAAGTAAAATTTTTGAGGAGATCACTGAAATGGCAGAAAAGGGAGTGTCTATGAATTTATGTACATGGACTTCCAGGAGGCAAGTCTATAATAATCCATCTAGAGACTCTGCGCATTAATCACAGTGAGTTGGAGACAACCTATTGAGTTAGGTAATTAGTTAGATATGAATTGGGAGACAGAGAGTAAGAATAATGGGCTGTACTCAATTCGGAAGAATGTGACTACTGGCCTTCCCTAAGGTTCTCAACTGCCGTCTCTGCTTTTCACTCTAATTATCAATAAATTAGATAAAGGAATAGAGAGTCGTAGAAACAAGTTTGCTGACGTCACTGAGTTAGGTGTCACAGTAAATAGTCTAGAAGATAGCATAAAGCTGAAAGGGGCTATTAATAGATTAAGTGAGTGAGCAAAATGTCTCAGATGGAGTTCAATGTAGGCAAATGCGATGTTATCAATTATAGACCTAAGAGAGAAAGATCATATTATGTTGTAAATGGTAAGCTATGAGCAACTGTGGAGTAGCAGAGGTATTTAGGTGTACATGTACAGAAATTTCCAAAATATAGTGGAAATGGACGGAAAATAACGTTAAAAGGCTATTCTAATGTCGCCCTTTTTCTCAATGCAGCTGGCATACAGATTTGATTAAAGTTATGATAGAGTTGTATAAATGCCTTGCCAGACTTGCTCTTGAGGATTGCTTTCAGATCTGGGCACCGGAGCTGAAGAAGAACAAATTGGGCTTGGAGGGGTCGCAAAACAGATTTACGATCCAGATACCGGGGCTAAAGGGACACGGAATTATGAGGGCATGTTCCGCAGACGGGTTTCTATTCCCTGGAGTAGAAAACATTAAGAGACGATATAATTGTGGTGTTATGATGATTAAAGCAGTTGATAGGATAGATACAGAGAAACTATTTGCTCTGATGGTGGCGCCCAGAATGAGGAGGTATAACCTTAAAATTATAGCTAGATAGTTAATGGGTGATACTAGGAGGCATTTCCACATGCAAGGATGGTGGAAACCTGGATCTCACGCCCCCAAAAATCTACTGAGGCTAGGGAAATTTAAAGTTTAAAAACTGAGAATGACAATTTTATGCTAGGTAAGGATATTATAAGATATGGAACTAAGGCGGATAAAAGCAATTAAGATACAGATCAGCCATGTTCTAATTTAAAGTCAGAAGGCTCAGTGAGTAAACTGGTCTAATTCTGTTCCCCTTTTCCTACTTAATCGTCTCAGCATTGATGTATTACGTATTATCTCGGTTCAAAGGCAGCAGTCTCGCCATTGTGTTTCAAGGTCTTGGGTTTAAGCTTAACTCCAGGACTCGAGACCTTAAGCTGTGTTCCTGTTCATTGTTCTGAAAGTATGGACTGTACTGTGGAGCTAAATATTAAACCAAGCTTCCGCGTGCCCGTTTAGGCGTCCGTGTAAAGTCCAGCATCCAAAATTCAGCCCTCAAATAACAGCATCAGAAAGAATGGACTGGTCATACCCTCATTTATCAAGGCGGCTGGCTCACAAAAGTGATTGAAGTTATGACAGATTTGTATAAATCCTGGTCAGACTTACTCTGGAGGACTACGAACTGATCAGGTCACTGGTGTTGAACAAGAACATAGCTAATCTGGTAGAGCATTTACACAGCTTCCCTCATTTGCTATAGTCCCCCATCACTCGCCTTCTACAGTTACTATCACTGACTCGCTGAGCTCGAATTTTAACTATCTTCCTTATCGAGGGTTTCCATATTTGTATTCGTACTGCTCGCCCTGGTCTGTACTGGTAACCCTGAATATTCCAAACTTGCCCTTAGTGAAGATTTGATGAAAGGATAGTATTAGGCTGTCTCTGCAACATATGAAGGCTTTATTGCGGTATTCTCCCCTCATGGTGCAGGTAATGGCGACCGTCTCTGCTTCCTAATGCACCCTAGCTACTTATTATAATTTAGCCAAAGCTGAACATCGATTTGGGTAAATGCATGAATCTTCCACATGTCGAGATCCACTTTTGAAATGAAGGTGTGGTGCGACTCTCAGTGTAGTTAAAAGCGTGGTGATGTGCTGCAACTGAGACATTAACCCTTTAAATCTACAAGTTCAGACATACAAAGGAGTAAATTGTGAATCAGGAGCATCGATGCGTAATAATACCACGCAGCTTGCAGTTACCCTGTAAGAAATTATTGCCATCATATCGCGGCTTATCGGGCCTTTCCTGCAATAGGATGTGATGAACACTCACCTCCGGAGTGCAGCATTCCCACAGAACTGAGCTGAAGGGGAACCTTAAACAAACCTTCCCCACAGGAACGGGTCGGGTTCGGTTGGGTTAGCGGCCCATGTTACATTCCACTCGTTTTTGTTGTCCACTGATTCACTATCCATATTGGTCCATCTTCCAAAAGGAATTCCACTTCTTTATCTCTATTAAAGCGTTTGCTGGCAGTAGATTCACCGCGGCTGAAATCAGTGCCATTGTTACAGGGATACTGTCCAGACTTGAGCAAGCTGACTAGAATCCATTTGGTTATTCTCCTTTCTCCTAATACCAAACGTTTCATTTTGTTACAGTGAAGAAAGAACAATTTTTCTGAAAATACAAAGAGTTCGAACAGACAAATTAACAATTTCTTGAACTGTCACTAACCTGTTATAATTACAGAAATTGCCTCGCTGATGATGGAAAATAATCAAGTTATATTGTCCAAGGTGCAAAGAGACCTGGGTGTTCTTGTGCACTGTTCGCTGAAGGTAAGCATGCACGTGCAGCAGGCAGTTAAGAAGGCAAATGGTATGTTGGCCTTCTTAGAAAGAGGGTTCGAGTACAGGAACAAGGATCTCTTGCTAAAGTTGTACAGGGCCTTGGTGAGACCACACCTTGAGTACTGTGTGCAGTTTTGGTCGCCTTACCTGAGGAAGGACGTTCTTGCCATGGAAGGAGTGCAGCGAGGATTCACCAGGCTGATACCTGGGATGGCAGGAATGACGTACGAGGAGAGATTGTGTCAATTGGGCTTATACTCACTGGAGTTTAGAAGATTGAGAGGGGATCTCATCGAAACCTATAAAATTCTGTCAAGCCTGGACAGACTAGAAGCAGGAAGGATGTTTCTGATGGCTGGGGAGTCCAGAACCAGGGGTCATAGTCTAAGGATAAGGGATAAGCCATTTAGGACTGAAATGAGGAGGAATTTCTTCACCCAGAGAGTGGTGAACCTGTGGAATTCTCTGCCACAGAGGGCGGTGGAGGCCAGTTCATTAAATATATTCAATAAAGAGTTGGATATATTTCTTCAGGCTAAAGAGATCAAGGGATATGGGGAGAAGGCAGGGACAGGGTACTGAATTTGGATGATCAGCCATGATCTCATTGAATGATGGAGCAGTCTCGAGGGGCCGAATGACCTACTCCTGCTCCTATCTTGTATGTTTCTATGTAATACCATTGGTACCGCCTTCCTTGGTTTGCACTGGTAACCGTGAATATTCCACTGTTGCCCCTGGTGAGGATTTCATTCGAGGATAGCAGTTCACCATCTCCATAAAAGTGGAATTGTTTACCGCGATATTCTCCGGGCGTGCTGCAGGTATTGGTGAGCGTCTCTGCTTCCAAATACACCACTGTCAGCTCATCAAAAGATATCACTGGGGGTTTTTGCCGAGCTGGGTAAAATAAGTAGATACAATGGACCAGTGGAATTTCTTGTACAGTGGAAGTTTGGGACCTCAATATCTATTGGGCTGTCTTGAAGGGAAGTTTCAATAAAAGGGGAACTGGTGAACTTATCGGGGAAAGCCATCAGAAGTTTGGAAGCATTGAAATTACACTGTGGGAAGCGAGCGGAGCAAGGGAAATGTTTAAGTTGAAAATCTTATTTTTCTACATTAGCGGAGGAGCAAATCCACTTGTGAAGACTGAAAGCCCCTGTTAAACCAGGGAAAATCGAATTGTAAGAGCTGGAGTCCGAGCTTCAAACACTGAGACACATCAGGGAGGGGGCGAGTTACCTGGACTCTGTGTATCACGAGGTATTCACGCCAATTAGATTAATTAATTCAGATGTAGTCCGTGGCCAGGGTCAGGATGGTGTGACTAGAAGTGAGGCAGGTACGGGGATCCAGGAGGTAGTGTTGGAGGAGCCGCAGCCCTTGCACTTGTCCAACAGGTTCGAGGCTCTTACTCCCTGTGAGGATTGGAACAGGGACTGCGGGGAGGATGAGCAACCTGGCCACAGCACCGTGGAGCGGGGGGCCATTCAAGTGGGGGGAGTTAAAAGAAATGTTGTAGAGGTAGGGGATAGTATCGTTAGGGGGATAGATAGAGTTCTTTGCAGCCGAGAGCGAGAGTCCCGAAGGCTATGTTGCCTGCCCGGTGCCAGGATTTAGGACATCTCCTCTGGACTGGAGAGAAACTTGTAGTGGGAGGGGAGGATCCAGTTGTCGTGGTCCATGTTGGTACCAACGACATAGATAGGACAAGGAAGGAGGTTCTACTGAGGGAGTTTGAGCAGCTAGGGGCCAAATTAGAAAGCAGAACCACAAGGGTAATAATCTCTGGATTATTACCTGAGCACGAGCGAATTTGGCTAGGACAAATAAAATTACAGATTTAAATGCGTGGCTCAAAGACTGGTGTGGGAGAAATGGGTTTTGCTTCCTGGGACACTAGCACCAGTACTGGGGCAGGAGGGAGCTGTTCCATTGGGACGGTCTTCACTTGGCCAGTGCTGGGATTAGAGTCCTGGCGGATCATATAACTAGGGCTGTAGAGAGGGCTTTAAACTAACTAGTGGGGGGGGGGAGGCTCCAAGAGAGCAAATAACAAAAATGACAACAGAGAAGGTCATAAACTTAGGTAGCAGTGGGGAAATTAAAAACCAGAGCTTGTCAGGAAGGGGCAGAAGGTATGGAATAAAAGGTAACGTAATAAAAAGGGCAAAAGCAGGAAAGAAGTGTCACAAAACATCTTTGAAAGTTCTCTAACTGAATGCACATAGCATTCGTAACAAAATAGACGCGTTAATGGCACAGATAACTACATATGGGTATGATCTTGTGGCCATTACAGAAACATGGCTGCAGGGTGACAATGCCTGGGAATTAAACATACCAGGTTATTTAACGATCAGGAAGGACAGGCGGGAAGGAAGGGGAGGTGGGGTGGCTATGTTAATAAAGGAAGGAATCACTGTAATACAGAGCAATGATATTGGGTCAAAAGTTCAGGATAATGAAACAGTTTGGGTGTAGGTAATTAATAATAAGGGGAAAAAACACTAGTGGGCGTAGTCTATAGGCCTCCGAGCAGTGGCAACTCTGTTGGACGGAGTATCAATCAGGAAATAGTTGAGGCTTGTAATAAGGGAACATCTATAATTATGGGGGTATTTAACTATCATATTAATTGGACAAATCAAATTGGGCAGGGCTGCCTTGAGGATGAGTTCCTTAAGTCTATTAGGGATGGGTTTCTTGAGCAGTATGTAACTGAACCGACCAGGGGGCAAGCAACCTTAGATCTGGTCCTGTGTAACGAGACAGGATTAATTAAAAATGTCCTAGTAAAGGATCCCCTTGGAATGAGTGACCATTACATGGTTGAATTCCATATT